>NC_092709.1:283104418-283722827 GCF_047496885.1 Scyliorhinus torazame
ATAAGTGTTTTAAAGGCGAAAGTGAGGTAGTGGTCAGAGAGGTGTCGGGAGGGCATTGCAGCCCTTAGAGCTTATACGACTGAAGGCACAGCCATCAGTGGTCAAACAATTATGATTGGAATTCGCAGGAAGCCAGAATTAGAGGAGCACAGATAGCTACAGGGTTGTGAAGTGGGAGAAAATTACAGAGATATGAGAGGCAAGACCATCAAGGGTTTTGAAAACGTGGATGAAAATTTTAACATCACCACATTGCTTAACTGGAAGACAATGCAGTTCATGAAAACAGGGTTGACAGGGGAACAGGACTTGCTGAGAGTTAAGGCACAGGCAGCAGAGTTTTAGATGATCTCAAGTTTATGGAGGGTAAAATGTGGGCGACCAGCCAGGAATGTGAAGGAATAGTAAAATATAGAGATAACAAAGGCACGGATGAGGTTTCAAAAGCAGTTGAGCTGAGACAGGGGTGAAGTTTGAGAGCCATGTTACAAAGGTGGAAAACGCAGTCTTAGAAATGGTGCGAATATGAGATCAAAAGTTCATTTCAGGATCAAATGTGAGACAATGTTGTGAACAGCCTGGCTTAATTTCAGACAGTTGCCATGGAGGAATGGAGTTGCTAGTTTGGGAGAGGAGTTGAAGTGGTTACCGAGGACAAAGGCTTTAGTTTCCCCAGTATTTAATTGGAGAAAACTTCTGCTTATCCAGTATTGATGTTGAATAGCAGACTGATAAGTTTGGGAGTGGCGGATTTGAGAGAAATGATGGTGAGGTAGAGCTGGGTGCTGTCAGATGATGTTATCATGCGGCAGCGTGTAGATGAGAAATGGGAATTGTCTAGCAAAAATCTCAAATTTAAAATTCCAGAAAAATGGCATGCTAAATGAAAATGTGCCAAATGAAAATTACCTTTCCATAAAAAGGCAAGTAATAAGGATGCATTACATTCCTGAGCTTTATTTTTAGGTTATAAGCATATTTGTATGTATATTTAATGTAATTTATGTATGAAACACTGAAACTTAGAAATAGATAACAAAACATCACAAATTGTTTCTATTGACATTTACAGTACTATCAGTAGGCTGGAGAATGAAGATTAGTTGACTGAGTCTCTAGGACAGTTAACACTAGCTGACTTGGTCGTATTAACTGAGGAATTGATGGAGGGAGAGCTATTGGAGAGTATATGGCGTGTGAAGTAGAGGGTTGACTTTTCTTGAAAAACTGGTCCATTCTCGTCTACTTGGAAAACCTCTGCCTCTCCCTGTAGATTGCTTTGTAACAATGAGTGGATTTATCCAAATCATGGCAAATGCTGGAGTTGTGATTTACCATGGGTCCACATCTTGAATGACAGACTGCATCTCATCAGTTAAATGGCATAGCTTGCTTAATTTCCTCATTGCGATTTAACAAGTTACTTCTGTTTCTTCATTGTCCTTAGCATCATAACCTACCCCTCAATTTGCACTCATCGGGCGAGATTCTCCGACCCCCCAGCGGGTCGGAGAATGGCCGTTGGCCGCCGTGAATTCCGCCCCCGCCCACCCGCCGAAGTCTCCAAAGGGAGAAAAGTCGGCGGGTCGTCAATGGCGCCGCAGACCTCGGAGAATGGCACGGGTGGGCGCAAGGCCATCGATTTTGGGCCTGCCGATATTCTCCCGTCCGGATGGGCCGAAGTCACGTCGACGTGATGACGGGTCACGTCGGCATAAATCAAACCTCCTTTTAATCCTGGGTGGTTGGCCACTGGACAGGCGATGGCGTGGCCGCAGTCTGAATGTGTGGGGGAGAGGTGTGTCTAGGGTTTTGTGTGTGTGTGTGCGGCGGGGGGGTGGTTAGAGTGGGCTGGGCTCCGGGGGAGTGCCGGGAGGGGGGTTGAGTGCCGGGGACAGGAGGATGAGTGCCGGGGAGGGGGATGGGGGGGTCCGTGCCGGGGAGGGGGATGGGGGGACGGGGTCCGTGCCGGGGAGGAGGATGGGGGGGTCCGTGCCGGGGAGGGGGATGGGGGGGGGGGGTCCGTGCCGGGGAGGGGGGATGGGGGGGACGGGGTCCGTGCCGGGGAGGGGGATGGGGGGACGGGGTCCGTGCCGGGGAGGAGGATGGGGGGTCTGTGACGGGGAGGGGGATGGGGGGTCCGTGCCGGGAGGGGGATGGGGGGGGGTCCGTGCCGGGGAGGGGGATGGGGGGACGGGGTAGGTGCCGGGGAGGGGGATGGGGGACGGGGTCCGTGCCGGGGAGGAGGATGGGGGGGTCCGTGCCGGGGAGGGGGATGGGGGGGTCTGTGCCGTGGAGGGGGATGGGGGGACCGTACCGGGGAGGGGGATGGGGGGACGGGGTCTGTGCCGGGGAGGAGGATGGGGTCGGTGCCGGGGAGGAGGATGGAGGGGTCCGTGTCGGGGAGGGGGATGGGGGGACGGGGTCCGTGCCGGGGAGGAGGATGGGGTCCATGCCGGGGAGGAGGATGGGGTCCGTGCTGGGGAGGAGGATGGGGGGGTCCGTGCCTGGGAGGGGGATGGGGGGGTCCGTGCCGGGGAGGGGGGATGGGGGGTCAGGGTCCGTGCCGGGGAGGAGGATGGGGTCCGTGCTGGGGAGGAGGATAGGGGGCTCCGTGCCGGGGAGGAGGATGGGGTCCATGCCGGGAAGGAGAATGGGGGTTCCGTGCCGGGGAGGGGGGTGGGGGGGGGGTCCGTGCCGGGGAGGGGATGGGGGACGGGGTCCGTGCCGGGGAGGAGGATGGGGTCCGTGCCGGGGAGGAGGATGGGGGGCTCCGTGCCGGGGAGGGGGATGGGGTCCGTGCCGGGGAGGGGGATGGGGGTGTCCGTGCTGGGGAGGGGGGGTGCGAGGGCAAGTGAGTTGGTCCAACTGGCCAGGTGCCAGCCTCCAACAGTTGGACCCATGCGTCCATGCCACCTGGCTGGGGGTTGGAGGGGGTATGGGCAATGATGACATGTCGTCGTTCCCCCCCCCCCCCCACCAGGCCGTCATGTTTTCCGATCAGCCAGCAATGTTGGCCGCCGTGGCGGCAGCCGCTAATGTCTATGTTTGCCCTGGATGAGGAGGAGGAGGAGCGTGCCAGAGAGGCGGCGCAGGCTGCCGCAGAGGGGCAGGCAGCAGCCGCCCAGGCTGGAGGGACACCTGACCGACAGGACGAGGAGGGGTAGGAGGACGTCGCGGCCCCACGGCAACGGAGGCACCCGAGGGCGCCCCGTGTGTACGGGCCCCGGCAGTCATACCAGGACCTCACGGACCGGGAATGCAGGAGGAGACTCCGGATGAGACGGGAAACCGTGGCACACATCTGCCACCTGCTGGCACACCTGTCACCGCGTGGCACTGGCGGGGGCACCCTCTCCCCGTGTCCGTCAAGGTTACGGTGGCCCTGAACTTTTATGCAACGGGGTCATTCCAGGCACCGAGTGGGGACCTGTCCGGCATATCGCAGACATTGGTGCACCGGTGCATCCGGGCAGTGACAGACGCCCTATATGCCATGGCGCACCGCTACATCCGCTTCCCTGTGGACAGGGCCAGCCAAGATGCCCGGGCCGTGGGCTTCTCTGCCGTGGCCGGGTTCCCCATGGTCCGGGGCGGCGATCGATGGGATGCACGTCGCCTTGCAGCCACCTGCAGATAACAGGGCCGTGTTCACCAATAGAAAGGGGACCTATTCAATGAACATACAGGTGGTCTGCGACCACCGCATGATGATCCTGCACGTCTGCGCCCGTTACCCAGGCAGTGTACACGACTCATACGTGTTGTCGCGGTCATCCATCTCCGACATCTAAGAGGGACGCCATCCCCGGCTGAGGGGCTGGTTGCTGGGCGACAGGGGCTACCTATTGCGATTGTGGCTGATGACGCCTATACGGAGGCCACGCAATGAGGCGGAGAACCGCTACAATGATGCCCATGTAGCGACAAGGGGAGTGATAGAGAGGTGCTTTGGCGTGCTGAAGATGCGTTTCAGGTGCCTGGACCGCTCTGGGGGCGCCCTCCAGTATCGGTCAGATAGGGTCGACCACATCATTGTGGTGTGCTGCGCCCTGCACAACAAGGGGCGATGTGCCGCAGGCAGAGGAGGGCGGAGTGGAGGAGCAGCAGGAAGAGGCGCAGTCCTCCCCAGATGAGGGGGATGGGGGCAATGGTCAGGGCAGACGGGCTAGACACAGGCGGGTGGCTGTCCACCGTTACCGGCTGGCCCAGCGGGCACGGGACAGGCTGATAGACGCCCGCTTCACTGACTAGATGGGCGTGGGAATCGAGTAGTATGGCCACAGACCGCACACCATGGCAACAGACGACCACCCACACCCCCCACCCATCCACCCACCCAGCACCCTCACCCCCCTCCCCAACCCCACCCACCCCACCCGCATGCACACCACCCCCCCATTGCCGATCCACCTGCGGCACAACGGCCGGGCTCACACAGTTGCCAGTGGACGCGTGTCTATCGCAAGCCATGGAGGATGATGACAACCCGCCCTACGATGAGCTCCTGGCTCCACATCGTTAGACTATGTCTGACCCATGGCCACAGTACCACCATCCACTCGGACCATCCCTGCATGCGGCTGTGACACTGCAGCGCACGGTCCCGTCCTCTGCCCGGGGGATGTTGATGGCGGCCCAGGGGGAAGGGGGCAGACTCACCTGGGGCTGAGGTAAGACCACCCCTCACACACACACACTTGCGCTCAACGTACATGACACCCCCGCACGCTTTGGACAGAGCACAATGGCAGCTTCTGTAGGTGTAACATTGACTTTAATAACCAAAGGAGTTCATGCACGTGCCCTAGCCCCTAAAACTCATCTGTGCCCTGCACCCGTGCCAACTTACTCAGTGTCTAATTGTTTGGCCATACGGGCCCTTTGACTACGTCTACGTGGTTCCCCAAACGGCACAGCAGAACTGGAGGTGGACTCCTGTGATACCTGCCCTCTGACACGGGATCCCTTTGGCGGCCGTTTCCTGGGGCGTCCTGGCCTAGATGGGCCAGGCTGCGGCCCGGGCGACTGGGATGGTGAGCTGCCAGCCTGTCCTGCCCGTTGCCCGCCCGATGCACCTGGGTCGGAAGGGGGGGGGGGGGAGTCCGAGGTGTCGTGGTGTTCTAGGACCTCCCCTACAGGGGGACCCGGGACGGACCACAGCACCTCCTCCTCCCTCGGGGTGCCCGATGGCCCCCAGGCCTCTACATGGGTGGGGGATGCGAACGGACTGGCCATCCGACGCCCCCCCGACATCTGGCGCTGCCAGTCCTGGAGGCCCGTGCTGGTATCGACAGGGATCTGCAGGTTTGCAGCCATGGAGCTCAGGGGATTGGCAAACCCTGTCTGTGACTGTGCGACGCCGGCTCGCACATGGCCAATGGCGCCGATGCCCTCAGCGATAGCCTGCTGAGACTGGGCCATGGCCTGCTGAGACTGGGCCATGGTCTGCAGAGACTGGGCTATAGCCTGCTGAGACTGGGCCATGGCCTGCTGAGACTGGGCCATGGCCTGCTGAGACTGGGCCATGGCCTGCTGAGACTGGGCCATGGCCTGCTGAGACTGGGCCATGGCCTGCTGAGACTGGGCCATGCCCTGCAGAGACTGGGCTATGGCCTGCTGAGACTGGGCCATGGCCTGCTGAGACTGGGCCATGGTCTGCAGAGACTGGGCTATAGCCTGCTGAGACTGGGCCATGGCCTGCTGACACTGGGCCATGGCCTGCAGAGACTGGGCTATGGACTGCTGAGACTGGGCCATGGCGTTGAGCGCCTCTGCCATCTGGCGCTGGCACTGGCTCATGGCCTCCTGTGAGAGGGCAGCCATGTCCTGGGCCACAGACGCCGCCTGCACGGAAAGCCCCAGGCCTCGCAAACCGTTCCCCGTGTCTGACACCGTCGCACCCATTGCCTCCACCGCGGACGCCACCCGTGCGGTGTCGGCCTGGGTGGCACGCATGACCGGCACCACTCCCAGCTCCTGGACGCGGGTGGACTCCTCCACCTGCGACTGCAGCCGCCGCAAGCCGGCCGCCACCCTCTTCGCTCGTCTCCGGTTCGGTGGTTGCATCGGATCTATGGGTGGGTGTGGTAACTCCAGGAACCCGGGATCCATCTGGGTGGCAGATGTTCGCTTGGGCTGGGCTGCCCTCCGACCGCCCGGCCCCTCTGCTGCTCCTACCACCACCTGCTGTACCGGGACGGCTGTGTTGTGCACACCAGTGAGTGTACCAGACGCCTCATCACTAAAGTGCCCAACCGAGGTGAGTGTTTCTGCGATGGTGGAGGGTGTTGGTGACAGCAGTGGCGTTGTGTCGTGCTCTTCGTCCCACTCTGAGTCCATGGCACTTTGGGGTGGGGGTTCGTCTCCACCCATCCACTCTGTGTCACTGTCCGGTATTTCGTTTTCCTGGGTAGTGCTGTCCCGGGTAGGGGTATCCTGGGTAGTGGTGTCCTGGGTAGTGGTGTCCTGGGTAGTGGTGTCCTGGGGAGTGGTGTCCTGGCTCGGCTGTGACGGGGGCCTGTGGCTGCCCCTCTCGTCGCTGGGTGGCACACGTCTGCGTCGTCGCACCCGCACGAGACGGGGGCGTCGTCTCCCTGTTGCTCCAGGTCTCTCAGTCTCCAGTGGTCTCCAAGGGACATCCTGCGGGCGTCGCATGCCGGAGGGTCCAGGTCTCTCCGTCTCCCGTGGCCTCCAAGGGGCATCATGCGGGCGGTCTGCATCTGCGGGGATGGGTGCCTCGACGTTTGCTCCTGCGATACACTATGAAGCATGCATGGTTAGACACGCAGGCAGTGATCAGGTGATATGGGGAGGGGGATATAGGGGAGGGGGGATATGGGGACGGGCTGTCGGTGGCTCACTTGCTAGTACGCCCCCGACCTCTGCATCAGCAACCTCCCGGTCCTCAGGTCCGCCAGCCAGTTCCAGGGCCCTTTCCTCGTGTTCGTTCAGTGGCCTCTCATCAGCGGGGCCTCCTCCAGTCCTCACATGCTCCCTGGTGTTGTGTGCGCGTTTCTCCTGTGAGGGGGAGGGGGGTGGGGGGCGGGGGGTGGTGGTGGCAGGGGTAAAAGGCAACAGTATTAGACAGGTATATGAATGCACGCCATCGGTTGCGCGTGTATTGCAGAGGTTAAGGTTAGGGCTGGATTCTCTTGCGGAAATGGGGGAAGGCGGATATGGGGGAGCGGGGATATGGGGGATATGGGGGAGAGTGGGATATGGGGAATATGGGGGAGGGGGGATATGGGGAGGGGGGATATGGGGGAGTGGGGATATGGAGGAGGGGGGATATGGGGGATGGGGATATGGGGGAGGGGGGATATGGGGGAGGGGAGATATGGATGATATGGGGAGGGTGGGATATGGGGGATATGGGGAGGGGGATATGGGGGATATGGGGGAGGGGGGATATGGGGAGGGGATATGGGGGATGGGGATATGGGGGAGGGGGATATGGGGAGGGGGATATGGGGGATATGGGGGAGGGGGGATATGGGGGAGGGTGGGATATGGGGGATATGGGGAGGGGGATATGGGGGTGGGGGGATATGGGGGAGGCGGGATATGGGGGATATGGATATCGGGCAGGGGGGGAGGCTCACCCTGGCTGCTCTGACGAGGTCGTTCACCTTCTTGTGGCACTGGGTGCCTGTCCGTGGTGTCAGGGCCACAGCGGTGACGGCCTCTGCCACCTCCCTCCACAGACACCGGCTGTGGCGTGGGGCAACTCTGCGGCCATGTCCGGGATACAGGGCCTCCCTCCTCTGCTCCACTGCGTCCAGGAGCGCCTCCACATCCCGTGACTAGAACCTCGGGGCTGAGCGGGGGGCGGCCATCCGGTCGGGTGTTCCGGTCGGGTGTTCCGGTCGGGTGGGAGGGAGCAGCGCGTCCTGATGAGCCGTGAAGCACGTGAGCAAGCATGGATCCCGTCACGTCGCTGCTAGCCCATTCCGGGCCGGAGACTTTGAGACGTTTTGGGCGGCGTGATGAAAGTCGGATTTGCGCCGTTTTTGGCGCCGATCGGCGGACTTTGCGCCGATAACGGAGAATTTCGTCCATCTTGTCCAACTCCATCAGATCTTCCTCTGATAATTCTTCATTCTGAGGTTGCAACATCTCCTCCACACCACATCACCTGCATCAACTTCAACAAAATCCAAAGTGTGTAGAAGAGCTGTATTTTCACTAGTGGTGAACCCACAAGAATTACAGATATATTCTGGCCAAATCTTGTGCCAAACTGCATTTAATGGTTGAATTTCATTCCCAAGATTTACCAATGAACTTACTGGTATACGTGTTGTTGAATTTTCGCCAAAACTCATGAACTGCGGCAGGCTTATCCTCTACAGTTTTGTGAATCAATTGTGCTAATATCTTTCTTCGGTAATGTGTCTTGAATGTAGTGATCACACTTTGATTCATAGGCTGGATTAAAAGCGTAGTATTCACTAGGAGACTAGGAGACATGGCCTCCTTCCTCAATAATAATTTTTAAAGTTTCACAACGTGCATCTGAGACAGCATTTGCTCCCTCACTTCAGGAAATGTAAATTTTTATTAACATAAATTTCAAGTACCCAATTCTTTTTTTTTCAAATCGAACCCGGGTCCTCGGTGCCATGAGGCAGCAGTGCTAAACACTGCACCACCGTGCCACCCAGGAAATGTAAATTTACCCTTCTCTTGAAACACTCAAACCAGCCTAACCTTGTTTTAAATGATTGAATTGAACCTGCTTTATCCTCCCTTAATTCCAAATTCTAAAACAGACTCACCTGAATTAAAGCTGTGCTTAAAGGAACTCACCGTTGGCATTGACCTTCAATCCAAATGCCCAGTAAGTGATCCATTCTCGTCATCATATGGTTACACAGTTGTTGTAACCTCTTGGCAGTTGAAGGCATTATACTCTGACCACTAATAGTTAATTGATCTTGAATTTTCCTAATAGTACGCACAGTAGATTCAGGAAGGTTCATAGAAGTAGGGGCAGCATGAGGGCATAGTGGTTGGCACTGCTGCCACACAGCTCCAGGGACCTGCATTCAAATCCGGCTTTGGGTCATTATCTGTATTGTGTTTGTACTTTCTCCTCGTGTCTGCATGGGTTTCCTCCGGATGCTCCATTCTTCCACAATCCAAAGATATGCACGTTAGGTGGATTGGTCATGCTAAATTGCCCCTTAGCATCCAGGAATGTGTCAGTTAGGTTAAGGGGTTATTGGGATAGGGCAGGGAAGTGGGATTGGGTTGGTGCAGACGCGGTGTGTCGAATGGCCTCCTTCTGTGCTGTAGGGATTCTGTGATTCAGGAATATTAATCACACAACCATTTTTCTCAAGCACATTAAACTTAACCTGTAAATTAATAGTCGTCCCAGGGGAAGTTGAAGTAGACTCACTTAGGCATGATTTGGTTTAATTTTCTACAGTTCAGAGCTGCACAGTACAGCAAAGCAAGATTCACAATTTGCAATTAATGTTAAATAAAATGTTAAAACTAAATGAGAATAAGGCACCCATAGATATGCAAATCTTCAAAAGAATGAGGTTTTGCAGCATATCGCTGAAACAAAATTCAGGCATGATTCTTGATCATGCGCAATAAACAAACCAATGGTTCCTACTGCGGTCACGCTTCCTCATAAACACGATTCCCAGCACATGCACAGTGAACAACCAAGTCAATATTTGGGTAAGCAGAAACCATGTAAATCAAAATTGATAGCCATGCTGTTTGAGTCAGTTCGTCAAATTTATAGTCCGGCTAAAATGAAAATGCGTTATTGGAACTTCTTATAAATGTGGGGGTTATCTGTGTTATTAGAGATAGCATCTATTCAACTTTGTCAGAAAGAATTTTACACTTCCATTACCTTTTGTGTGAAGTAGTTGTGTATTCATGATGTTTTAGTGTTGCCTCACGAGCAGACTTGTAGCTGAACAGGGGCACGTTAAGAGAATAATTGTGAGACGTCATAAGAGATGGCGTCATCGGCCGTTTGCGCGGGCAAACAGGCGTCTAACATCGCAGCTTATAATAATAATAATCTTTATTGTCACACGAAGGCTTACATTAACTCTGCAATGAAGTTACTGTGAAAATCCCCTAGTCGCCTCGTTCCAACGCCTATTCGAGTACACGGAGGGAGAATTCAAAATGTCCAAATTAGCTAACAGCACGTCTTTCGTGATAGTGTTAACATCTTCTAAATAAAGCTCTACGTTTTGACTGAACCTCCAAGACCTGCAGACTCACTCTTGAATCCGCCACATAGAAACTTACGACAAGGTAGGTGAACAGCATTTCCAGGCACCCAAAGAAATAACAAATAATTGAAATCATTGCCACACGAAAGCTGCTGATAAGGTGCCAAACAGCGGTTGGAGCCACCAGAGGAACCAAAAAATCCAAAGGGCAAATCCTGGGAGAGAAGCCTGTCACATGTACCGCTTGAAACAAACTCAGTAGCTGTAAGTAGCAAGTACCCTGCAACAACAAATTTAGCAACAGCTGGGGCTGTTGCAAAACACAAAGGGAAACAGACTGAACTCAGGTTGTGCCTTGTTTTGGGGAGAAAGGAAGCAAGATAGTGCTAAGAACTTGTGGCACATTGTATTCATGCAGGTCCTTTCATAGAGAAAAACATTGGGTTGGATTCTCCGGTGTCGGGATTCTTCGTTACGCCGGCAATGCACCCACGTCCTGGGATTTCCCGTTGGCGTGGGCTGCCCACAATGGGAAATACCATTGGCTGGCTGGCGGGACAGGTAATCCCTGCTGCTGGCGGGGGCGTGCCACACCAGAAAACTGGTGCGGCAGGACAGAGAATCCCGTCCAATGTTTTTGGTGCCGTGGGACCATTTGATGAGAATACAGAGCGATGGAGTTCTATACAGAACGATTCGACTATTTTATTGAAGCTAACAAGATAGCAGCAGATATAAAAGTGGCAAAATTCCTGACCATATTGGGGGGGGGGGGGTGCGGCGGGACATTTAACCTCCTTAGGAGTTTGGTACAGTCCTTAAAACCAGGCACAAAAACATAGAAAGAAAGAGTGGAAATTGTGCAAGGCCAATCCGCTATTCATCAAAATCTTTAGTCATCACAGAAAGGCTTAGGTTTCATCAGTGTAACCAAGAAGAATGTGAATCGATTACACAGTTTGTACCTACCCTAAAAAGACTGGATGAACACAGCGAATTTGGGGATGTCTTAAACAATACCATCAGAGATAGATTATCTGTGGTTTAATGAGTAAAGCTATTCAAAGCCGGTTGTTAATCAAGAGCAACCTGACCTTAAAAAAAGCTTTGGAAGTTGCTGTATTCATAGAATTAGCAGCCAACGAAGCACAGCAGTTGAGTTTAAGCACTTGAATTCACAAGATGTCGGCTGAAACCCAGATTCGTACTTGTCACTGGTTTGCAAAAACTGTGCACTTAGCAGCAGAATGTTGATGCAAAGATATCATGTGCCAAAATCGTAACAGAGGGGGTCACATTTCACGCACTTGTTGGAAAAAGAAACAAGCTTTCGGAAAAAGTTGCAGGAAACAAAATTGAAATAAAACAAATGGCAAGCTGAATCAAGGGACCTTTGGACCTCATACCAGGATCCCATCACTGGCAGCGAACAGAATGCAGAAGCAGGAATTGCTCTTGTCAGCACAAACATACACAATCAAGTATTGTCAGTCAAACCTTCATGGGAACGCAGATAGACTTTCCCAACTACTCAAAGCAAATAGTTTGTCAATAAGCGGTTCATGTGGAAACATTTTCTACTTTGAGCAAATAGAACACACACATGTGACAATAGGACAGGGGAAGAGGGATACCCTGGAGAATGGCCAATGTGGTATCATTATTCAAGAAGGGAGGAAGGGCTAAACCAGGAAACTACAGATCAGCCAGTCTAACCTCAGTGGTGGGGAAACTATTGGAAGCAATTCTGAGAGACAGAATTAATCTGCATTTGGGGAGGCAGGGATTAATCAAGAACAGTCAGCATGGTTTTGTTAAGGGGAGGTCATATCTGACCAACTTGATTCAATTTTTCAAAGAGGTGACCAGGGGCAAAATTCTCCCGAAACGGCGCGATGTCTGCCGACTGGCGCCCAAAACGGCGCCAATCAGACGGGCATCACGCCGCCCCAAAGGTGCGGAATGCTCCGCATCTTTGGGGGCCGAGCCCCAACATTGAGGGGCTAGGCCAACGCCGAAGGAATTTCCGCCCCGCCAGCTGGCGGAAATGGCCTTTGTTGCCCCGCCAGCTGGCACGGAAATGACATCCCTGGGCGGCGCATGCGCGGGAGCGTCAGCGGCTGCTGACAGTTTCCCACGCATGCGCAGTGGAGGGAGTCTCTTCCGCCTCCGCCATGGTGGAGACCGTGGTGGAGGCGGAAGGGAAAGAGTGCCCCCCCGGCACAGGCCCGCCCGCGGATCGGTGGGCCCCGATCGCGGGCCAGGCCACCGTGGGGGCACCCCCCGGGGCCAGATCGCCCTGCGCCCCCCCCAGGACCCCGGAGCCCGCCCACGCCGCCTTGTCCCGCCGTTCAAAAGGTGGTTTAATCCACGCCGGCGGGACAGGCAATTTATCGGCAGGACTTCGGCCCATTCAGGCCGGAGAATCGAGCGGGGGGGGGGGGGATCCAAGGAAATTTGTCAAATTGGATCTAATATTGGCTGAGTGGCGGGAAGCAAAGGCTGATGGTTGAGGGGTATTTTTCTGATTGGAAACCTGTGTCCAGCGGGGTCCCGCAGGGATCAGTGTTGGGGTCCTTGTGTTTGTGGTTTATATAAATGATTTAGACATGAATGTAGGAGGGTTGATGAGTAAGTTCGTAAATGATATGAAAATTGGTGGGGTGGTAAATCATGAGGATAGCCTTAGATTACAGAAGGATATAGATGGGCTAGTCAGATGGATAGATTAGTGGCAAATGGAATTCAATCCAGATAAGTGTAATGTGATGCATTTGGGCAGGACAAACAAGGCAAGGGAATATATGATAAATGGCAGGACCCTAGGAAGCACCAAGGATCAGAGGGACCTTGGTGTGCATGCACACCGGTTTAAGGTAGCAGAGCAGATGGATACAGTGGTTAAGAAGGCATATGGTATGCTTGCCTTTATTAGCCTAGGCATAGAGTTTAAGGACAGGGAGGTTATGCTGGAACTCTATAAAATGTTGGTTAGGTCACAGCTAGAGTAGTGTGTGCAGTTTTGGAATCCACATTATAGGAGGGATGTGATAGCATTTGAAAGGGTGCAGAGGTGATTTACCAGGACGTTGCCTGAGCTGGAGAGTTTCAGCCAAGAAGATTGGATAGGCTGAGGTTGTTTTCCTTGGAGCAGAGGAGACTGAGGGTGGACATGATTGAGATGTATAAAATTCTGAGAGGGACAGATAGAGTAGACAACCAGAAGTATTTCCCCTTGGTGGAGGGGTCAATGACCACGGGGCATAGATCTAAGTTTAGAGGCAGGAGGTTTAGAGGGGCTGTGAGTAAAAACGTTTTCATCCAGGGGTGGTGGGTGTCCGGAATTCGCTGTCTGAAAGGGTAGTAGAGGCAGAGACCATCATAACATTTAAGAAGTTTTAGTTGTGCACTTGCAATGCCAAGGCTATCAATAAAGTGAATTTCCTCCCATATAGGAATTGGTGGAACCGTTTTAATCTAAAAGTGATTCCTAAAGCTTCTTTCTTCATCTGCTCATAATTGCTTTCGGATTTATTCAAAATCCGAACAAAGGCTATTGGCTTCTTTTCACCTGTGGGCATTATGTGGGAAACCATCACCTCAACCCCATAAAATGATGCATGCTAGTTGCAGGGGTAAATTTGGATCAAAATTTGGACTTCTGACTTGAGTAGCACCCATTTGGCTTGCAGAAATACTCTCTCACATTGACCTCCAATTTTCACTTTTGATTTTGACACAGTAGATTGTGCGCAAGGGCTGGTTTAGCACAGTGGGCTAAACAGCTGGCTTGTAATGCAGAACAGTGCCAGCAGCGCGGGTTCAATTCCCGTACTGGTCTCCCTGAACAGGCACCGGAATGTGGCGACTAGGGGCTTTTCTCAGTAACTTCATTGAAGCCTACTTGTGACAATAAGCGATTATTATAAAAGTGTTTTTGGAGTAGTTGCCAGATTAGTATTAATTAAGGGTCTGTTTAGCACAGGGCTAAATCGCTGGCTTTGAAAGCAGACCAAGGCAGGCCAGCAGCACGGTTCAATTCCCGTACCAGCCTCCCCGAACAGGCGCCGGAATGTGGCGACTAGGGGCTTTTCACAGTAACTTCATTGAAGCCTACTTGTGACAATAAGCGATTTTCATTTCATTTTCATTTCAATTTAGTAAGATCAAACTTGGTTGACATCCTGAGGTGCAGGTGTTTCGGTAATGGCTTTGACTTTAGAAGGTGACTTATGCAGTCCCTTGGCATCAATGACATGACCCAGACATTCAGCTGAAGTTTGGAGAAATTGGCATTTGTCTATTTGAACTTTTAATACATAATCGTCTAATCTCTGGATTGTGGCATCTAGGTTGCGGGGTGTCCTTCCTCATTCTTCCCAGTAACCAAGATGTCATCCAGGTAACACTGGACTTCATCTAATCTCCTTAAGGTTTTGTCCATAGCTTGTTGGAACAACGCTGGAGCTGAAGTGATGCCAAATGGTAATCTTTTGTATCGAAATAACCAATTTATGCATCACAATTGTCAATAACTGTTGTGAATCCTGATCCACATTCATTTGAAGATATGCTTGATTGAGGTAAATTTTACTGAAGTGTTGGCCTCCAGCTAAACCAGCGAATAAGTTATCACGAAAGGGAAGAGGGTACTTCTCTGCACATCCATGACAAGATTAATTTATCCATTTAATTGCAATGTTGCATTAATATGGCCCCTCAAAGGAACCACTTCCCCGTGTAGGTTTTTAACACTATCTTCAAGGGTTCCAGAACAATGTCAGAGCTTTTCTTGATAAACAGTTTCCGTCACCAGCCAGATTGCTGCCCCAGTGTCCACCTCCATCTTCACCGACTCATAGAATCAGAGAATTTACAGTGCAGGAGGCTATTCGGCCCATCGAGTCTGCTCCGGCCCTCGGAAAGAGCACCCTACTTAAGCCCACACCTCCACCCTATCCCTGTAACCCAGTAACCTCACCGGCCTGTAATGGAATGCTCCAATATCAGTTTGTTGCACCAGCAACATTTCATGACCATCCTTCAGACTGTGAAACGAGTTCCTACTCAGGTCCTTTTCGGACCACGTGGACACTTTCTTTGATTCCGCTTGCCATTTGTTTTATTTGGCTCATGCTTCCTGCACCTTTTGCCAGAAGCTTGTTTCTTTTTCTAAAAAGCGTGTGCAGTGTGGCCCTTTCTGCCACAATTCCTGCACATGATGCCTTTGCCCCAACATTCTGCTGCTATGTGCCCAGTTTTTGCACACCTATGACAAGTGCGAGTCTGTGTTTGCATTCGAGTTTCAAGCGACATCTTGTAAATTCATGGGCTTGAACACAACTGCTGAGGTGCTTTGGCTGCTAATTCCATGGATACAGCGACTTCCAAAGCTTTTTTTAAGGTCAGATTGCTTTATGTTAACAACCGCTTTTGAATAGCTTTGCTTCATAAACCACAGACTAATTTATATCTGATGTTATCACATCCCTGAATTCGCAGTGTTCAGCCAAAGGTTTTGGGGCACTAAAACTGTGTATTCGATTCACCTTCTTATTGGTTACACATATGGGGTGAAATTCTCCGGAAACGGCGCGATGCTGGGGGCTGAGCCCCAACCTTAAGGGGCAAGGCCTGCGCCGGACGAATTTCTGCCCCGCCAGCTGGAGGAAAAGGCCTTTGGTACCCCGCCAGCTGGCGCGGAAATGACATCTCCGGGCGGCGCATGCGCGGAAGCGTCAGCGGCGGCTGACGGCATTCCCGCGCATGCGCAGTGGAGAGAGTCTCTTCCGACTCCGCCTTGGTGGAGACCGTGGCGGAGGCGGAAGGGAAAGAGTGCCCCCATGGCACAGGCCCGCCCACGGATCGGTGGGCCCCGATCGCGGGCCAGGCCACCGTGGGGGCACCCCCCGGGGCCAGATCGCCCCGCGCCCCCCCAGGACCCCGGAGCCCGCCCGCGCCGCCTTGTCCCGCCGGTAAGGTAGGTGGTTTAATCTACGCCGGCGGGACAGGCATTTTAGCAGTGGGACTTCGGCCCATCCGGGCCGGAGAATCGCGGGGAGGGGGGCCCGCCAACCGGCGTGGCGCGATTCCCGCCCCCGCCGAATATCCGGTGGTGGAGAATTCGGCAACCGGCGGGGGCGGGATTCCCGCCAGCCCCTGGCGATTCTCCGACCAGGCGGGGGGGTCGGAGAATCTCGCCCAAGAAACCTAAGCCTTTCTGTGATGATACTTCTTTGGGTGCCAACAAACGTTGTTCGACTTTGTGTTGGGTGGCTACAGTTTTTATGTGGTGGATTCAAGATAGAGTCTATCTTGGGAGATTAAACCAAAACGTAGAACTTTGTTTAGGTATTAACACGACAGGCGGCGATGTTAGACTGCCCGTTAGCCCGCACAAACTCCCAATACATCACGCAACTGTTCTTTTCGTGCCCCTGTTCAGTTACAAGGCTGCTTGTAGGAAATGCTAAAAAGTGCAAATACACTACATGGACCAGATGAGTTTTACAGCAATTTGGATGTTGCATGGTGACCATTTCTGGCACTGTCTTTCTTTATTCCAGATTAGTTCCAGATTATTCCAGTCCAAAGATGTGCAGGTTAGGTGGATTGGCCATGATAAATTGCCCTTAGTGTCCAAAATTGCCCTTAGTGTTGGATGGGGTTACTGGGTTATGGGGATAGGGTGGAGGTGTTGACCTTGGGTAGGGTGCTCTTTCCAAGAGCCGGTGCAGACTCGATGGGCCGAATGGCCTCCTTCCGCACTGTAAATTCTATAATAATCTATGATAATTTGAATTAAGTGAATTTAAATTTGCTAGCTGCTGTGGTGAGATTTGAACTCACATCTCCAGATAGTTCAGTAACTCCACCATGGTGTTATCATAGCTACTGTAAACACCCCCAAATATTTTATATTTCAGGGAAGGTAAGCCTAGTTTTTGTAATCTCTCATCATCTAATACTTGAAGCATTCTAGTGAATCCACCCAGCAGTCCTTCCAAGGCCAATGTGTCCTAAGGCGCGCTGCCCAGAATCGTACACAGTGTTCCAAATGTGGTTTGACCAGCGGAATTTGTATAACTATAGCTAAACCTTTCCCCCTCTTATATTGTAGCCCTCAAACTAGAAATGGCAACACCTCGATTGTCTTTATTTTTTTATATCTGAGTACTTTAATTACATTTTGATCTGTGTTCATGGTCCCATAAATCTCTTTGCACCTCCACTTTTCCTTGCATTTTATCATTTATTCTCTGAAGACATTTATGTAGTGCCTCCACTGGGGGAAGAATGTAATTTTAGCCTGGGAAGGTTTTGAATTGCCATTTGATTATCAGTGTAGACATAGGAATTCATCACAAAAAGAGTTGACAAAAGTTCCAGATGTAAGCTTTCAATATATTATCAGTTGATCTTCTGAAGTATGAAGTGTTCATAAAATATTGTCACTCAATGATAAAAGTAAATATGGGAATTCAACACTATTGTTGGCAGGGCACTAATAGTGGTAGGAAGCACACGTGGCACATAAACAAATTGGCTGAATGGCTGGTATCCATGCAATAGATTCTATGCAACTCTTACTTGTCTCTGGTATCTTTGTGTTGCTGTGTCCCTCTACTCTTCTTTCCTCTCTTCTTTGTCTTAGCTCCCGTGAGACAGGAGGCCGTGGGTGGTGATGGACCATCAATAGTAGACAAAGCGAGTTATAGAACTAAATTGTGGCTTTAATACACTGAGATATGTGCCTGCCTGCTGCTGATCCCTCACTGGGGGCAGGGCCACAGATCAGCCAACTATATACAAAGCCACAGGCGGAGCCAACAGAAGCAACAACAACAGTAAGTAACAATGGAACAAACAATAACAGTGAATATATATATAGCAGTGAGTAACAGTAGAACGTGGTTCACCACATTCACCCCCTGTTTAAAAAAAAAGTCCAGCGGGGGTGAAGTGGACTCACAGACTGAGTTTGACAGGAGCTTTAACCTTCCGCCGTGATCGCCTCAGTCCCGGCTGTGGTGTGGGCACGGGTGTCGAGACCTTCGACTCCGGGAGTGTGTTGTCTTCTTCTTCATCCCGATGAGCCGACGGAGAGGGAGACGGTGTAGGGGCGGGGGGGGGGGTGGTAATGGTCAC
Organism: Scyliorhinus torazame; assembly: GCF_047496885.1. NCBI lineage: Eukaryota > Metazoa > Chordata > Chondrichthyes > Carcharhiniformes > Scyliorhinidae > Scyliorhinus > Scyliorhinus torazame. Next base: position 283,122,781 of record NC_092709.1, read on the forward strand.
TGGGGAGGCGCCGGTGCCAAGTCCCGAGGCAGCCGAGTGGTGGTGATGGTGGTAGACGGTGTAGGGGTGGACGTGTTGGTGATAGTCGCTGGGGAACCTGCGGGTGCTAAGTCCCTGAGGGAGACTGTGTCCTGCCGCCCATCATGGTGTGCCACTGTGGGTTTGCATGGAGGACCAGAACCCTCTCAACCAGGGGATCTGACTTATGGCTCCTCACATGCTTCCGGAGGAGGACGGGCCCTGGGACTGTCAGCCAGGACGAGAGCAAGACTCCTGAGGTGGACTTCCTAGGGAAGACAAACAAACGTTCGTTAGGGGTCTCGTTGGTGGCAGTACACAGAAGCGACAGGATGGAGTGGAGTGCACTGGAAAGGACCTCCTGCCAGCGGGAGACTGGGAGACTTCTAGACCGTAGGGCAAGAAGGACGGCCTTCCAGACCGTCGCGTTCTCCCTCTCCACCTGTCCGTTTCCCCGGGGGTTGTAGCTGGTCGTCCTGCTTGAGGCGATGCCCTTGCTAAGCAGGAATTGATGAAGCTCATCACTCATAAAAGAGGAGCCCCGATCACTATGGACATAGGTGGGGAAACCGAACAAGGTGAAGAGACTGTGCAGAGCCTTGATGACGGTGGCAGAGGTCATGTCAGGGCATGGGATGGCAAAGGGAAAATGGGAGTGCTCGTCAACGATGTTGAGGAAGTACACGTTACGGTCAGTGGAGGGGAGGGGCCCTTTGAAATCGATACTGAGGGGTTCAAAGGGGCGGGAGGCCTTCACCAGGTGAGCTCTATCTGGCCGATAGAAGTACAGTTTGCACTCCGGTCAGACTTGGCAGTGCCTCGTTATGGTCCTGACCTCCTCGGTGGAGTAAGGCACGTTGCGCACCTTGACGAAATGGAGGGGCCGGATGACCCCCGGGTGACAGAGGTCATTGTGGAGGGCCCGAAGTCAGTCTACTTGTGCACTGGCTCATGTACTGCGGGATAGGGCATCTGGAGGCTCATTGAGTTTCCCAGGCCGATACAAGATTTCGTAGTTAAAGGTGGAGAGTTCGATCCTCCACCTCAAGATGTTATCGTTCTTGATCTTGCCCCGCTGTGTGTTATTGAAAATGAAGGCAACCGACAGTTGGTCAGCGAGGAGAGTGAATTGTCTGCTGGCCAGGTAATGCCTCCAATGTCGCACAGCTTCTACAATGGCTTGTGCTTCCTTTTCGACAGAGGAGTGCCAAATTTCGGAGGCATGGAGGGTACGGGAGAAGAAAGCCATGGTCCTGCCCGCCTGGTTGAGGGTAGTGGCCAGGGTAAAGTCAGACGCATCGCTATCCACCTGGAACGGGATGAACTCATCTACTGCGTGCATCGTGGCCTTGGCAATATCTGCCTTGATACGGTTGAAGGCCAGGCGGGCCTCAGCTGTCAGGGGGAAAATGGCGGATTTGATAAGTGGGCGGGCCTTGTCCGCATAATTGTGGACCCAGTGGGCATAATAGGAGAAAAACCCCAGGTAACTCTTCAGGGCCTTGGGGCAGTGGGGGATGGGCAGTTGCAAAAGGGGGCGCATGCGGTCGGGGTCAGGCCCTAGGACTCCGTTTTCCACGACGTAGCCAAGGATGGCTAGGCGAGTTGTGCGGAAAACACATTTCTCCTTATTATAGGTTAAATTAAGGAGCTGGGCGGTGTGGAGGAATTTCTGGAGGTTAGCGTTGTGGTCCTGCTGGTAATGGGCGCAGATGGTGACATTATCCAGATACGGGAACGTGGCCCGCAGCCCGTACTGGTCAACCATTCGGTCCATCACTCGCTGGAAGACCGCGACCCCATTGGTGATGCCGAAGGGGACCTGGAGAAGGTGGTAGAGGCGGCCACCTGCCTCAAAGGCAGTGTATTGGCGATCCTCCGGGTGGATAGGAAGCTGGTGGTACGCGGACTTCAAGTCTACTGTGGAGAAGACCCGGTACTGCGCAATCTGGTTGACCATATCAGATATGCGGGGAAGAGGGTACGCATCAAACTGCGTGTACCGGTTGATCGTCTGACTGTAGTCGACGACCATCTGGTGTTTCTCCCCAGTCCTGACGACCACCACTTGGGCTCTCCAGGGGCTGTTACTAGCCTTAATGATCCCTTCCCGCAGGAGTCGCTGGACCTCCGACCTGATAAAGGCCTTGACCCGGGCACTGTATCGTCTGCTCCTGGTGACGACGGGCTTATAGTCAGGGGTGAGGTTAGCGAAGAGCAAGGGCGACCTTAAGGGTCGCGAGGCTACAGACGGTGGAGGAGGGCAGGGGTCCACCGAACTTCAAAGTCAGGCTTCGGAGGTTACACTGGAAGTCAAGTCCTAGTAACAGGGCAGCGCAGAGATGGGGGAGGACGTAGAGTTTGAAGGTCGCGTACTCTACACCCTGTACCGCAAGGGTTGCGACACAGTAGCCCCGGACCTGAACGGAGTGTGATCCGGAAGCTAGTGAGATAGTCCGGGAGCGGGAAAAATCCTAAGGGAGCAGTGCCTTACCGTATCGGGACGAATGAAGCTATCCGTACTCCCGGAGTCGAACAGACAGGTCGTCTCGTGCCCATTGTACCGGACAGCCATCATGGAGTTCTTGAGGTGATGGGGCTAGGACTGGTCGAGCGTGACGGAGTTGAGCTGCGGAAGATGGCTGGTTTGGTCGGTGGTAGCGGGGTGGTACCAAGATGGCAGCCTCCATGAATCGCTCATGGCGGGCGGCATCGAAGATGGCGTCCAAAATGGCGGCCCCCACTGGCCGCACGAGGCGGATGACGCGTCAGAAGGCGGCGGTTCCGGCAGGCAAAATGCCACGCTGCAGGACCTGTGAGCTTCAGGTCGGGCCTGGCTGACTTTGGGTCTGGGAGCCTGATGTCGGGGTTGACAGACCTTGGCAAAGTGCCCCTTCTTACCGCACTCGTTGCAGGTTGCGTTCCGAGCAGGACAACACTGTCTGGGGTGCTGGCCCTGGCCGCAGAAGTAGCAGTACGGCCCCCTGGAGTTGGCGGGCTGCCGCCGCTGTGACGCGCCCGGGCCAATTGATGGCCACGCCTCCGACGTCCACGAGGGTGCCGCGGTGGTCGGACGTGAAGGCACCCATGTTATGGAACGCTACTTCCAAAGAGCTAGAGAGCTGCACAATGTCCTTGAGGTCGAGGGTACCCCCTTCGAGCAAGCATTTTCGGATATAATTAGACCGGTCTCCGGCCACTTAGGCGTCCCTGATTAGGAGCTCAGAGTGCTGAACCGCCGTAACTGCCTGGCAGTTACAAATCCGGGCAAGTACTCGCAGGTCACGCAGGAATTCGGCCAGTGATCCACGCTGATGCCTTGTGACAAGGAGATGTCAAGCGAACACCTCATTCACTGCCCTCACGAATTGTCCTTTTAGCAGTGCGATTGCCTCTGCGCATGAGGCCGCGTCTCTGATCAGCAGAAACATTTTGGGGCTCACCTGGGCGTTGAGGAGACGCAGCTTGTGCACCTCGGTGATGGCATCGGTCGATGAGTCGAGGTAAGCCTCGAAACAACTTAGCCAGTGCTCGAAGATCACAGTGGCGTCGGCTGCCTGCAGGTCAAGATCAAGTCGGCCAGGCTTAACAGCAGCATCTATTGTAATATCTCAGTGTATTAAATTGATGGACCATCAATAATAGACAAAGCAAGTTATAGAACTAAATTGTGGCTTTAATACACTGAGATGTGTGCCTGCCTGCTGCTGATCCCTCACTGGGGGCAGGGCCACAGATCAGCCAACTATATACAAAGCCCGAGGGGCGGAGCGAACAGAAGCAACAAAAACAACAGTAAGTAACAATGGAACAAACAATAACAGTGAATATGTATATACAGTAGTGAGTAACAGTGGAACGTGGTTCACCACAGGTGGTACGGTGTATTGTAAAGGATTTGTGGAATCTTGCGTTTACATGACACAGTGATCATAGTCTATATGGGCACAAGTTTTCAAAAAGGACATGGAAATTTACAATTGGAAAAAGGTTGTTTCAAAAATTGGGGTAAATATATAAGAACAGAAAATCAAGTGGTGCAGACAAAAAAGGCAAGCAAATGTAAGGTTTTCATAGGACACATGTTGATAGATTTTGTGCTAGACTCTCATTATGAGTATTCCCAATTTGTAATTTTTTTTAATGGGTCCTCTCATGACTGAAGAGTCCGACATAGGAGATCGTCATGGACCAGTGAACTGGCAGTTCATGTTGGCATGGGTGCTCAGCAGAGTGTTTGCAGCTGTACCATCTCTGGCCTTTCTCTGGGCATGTTGGGTGAGCAAGCTTGGCATAAATAAACCTTGAAGCATGCTGAATCACATTTAAGTGCTTGCCTACAATTCAGCTGGTTGGCTGCAGTGTTTTCCCCAAGGAAGGTGGTCTGCAAGTTTGTACGGTTCTACTTTAGGGTGCCTTGCACCGTTTGTACTGGCCATATTGACGTCATTTGTCCCGAGTCTGTTCCCCATAGAAAATCTGCCTGTGCATTGTGTAATCATTTATTTGGGTGACATGACATGCCCATCTAAGTTAGATTTTTTGGAGGATGGTCTCGATGCTGTTGAGCCCATTATGATGAAGGACTTTGTTGTTTGTTATTTTTCCCTGTCATCAAATTCTCTTGACGAACCTCAGGTCTCCTTTTATAGAAGCATTGAAGGCAGCGCGACAAACTCTGAGGAAATAAAACAAGGAACATTGCAGTCTTTTTACTATTATTTCATGTGGTCAAATCACAGAATTGTTACAACAAAGAATCTGCCTCCTTGTCACCCCCCCCCCCCCCCCCCCACTGCTCCCTCACCATGTGGTCCACTGCTACTTCAACGCTGCACACTGATCCCTAGAAGCTTTGTGATGGTCTCCGCCACATCAACACACACGCACCTCTTCCCTCCCCCCCACTCTACTCCACCAACCCTCCACTCGCACCCCCCCCAAATCTGCAAAATTATGCAGCTCCACCAATCTTTGGCAACTTAAGTGTGGATATTTTTACATGTTTACTTTGAAATAATAGAACTGGAAATCAATGTTTTAATGTTTTCTTTCAGAGTGCTGACCTTGAGTGAGTCCTCTTTCTCCGGTCGACCCCACGGTCAAGTGATCTGACAGCAGTGCAATTGCGCAAGCACCAAACGTACAAGGGCAGCAGCATGAGGAGCTTTATCCCCCAGCAGCTGAGTCACTGGCCATGAAATATGGGACAAATTGCATCTGTGGTGTTTTTATTTTACAGAATTTACAGTGCAGAAGGAAGCCATTCGGCTCATCGAGTCTGCACCAGCCCTTGGAAAGAGCACCCTACCTAAGCCCACACATCCACCCCATCCCCGTAACCCAGTAACCCCACCTGACCTTTTGGACACTAAGGGGCAATTTAGCATGACCAATCCACCTAACCTGCACATCTTTGGACTATGGGAGGAAACCGGTGCACCCGGAGGAAACCCACGCAGACACGGGGAGAAAGTGCAGACTCCGCACAGACAGTGACCCGAGGCCGGAATTGGGTCTGTGGAGCTGTGAGGTAGCAGTGCTAACCACCGTGCCGCCCTTTTCACCAAGAATATTGTGATATTGCATGCATACCATTGTAACGTAAAGGTGCCTGGCAGAGCAAGAGGTAATGTGGCACTGAAGAATGGCACTGCCCAATGAATGATGAATAGAGTCACACGGTAAGAGACTCTGGGAGAACAATCTAGAAACAGAACTCTGTAAGTAAGCAGCCTAACTGCATGGAACATCCCCATGCATGTCTATACCTTGGATCTGTGAATAGTTAAAGCCTAAGTATGTTTAAAACATAAAAGTCTCAAGATCTCATTATTGCGACATCAACATGCACCATATTATAACATCATGTGCAGCAATGGGATCGCGATGATGACCAACAGCGATAGTACTGCGGTAACCAAAGGCAGCAGAAAAGGTGGCACATTAAACAATGAACCCTGGGGCGGCATGGTGGCGCAGTGGTTAGCGCTGCTACCTCACGCTGCCGAGGACCACGGTTCGATCCAGGCCCTGGGTCACTGTCCATGTGGAGTTTGCACATTCTCCCAGTATCTGCATGCATCTCACCCCCACAACCCAAAGATGTTAAGGGTAGGTTTGTTGGCCACGCTAAATTGCCCCTTAATTGGAAAGAAAATTGGGTACTTGTGGTGAACACCACTAGTGGTATATATGTATTATGGCACTGCACGTATATTAGTGGTACAATGGTAAATCCCTGCCTGCTGGCTCCGCCCAGCAGGCGGCGTATAAAAGTGTGTGCTCTCCTGAGCTGCAGCCACTCTGGTTCCAGCTACAGGAGGCACAACATCTTGTTCAATAAAGCCTCGATTGTTCCACCATTCTCGTCTCGTGGTAATTGACGGTACATCAATTTATTTATTTTAAAAAATATATATATTTTTATTAAAATTTTGCAGAATTTTTCATAATAACAGTAATAACAATAGTAACAAAACAAACTAGTGTGAACATTAACATAGTGCAAAAAGAGAATATACAATAACAATTAAATAGACATTACCCCACGCGACTCAGTCTTCCCACACCATCCCAATGAAGCAGTCACCCCCCACCCCCTACGGATTGCTGCTGCTGACATTTTCATTTTCCCCGAGAAAGTCGATGAACGGCTGCCACCTCCGAGAGAACCCTAGCGTAGACCCTCTTAAGGCAAACTTTATTTTCTCGAGGCTGAGAGACCCAGCCATGTCATTAACCCAAGTCTCTACACTCGGGGGCTTCGAGTCCCTCCACATTAATAAAATCCGTCTCCGGGCTACTATGGAGGCAAAGGCCAAGACGTCGGCCTGTTTCGCCCCCTGAAATCCCGGGTCTTCTGACACTCCAAAGGTCGCTATTTCTGGACTCGGCACCACCCGTGTGTTAAGACCTTGGACATTGCCCTCGCGAACCCTTGCCAGAACGTTCTAAGCTCTGGGCATGCCCAAAACATGTGGACATGGTTTGCAGGGCTGCCCTTGCACCTCATACAACTGTCTGCTACCCCAAAAAACTTGCTTATTCTTGCTGCCGTCATGTGTGCCCGGTGGACCACCTTAAATTGAATTAGGCTGAGCCAGGCACATGATGAGGAGGAATTAACCCTGCCCAGGACCTCTGCCCACAGACCCGCTTCCAACTCCTCACCTAGCTCCTCCTACCACTTGCCCTTAAGCTCCTCCACCGAAGTTTCCTCCGCCTCCTGTAGTTCCTGGTAGATATCCGACACCTTCCCCTCCCCCACCCAGGTGCCGGAGACCACCCTGTCCTGTATCCTCAGTGGTGGCAGCGTCGGAAAGGCCACTACCTGTTTTTCAGGAAGGCTCGTACTTGCAGATATTTAAAGGCGTTCCTGGCGGCAGATTAAATTTGTCCTCTAGCGCCTTCAAACTGGGACGCTCCCTCCACCTTCTTGTACCTCCTCCACTGTCCCCAGTTCCGCAGTGTCGCCACTACCACCGGACTTGTGGAGTAACGGGTCAGCGAGAACGGCAAAGGAGCCGTTATCAAAGCTCCCAGACTAGTACCTTTACATGATGCTGCCTCCAGCTGCTCCCATGCCCCCCCCCCCCCCCCCCAATCGCCCACTTCCTAATCATAGATATATTGGCCGCCCAGTAGTAGTTGTGAAAGTTCGGCAGCGTCAACCCCCCCCCGGACTGCGCTCCAACAGCGATCTCCTTACTCGCGGGGTCTTATTCGCCCACACAAAGCCCGTAATGATCCTACTCACCCGCTTAAAAAAGGCCTTAGGGATGAAGATGGGGAGGCACTGAAAGGCAAACAAAAATCTGGGGAGGACAGTCATTTTCACGGTCTGCACCCTCCCTGCCAGTGACAGCGGGAGCATGTCCCACCTTTTAAAGTCCCCTTCCATTTGCTCCACCAACCAGGTCAGGTTGAGCCTGTGCAGGGCATCCCATTTCCTGGCCACCTGTATACCCAGGTAACAAAATCTTTTCTCTACCATCCTGAGCGGCAGCTCCTTCAGTCTCCCCCCCTGCCCCTCGGGCTGGATCACAAACAACTTGCTCTTTCCCATGTTCCGTTTGTACCCTGAAAAACTACCCAAATCCCTCAGGATCCGCAGAACCTCCCCATCCACTCCACAGGGTCCGAAATGTGCAGGAGCAAATCATCCGCGTATAGCGCTACAATCCGCCCCGCCCGCCCCCCCGAATCAGTCCCCGCCAGTTCCTCAAGGCTCTCAGCGCCACAGCTAGCGGTTCTATAACTAAGGCAAATAGTAATGGTGAGAGGGGACACTCGAAGTACCCCGACCTCAGCCGGTTTGTACATGCACTTGCTACAGGCGCCTGGTACAGCAATTTCACCAAGCCAATAAAGCCCTCACCAAACCCGAACCTCCCCAGCGTTTCCCACAGGTACTCCCACTCCACCCGGTCAAAGGCTTTCTCTGCGTACATCGCAGTTATCACCTCTGCCTCCCCTCCCTCTGAGGGCATCATAATAATATTCAAAAGTCTCTGGACATTGGTATTGAGTTGTCTGCCTTTAACAAACCCAGTCTGGTCTTCCTCTATCACCCCTGGGACGCAATCCTCAGTTCTTGTGGCCAGAATCTTAGCTAGCAAGTTGGCATCCACGTTTAAAAGCGAAATCGGCCTGAATGACCCGCAATGTTCCGGGTCCTTCCCTCGTTTAAGAATGAGTGAGATCAAGGCCTGTGACATTGTTGGGGGGAGGGTTCCTTTCTCTCCAGCCTCATTGAAGGTCCTCATCAGGAGTGGGCTCAATATTTCCAAAAATCTCTTATAGAATTCTACCTGGTAACCATCCGGCCCCGGGGCTTTACCCGATTGCATGCCCTCTATACCCTTGACAATCTCCTCCAATTCAATCGGGGCCCCCAGCCCCTCCACCACGTCCTCTTCCACCTTTGGAAACCTCAACTGGTCCAAAGATTGCCTCATCCCTTCCGCTCCCGTCGGGGGCTCCGACTTGTATAGTTTACTATAGAACTCCTTAAAGACTCCGTTCACCCCCCCCCCCCCGGATCCAAGACCATGTTACCCTCCTTATTCTTTACTCCCCCGAGTTCCCTGGCCACCTCCCTCTTTCACAGTTGGTGTGCCAGCATTCTACTCGCTTTCTCCCCGTACTCATCGACTGCCCCCCTTGCCTTCCTCAGCTGTGCTACCGCTTTCCCTGTAGTCACCAGTTCAAACTCCGCCTGCAGAGTCCGCCGCTCCCTCAGTAGCCCTGCCTCGTGGGCCTCCGCGTATCCCCTGTCCATTCGGAGTATCTCCTCCACCAGTTTCTCCCTCTCCGCTCTTTCTCTCTTTTCCCGATGGGATCGAATTGAGATGAGCTCCCCTCTGACAACTGCCTTCAGAGCCTCCCAGACCGTTGCTGCTGCTACCTCGCCCGTATCGTTTGTTTCCAGGTAATCCTGGATGTTCCTGCTAATCCGCCCGCAAACCTCTTCGTCCGCCAGCAGCCCCACATCCAGTCTCCAGAGTGGGCGCTGCCCTCTCTCCTCACTAAGCTGCAGGTCCACCCAGTGCGGGGCATGGTCCGAGACTGTGATTGCTGAGTATTCTGTCCCCGCCACCTTTGGGATTAACGCCCTGCTCAAGACAAAGAAGTCTATGCAGGAATAAACCTTATGAACGTGGGAGAAGTCAATGGATGGGAAGCAGGTTTGTGTGATGGACTGGGAAGAGACTGTAATTTTTGTGGACTGATAGCCACAATCATTCATCTGATTCTGTAGTAAATTCCAATCTCTATTTACTGAGTAGCTTTTTCTTGCAACCTTAAATTGGTTTCAATAACCTACAATGTTTTAGTGATGTGAATTATTCTCTCTTGTCTCTTTTAATCTTCTGACTGAAATCTGTTAAGAAATGCACATATTGTTGTCTCTCTCAACTGTGTCATTTTTTAATAGTACTTTGAGTTTCAATGTTCAAAAACATAGTTAAAAATAATAATCTTTATTGGTGTCACAAGTAGGCTTACATTAACACTGCAATGAAGTTACTGTGAAAATCCCCATGTCACCACACTCCGGTGCCTGTTCGGGTACACTGAGGGAGAATTCAGAATGTCCAAATTACCTAAGAAGCATGTCTTTCAGGACTTGTGGGAGGAAACCGGAGCGCCCGAAGAAATCCCACGCAGACACGAAGGGAACCTGCAGAGTCCGCACAAACTGTGACCCAATCCGGGAATCGAACCCGGGTCCCTGGTGCTGTGAAGCAACAGTGCTAACCACTGTGCTACCGTGCCGCCTGTGTTAAATTATTATTTTCTTTAATTTTTCTATAAATTTAGCATACCCAATTCATATTTTCCAATTAAGGGGCAATTTAGCGTGGTCAGTCCACCTACCCTGCACATCTTTGGGTTGTGGGGCGAAACCCACGCAGACACATGGAGAATGTACAAACTCCACACGGACAGTGACCCAGAGCCGGGATCGAACCTGAGACCTCGGTGCTGTGAGGCATTGGTGCTAACCACTGTGCCACCGTGCTGCCCGCTTGTGTTAAATTATATTAAACAAGGACTCAGTTAAAAAATTAATTAAATAAAATTTAAAAATTAATTATATTAAATGATATCAAACAAGGACTCCATTTAAAAAATGACACCAAAATTTAAATTTGTACAGTAGTATATAGTACATTTCACAACCTCGGGACATCCCAAGTACTTGCAGCCAACAAAGCACTTTTGAAGTGTAGTATTCACTGCCATAGTTTAGGAAATGTAACAGCCAATTTGCACACAGTAAACTCCCACAAACAGCAAAGTAATCATCTTTTTTGTTGTGATGTTGGTTGAAGTATAAATATCGACCAGGATATTTAGCAAAATCGTCACAGTACTTGATTTGATTTTGATTTAATTTATTATCACATGTACCGAAGTACAGTGAAAAGTATTTTTCTGCAGCCAAGGGAACGTACACAGTACGTACATAATAGACACAAAAAAAATAATCGACAGAGTACATTGACAAATGGTACATCGACAAACAGTGATTGGTTACAGTGCGGAACAAGGGGCCAAACAAAGCAAATACATGAGCAAGAGCAGCAAAGGAAGTCGTGAATAGTGTTCTTACAGGGAACAGATCAGTCTGAGGGGGAGTCGTTGAGGAGTCTAGTAGCTGTGGGGAAGAAGCTGTTCCTATGTCTGGATGTGCGGGTCTTCAGGCTTCTGTATCTTCTGCCTGATAGAAGGGCCTGGAAGAAGGCAAAGCCAGGGTGGGAGGAGTTTCAGATAATGCTGTCTGCCTTCCTGAGGCAGTAGGAGGTGTAGACAGAATTAATGTGAGGATGGCAAGCTTGTTTGATGCGTTGGGCTGAGTTCACCACACTCTGCTGTTTCTTGCGATCTCGGGCCGAGCAGTTGCCATACCAAGCTGTGATGCAGCCAGATAGGATGCTCTCTATGACACATCTGTAGAAGTTTGAGAGTTGATGCAGACATGCCAAATTTATTTTGTTTCCGTAGGAAGTAGAGAGGTTGTTGGGCTTTCTTGACAAGCATCAAGATGAGTGGACCAGGACAAACTGTTGATGATGGTGACCCCCAGGAACTTAAAGCTATCGACCATCTTCACTTCGGAACCATTGATGCAGACAGCGGTGTGTGTCGTGCTAGGCTTCCTGAAGTCGATGATCAGTTCCTTGGTCTTTCCGACATTTAGAGAGAAGTTGTTTTTGGTACACCATGCAACCAAGTGATTTATCTCCCTTCTGTAGTCTGATTTGTTGTTATTTGAGATACGAGCCGTCACAGTTGTATCATCTGCAAACTTATAGATTGAGTTAGAGTTAAATCTTGCTATGCAGTCGTGTGTGTGTATAGGGAGTACAGTGGAGGACTGAGCACACATCCTTGCGGGGTGCCGGTGTTGAGGACTATTGTGGAGGAGGTGCTGTTGCCTATCCTGACAGATTGCGGTCTGTTGGTGAGAAAGTCAAAGATCCAGCTGCACAGGGAGGGGTCAAGTCCAAGATTGCAGAGTTTGGTTATATGTCTTGTCGGGATAATGGTGTTGAAGGCGGAGCTGTAGTCTATGAACAGCAGTCTCACGTAGGTGTCCTTGTTGTCGAGCTGTTCGAGTGTTGATTGCAGAGCCAGGGAGATAGCATTTACTGTGGACCGGTTGCGGTGATAGGCGAACTGCAATGGATCGAGACCGTCGCTTTCCATGGATTCACTTTCAAGAAGGCAGCTCTTATCTCTGAGGCTGTAATAGTGTGTATGGGTGTGTCCAGGGCTGTTGGGGCAGGTGGCACTGATGCATTGGCTGACTGCTCAAAGCGGGCACAGAACATGTTCAGTTCATCGGGGAGGGATGCTCTAGCCCCAGATATTCCGCCTGGCCTTGCTTTGCAGCCTCGTGTAAGCCCTGCCATAGTCGTCGTAAGTTTGTGTCATTGGCCTGGGACTCTAGTTTGATGCAGTATTGTCTTTTTGCATCCCTGATGGCTTTCCGTACGTCGTACCTGGATTTCTTATAGGTCAGGGTCGTCAGACTTGAACGCCTCAGTCCAGAACTTCAGCAGGGAGTTCTCGGCCGCGTGAACTGCCAGGGATCCACCCCCCATCTGCCCCATAAAACCCTTCAGTTCCTTAGCCACTGCCGGTCGCTTTCCTGGCCTGGACTTCGACCGGTCCAGCTCGGAGTCAATGACTGTGTTAAGGTCTCCCCCCATGATCAGGTTGTGTGACTCGGTAAGTCCGGGATTTTGCCAAGCATGTGTTTCATAAATTCCACATCATCCCATTTCGGAGCGTAGACGTTCACAAACACCACCCGGACCCCCTCACTTTCCACTCACCATTATATACCTGCCCCACTTATCTGCCACAATTCTCCCAGCCTCGAATGCCACACCATTACTGATCAGAATTGCTACCCCCCTGGTCTTTGAATCCAGCCCTGAATGGAACACCTGGCCTACACATCCCTTTCTCAATCTCGTATGATCTGCAAGCTTTAAATGTGCCTCCTGAAGCATTGCTGCGTCTGCCTTGAATCCCTTTAGATGCGCGAACACGCGCGCTCTTTTGACCAGCCCATTCAAACCCCTCATATTCCACGTGATCAGCCTGGATGGGGGGCTAACACCCCACCCCCCCTCCCCTCCACCCCCCCTCCCCTCCACCCCCCCCTCCCCTCCCCTCCCCTCCACCCCCCCTCCCCTCCACCCCCCCCTCCCCTCCCCTCCACCCCCCCTCCCCTCCACCCCCCTCCCCCACCTCCCCACCCCTCTTGGCCAGCTCCGCACGGTACATCAATTTATTGAACAAAATTCTTAAACGATGGATCTCCTCATCAAGCCTGATCGCCTGTAGCTGAGCCCTCAAGCAGCCAACGCCACATCCACCTTCGACCACTGGCTAGCCTGCTTCGAAGCCTACCTCAGAGCAGCCGCTGAAGAACCCTCGGACTCGCAGAGGCTCCAAGTACCCTATTCACAGGAGAGCCCTGACATTTTTCCCGTCATCCGGGATGCGCCCACCTACTCTGAAGCGATGGAGCTCCTGAAGGGACATTACTCTCAACCGGTGAATCAATGGACGCCAGGCACCTCCTGGCCACGAGACAGCAACTCTCCGGGAGACCCTGGATGATTTCTTGCGTGCCCTGCAGATCCTAGGTAACTCTGACTGCCAGGCAGTTTCGGCAGTCCAGCACACCAAACTTTTAATTAGAGACCCTTACGTCACGAGCATGAAGTTGGCGTACGTCCGCCAGCGGCTATTGGAAGGGGGTACGCTCGATGTTGCGGGGACGAGGCAGCTCGCTAATTTGTTAGAAGTGGCCTCCCGTAACGTTCAGTCCTACGCCCCCGACCGCGCGGCACCCTCGTGGGCCCCACCAGCTGCCGACTCCAGCTCACCGCAAGCCTGCGCCACGCGGCAGCCAGCCAACTCTGGGGGGCCCAAGTGTTATTTTTGCGGACAAAACAAACACCACAGGCAGCGCTGCCCGGCGCGGAGCGCGACCTGCAACGGGTGTGGGAAGAAAGGACACTTTGTTTCTGTTTGCCAGGCCCGGTCGGTCACCGCTGTTTCCAAGCCCGGCATTTCTACACCCCCCACGTGTGACCCAGGGGCGCCGCCATCTTCCCCTCCGCAAGCCACGTGCGGCCCGTGGGTGCCGCCATCTTCCCCACTGCAAGCCACGTGCGGCCCGTGGGCGCCGTCATCTTTGATGCTGCCCGCCATCTTTGATACCGCCTGCCATGTGCGCCCCATGGGCGCCGCCATCTTCGGCGTCATTTTGGACCGCGCCTCAGGACCTCTGCTCGCCTGACCGTTCGTCGCCTACCGCTACCTCCGCCACCGCTGATCAGCCCGGGACCTCCCAGCATCTTCCGCAGCTCGCCTCTATCACCCTGGATCAATCTCGGCCCCGCAACCTCGCGACCGCTATGACGACGGTGAAGATCAATGGGCACGAGACGACCTGCCTCTTTGACTCCGGGATCACAGAGAGCTTCATCCACCCCACTACGTTAAGGCGCTGCTCCATCCCGGTACACCCCGTCACCCAGAAAATCTCCCTGGCCTCTGGATCCCATTCCGTTGAAATCCGGGGATACTGTATCGCGACCCTCAGCGTCCAGGGCGTAGAGTTCAGCAACATCCGGCTCTACGTCCTCCCCCACCTCTGCGCTACCCTGTTACCCGGCCTGGATTTTCAGTGCCATCTCCAAAGCCTGACTTTAAAATTCGCCGGAGCCCTACATCCTCCTCACCGTCTGCGACCTCATGACCCTTAAGGTCGATCCACCTTCCCTGTTTGCGAACCTCACCCCGGACTGCAAACCCGTTGCCACTAGGAGCAGACGGTACAGTGCCAAGGACAGGTCCTTCATCAGGTCGGAGGTCCAACGGCTTCTGCGGGAGGGGGTCATTGAGGTCAGCAACAGCCCCTGGAGAGCTCAAGTAGTGGTAGTGAAGACTGGGGAGAAACACAGGATGGTCATTGACTACAGTCAGACCATCAGTCGGTACACGCATCTCGACGCGTACCCCCTCCCACGCCTATCTGACATGGTCAATCAGATTGCGCAGTATCGAGTCTTTTCTACAGTAGACTCGAAGTCTGCCTGCCACCAGCTCCCCGTCCGCCCGGAGGACCACCAATACACTGCGTTCGAAGCAGATGGCCGCCGCTATCACTTCCTTAGGGTTCCCTTCGGTGTCACTAATGGGGGTCTCAGTCTTCCAGCGAGAGATGGACCGAATGGTTGACCAGTACGGACTGCAGGCCACCTTCTCATACCTAGATAACGTCACCATCTGCGGCCACGATCAGCAGGACCACAACGCAAACCTCCAAAAATTCCTCCATACCGCCAAACTCCTTAACCTCACATACAATAAAGGAGAAATGCGTGTTCCCCACCAACCGCTTAGCCATCCTTTGCTACGTAGTGGAAAATGGAGTCCTAGGGCCCAACCCCGACCGCATGCGACCCCTCCTGGAACTCCTTCTCCCCCACTACCCGAAGGTCCTGAAACGATGCCTGGGGTTTTTCTCCTATTACGCCCAGTGGGTCCCTAATTATGCGGACAAGGCCTGCCCACTCATTCAGTCCACAGTTTTTTCTCTGACGGCTGAGGCCCGCCAGGCCTTCAACCGCATCAAGGCGGATATCGCCAAGGTCACGATGCACGCGGTTGACGAGTCCTTCCCCTTTCAGGTGGAGAGCGAAGCATCGGACGTAGCTCTGGCCGCCACCCTCAACCAGGCGGGCAGACCCGTGGCCCTCTTCACCCGCACCCTCCATGTCTCCGAAATTCGGCACTCCTCTGTCGAAAAGGAGGCCCAAGCCATTGTGGAAGCTGTGCGACATTGGAGGCATTAGCTGGCCGGCAGGAGATTCACTCTCCTCACTGACCAACGATCGGTTGCCTTTATGTTTAATAATACACAGCGGGGCAAGATCAAAAATGACAAGATCTTGAGGTGGAGGATCGAGCTCTCCACCTATAATTATGAGATCTTGTATCGCCCGGGGAAGCTCAATGAACCCCCTGATGCCCTATCCTGCGGTACCTGTGCCAATGCGCAAGTGGACCGACTTCGGGCTCTCCACTATGACCTCTGCCACCCAGGGGTCACCCGGTTCTTCCATTTTGTCAAGGCCTGGAACCTGCCCTACTCCATTGAGGAGGTCAGGACCGTCACCAGAGACTGCCACGTCTGCGCAGAGTGCAAGCCGCACTTCTACCGGCCAGATAGAGCACACCTGGTGAAGGCCTCCTGCCCCTTTGAACGCCTCAGCGTGGACTTCAAAGTGCCCCTCCCCTCCACCGACCGCAACGTGTACTTCCTCAACGTGACTGACAAGTACTCCCGGTTCTCTTTCACCATTCCATGCCCCTATATGACTTCTGCCACGGTAATCAAAGCCCTGCACAGCATCTTCACTCTGTTCGGTTTCCCCACCTACATCCACTGCGATCGGGGATCCTCTTTCATGAGCGATGAGCTGCATCAGTTCCTGCTCAGCAAGGGCATCGCCTTGAGCAGGACGACCAGCTACAACTCCCGGGGAAACGGGCAGGTGGGGAGGGAGAATGGGACAGTCTGGAAGGCCGTCCTGCTGGCCCTGCGGTCTAAAGATCTCCCTGTTTCCCGCTGGCAGGAGGTCCTCCCCGACGCGCTCCGCTCCATCCGATCGCTCCTCTGCACCGCGACTAATGCGACCCCTCACGAATGTGTGTTTGCCTTCCCCAGGAAGTCCACCTCCGGGGTCTCGCTCCCAACATGGCTGACAGTTCCTGGACCCGTCCTCCTCCGGAAGCATGTGCGGAGCCATAAATCGGACCCCTTGGTCGAAAAAGTCCACCTCCTACATGCAAACCCGCAGTACACCTTCATGGCACACCCCGACGGGCGCCAAGACACAGTCTCCCTCCGGGACCTGGCACCCACTGAGTCCCCACCCACAACCCCCGACGTGACACCCCCCACCCTCCCCTGGTTGCTTCAGTCACCCCTGTGACACTCACCCTCCCTCCAGCGAACCTCACCGCAGCCCTCACCCCAGCAGGCTCCATCCTCCCACTGGATCCACTCAGTGGTGACAAAGACAAGGACAACAGGTGACCAGGCCGGCGCCCACATCACCACCAGGACTGAGGCGATTGCGGAGGAGGGTCAAGGTCCCCGACAGACTTAATTTGTAATGTTTCCACCACCCCCCCGGACTCTTTTTTAACAGGGGGTGAATGTGGTGAACACCACTAGTGGTATATTAGATGTATTACGGCACTGCATGTATATTAGAGGTACGATGGTAAATCCCTGCCTGCTGGCTCCAATCTCGCACATGTAGACCGTGGTGAAGGCCAATAACAACAAAATGCTTGCTTTACTCAGCACTGGATACTCCTGGGAGGTGCTACTCCAGAATGTTGACAGCCTTAAAGACTTTTGTTGTATCTTTAATGAGCTGTCACAGGTCAGGTACAGCAGCTTGTCTTTTCATTTAGAGTCAGCTTTCAGTTAATAACTGACTCTGGGTTCTCAACCACAAAAGGAATTTTTCACCCACCTGTTCGCTTTTAAAATCTGAAACTTCTCTCATTTTTCAGTACTTCCCTGCATAAAACTCACATGCGCTTTGCATCCTTTTCACATTGGCTCAATTGACAAAACCTTGCTTCAAGAAAGCAGCTTCATACTGCTTTGTTCCCTGTTAAGTTTCTTCTTGGTAGGCTGACAACCAGTTGTCCTGGAGCTCTGTACAGAGCAAATACGAGCGCTGCTCTGTCCTGCCGTGGATTCTCCTTAGCAGCTCGCTCCAGCAGATTCAGCTGTGAGATCCTGAGCAATAGGTACTCTGTCTATTTATGTCTCTGGCCATCTCTTCCTTGTAACAAAAGAATCAATCTTCACAGTCTTCTTTCCTTGCTTGCTAGAAGCTAGAAAATGGAAGAAGCTCTGCTCTGTGATTTGGCACCAAAAACACGTACATACAGGGCGCTTGACGTTAAGAGCAGCTGCATGACATGTGACTTGCTCACTGCTGCCGCTTAAGTTCGGAAGACAGCACAACCTCATTTTGTTCTTATTTAAATGCCAGTAGCGGCCGTTGGACTCTTCTCTCGCGATCGGGACCACCGCAACCCATCCACCCAGGGCCCACCCGCGCAGGCTGTGACCCACACTTTGAAAAACCCTGCATGTGATTATATGCATAAGCACTCATGTAAATATTCACAGATACAACCTCCAACCAACAGGTGGCAGTAAAGAACAACCACGTGACAATGTTATCTCAGGGAGTCTGGAGATAGTCGTCGTAGTGTATAGTCACATTTGTAGTAGCTCTTGGATAATTTATAATAGAAATATAATAGTTCATAGATTTTGATAGTTTTCTTATTGTTTTCTGACCCACGTTATTGTTTAACAATAAACATTCAACTAGTCATGAACTAGACGTTCTCTAGTGCATGATTCCTACCGGCCAAGCACCAGATGTAACATGGTACCACGTTTGATTCTGAAGATCTAAAAAGACCACGGTAACAGAGAAAAGAGAAACATTTCTACTAACCAGAACACTGACAAGATATAGCTCAACGCACAACTAGCCATTGAAGTCAATGATGGAAACTTGAAGACACCACACCACATTTGAGTCACTGGTAATGTAGATGCGAATTGACGCGCTTTTAAACAGCAATTCACAATCTGCCTGACAGCTCTGGGTCTTCAGGCACAGCCTGATGAACGTAGAATAGCATTGCTGCTCACTGTAGCAGGTCGACAAGCAATAGAAATCTTTAATACCTTCACATTTGATAGCGAAGCTGATTAGAATAATTTTGATGAAATCGTTAAAAAGTTTTGATCGACACCGTACACCCAAGAAGAATGAAACGTTTGAGTGGTACGTTTCGCGAACGCGCACACAACAGGCAGGCGAATTGTTCGACAGCTTTCTAAGAGACTTGAGGTCAAAGGCTCATTCATATAGCTTTGCAAGTGTCCATGATCAGAGATCAGATTGTGTTCGGGATACGTTCGTGAAAGATTGTTGAGGGAGAATAAACTCCAGCTCGACGATGCCATTAAAATTTGCCATGTCAATGAGCTAGCTGCGTAGATTAGCACCCTAAACTTAAAGATTTTGGGCGGGAAAATCGGAGATGCAACCGATACCATCAATGTTGTGACACACCCGAAGGCAAAACGTGTTCCCTACATCGATGGCCTTTTTAAACGAATATCCGATACCACCGTTTTGTGCAAACGATGCGGCAACAAGCATTTGCAAAGGCAATGCCCAGCATTCGGGTATGTGTGTTCTAAATGCAAAGGCAAGAATCATTTTGCAAAACAAATATTTTTCGAATAAAAAATCAGAAGTGCAAAAATCAAGAAACGTGATTGAAGAAATAAATCTGGAAGACACTGTAATTAGTCTATAGTACGCCAGAGAAGGGTTAACTATTACATCTCAGTGTAATTCAAACATTCGAGGGCACCACAATTTCCCAGTATAAATATCACAGCTCAGGGAATGCTGGGTAGTTAGCAAAGGAGAGGTATTGATCACAGCACGAGGAGTAGTATAGATTAGAGATAGAGTTAACACAAGGTCGTCATTAGTTAATACTAGATTATAGATTACTGGTTAACAGATTCAACCTTACTTTATTTGTAGTTATAGCTCAGTAGTGTGTGCGAACTTCATTCAATTAATCGTTATTCAATAAATTAGTTTTGCTTCAATCTAAAGATTAGTAGTTACTTTATCATCAACTCATCAGAACATTCTGGATCACAAGGAAATGAATAACGACATATTACCACAAAGTGTAATAAAGCAGACACATTTTTTATTGATGTTACATCTCATGAAGATAAGCATTATAACGGGATGCAAGCTGAAAAGTCTGCAGTAATATCAATACAAATACAATTATTCAAAGAGATAAATAGACAGTTCCTCTGATTAATAAAACATTAGTCAATGTTAAACTCGGGACTGAGAGCTAATCTTATAAACTTATTGGATTTGCAAGAAATGAAAATTAAACCGCACATTTTGAATAAAACGGTACTTTTGAAGGATAATAACGGTAAAACACTCTAAGGGTATGCAAACCAGATGTCAGTCTGAAGAATAAGATGCATGAAGTGAAGTTTTCAATTGTAATAATAATAATCTTTATTTTCACAAGTAGGCTTATATTACATGAATTTACTATGAAAAACCCCCTAGTCGCCACATTCCGGCCCCTGTTCGGGTACACGGAGCGAG
Organism: Scyliorhinus torazame; assembly: GCF_047496885.1. NCBI lineage: Eukaryota > Metazoa > Chordata > Chondrichthyes > Carcharhiniformes > Scyliorhinidae > Scyliorhinus > Scyliorhinus torazame. The sequence goes on from NC_092709.1 coordinate 283,143,108, forward strand.
AATTCAGAATTTCCAAATTACGTAACAGCACGTCTTTTGGGACTTGTGGGAGGAAACCGAAGTACTCAGAGGAAACTCACGCAGTCACGGGGAGAATGTGCAGACTCCGCACAGTCAGTGACACAGGCTGGGAATCAAACCTGGGACCCTGGCGCTGTGAAGCAACTGTGCTACCGTGCAGAAGCTGAACGTGAGCCAATACTGGGAGTGGAAGCCTGTGAAGCATTTGAATTGGTAAAAGGAGTATTCAGTGCTGACTGTGCTTTGACCACGCAAAGTACATCAGTGGACTCAATAATTAGTGTTTCCAGAAATATTTCAAGGATTTGAAGTTTTGCTATTCGCTTATTGGATACAACTGAAAGAGAATGCGCAACTAGTCATACATGCAACAAGCTGAGTACCAGCACTGTTAAAGGATCGACTGAAAGATGAACCGGAGAGGATGACAAATCTGGGGGTAATAAAACAAATTGAAGAACCAAAGGATTGTGTGAACTCCATGATTTGCATGAAGGAACAAAACAATGACTTGAGAATCTACATGGATCCCAAAGCCCTCAAATTAAATATAAAGCAAGAACACTAACCAATTCCGAAACAAGAAGATATTACATGTGAGATGTCAGAAGCGACATCATAGGGTTTTGGGGAACTCAAGTTGGATGAGAAAAGCACAAAGCTGTGCATCTTTAACACTCCATTCAAGCAATACTGTTTTCTCAGAATGCCATTTAGTATTATATCAGCATCTGGAATTTTCCAGAGGGCAATGGAACACATTGTGGAAGGAATTCCAGACATTAGAGTGTACGTAGATGATATCATCGTTTGGGGTTCAACAAAAGAAGAGCACGATGAAAGGCTTAACAAAGTGTTGAGAAGCATAAAAAAGTATGGTCTCAGGTTAAATAAAGCCAAATGCCAGTTTGGTGTGAATGAAATTATATTCTTGGGAGATAAAAATGTCTGCTCAAGATGTGCAGCCAGACCAGGAGAAGATAAAGGCAATAGTAAACATGCAACGTCCAACAGACAAAAAGGGAGTTGTCAGGATGCTAGGTATGATAAATTTCATAGGTAAATTCATTCCTAATTTATCAGCAAAAACAACGTGCTTGCGGGAAATAATCAAAAAGGATGCTATTTTCCAATGGTCTGAAAGACATGAGCAAGAGTGGCGAATGCTACAGGAAGCATTGATAACAGCTCCAGTGCTGACATTTTTTGACCCTACAAGGAAGACAAAAATATCGACAGATGCGTCGAAAGATAGATTAGGAGCAGTGTTATTGCAGCAAGACAATTATGAAAATTGGCTTCCAATTACATATGCTTCTAGGTCAATGACTAACACAGAGCGTAGATATGCCTAGATCGAGAAAGAATATTTAGGTCTGATCAATGGCTGACTAATTTCACGATTACGTATATGGCCTACCAACATTCTTGGTTGAAACAGATCATAGGCCACGAATATCAAATATAATAATAATCTTTATTATTGTCACAAGTTACATTACCACTGCAATGAAGTTACGGTGAAAAACCCCTAGTTGCCACACTCCGGCGCCTGTTTGGGTACATAGAGGGAGAATTCAGAATGTCCAATTCACCTAACAAGCATGTCTTTTGGGACTTGTGGGAGGATATCAGAGCACCCGGAGGAAACCACGCAGACATGGGGAGAACGTACAGACTCCGTACAGACAGTGACCCAAGTGGGAATCGAACCTGGGACCCTGGTGCTGTCAAGCAACAATGCTAACCACTGAACTATCATAAGAAAAAACTTAAATGAGATGTCTCCAAGAATACAACGTCTGATGATGAAACTGCAGAGGTTCGATTTCAATCTCATTTATATTCCAGGAAAATATATAATAGTAGCTGATGCACTCTCATGAGCTAAGGATATAGTGGAAGAACAACGCATGGCTGAGGATGTGCAAGTACACGTAATTCTTGTGAAAGAAATACTTCCAGTGTCCGATGCGAAATCAAAGATCAGAGAAGAAACCAACAAGGATGAAATGCTACAAAGGATCATAAAATATCTCAGCGAGGGATGGCCAAAAGGATCCTGTTCCAAATATTACAATATTCGAGCGGAGCTGAGTGCAGCCAATGGGTTTTTGCTCAGATAAAACAGGATTGTCATACCACAATCTCGAAGATCCATGATTCTACAGAAGATTCATGATGGACGCTTTGGCATTGAAAAATGCAAACAAAGAGCTAGAGCCACAGTATACTGGGCAGGCATCAATCACGACATTCAAAAAACTGTGTAACTTGTTAGAAATTTCAGAACAAATGAAAAGAACCAATGAAAATAGGCAAAATAATAATGATTCCATGGCAGAAAGTGGGAATAAATCTTTTCTATCTGGCAGGAAAAGAATACCTGTTAGTGATTGAATATTTCTCTAACTTCCCAGAAGTAGTACAACTAGCCAACTCGGCAGCAAGATGTGTCATCAAACATACCAATGACATTTTTGCTCGTCATGGAATACCACAAGTTGTTATGAGCGACAATGGCCCATGTTTTAGCAGTCATGAATGGACAGAGTTCGCATAGAGTTATGATTTTCGGCACATTACCTCGCGTCCTCTTTATCCACAATCCAATGGGAAGCCTGAAATAGGTGTTCACATCGTGAAGCAGCTACTCAAATAAGCAATGGACAGTCAGGAAGATCCATATCTCGCGTTGCTTAGCTATAGAACTATTCACCACTGTTAATGAATCAATAATTCTGAACCACCTTACCATATATTTCCCAGTAGCCAACCAATCAGAAACTTGTGAAGAAGCTCACATTTCCAAAAAGGAGTCAGAAGAAATATTATGTTAGATAGATCAGCAACCGATAGAAAAGAATGACAGTCAGGGTAGAAAATCCTGATGGATGTGGATGGTTGAAGTGTGCAAAGTTAATACAACCATCAGGTCTGCAGTTATACATCATCATCACCATGAAGGGCAAGTTCTAAGAAGAAACAGGAAAACCTTGCTGAAGGTTCAGCAACCCGTTGTTTCAGAACCACCAGATGATGTAGAAAGCAATCTCAGGACAACTGAATAAACGCTACCTCAGCACACAGAAACAGAACAAGCTGAAGATGTGCAAAGCACAGAAACACAGCAAGAACCATCTTCAGAAACAGCTGAAAGAAAATCAAACTCACAAGTTCAACCAGTGCTTAGCTCGACAAGACACAGAAGAATGCCAGATTGAATTTGTGATGGAGATTGAACATGTAGATAATTGAAGTATTATGCACATCATATTGTGAACTGAATTTAAGTATGTACGTATGTAAATATTGTTAATTGCCAAAGGAAAGGGGATGTGATGATATGCATAAGCAATCATGTAAATATTAACAAATACGACCTCCAACCAGCAGGTGGCAGTAACCATGTGAGACTGTTACCTCGGGGAGTCTGGAGATAGTCGCCGAAGTGGATAATCGCATTTGTAATAGCTCTTACATAATTTGCAATAGTAATATAATAGAATTAGAATAATCTTTATTGTCACAAGTAGGCCTACATCAACACTGAAATGAAGTTACTGTGAAAAGCCACATTCCAGTGCCTGTTTGGAGGTGTGGAGCAGTCTGCCTTGCCCCCTGACCCCGGCCGGAGTGCCCAATAGGAAAGCGCCGTGTTGGCTCTAACAGGTAGACTAGTACAAAAGGTGAAGTCACACGGGATCGGGGGTGAACTGGCAAGGTGGATACAGAACTGGCTAGGCCATAGAAGGCAGAGGGTAGCAATGGAGGGATGCTTTTCTAATTGGAGGGCTGTGACCAGTGGTGTTCCACAGGGATCAGTGCTGGGACCTTTGCTCTTTGTAGTATATATAAATGATTTGGAGGAAAATGTAACTGGTCTGATTAGTAAGTTTGCAGACGACACAAAGGTTGGTGGAATTGCGGATAGCGATGAGGACTGTCTGAGGATACAGCAGGATTTAGATTGTCTGGAGACTTGGGCGGAGAGATGGCAGATGGAGTTTAACCTGGACAAATGTGAGGTAATGCATTTTGGAAGGGCTAATGCAGGTAGGGAATATACAGTGAATGGTAGAACCCTCAAGAGTATTGAAAGTCAAAGAGATCTAGGAGTACAGGTCCACAGATCACTGAAAGGGGCTACACAGGTGGAGAAGGTAGTCAAGAAGGCATACGGCATGCTTGCCTTCATTGGCCGGGGCATTGAGTATAAGAATTGGCAAGTCATGTTGCAGCTGTATAGAACCTTAGTTAGGCCACACTTGGAGTATAGTGTTCAATTCTGGTCGCCACACTACCAGAAGGATGTGGAGGCTTTAGAGAGGGTGCAGAAGAGATTTACCAGAATGTTGCCTGGTATGGAGGGCATAAGCTATGAGGAGCGATTGAATAAACTCGGTTTGTTCTCACTGGAACGAAGGAGGTTGAGGGGCGACCTGATAGAGGTATACAAAATTATGAGGGGCATAGACAGAGTGGATAGTCAGAGGCTTTTCCCCAGGGTAGAGGGGTCAATTACTAGGGGGCATAGGTTTAAGGTGAGAGGGGCAAAGTTTAGAGTAGATGTACGAGGCAAGTTTTTTACGCAGAGGGTAGTGGGTGCCTGGAACTCACTACCGGAGGAGGTAGTGGAGGCAGGGACGATAGGGACATTTAAGGGGCATCTTGACAAATATATGAATAGGATGGGAATAGAAGGATACGGACCCAGGAAGGGTAGAAGATTGTAGCTTAGTCGGGCAGTATGGTCGGCACGGGCTTGGAGGGCCGAAGGGCCTGTTCCTGTGCTGTACATTTCTTTGTTCTTTGTTCTTTGTTTGTTTGGGTACACAGAGGGAGAATACAGAATGTCCAAATTACCTAGTCTTTTGGGACTTGTGGGAGGAAACCGGAGCACCCGGAGGAAACCCACGCAGACAGAGAGAGAATGTGCAGACTCCACAGACAGTGACCCAAGCCGGGAATCGAACCCTGCACACTGGAGCTGTGAAGCCATGGTGCTAACCACAATGCTACCGTGCTGCCCATGTAGTTAGTAGATTTTGATAGTTTCTTAACACGTTATTGTTTAACAATAAACATTGATCTAGTCAAGAACTAGACGGTTTCTAGTGCATGATTACTACCAAGCACTAGAACGTAACACTGCAGTACTCCAGATGTGGTCTCAAATGCTCTGTATAACCGAAGCATAACCTCCCTACTTTTGTATTCAATCTCCTTCACAATAAAACCATGACTTTAAAGATTATATAGAAAAGAATGGATTGCCTCTATTAACAGATAAGCCCTTCATGCATGGCGTTCCTCTCTGGCAGAAGTTAAAGAAATGCATTAAACCCGCGGCTCACATTGGCAACAGTAGCGATACAACTTATCCCCTGTCTGACCGGTTCAAACATGGCGCTCACTGGTTAAGAAGTCAGGCTGAAGGGTCTAGGCCTGCGGGCAGGGGGGTCGGATACACAGGTGCATCCCTGCAGGTGTGGAGCAGTCTGCCTTGCCCCCTGACCCCGGCCGGAGTGCCCAATAGGAAAGCGCCGTGTTGGCTCTAACAGGTTTCCCGGCGTGCCGCGGGCGCTGCCTGCGCGCGCGCGCGAGGTCAAGATGGCGGCGCTACTAATGGTTACCGGCGGATTACTCCTCTTGCATCTACTTCAATCCATCGGTGTCAGCGCCGAGCTGCCCGCCCGCCGCTTCGAGTACAAGTACAGCTTCAAGGGGCCGCACCTGGTGCACAGCGATGGCAGTATCCCCTTCTGGATGCACACGGGCAGTAAGTGGTCACTGGGGGGTGCAACCCGGCAGTGGCGGTTCAGGGGCGAAGCTGCTGCTCCGTCCCTGGGGAAGGGAGGCAAGCCCGTGTCAATCAATGCCGTCGCCGCTTGCTGCACATCACCGCTGTCCCTTTCCCCTTGCAGCAAGCTGGCGCACCTTCCCTATAGTTGCCAGCAGCAGGCATAGAGTGGCGGTGGGAGAGATTGAGACACCACCCTGGTATGAGACCCTTTTAGGGTTGCACACCCGAATTTTAGAAAGGGTATGAGCCACTCCCGCAGGACGAGAGCCCTAACGGATTTTAGTTTGCCTTTTTTCCTCCATTATTGTAACACGTCCCTGTCGAAATGTTAAATTCGATTCAGCATTCTGTCGTTTCTCTCTGGTACAGTGAAACACCAGTGTGCCTGGAGATCTGTCGACACTCTTGTTTTGAATCAATTTTCAAAGTATTTTGATGCTCCCTTTGATTTTTGACTCTACCGTTCCAGCTGCCTTCAGGAACAGATGGTACTGTGTATGACCTGCGATGTACTGATTCTAGTCGGGAATTAAACATGCATGGCAGAAAATTAAGTTGTGTTTAATGTTGACTCTTGAGCAGAAAAGTGGGAAATGGAATTTAATGCAGAGAATTGAGCTAAAGCATTTGCGGAGGACAAAGGCAAGGGCATACATAGTAAATGGTAGGATTCAGAAAAGTGCAGAGCAATCGGGGGAGCTTGGAGTTTGTCTACCACACCCTGCAGGGAGCGGGTCGGGTAGGCAAGGTAATCAAGAAGGCATGTGGGATACTTTATTTGATTGAGGTCTTGAGCAAATGAACATGAGGTTGTGCTAATACTGTATAAAATGCTAAGCTTGAGGAAGGCACAGAGGCTACAAAGATGTATGGATGGGCTATTTGCATGGGCAAGAAGGTTGAAGATGAATTAAGTGTGGGGTTATTCACTTGGGTGATAAGAATAACAATACAGACTACTTAAAAAAATGTGTAAAACTTCTAAATGTTGATGTCCAACTCGTACAAGCAACATGCAGGTAGGAAGGTGAATAGGATTATGTTGAGGATTGCAGTACAAGAATAAGCAAGTGTTGCTACAGTTGTGCAGAGCTTTGGTGAGACCACAACTTAGTCTCCATACCTAAGGAAGGATATACTTGCATTTGAAGCAACACAATGAAAGTTCATCTGAATGGGCCCTGGGGTGAGATGGCTATCATTTAATGAAAGGCTGAGTAAATTGAGTCCATAATCTCAAGTTTAGAAGAATGATCAGTGATCTAATTGAAACATTTTGATTCTGAAGGTGCTTGATAGGGTAGATGCTAAGAGGTTGTTTCCCCTGGCTGGGAAATCTAATACCCAGAATCTAAGACTCATGATAAGAAACTGATTCTTTAGGACTTGGGTGAGGGTGAAACATCAACGGTTGTGAATATATGGAATTCTGCACCCCAGAGAGTTGTGGATGTTCCATCATTGGATTTATTTAAGCCTTGAATAGACAGATTTTTGTCTCAAGAAATCATGGAGCTAGGTGGGAAAGTGCAGTCCAAGCAGATCAGCCCTGATCATATTGAATTGCAGAGCAAGCTCGATGGGCTGAGCACTAGTTAGACTGCAGCTAGAGTTTGTGTACAGTTCATGTCACTGCATTATAAAAAGGACGTGATCATGTTAGAAAGGGTGCAGAAGGGTAGAGCTCAAAATTCCCTGGCAAATTTACCTTCAAGCCCCCCAAAAGACCCAGGAAATTAATTTGTGGAGCAACGAATGCAAGAAAAGCTGACCCTGTATATGAGAGGGAGAGAATCTGTGAATAGCTGCTCCTCCCAAAGGTTGGAAATAAGGGAGCCAAATTATTTTTCCAAACAGTTTCTGCTTTCAAAATGTCCCATATGAGTGCCAGTTTTGGTGGGGAGAATTCACCTACCTGTTGATCACACGTTCTAAGCATTCTCTGTGGCAGTTATTGATTGCTGCCAAGTGAGTGGAAAACAAAATTACCTGTTTCATCATCGACATAAAATGATAAAATGTGTTATATACTCGGCATTAAAAGGATAATTTGAGTACTGCATATATATTGACACATCTGGAATTATAGAATATCATTATGTCAATAAGATAGTATGGTGATTTATTGATGTAGACGGGGCATTGTAAGAAGACCATAAATATACTGCCAGATCAGATCTGGTAGGTCAGCACTGAGTTGGCAGTGTTTTTAATTACAGTGCCTTGATGTGACCATAAATGCTCTATAAAGCAAGGAGGTTTTGTGCATGCTTTTTGGCACTTTCTGATCGTGACATGGATTTTCCACTATGGGTGTAGTGTAGACCCATATGTGTACTATGCTTTAACATGGTAGGATTTGAAAGTTAAACCTCTGGTTTGCTAGTCCAGTATCACAAAAGAAAGTAGCATATTTATTTTTCTACATATTATACTCATCCCTAGCCCATAGTTGACTGAGGTCTGATGATCTTGGGTACCTTCTGTAGAATTCAATGGCGGTTTCCACCAAAAGCAATATAGTAACTCGAGTTATAATTTCCATGAGAAGGGTTTTTAATCCTTTTTTTAATCCAGTAATTTGAGTTAATGACTGGCATAACAAAGTAGGAATTGAGTTAATGACTGGCATAGCAAAGTAGGAATTTGGTATAAATTACCAAAATTTGAATGAAGTGGAGTAGACTGCACAACGTCAGCAACATGTTGACATTATGATACGATGAGCATCTTCTTGTCCCTGCTTTACCCTCCACTCTATAATATATAAATTGTTAGATTTTGTACATTTTGTGTAGTTTTGCATGCAGTTACTGCAATAACAGATGAGAATGTCATTTAATTAAGCAATTTGAAAGAAATTGTTCGGTTTTATTTTGCTGAATGTGATTGCGTGGCATACACTATATCACTTTTCCACCGAGAGTTATGACTATTCTTTGTGCTAAATTAAAGCGTTCTTCACCAATAATCCTGTCTATTTGAAATCATTTTTGTAATTTAAAATTCACAATCCTTTAATGTTTTTATAATTTTATTGAGATTGTGCTCCTGATTCTGTTATGACTATAACAGTTTGGTAGTGCACTGAAATTTCAAGGTGGAAAATTCATGCAGGTACAATAGCAATTATGTGTTTTTGTTGGAGGAGGGGTAGCTGATTTTCATTAAGCCTTGAAACTTCAGGACTTAATTTATTGTTGTGAAAACACCATTTGCTACATGGTAGACCTGTAATATATTTTGAGTGGAACTAGCTGTTGTAGACATGTGTAAAGTCAAATGTGGGCTATTGCATCACCGGTGAACATAAATCATTATTGGGATGCTGTAATCTGACTTGGCATTTATTGCTTTGGTGTAGGTAGACTTTTTTACATTGCACTCAGAGGAATAATAGACAGGATTGTAATATTTACTTGTAAAGCCATATCATTTAAATTTACATGGCAATTGCATTAATAATCCGAGAGTCCTGGACCAATTATTTCAGCAATAAAAACATGCTGGAAAAGCTGAGGTCTGGCAGCATCTACGGAGAGAGAAAGAGTTAAGAGTCATACGAACTCGAAACGTTAACGTTTCCTCTTTCCACAGATGCTGCCAGACCTGTGAGTTTTTGCAGCACTTTCTGTCTTTATTTCAGAATCCACAGTATTTTGCTTTTAGTTTAATGATTTACAGAGATTGTTGCAGCCCCACCATGAGAACTTGAACATTTGAAAACTTTCTTGTAAAAACCCAGCTGATTTTTTAAGGAAAGGACAATTCTTCCTTGGCCTGACCTATATCTGACGCGTTGACAAGATTACATTTTCAACTTGAAGCTTCCTCAAGCCACAGATCATAGAATCCCTGCCATTTGACCCATCAAATCTGCACTGATCCTCCGAAAGAGCACCCTATCCCAGTAACCCCACCTAACCTTTTGGACGATAAGTAACAATTTAGCATGGCCAATCCAACTAACATGCACATTTTTGTACTGTGGTAGGAAACTGGAGCACCAAGAGGAAACCATGGAGAAAGTACAAACTCTGCACAGTCACCCAAGATTAGAATTGTCCCAGGGTCCCTGGCGATGTGAGTTAATAGTGCCAACCACTCTGTCACTGTGCCACCCCATAGATAACTGTTAAAGTGCCAGCCTTTATTCAGCTTATTGTGTTAAATGAGAGATCAACAATCTCCCAGTTTTCAGAACAATTCATGGTGATGACGTACTTCAGGAGAAAATAACGTAAGAAAGGGGTCTGGAGCAAGTTCCTCCTCAATATAAAAGCACTTTCCAGTTCTAAATGAATCCATCTTGAACAGGAATATAAATTGCATGGGAAAATATTTCCAGAAATAGAACCTCAAGTAACCTCAACATTCATTGCATTCCATTTTACAACAGGAATGCTACGCAAACCCTGAAAATGACGGTCCGTGGTAATACCATGCATATGTGCCTGCATTCTGACCTAACTCCTCAATGAAGTTCAACCGGATGTTAACCTTCCATAACGTCATGTGGCAGAGAATGGCCTCCTGCCCTGTAGGAATTCTATGATTCATTTGTCTGTTTATTTATTTATTTAAATGAGGCAATTTAGTGTGGCCAATCCACCTACCCTGCACATCTTTGGGTGGTGGGGTTGTGACCCATGCAGACACAGGGAGAATGTGCAAACTCCACATGGATAGTGACCTGGGGCTGGGATTGAACCCGGGTCCTCTGCGCCATGAGGAGCAGTGCTCGCCACCTTGCCGCCCATAATTCTATGATTCTTACCATCTGAAGAAGCTGGCTGCTGTTGAAGACCGGGGTCAACCTGGTCCAAAAACTGAAAAACGTGCTGGGCAGCCTCAGTACTTTGGATGCGAGTGATGATCCTTTGTGTACCATTGCTGTTTGGTTTAGAAGAAGGTGAATTTTCAATCAGCTTTAAACAAAGCTTCTACTTGTAGGCACTTGCAGCTGGAGCTTGTTAATTAGTTAATTGGATTAGGCCAGTTTTCAGAGGCTCGATTCACAGTATAAAAGTGATCCCCTTCAGTGCAGACTTTGTTTGCACCGAGTGCTGAATTTGGTGCATTTGAGTGCTATTGTGGGAGTTAGGTGAGGAGGGAGTAAGGTGCTCCTTTCATTTTGTTTCCTACATTTCCGCAAAGAGTGAGAAGAGAGCCAGGAGTTTACAAAGAGTGCAGCTGATTGGGAGCAGAGTCGGAGGGCGGAGATCCAGTTGGTCCACAGGACAGCTATATTCTGTAAGATAAGAGGGGATGGAGGCTAGGCCAGTTGCATGCTCCTCATGTAGGATGTGGGCGGTGAGGGATACCACCGGTGTCCCCGCTGACTATACCTGCGGGAAGTGCACCCAACTCCAGCGTGTTAGGGAACTGGAGCTAAAGCTGGATGAACTTTGGGTCATCCGGGAGGCAGAGGGGGTGATAGAGAAGAGTTACAGGGAGGTAACCACACCCAAGGTACAGGACAAAAATAGCTGGGTTACAGTCAGGGGAGAAAAAAAAACCAGACAGACAGTGCAGGGATCCCTCGTGGCCGTTCCCCTTCAAAACAAGTAGACCGTTTTGGATGCTGTTGGGGGCGATGACCTACCGGGGGAAGGCCCTAGCGGCCAGGTCTCTGGCACTGAGTCTGGCTCTGGGGCTCAGAAGGGAAGGGGAGAGAATAGAAAAGCAATAGTTGTAGGAGATTCAATAGTTAGGGGAATAGATAAGAGATTCTGTGGTCGTGAGCGAGACTCCCGAAAGGTATGTTGCCTCCCGGGTGCCAGGGCCAGGGATGTCTCAGATCGTGTCTTCAGGATCCTTAAGGAGGAGGGTGAGCAGCCAGAAGTCATGGTGCACATTGGTACCAATGACATAGCAGGAAAAGGGGTGTGGAGGTAATAAACGAGTTTAGTGAGTTAGGCTGGAAGTTAAAAGCCAGGACAGACAGAGTTGTCATCTCTGGTTTGTTGCCGGTGCCACGTGATAGCGAGGCTAGGAATAGGGAGAGAGTGCAGCTGAACACGTGGCTGCAGGAATGGTGTAGGAGGGAGGGCTTCTGATATTTGGATAATTGGAGGGCATTCTGGGGAAGGTGGGACCTGTACAAGCAGGACGGGTTGCATCTGAACCAGAGGGGCACCAATATCCTGGGAGGGAGGTTTTCTAGTACTCTTCGGGAGGGTTTAAACTAATTTGGCTGGGGAATGGGAACCGGATTTGTAGTCCAGCTACTAAGGTAGCCGATATACACTGACAAAGGAGGGTACTTGCAGGCACAGAGATGGGTTGAAGTGTGTATACTTCAACGCAAGAAGCATCAGGAATAAGGTGGGTGAACTTAAGGCATGGATCGGTACTTGGGACTACGATGTGGTGGCCATCACGGAAACTTGGATAGAAGAGGGGCAGAAATGGTTGTTGGAGGTCCCTGGATTTAGATGTTTCAATAAGATTAGGGAGGGTGGTAAAAGAGGTGGGGGGGGGTGACATTGTTAATTAGAGATAGTATAACAGCTGCAGAAAGGCAGTTCGAGGAGTATCAGCCCACTGAGGTAGTATGGGTTGAAGTCAGAAATAGGAAAGGAGCAGTCACCTTGTTAGGAGTTTTCTATAGGCCCCCCAATAGTAGCAGAGATGTGGAGGAACAGATTGGGAAACAGATTTTGGAAAGGTGCAGAAGTCACAGGGTAGTAGTCATGGGTGACTTTAACTTCCCAAATATTGAGTGGAAACTTTTTAGATCAAATAGTTTGGATGGGGTGGTGTTTGTGCAGTGTGTCCAGGAAGCTTTTCTAACACAGTATGTAGATTGTCCGACCAGAGGAGGGGCAATATTGAATTTAGTACTTGGTGATAGATTTGTTAGTGGGGGAGCATTTTGGAGATAGTGACCACAATTCTGTGACTTTCACTTTAGTAATGGAGAGGGATAGGTGCGTGCAACAGGGCAAGGTTTATAATTGGGGGAAGGGTAAATACGATGTTGTCAGACAAGAATTGAAGTGCATAAGTTGGGAACATAGGCTGTCAGGGAAGGACACAAGTGAAATGTGGAACTTGTTCAAGGAACAGTTACTACGTGTCCTTGATATGTATGTCCCTGTCAGGCAGGGAAGAGATGGTCGAGTGAGGGAACCATGGTTGACAAGAGAGGTTGAATGTCTTGTTAAGAGGAAAAAGGAGACTTGTGTAAGGCTGAGGAAACAAGGTTCAGACAGGGCGTTGGAGGGATACAAGATAGCCAGGAGGGAACTGAAGAAAGGGATTAGGAGAGCTAAGAGAGGCCATGAACAATCTTTTGCGGGTAGGATCAAGGAAAACCCCAAGGCAGTTTACACATATGTGAGAAATATGAGAATGACTAGAGCGAGGTAGGTCCGATCAAGGACAGATTGTGTATTGAGTCTGAAGAGATAGGAGAGGTCTTGAACGAGTACTTTTCTTCTGTACTTACAAATGAGAGGGGCCATATTGTTGGAGAGGACAGTGTGAAACAGACTGGTAAGCTCGAGGAAATACTTGTTAGGAAGGAAGATGTGTTGGGCATTTTGAAAAACTTGAGGATAGACAAGTCCCCCGGGCCTGACGGGATACATCCAAGGATTCTATGGGAAGCAAGAGATGAAATTGCAGAGCCGTTGGCAATTATCTTTTCGTCCTCACTGTCAACCGGGGTGGTACCAGGGGATTGGAGAGTGGTGAATGTTGTGCCCCTGTTCAAAAAAGGGACTAGGGATAACTCTGGGAATTACAGGCCAGTTAGTCTTTCTTCGGTGGTAGGCAAAGTCATGGAAAGCGTACTGAAGGATAGGATTTCTGAGCATCTGGAAAGACACTGCTTGATTGGGGATAGTCAGCACGGATTTGTGAGGGGTAGGTCTTGCCTTACAAGTCTTATTGAATTCTTTGAGGAGGTGACCAAGCATGTGGATGAAGGTAAAGCAGTGGATGTAGTGTACATGGATTTTAGTAAGGCATTTGATAAGATTCCCCATGGTAGGCTTCTGCAGAAAGTAAGGACGCATGGGATAGTGGGAAATTTGGCCAGTTGGATAACGAACTGGCTAATCGATAGCAGTCAGAGTGGTGGTGGATGGCAAATATTCAGCCTGGATGCCAGTTACCAGTGGCGTACCGCAGGGATCAGTTCTGTGTCCTCTGCAGTTTGTGATTTTCATTAATGACTTGGATGAGGGAGTTGAAGGGTGGGTCAGTAAATTTGCAGACGATACGAAGATTGGTGGAGTTGTGGATAGTGAGGAGGGCTGTTGTCGGCTGCAAAGAGACATAGATAGGATGCAGAGCTGGGCTGAGAAGTGGCAGATGGAATTTAACCCTGAAAAGTGTGAGGTTGTCCATTTTGGAAGGACAAATATGAATGCGGAATACAGGGTTAACGGTAGACTTCTTGGCAATGTGGAGGAGCAGAGAGATCTTGGGGTCTATGTTCATAGATCTTTGAAAGTTGCCACTCAAGTGGATAAAGCTGTGAAGAAGGCCTATGGTGCGCTAGCGTTAATTAACAGAGGGATTGAATTTAAGAGCCGTGAGGTGATGATGCAGCTGTACAAAACTTTGGTAAGGCCACATTTGGAGTACTGCGTACAGTTCTGGTCGCCTCATTTTAGGAAGGATGTGGATGCTTTGGAAAAGGTGCAAAGGAGATTTACCAGGATGTTGCCTGGAATGGAGAGTAGGTCTTACGAGGAAAGGTTGAGGGTGCTAGGCCTTTTCTCATTAGAACGGAGAAGGATGAGGGGCGACTTGATAGAGGTTTATAACATGATCAGGGGAATAGATAGAGTAGACAGTCAGAGACTTTTTCCCTGGGTGGAACAAACCATTACAAGGGGACATAAATTTAAGGTGAATGGTGGAAGATATAGGGGGGATGGCAGAGGTAGGTTCTTTACCCAGAGAGTAGTGGGGGCATGGAATGCACTGCCTGTGGCAGTAGTTGAGTCGGAAACATTAGGGACCTTCAAGCAGCTATTGGATAGGTACATGGATTACGGTAAAATGATATGGTGTAGATTTATTTGTTCTTAAGGGCAGCACGGTAGCATTGTGGATGGCACAATTGGTTCACGGCTCCGGGGTCCCAGGTTAAATTCCGGCTTGGGTCGCTGTCTGTGCGGAGTCTGTGTGTCCTCCCCGTGTCTGCGTGGATTTCCTCCGGGTGCTCCGGTTTCCTCCCGCGGTCCAAGGATGTGCAGGTTGGGTGGATTGGCCATGATAAATTGCCCTTCGTGTCCAAAATTGCCCTTAGTGTTGGGTGGAGGTGTTGACTTTGGGTAGGGTGCTCTTTCCAAGAGCAGGTGCAGACTCAATGGGCCGAATGGCCTCCTTCTGCACTGTAAATTTAGTGATAATCTATGATTAATCTAGGACAAAGGTTCGGCACAACATCGTGGGCCAAAGGGCCTGTTCTGTGCTGTATTTTTCTACGTTCTATTGTGCATTGTTATAGGCCTGAAGCAACCACACTTGATGTCTGAACGATCATACAGTTGTCGCTGGAACCTTCCAAGTCGACCCAGCGCCCTGGCGGCCTGTGATGTTGCCATGATGTCACAACACTACAAGTGGTTCAACAAAGGGAAAACTAATGTCTCTCCATCCACCAGGGCTGTGACAATATCCCTGAACATTACACAAATTTATTTCCGCTATTTTGGGAAATACATGCCAATTCAGGTGAAGTTCGGAAATCTGAATGTGGTTCGCAAAGTCACAAACACCTCATAGAGGTCCTTTTGCGGAAGATCCCTGGCTTTGATCTTCCTTGTAGTCTGTGATTAGCCCAAAACCAGATCCACACAAACTACTGTGGATGCTGGAAAACTGAAATGAAAGGTGAAAATACAAATACACTGGCCTGGCTATATCTGCAGAGACATCAGATCATGACATTTCGTCAAAAAATTATGAACTCGCAGCAATAGGCTCCACTATTCCTGATGCAATTATTTGGCTTAACCACAGCCATGAGAGAAACCATATGGACTGCACTGGTTCAAGATTAGATTTGATTATTGTCACCTGTATCGAGGGGCATAGAGTGGATAGTCAGAGGCTTTTCCCCAGGGTAGAGGGGTCAATTACTAGGGGGCATAGGTTTAGAGTAGATGTACGAGGCAAGTTTTTTTACACAGAGGGTAGTGGGTGCCTGGAACTCGCTACCGGAGGAGGTGGTGGAAGCAGGGACGATAGTGACATTTAAGGGGCATCTTGACAAATACATGAATAGGATGGGAGTAGAGGGATACGGACCCAGGAAGTGTAGAAGATTGTAGTTTAGTCGGGCAGCATGGTCGGCACGGGCTTGGAGGGCCGAAGGGCTTGTTCCTGTGCCGTACATTTCTTTGTTCTTTGTACAGTGAAAAGTATTGTTCTGCATACAGTTGATTCAGATCACTCCATACATGAAAAAAATACATAGGGCAAATATAGATACACAATGCAAATACATAGACACAGGCATCGGGTGAAGCATATGGAGTGTAGTGCTACTCAGTAGAGAGATTAGTTCAGTCCATAAGAGAATCTTTTAGGAGTCTGGTAACAGTGGGGAGAAGCTGTTTTTGAATCTATTAGACATTTGTATCTCCTGCCCAATGGAAGAAGTTGGAAGAGTGACTAAGCCGGGTGGGAGGGTTCTTTGATTATGCTGCCTGCTTTCCCAAGGCAGCGAGAGGTATAGACAGATTCAATGAATGGATGGCGGGTTTGCGTGATAGACTGGGCTGCGTTCATAACGCTTTGTAGTTTTTTACGACTCTGGGCTGAGCAGTCGCCATACCAGGCTGTGATGCAGTCAGATCGGATGCTTTCCATGGTGCATCTATAATGTGGACATGCCAAATTCCTTCAGTTTCCTGAGAAAGTATAGGCACTGTTGTGCTTTCTTGGTCATAGCATCGATGTGGGTGAACCAGGACAGATTATTGTTGATGTGCACATGTAGGAATTTGAAGCTGTCAACCATCTCCAACTCAGCCCAATTGAAGAAGGTAGTACACAGTTTAAAAAAGACCCTTAGTCCCAACACATATGTGCCAGTCAAAAACATCACCCAACTATTCTTATCCCATTTTTACAGTACTTGCCCATAGCCTTGTCTGCCTTGGCAGCAAGTGCTCATCTAAACCCTCCTTAAATGTTATGAGGGTCTCTGCCTCTACCACCCTTCCAGTGTGTTCCAAACTCGCACCGCCCTCTGGGTAAAAAAAGTTTCCCCTTGCATCCTCTCTCAACCTCCTGCCCCTGACTGTAAATCTATGCCCCCTGGTTATTGATCCCTCCATCAAGGGGCAATGTTTCTGGCTGTCTACTCTTATCTATGCCCCTCATAATTTGATGCTCCTCAATCATGTCCCCCCTCAGTCTCCTCTGCTCCAAGGAAAATAACCCCAGCCTATCCAATTTCTCCTTCATAGCTAAAAGTCTCCAGACCAGGCAACATCCTGGTAAATCTCCTCTGCACCCTTTCCAGTGCTATTGCATCCCTCCTATAATGTGGATTCCAGAACTGCACACTATACTCTAGCTGTGATATAACAAATGTTTTATACAGTTCCAACATAACCTTCCTGCTCTTAAACTCTAGGCTTCGGTGGCCAAAGGCAAGCATACTGTATGCCTTAGCCACTGTATCCATCTGCTCTGCTACCTTAAGGGACCATGCACACCAAGGTCCCTCTGATCCTCAGTACTTCCCAGGATCCTGTCATTTATAATATATCCCCTTGACTTTGTTTGTCCTTCCCTAGTGCATCACCTCCTACTTAGCTGGATTGAATTCCATTCGCTTCTGACCAGCCCGTCTCTATCCTCCTGTAATCGAAGGCTATTCTCCTCACTATTTACCGCCCCAACAATTTTCATCCGTGAACCCGCTGATCAACCCTCCTACATCAATGTCTAAATCATTTGTATATAAACCACAAACCGCAAGGCCCCCAACTCTGATCCCTACAGGTCCCCACTGGACACAGGTTTCCAGTTAGAAAAACACCCTCGAACATCACCCTCTGCCACTCACCAATTTTGGATCCAATTTGCCATATTTCCTTGGATCCCATGGATTCACAACTTCACAACCAGTCTCCCATGTGGGACCTTTTCAAGGGTACGTCATTTGTGCCATAATATTTTTGATCTCGGTGTCCTTGGTTGAAATTGGAAGGTAGTACGTTGGAGTATGGTTTTGGGTTCTTTTTGGCAACTCATCAAAAAGCAACCAAAACATAAAAATAAAGGAATAAACTAGCTTATTGGGAGGAGGCAGGTCCTCATGAGAAGAGTTGCTAGAAGTGCCATTATTTTCTGTTTAATTCAGTAGTCGTTTCAGTATTAATGCCTTTATGGATGCAGTTTGAAACATCGGCCCAAAACCTCCTGGAGGCTTCATGACTCCAAATCACTGGTGTGCTGCACATGCACAGCATGATGACCTGGAAGTTGGGGGGGGGTTCAGGCATGTGCGCAAAAAGCGTGCGGTGTTGAATCTCCCAGCCATTTTATTCCCCCTGCTTGAAGCTCTGCGCCACTAAATGAAAAATCCAGCTACAGCACTAGCTTGGGCCACTTACCCAGATATTTGCGGAGTTTTTACACCTTTTTATTTACGTGGAAATTTTTCAGTCTAGCAGAGGCAGGAGGTTGAAGCTTTATCTTATTCGTGCGTAGTGATTTATAAATATGTTTACAGTGAAAGCAAGATATATTTTTACTTGATTTGTCTTGAGGATGTTAATTCCATTAAAGGAACTATAATGGATAGAATGCGCTGATCGCTCACCAACGGGTATGACTGTCCACCTAAGATACTCAGTGTTACTGGCCTTGGTTTCTGTGGGTCCCAGCATGGCTGATGAGCTTGATCCTGGAGCCGCATCTTCAATTACTCACTTGGCAGGAGTTTCCAAAAAGGTGGGATCGGTTCTTGGATGCTAAGTCACAGGTGCTCCGTTTCCTGGCCTATTTTTGCCGCTGGGTGTTCTCGAAGAATTGTGACCTCCAATTAGGAGGTTCCTCTGGTCTCCCAGGCATTGACGTCTATATTTCATTTCTTGAGGTAAGCCTACAAGCTGTCTTTGAAGAGCTTCCTTTGTCCTCCTCTTGTTCGGGGTCCTTCCTTCAGCTGGGTGAAGATTTGCTTGGCAGTTGGGACTCCGACATCCTAAGCATTTGGGTGGCCCAGCAGAGTTGGTTTTGGAAGATCGTGGCCTATTGACTCCTTCAAGGACACTAATGTTAGCACACCTGTCCTCCTAGCTGATTCAGAGCTAAAGTACATTTGAATTTTTTAATGTATTTTTAAGCGGAGTTATTTGAGTCTCCCTGATGTGATATTCATCCTTAGAAGTCAGTGATTACCAATCACTTTAACAAAGTTTATACCTTGCTTGATATATGTAAGCCTGCTGTAAGTAATGTGAACTATCTGTCTGACAGGTATTGCAGTGAATCAATCACCCACTCCTAAAAATGTATTGCCAAAGGACATCCCAAAATGACGCCTGAGGAAATGTGTGCCAGGACATTTATCAACCTTGGGAAGATACAGGCAAAATATGCATAATATCAAGAAAAAACTTTAAAACACATTAGGGTGTGTTTTTGTTGTAGTCTGGCATGAAACTTATTTTGGCGTTGGAGATTGGGTGAATGACAATGAAATAAGATCTGTAACTTCATTGCATTTTGTCCTGGCAGTAATCAAACTTAAAATGTTTGATGCTTTCAAAATTCTCTCTGTTTCTACATTATATCTTTGACAGATGAGAAAGTTCCAAACATCTTTAAATGTTTCTGTTTTTAGAACATGGAATCTGTAATGGCATCCATCTTTAAAACGATCAGTGCCGAAAAGCATAACGTGAGAGCAATGCCACCGGCTAAATTGCTGGTGTGACTTGTTTTGCAGGCAGAATTTTAAATATAGCATTTGAAGCAAATTAAATAACTATGCTCTTAGCAACTATTCATTCCAAACATGGCTTCATAAGTTGCTGAAATGTGAGGTAGCTGAGTCAAAATATCACTCGTATCCATTCTAAAGCCCCATATATAACCGTTCTTGACATGTTCCCACTGATAGCTTTTTGTTAATGGTTTTACTGTATAAATTGCTTCTAGTTGCTCCCGTTTGTAGTAAGGAACACTTTGCCAATAACCAAACTTAAGAAAACTTTTACTTCCTTTCATGTGAAAGTCCTTTGCTTTGTTTCTTCCCATGTTGAATTTCATGAGTTTGGATTAATATGTGTTTTGCTTGATTGAACTTTCACTGATGCCAAAAGGGTAGAGTTTTCTCTTGGAGATCTATCCTGTGGTTGGTTGCCTCCTTGAAGAGATTGAATGGACTTGGTTAACTCTGGGCTGAGATTATTTGAATGTGGTCTATGGAAGAAACTGGTTCAGTAGGTTAAACCTTTAATGACTTGGTGTACTTGTATGTATTGAGAATTTTTTTTTCTCGTGTTTTAGATGCAATCCCGAGTGCCGATCAAATCCGTATAACACCATCACTGAAAAGTCAGAAGGGATCTGTTTGGACAAAAAGTAGATTTAGCTTTGAAAACTGGGAAATTGAAGTTACTTTCCGTGTGACTGGGAGAGGACGGGTCGGAGCTGACGGGCTGGTAATGACATCTCAATTTTTTTCTATTATTGAAAATTGCTGTGCTATTTATAATAATGCACTTCTCCCATCTCTTCTGATTTAGGCAATCTGGTACACAGTGGATCAAGGATTGGATGGCCCGGTTTTTGGAGCAGCTGATTCATGGAATGGTGTTGGTATTTTCTTTGACTCCTTTGATAATGATGGAAAGGTATGTATGTACAAGTACAAATGACTACTTCAGATAACTGCTTTAACTACTTCAGTAAAATCCTATTTAATTTATTAGTAGATGTACTGTGTGTAGTTTTGAAGTATACCATTGAACAGGATTTTATAGGATAAGAAATTGGAACGGGAGTAGGCCATTTGGCTTCTCAAACCTGCTCTGTCATTCAGTGTAATAATGACTGGACTTTCCTGCAACATCACTTGATTATTTTGGTGCCTTACCAATGATGCATGTTCATTTATAAGCCACAAGTGGCAAAGGCTCACTTTATTTTTCAGTTCTCCAGTTTTGTTCAAATTTCACAAATTGTGGATCTTCCATTCTTTCATTTAACGGACAAGAATAATAGTCCATTTTAAACAGTTTACACCATATGGTAACATGTGCTCCAAGGAATTGACTTTAACCGTATGAATGTGAACCAGTTCAAAAATAAAGTTCATTCAAATATATTTAAAATTATCTACGTTTGGTAACCTTTCTGAACTGGGAAGGATTAATGAATCAACTGTATTTGATATATGCCTACAATTAAATAGAAACTCCATAACCTGCTCAGTACAAATGTTCTATTATTGTGTCCAAATTTGATCAATCGTGCTAACACTTCAGATTCAGTTGGTTTTTGTTGCTTGAAGTGTATATGACACCGCTTTCGAACTGAACTTAAATGCAAAATGGTTTTTGGGATGAGAGGATGTCCAGTGATGAGAGGCTGAGTGAATTAGTTCTTTATTATCTGGAATTTAGAAGAATGAGGGACGATCTCGCTGAAATACACAAGATTCTTACGGAACTTAACAGGCTGGATGCTGAGAGATTGTTTCTGCTAGTTGGAGAAACTAAACATAGGGGCACAGTCTGGGTAAGGACCCAATTATTTATTTGCTGAGAAATTACCTCACAAAAAGGTTTGTGTCTTTGGAATTCTTTACATCAGATGGCTGTGGATGCTCAATCATTGAATACATTTAAGGCTGGAGTAGACAGATTTTTTGGTGTCTCAGAATTGAGGGATATGCTGAGTGCGTAGGAAAATAGCATTGAAGTCCAAGATCAGCTATTACGATCAAGATAGTAGTGACTGAGCAGACTAGACAGGCAGTATGATCTTCTCTCTGTTTCTTGTGTATTTCGTTAGCGTATTAGATAGAGTTCTAGATTTCAGTGATATATCCCTTCAATGTGTGCTATCGTGTGGATTGAAATTCAATCTGCAATCACTTTTTGGATCTTGATCGTTGTGTAGATTTGCTTTGATTTTAAATGCTTGTTTATTCCTGTTGCAGCAGTTTACTTCTATGCACTATATTTGAGTATTTTTAACTAGCACTGAGATATTTAACACGGTGAAAGGTTTATTTTCAATATTACTCATATAAATTGTTAATCATTGTGTTTATGTTGAACTGTTAAATGTGAAATATTTTAAGCTCCATTAGTGAATTGAAGGTGCTTCTGGATGAAGTTTCCATCTTGAGCACCACAGTTGCAGAATAAAGATTGCGGAAAGTTAACCTGAAGTTTCCTTTTGTAATTTGCAGAAAAATAACCCAGTAGTACTTGTCGTTGGAAACAATGGACAATATCTTTATGATCATCAGAAGTAAGTGCAACTATTTGCCCTCTTTTATAATTAATGTGGATTCTGTGTGGATTGGGGCACTGTTTTGGGCTAGGTTGGTGAGGATTGAAGGTGATTTGTTCTGTATTTGATGAGCTATATCTAATGCTTGAAGCTGAATACTTGAAATAGACTGTTCCATTCACCAGTATGGATAACCCTCATTTTAAGAAAACGCATTTTTGAAAAATAAAATGATTGGTTTAGCCTTAAAATGCAACCTTAACTGTCCTACTTCTTTTGAACTTAAATAAAGTCAGCAAGAAAAGAGAAAATTTAATAGGGCAGAGTTTTAAGACCAAATTAGAAATTGATTGTTTTACACGGCCAAATTTAACCAACTATTTTCTGATAAATATCTTCATTTTGTAGCAGTCTGCGTAGTTCAGTAAGAGATCTTTCCCCTCAACCAGAAGTGTGTGGATTCAAATCCTTCTCCAACACTCTGCTGAAGGAGTGTTTAAATGTTGAGAGAGTGCCATTTTATTGATGAGACATTAAACAACATCTACCTCTTTTGTGATCAGTGGATGTTAATGATTCCATAGCACAATTTGAGGAGAGCACAATTTGAGGAGAGCAGATCTTCGATCCTGGCTAACTTCTTCCTTCAATGAAAATAGATAACCAGATATTAATCTCATGGCTATTTGGGGGACTTTACTATGACCAAAACAGCTACAAGTATCTATTTGCATGATGATGCAGGTTCCTTCTCTCTGCTGATTTCACATTTCTGATTTTGTTTTAAAGTGTCTTTGCAAAGATTGGCCCATCTTTGTTTGTGACTGCACAGTATGATGCAGATTGTCACATTACATCCTGCTGTGACTGCCTGTCAATTCAGAATGGCAAATGTTTCTTGAATTGAGTAGTTTGTTGAAATAGGTTTTGTCCCAAATTATGAATATCAGCTTAGAATCTATAATAACATTTCTGAATCATGTCCAACTGAGATAGAAACAGACGTTCCTACCTAATTGCCTCTGCCCAGTGACTAATTATGATGAGCAATTTAGGTTCTAATATATTTACAAACTGAGTATATTATCAGTAGGTGGGGGGGGGGGGCAAAATTCTTGTATTTTAAATAGCATTATAATGTAGATGTATTTTTGGTCTAATACTCGGCCAGTGAAATTAGATAGCATAAAACAGCAAAAAACCGAACACTGAATTTTGAATACTTTTAAACCAAAATTAAGGAAGCGTATGAAATGACACCCCAATTTTATTTTTGTTGCTGAAGGGCTTAACTCTGTATACTTTTTCAAAGATTTCACTTGTTTGTGTTTTGATACTGGTATAACTTACTTCTGCAGCGATGGTGCAACACAAGCTTTGGGGTCTTGCCTGAGAGACTTTAGGAACAAGCCTTACCCTGTGAGAGCTAGGATAATCTACTACAGAAAAACACTGACTGTGAGTCTCTTGTATTTTGACGTTTAAAAATATTGTGTAGTCTTGATTTCTCCATTTTATCAAAACTCTCCATCTGTTATATTAGGAGCAATCACGGTTTAAGCTAAGTTTAAAATGTGTTTATAAATTGTTTTTTCAATAATATCTAAGATTCAGAAGACTAAATCAAATGGCTTGTGGAACAAATATTACAAAGCTTATTCGATCTATTCTGCTGTAAGACTATCTCTTTCAACACCATTCATGAAATATGCTTTATATATGTCTTTTTTTCTGTGTGTACTATTTTTTCACTTGTCTATTTTGCATTTCATCTGTGGATGTTGTGCCACTTGCATATTTTGTCCAAATCATTCTGCACTTTGTGACCTGATTCCTGGAACATGGTTTTGTCTGTCAGTTTCCTATCCATTTTTAAGTCTTTAGGAACTTGAGAACAAAGAACAAAGAAATGTACAGCACAGGAACAGGCCCTTCGGCCCTCCAAGCCCGTGCCGACCATACTGCCCGACTAAACTACAATCTTCTACACTTCCTGGGTCCGTATCCTTCTATTCCCATCCTATTCATATATTTGTCAAGATGCCCCTTAAATGTCCCTATCGTCCCTGCCTCCACTACCTCCTCCGGTAGTGAGTTCCAGGCACCCACTACCCTCTGCGTAAAAAACTTGCCTCGTACATCTACTCTAAACTTTGCCCCTCTCACCTTAAACCTATGCCCCCTAGTAATTGACCCCTCTACCCTGGGGAAAAGCCTCTGACTATCCACTCTGTCTATGCCCCTCATAATTTTGTATACCTCTATCAGGTCGCCCCTCAACCTCCTTCGTTCCAGTGAGAACAAACCGAGTTTATTCAATCGCTCCTCATAGCTTATGCCCTCCATACCAGGCAACATTCTGGTAAATCTCTTCTGCACCCTCTCTAAAGCCTCCACATCCTTCTGGTAGTGTGGCGACCAGAATTGAACACTATACTCCAAGTGTGGCCTAACTAAGGTTCTATACAGCTGCAACATGACTTGCCAATTCTTATACTCAATGCCCCGGCCAATGAAGGCAAGCATGCCGTATGCCTTCTTGACTACCTTCTCCACCTGTGTAGCCCCTTTCAGTGATCTGTGGACCTGTACTCCTAGATCTCTTTGACTTTCAATACTCTTGAGGGTTCTACCATTCACTGTATATTCCCTACCTGCATTAGCCCTTCCAAAATGCATTACCTCACATTTGTCCAGGTTAAACTCCATCTGCCATCTCTCCGCCCAAGTCTCCAGACAATCTAAATCCTGCTGTATCCTCAGACAGTCCTCATCGCTATCCGCAATTCCACCAACCTTTGTGTCGTCTGCAAACTTACTAATCAGACCAGTTACATTTTCCTCCAAATCATTTATATATACTACAAAGAGCAAAGGTCCCAGCACTGATCCCTGTGGAACACCACTGGTCACAGCCCTCCAATTAGAAAAGCATCCCTCCATTGCTACCCTCTGCCTTCTATGGCCTAGCCAGTTCTGTATCCACCTTGCCAGTTCACCCCTGATCCCGTGTGACTTCACCTTTTGTACCAGTCTACCATGAGGGACCTTGTCAAAGGCCTTACTGAAGTCCATATAGACAACATCTACTGCCCTACCTGCATCAATCATCTTAGTGACCTCCTCGAAAAACTCTATCAAGTTAGTGAGACACGACCTCCCCTTCACAAAACCGTGCTGCCTCTCACTAATACGTCCATTTGCTTCCAAATGGGAGTAGATCCTGTCTCGAAGAATTCTCTCCAGTAATTTCCCTACCACTGAAGTAAGGCTCACCGGCCTGTAGTTCCCGGGATTATCCCTGCCACCCTTCTTAAACAGAGGAACAACATTGGCTATTCTCCAGTCCTCCGGGACATCCCCTGAAGACAGCGAGGATCCAAAGATTTCTGTCAAGGCCTCAGCAATTTCCTCTCCAGCCTCCTTCAGTATTCTGGGGTAGATCCCATCCGGCCCTGGGGACTTATCTACCTTAATATTTTTTAAGACACCCAACACCTCGTCTTTTTGGATCACAATGTGACCCAGGCTATCTACACCCCCTTCTCCAGACTCAACATCTACCAATTCCTTCTCTTTGGTGAATACTGATGCAAAGTATTCATTTAGTACCTCGCCCATTTCCTCTGGCTCCACACATAGATTCCCTTGCCTATCCTGTCGCAGTCTTGCGTTTTCACTTCTCAAAGGAACTTGTCAGGCAGGATCTTTCAAAACCACAGTAATGTTGACTCTTGGATATTGTAAAGATAATTCTCAATTAAATGGATTATCAGGAGTGCATTTATTTTACATGGAAGTAAAATTTACAAGTCCGTAGTTGCTCATGTCTATTATTGCCTGCTTTTTAAATTCAGGTGTAGCCCTTACCTCTTGCATGTTCCTTGCCTATCCCAGACAGCTGCCTACATTGGGCAAATTGCCATTTGACATTGGGTTAATTACATTAATTGACCGTAGTAAGTACTCCCAACTATTCTGTGCAGTTCAAGCAGCTGTTCCTGCCTCAAAGTTCCTAAAATCTTTGATGCAACCCCACCACATTCAATCACCTTAAATTAATTGGGCCATAACCTCCTGGTTTCCCAGCATCTCACTTGGTGGGAGTACCCCAATGATGTACTGGGGAACCTCTCCAGGAAGGTCCCATGTAAAAGTTTGCCTCGCAATTGTCCAAAAGGGCTAACGTCCCCTGGACAAATGTGCTGAGCTAGAAACCATCCAACAAAGCAATTTTTTGATCTAACTTTGGATGGTTCTGCCAGTTTTACCCCAACAGTTACTCTGAAAGAGTTGAATGAAAAAAAGCATTTCTAACTCCAGAGTAACTATTAAACACACCAACCAAGAACCCCATCCCCCACCGTCTGGCTCAACTCCGACCACCTCCTGGTCCGAGCTAATGCTGTAAAAAGGGTGTGTGTTTTTTTTATGCTCCACTTAGTCCATGCCGATAGATTCGGTGGAGCACTTTGCTGATCCTGTCTCTCCCAGCCTGAGTGAGGAAGATTGGGCAAAACCAGAGCTTTAGAATTTCAACAAGGGGAAGGGCAAGTCCCTCCAGAGTGGCAATCCGCCGGGAATGCCATTCTGAGGAAGTTATGGGCCTCATTTTACTTCTATCTTTTATGTACAGTAGGCAGGCTGTTTTTTTCTTATCAATATTTGAAGGAAATAATCATTCGGCATCTTTCTGTTTGTGTTGATTCTTTGCTTTCAACCTGTTTGCACCTTAATTGCATGATTCTATTGAGATTGAAATTTCTTCGTGCTGTTTTTAGCGCTTCAGGTTCTATTTCCAGGACATATTTGCTCTCCGGTCATTAAATTTTTTCCTGCATTTTCTTGTTAATGTCCCTGTAATCCATTGTTTTCAGTCACCAGCCCCCACTCCAAAATCCTTCTCTAGCTACCGACTTCATCCTGCTCCCTGGTAACAGTCCTAGATTAAGCCAGCCTGTTCCATACCTTGATGGTACATTGGATCCTGAGATGTGCTTATGACCTCCTACATACCATTACTAAGACTGCCAGACATTGGCCCTGTCTCTGCTCGTATGCTGCCAAAATCCTCATTCATGCCTTCATTATCTCAGTTTTTAGCTTAATGCCCTGTCCGCAACCCTAGTTGTATGATTCTCCAGGACACTAACCCCAACCTGTTTAACATGGAACTCATTGCAACAGCTCCCTGTTTTCCTCTACTGGTGCCACTGCCCAATAAATTGAAACCCCTTCTTCCACACCACAATTTGAGCTATACGCTTACTTCTAAAATTTGCTTGAATCTATGTCGGTTCGCACATGGCTCAGTTAACAATCTTCAGATTAAACCAGCTGAGGTCGGAGTATTTGAGGCTGCCCCGGGGGACGAGGCAGGGGTGTCCCCTGTCCCCATTGCTGTTTGCCCGAGGCAATTGAGCCGTTGACTATTGCGCCCAGGACTTCAAGGGATTGGAGGAGGCTGGTGCGTGGGGGGGGGAGGAATACCGGGTCTCCCTCTACGTGAATGACCTGTTGTTATAAATTTCGGACCCGCCAGAGGGGATGGGGGAGGTCATGCGGATCCTGAGGGACTTTGGGAGTTTCTTGGGGTATAGATTGAACGTGGGGAAGAGTGAGCTGTTCGTGGTCCACGCTAGGGGCCAGGAGGAGAGACTGAGGGAGCTCCCGCTCAAGATAGTGGAGAGGAGCTTTCGGTACTTGGGGATACAAGTGGCCAGTAACTGAGATGCACTGCACAGGCTCAACTTAACCCGGCTCGTGGAGCAGATGGAGGGAGAGTTTAAAAGGTGGGATATGTTCCCGCTTTCCCTGGTGGGACGGGTGCAGACTGTGAAGATGACGACTCTCCCCAGGTTCCTCTTCGTCTTTCAGTGCCTCCCCATTTTCATCCCCAAGTCCTTTTTTTAAGCGTGTGAATAGGACTGTTACGGGATTTGTGTGGGCGAATAAAACCCTGCGAGTTAAAAGGGCATTCCTGGAGCGTAGCCGGGCCGGGGGGGGGGGGGGGGGGGTGTGAAAGGACTGGCTCTACCGAACTTCTGCAGCTATTATTGGGTGGCCATGATTAGGAAGTGGATGATGGAGGAGGGGGCGGCTGGAGGCGGGGTCATGCAAAAGCACCAGCCTAGGGGCACTAGTCACGGCTCTGCTGCCGTTCTCACCGGCGCGATACACCACAGTGCCGGTGGTGACGACGGCACTGAGGATTTGGGGGCAGTGGAGGAGACACCGGCATGAGGAGGGGGCCTCTGTGGACCCCAATACGGAATAACCATAGATTTGCTCCAGGTAGGATGGATGGGGTGTTCCAAGGCTGGTATAGGGCAGGTATTAGGAGGATGGGGGACCTGTTTATAGACGGGACTTTCCCCAGCAGGCAGGTGCTGGCGAAGTTCGGCCTGCCCCCGGGGAATGCGTTCAGGTACCTCCAGGTTCGGGACTTTCTTAGAAAACAGGTGGGGACATTTCCGCTGCTGCCCCCCACGTACGATCCAGGACAGGGTGGTGTCGGGCATCTGGGTGGGGGAGGGAAAGGTGTAGAACATATATCAGGAGTTGCAGGAGGTGGAGGAAGCCTCAGTGGAGGAGTTGAAGGGCAAGTGGGAGGAGGAGCTGGGCGACGAGCTGGATGAGGGCCTGTGGGCCGACGCCCTGGGCAGAGTGAACTCCTCATCATGTGCCAGGCTCAGCTTAATTCAGTTTAAGGTGGTGCATCGGGCGCATATACCGGCGGCAAGAATTAGTAAGTTTTTTGGGGTGGAGGACAGATGCCCGAGATGTGCAGGGAGTCCGGCGAACCATGCCCATATGTTTTGGGCATGCCCGGCGCTTAAACTGTTGATATAATGTAAGTTTTGTATGAAGACAACACCCACCTTGTTCTGTTTAATAATTCCATCTTCAGATTAGATTATTACATTTTTTTCAAGGTTCGACATTTTATTTTGGATCCTGACTCCTTAAACTGGCTCTCTCACAGCAGAATATCATTCCTAGTTCTATTTCATGTCATTGGCTCCTACTTTGACCATGGCATCTGGATTCTCCCCGCCCCCCTCACCAAGTTCTTTGACAGCAAGGCGATGGCCTTAATTCTGGCACCAGACAGGCAATATAACCATTGGAATGCAGCTGCAGAGTACAATGTATATATTCTGTAGCTCTACCATGTTCCTTTTACACTTCCCCATACATGGCATGGTTGGCATTGTGGTCAGCTTGCTCATTCACCCTACTATCATTGTTCTCATGCACCAAAGTATCAGGTACCTTGTACATGTTGGCTGTCTGTGGCTCCTCCAATACTGGAACCTCATGTCTCCCTGACTCCTTGCTGTCCTTGACCATTGACAACTTGATTCTACTTAACTAAAGGGGTGTACCGGGGACAGCACAGTGCTGCAGTGGTTAGCATTGCTGCCTCACGGCGCCGAGGACCCGGGTGCGATCCCAGCCCCAGGTCACTGTCGTGTGGAGTTTGCACGTTCTCCCCGTGTCTGCATGGGTCTCACCCCTACAACCCAAAAAGATGTGCAGGCTGAAGCATACAGATTGGCCAAGAAAAATAATAGGTCTGAGGATTGGGAGCAGTTTAGAATTCAGCAAAGAAGGACGAAGGGATTGATTAAGAAGGGGAAAGTACAGTACGAAAGGAAGCGTGCAGGGAACATAAAGAGTGACACCAAGAGTTTCTGTAGATATGTGAAGAGAAAGAGATTGGTAAAGCGCAATGTAGGCCACCTACAGACAGAAACAGGGGAATGCATGATAAGGGACAAAGAAATGGCTGAGCAATTGAATACATACTTTGGTTCTGTCTTCACAAAAGAGGACACAAATCAGATATCAGAAATGTTGGAGAATGAAAGGTTTAGTGAGAGGAAAGAACTGAGGGAGATCAACATTAGTAGAGAAATGGTGCTGGGAAAACTGATGGGATTGAAGACGGCTAAATCCCCAGGTCCTGAGAATCTGCATCCCAGAGTGCTTTAGGAGGTGGCTCTGGAAATAGTGGACACATTGGTGGTCATCTTCCAGGATTCTATAGACTCTATAACTGTCTCTGCAGATTGGAGGGTAGCTCACGTCACTCTGATATTCAAAAAGGGAGGTAGAGAGAAAGCAGGGAATTATAGACCAGTAAGCCTAATGTCCGTAGTGGAGAAAATGCTTGAATCCATTATCAAGGACTTTATGTGGAACATTTAGAAAGCAGTGGCAGGATCAGTCAGAGTCCGCATGGATTTATGAAGGGAAAATCATGCTTGACAAATCTGTTGGAATTCTTTGAAGAGGTGACCAGTACAGTTGACAAGGGGAAGCCAGTCGATGTGGATATTTGGACTTTCATAAGGTGTTTGACAAAGTCCCACATAAGAGATTATTGTGCAAAATGAAAGCGCATGGGATTGGGGGAAATGTATTGAGGTGGATAGAAAACTGGTTGGCAGAGAGGAAACAAAGAGTAGGGATTAATGGGTCCTTTTCAAATTGGCAGGCAGTAACTAGTGGGGTACCACAGGGAACGGTGCTGGGACCCCAGCTATTCACAATATATATTAATGATTTGGATGAGGGAACAAAATGTAACATCTCAAAGTTTGCAGATGATACCAAATTAGGTGGGAGGGTGAATTTTGACGAGGATGCAGGGATCCTACAAAATCTGGACAGGTTGGGCGAGTGGGCAAATCAATGGCAGATGCAGTATAATCTGGATAAGAGTGAGGTTATTCACTTTGGAAGCAAAAACAGGGAGGCAGATTACTACCTGAATGGTTGTAAATTGATAGAGGGGAGTGTGCAGCGGGACCTGGGTGTCCTTGTGCACCATTCGCTGAAGGTAAGCATGCAAGTGCAGCAGGCGGTAAAGAAGGTTAATGGTATGTTGGCCTTAATTCCAAGAGGTTTCGAGTATAGAAGCAGGGATGTGTTGCTGTAATTGTACAGGGCCTTGGTGAGGCCACACTTGGAGTATTGTGTGCAGTTTTGGTCTCCTTTTCTGAGGAAGGATATTGTCGATCTTGAGTGAGTGCAGCGAAGGCTTACCAGATTGATTCCAGGGATGGCGGGACTGTCATATGAGGAGAGATTGACTAGGTTGGGGAAGAATGAGGGGGGTCCTCATAGAAACTTATAAAATTCTAATCGGACTAGACAGGGTAGATGCAGGGAAGATGTTACCAATGATGGGTGTGTCCAGAACCTGGAGTAACAGTCTGAGGATTCAGAGTAAACTATTTTGGACAGAGATAAGGAGACATTTCTTCACACACAGTGGTGAGCCTGTGGAATTCATTTCCATAGGAAGTAGTTGATGCAAAAACTTTGAATATATTCAAGAGGCGGCTGGATATAGCACTTGGGGAGAATGGGATCAAAGGCTATGGGGAGAAAGCAGGATTAGGCTATTGAGTTGGATGATCAGCCATGATCGTGATGAATGGCGGAGCAGGCTCAGAAGGGCCAAAAGGCCTCCTCCTGCTCCTATCTTCTATGTATCTATGCAAGTGAATTTGTCACGCTACTTTGCCCCTTTGGGGGGGGGGGGGGGGGGGGGGGGGGGGGGGGGAAGAAGAATTGGCTACTCTAAAAAAAAAAAAATGTTTTTAAAGTAGGTGTACTGCCTTCCAGAAATGTTCATGAAACTTTTTTCACCCTTCCTAATGTCCGACACGTCTACAACAACTCTGAACTGGTTCCTCCAACTGCTGATACAGGATTGCGGTGCATTCCACAAACTCCCACATGTTGCAGTCACTGCATACCATCTAACCTGCCATGTCTGTCCAACTTTATTTATTTGATCTGTCCTAAATCTTTACTAAACTAGTTAGCTGAATTGATAGAAAGTTAGTGTCCTAGGTTGGAGACAATAGTAAAACACTCATCAGCTACTGAAGATGAAACAAAAGAATAAAAACAGCATCTCCTTTGAAGTTTCAAGTCCTTCTAACTGTCTGATCAGATGAAACTTCTTCATTTTGTGGTTGATGCCTCCAGGATGTCATGTCTTCTATATCTGGTACATTTTTTGGGGCCATGAATGAATATTGGATCAAAACGAGAATTGCCTGTCTTGGCTTATTTTTCATACTGGCTCAAGAAAGCCAAATGCTACATTTACTGACATTTAAACTGGGAAGAAAAGTGCTTAGGCTTGTGTTTGATTAAGTCTCCCATTAGAATTATTTACTTTGTTCTCCCTTCACTGAGCAAGTTGTCCTTAATGATATGTTGACTATAATAAACCATTGGCATTAACTGTGAATTTTAGCATTTGGGATATCTGCCAGAGTACTTAATTTTGGAGCTTTTTGCATCTCTCAGCCTTGACTTTTGCCTCAAAAGATAACTAACCACGTATTATCTGGACTAGTGAGAATCCCCGCAGTCAAACTGTATTGTGTGAGGCAAGTGTTCAGTGAGCCATCAGGACAGCTCCCTTTTAAAATATCAACATTTGAGTAGCATAGTTGCTGATTTGTTTAATTTTCTGATTAAATCATTTTTATTTTTAACACTAAATAATTGAAAGATAATTTTGCTTCATTCTGAGGAGCAGTTTCCTCCTATTGAGTTTTCTGCCTTGTTGCAGAAGTTTTCAATGTGCGCCTGTATTTACATTTTTATTGTTTTAAGCTGCATTCTAAAGACCTCTCTTAAAATAGGATATAATTCTTTCATTTTTTGTATTGTAAGGACTCGCCTCTCTGTGTTCCACTAACAACCAAAGAGGATCCTCTTTTAAGTAGTTCTTTTAAGTCAGATCTACAGCATGTTTAATCAAAAAAAGGAAAAAATAGACAGCCTGCCTAATCGAAAAACACTAACCTAGGCCACTATTGCACATAGTCATAAGAATTGCAAAAATACATGTTCATGTCTTCTGTTGTAGGTTATGCTACATAATGGCTTTACTCCGAATAATGACGATTATGAACTTTGTGCCAGAGTAGAAAATATGGTCCTTCCATCTGAAGGTTATTTTGGAATCTCTGCAGCAACTGGAGGTCTTGCAGGTGGGGTATTTTATTTTTGGCAAAAACGTTAGGTGTGCAAAATTTTATTTTGTAGTGTTGTAGAAATGTTTGTTTGAAACTGGAATTGGTGCGCAGCTTAGTACGAACGTCACAATCAAACATATAGATGAATGATGCATTTATTTATTTCTTGGACAGATGACCACGATGTCTTGTCTTTTCTGACATTCAGACTTTTGGAACCTGGCAGACCGGCGGTAAGATTTTATTAAAAAACTATTATTAATTGAAAATGTTGTATGATGAGCCAAAGCAACATACCTGGCAAGTCAGAATTTGTATAAATTGTCAGGTGGTAACAAAATGAGAAAGAAGAGGACTGAAAGCGAACACATTTTGGCTTTTGCTCATGTGGTTTAATGCAAATTATTACGGTCATCCTTTTGCTTGAAGCTTGCATGTATTGGGGTATTAAAAGAGAAATTTTAAACTTGCATTCAATCTGCAAGATGATGAACATCATGAATTTCCTGAATGGGCGAGCTAATGTTTTGTTTTATCGACATGACCAGTAAAATAATAAATTGCTCAACCTTTGGAATGGTTGATGAAATCTTGCAACCTTGCACTAATAATGGACTTTAAACCACTAATGCATCTCCTTCATCATCTTCACTGGTTTCAACACTTGTAATGACTATTTTGAAAAGAGGTGGACTACACCCTTAACTGTCAGCTGGAAACTATTTTATCATGGTAACATGGGATAAAACTATTCAACTATTCATGCCTGAATTTGGATTTCCTTTTAATTAAATGTGCTGCAAATTCATTTATAATTAATTATCCAGCACATTTCTGATATGATTAATGTTTCAACTATCATGCTGGTGCAGGGCATTATATTTTCTAGAATTGACAAAGTATATCTCCTGATCTTATCCTTTTTTTTCTCACTATTGAGATGATTTTTACTTGTTTTGGATTTCCCCATTGATAACAGTGATATACCTCTTCTGTTTATTTTATCAACACCATCCTTATCTTTAGTTGGACTGAATGCAGCCCTAGTTATTTGGTCTTCTTTCAAACTCTGATCCCTCATCGCTCATGTTATTCCACTAAATTTGATTTGCACTTTGTAGAGTATTAGCATCCAGGAACAAACAAAGAACAAAGAAATGTACAGCACAGGAACTGGCCCTTCGGCCCTCCAAGCCCGTGCCGACCATACTGCCCGACTAAACTACAATCTTCTACACTTCCTGGGTCCGTATCCTTCTATTCCCATCCTATTCATATATTTGTCAAGATGCCCCTTAAATGTCCCTATCGTCCCTGCTTCCACTACCTCCTCCGGTAGCGAGTTCCAGGTACCCACTACCCTCTGCGTAAAAAAACTTGCCTCGTACATCTACTCTAAACCTTGCCCCTCTCACCTTAAACCTATGCCCCCTAGTAATTGACCCCTCTACCCTGGGGAAAAGCCTCTGACTATCCACTCTGTCTATGCCCCTCATAATTTTGTATACCTCTATCAGGTCGCCCCTCAACCTCCTTCGTTCCAGTGAGAACAAACTGAGTTTATTCAATCGCTCCTCATAGCTTATGCCCTCCATACCAGGCAACATTCTGGTAAATCTCTTCTGCACCCTCTCTAAAGCCTCCACATCCTTCTGATAGTGTGGCGACCAGAATTGAACACTATACTCCAAGTGTGGCCTAACTAAGGTTCTATACAGCTGCAACATGACTTGCCAATTCTTATACTCAATGCCCCGGCCAATGAAGGCAAGCATGCCGTATACCTTCTTGACTACCTTCTCCACCTGTGTTGCCCCTTTCAATGACCTGTGGACCTGTACTCCTAGATCTCTTTGACTTTCAATACTCTTGAGGGTTCTACCATTCACTGTATATTCCCTACCTGCATTAGACCTTCCAAAATGCATTACCTCACATTTGTCCGGATTAAACTCCATCTGCCATCTCTCCGCCCAAGTCTCCAGACAATCTAAATCCTGCTGTATCCTCAGACAGTCCTCATCGCTATCCGCAATTCCACCAACCTTTGTGTCGTCTGCAAACTTACGAATCAGACCAGTTACATTTTCCTCCAAATCATTTATATATACTACAAAGAGCAAAGGTCCCAGCACTGATCCCTGTGGAACACCACTGGTCACAGCCCTCCAATTACAAAAGCATCCTTCCATTGCTACTCTCTGCCTTCTATGACCTAGCCAGTTCTGTATCCATCTTGCCAGCTCACCCCTGATCCCGTGTGACTTCACCTTTTGTACTAGTCTACCATGAGGGACCTTGTCAAAGGCCTTACTGAAGTCCATATAGACAACATCTACTGCCCTACCTGCATCAATCATCTTAGTGACCTCCTCGAAAAACTCTATCAAGTTAGTGAGACACGACCTCCCCTTCACAAAACCGTGCTGCCTCTCACTAATACGTCCATTTGCTTCCAAATGGGAGTAGATCCTGTCTCTAAGAATTCTCTCCAGTAATTTCCCTACCACTGAAGTAAGGCTCACCGGCCTGTAGTTCCCGGGATTATCCTTGCTACCCTTCTTAAACAGAGGAACAACATTGGCTATTCTCCAGTCCTCCGGGACATCCCCTGAAGACAGCGAGGATCCAAAGATTTCTGTCAAGGCCTCAGCAATTTCCTCTCCAGCCTCCTTCAGTATTCTGGGGTAGATCCCATCAGGCCCTGGGGACTTATCTACCGTAATATTTTTTAAGACACCCAACACCTCGTCTTTTTGGATCACAATGTGACCCAGGCTATCTACACCCCCTTCTCCAGACTCAACATCTACCAATTCCTTCTCTTTGGTGAATACTGATGCAAAGTATTCATTTAGTACCTCGCCCATTTCCTCTGGCTCCACACATAGATTCCCTTGCCTATCCTTCAGTGGGCTAACCCTTTCCCTGGCTACCCTCTTGCTTTTTATGTACGTGTAAAAAGCCTTGGGATTTTCCTTAACCCTATTTGCCAATGACTTTTCGTGACCCCTTCTAGCCCTCCTGACTCCTTGCTTAAGTTCCTTCCTACTTTCCTTATATTCCACACAGGCTTCGTCTGTTCCCAGCCTTTTAGCCCTGACAAATGCCTCCTTTTTCTTTTTGACGAGGCCTACAATATCACTCGTCATCCAAGGTTCCCGAAAATTGCCGTATTCTAGTCAAGAGCTCCTAAACACACACAGTATTGCAACATGGCTTAGTTGCCATTTTGACTAATCATCAGCCAGGACTTTCATGTAATGTTATGCAGATCAATGCTCCAGCAATTAGTTAATGCCAACATTTATTGGAAAAGTGATTGTTGTATGCCACACCAACAATAGTGGTGAATCACCAGTAGATAGTCAATAATTTGATCCCTTCCTCTGCCCCAAGGCTCCAGGCTTTCTGATGGCCTGTTTCTCGAGACTTGGGGATCATTTGTTTGATCCTAATATTGACACTTGAGGGACAACACTATACACTTGCCTCAGTCTGAAAATCAACCCATTCCTACTTGTGTCCCTTAACCATTATCGATTACACCGTACTGTTCTGTTTTAATCCCATGGGTTAATATGATGTTAATTGCCCCAGTGTGCCATTTGCTTCATGGTCCTCTTGCAGCTACATACTTTAAACTGCTGCCCTTTATGTGGTTATCAAGGTTTATATACCTATTTGAGACTAGACTCATAGTAGACTCCCTACCTCTTGCTGTTTTTTGTCGACCTGTAAAGTGACCACTTTCTGAAATGTATATTGCTGCTGCTTGTAGCTACTCCGACCTAGAAATATACTGTCACGTTCATCTTGTACAATCCTCTCTCATTCACGGTACTTCATCTTCAACTGCTCTGTGACAGCTAACATCTAATTATGCCTAGATCCACCCCTTTCTGCTGTTCTCCACTTTGTCCTCTAGAAGAACTCTCTGTAGATTTCCAGTTCTGATCAAATGATCGAAGTACTGGCATTTTCTTTTCGGATGTAGAGTCTTTTTGCTCTTGCAGTTTCAAGCACACCTGTGTAATTTTAAGCATATGTCTTGTACATTCTTTGAAATGTGAATGCTATTAAAGGCTAATTGAAAGCAAGATTTAAAAGATTGTGGATGTTATTGACCAGATCAACATTTATTGCCTTGTTCGGAGGGCATTTAAGAGTCATGTATATAACTGTGGGTCTGGAGGCATATGTAGGCCAGATCTGATAAGGATGGCAGTTTTTCTGAAAGGATATTAATGAATTTTTGCAACAATTGATCATAGTTGTCGTGGTCACTATTACTGAGACTAGCTTTATAGTCCGGATTTTTAAAATCAAATTTACATTCCACCAGCTGACATAACCCCAGAGCATTGGCCTGGGCCATTGGATTACTAGGGCAGTGATATCTGTGCCACTGTCTTGCTTCTATGTCATTGACATGGCTACAAATTTAATTCAAACCGGACAGTACTGATGCCAACAAGGAAACTGGGTTGTTGGCTTCTGCAGCCTGTCCCTTTCCACTTCAGTAATTTATATTTTTCAACTGGGGTTGATTCATTTTTCAGGATCCTACTGTATGTCACTGGAGATATATCGAGTGCAAACTAGAATACACTGAACTTTATTATTTAAAATGACAAATGACCGTAAATATTAAGGTAAAGCACTCAAATACTGTTAATGGCAGTATTACAGCTTACATTTTGACCTTTGTAAGCTCAGGGATATATTTTCATCAAGGCTATCTTCCCCATTAATGGTCAAAATAGTCCTTGTGATTGTAGCACAGTCCCTGTACCTGCCATTTGGATTAGTTCTCTATGTAGTGCCTGGAGTCATGATGCAGGGTCAAGGGGCCGTGTGGCCTTCTCCTCCCAATTTGTTGTGCAATATTCTGATGTCAAGTTGTTTGAAGAAGATGCATACAATGTGATCATTTAACCAAACACATTTGCAATGTTATCCTCCATTGTTTTGTGTGGATTTTGACCAGATCAAAGAATACTATATCAATTTGAAACAAAACGGAAGATGCTGGAAATACTCAACAAGTCTGACAACCAACTATGCAGGGAGAAACAGAGTTAGCACTTCGGGTCGATTGACCTTCTTTGCTTTTGTACTAACCCTATTTGGTTACGTAATCTAAACCAACATTCAACAGAGAAACAATGAGAAATGAAAGCTGTGCTCCTTCATTACTTTATTTGTGTTGTATAGTTGTAACAGATTTCTGGGGTCTCTTCTATTATCCTCTGGTCTATTATCCATGTGTGTAATGTTTCTTATGAGAAATAGACTTCTTAATAGAAATAGTTATTTGCTCTTCAGTGTGAAGAATGATAGTACTGGGGAGAGCTCCATGCAATTATGAGTTGTCTCTTTTATCAAAAGTTTAGCATTGCACAAGTTAAATATTACAATGGATTGTAAAGAATCAAATTTGAAATCTAACTATTGAATGTAGTTTAGAGTACATAGAGGTTGTATTTATTAAGATTGGAAAATGGACATCGTTGCATATTGTTACAATTGAGATTTAATTATGTTAAGAATTCATCTTGCAGTACTGCAAGTGGAAGCTCATGCATGGATAAGAAAAAGTTTTGCTCAATCGTGCTTGTAGTCCAGTGTTACAGGAAAAGTTTTAAAATGTAAAATATTATTATTCTTCCAGCTGTTGACTGACTAGAAGTTTTAAATGATCATTTTCCATACGAATTGTAACAATATTCTCAACTGAAATACTGAAAAGTAGAATCAGAAGAACAATGGTTTCTCTAATGCGTTGTCAGCTCCAGAATTGAAACGTGTAATTACAACCTTGTGCTACCTGTCTCAAAATTTTGCAAGTTGTTTTGTGCCAAAAATCTTTATGGAAAGATTATAGGCTCACTGTCACCAGAATGACCTGACCTTCAATGTTCAAGGCTGCCCAAGTATGCCAGTCCATGCCAATAGACCTGCTGTATTAACGTAGACGTAACGTAACGTAAAATGGCATGTGAAAAAATGTACAATGACTGAACCCAAAAGCATGTTCAGTACAACTAGAAAAATAATAGTTATTTCTTTAGTGTCTTTCAAATTTGTAGTAACCAGCGAACATGCATATCAATTCTTTAGTCAGATTTGTGCTAATAGCTTGGATTGAACCACACAACTGGAACATTTGCATTCGGCACATAATTACTGGATTTTCCTAGCTACAAACTTTTGAATATTTTTTCCTGTGCTTTGATTTCTATGTGTATGTAATTTCCAATCACCAGCCGTAGAAATTATGGTGTTAAGCTGTTCATGTGAAACAGTGCAATGACCATTTTACTGGACCAAAATGTCATCATCAATCCTACAATTGTTCAAACAGGAGGGAAGTATTTGAAATTATATTGTAGCAACTGATTCGGCTGCCACAGCGTCTAATGAATGCCAGCATTTTGACTCTTAAATGTTGAATTCTAAGCAATGGCTAAATTTAATTAGCCATTCTAGAATTAGTATCACATTCTGAATTTAAGGTTCTCCTCTCCATACCACCGCCACCCAATATTAGCAGCTTTTTCTGAGACCTGGGTTCCTTTGGTACAACAACCCTCAACGAAGTTGACCGCATCCTATGTGAAGCCAGAAGACTTGCCCTATTTGAGCTCATTTTACCATTTCCCTGCTGTCTTGGGTTGAGATCAGCTGACTCAACAAGACACCATTGATTGAAATGGGGTCCTTGGTTTAGGTATGGTTTGGTACAATGCCACAAACCATCAGTCTATAATTGAAATTAAATATTTTTCTACCTAGCATTTTCATTTCATTCTTGTACCTTGCTGGTTTTTGCAGGGACTATTATTCCTTCTTGTTGGTGTTGTGGCGATGCACTTGGCTTAATAAGTAACTGGGCTCGCTTGATTTTTGAATTAATGTCCTTAAAATGATTTTTTTATTTGGTTTAAAAATGAATAACTTTTGGTATCTGGTATAGGAGGAGCCTGCTGATTCAACAATTCCCCAAGAAGAAAAAGAGAAATATCGAGAGGAGTATGAAAATTTCCAACAGGCACTTGATAAGAAGAAAGAAGAGTTTCAAAAAGATCACCCTGATGCGCAAGGAGAAGCAGGTTGGGGAAGGTTTTTAAACATTTTAAATTTATTTAGTTCCATACATTATAAACTGTTGGATTTTGTTCCTTTGTGATTGATAGAACATAGAAAACTACAGCACAGAACAGGCCCTTCGGCCCACGATGTTGTGCCGAACCTTTGTCCTAGATTAATCATAGATTATCATAGAATTTACAGGGCAGTACCTCTGACATCCCCCCCTATATCTTCCACCATTCACCTTAAATTTGTGTCCCCTTGTAATGGTTTGTTCCACCCGGGGAAAAAGTCTCCGACTTTCTACTCTATCTATTCCCCTGATCATCTTATCAACCTCTATCAAGTCGCCCCTCATCCTTCTCCGTTCTAATGAGAAAAGGGCTCGCACCCTCAACCTTTCCTTGTAAAACCTACTCTCCATTCCTGGCAACATCCTGGCAAATCTCCTTTGCACCTTTTCCAAAGCTTCCACATCCTTCCTAAAACGAGGCGACCAGAACTGTACACAGTACTCCAAATGTGGCCTTACCAAAGTTTTGTACAGCTGCATCATCACCTCACGGATCTTAAATTCAATCCCTCTGTTAATGAACGCGAGCACACCATAGGCCTTCTTCACAGCTCTATCCACTTGAGTGGCAACTTTCAAAGATGTATGAACATAGACCCCAAGATCTCTCTGCTCCTCCACATTGCCGAGAAGTCTACCGTTAACCCTGTATTCCGCATTCATATTTGTCCTTCCAAAATGGACAACCTCACACTTTTCAGGGTTAAACTCCATCTGCCACTTCTCAGCCCAACTCTGCATCCTATCTATGTCTCTTTGCAGCTGACAACAGCCCTCCGCACTGTCCACAACTCCACCATTCTTCGTATCGTCTGCAAATTTACTGACCCACCCTTCAACTCCCTCATCCAAGTCATTAATGAAAATCACAAACAGCAGAGGACTCAGAACTGATCCCTGCGGTACGCCACTGGTAACTGGGATCCAGGCTGAATATTTGCCATCCACCACCACTCTCTGACTTCTATCGGTTAGCCAGTTCGTTATCCAACTGGCCAAATTTCCCACTATCCTATGCCTCCTTACTTTCTGCAGAAGCCTACCATGGGGAATCTTATCAAATGCCTTACTAAAATCCATGTACACTACATCCACTGCTTTACCTTCATCCACATGCTTGGTCACCACCTCAAAGAATTCAGTAAAACTTGTAAGGCAAGACCTACCCCTCACAAATCCGTGCTGACTATCCCTAATCAAGCAGTGTCTTTCCAGATGCTCAGAAATCCTATCCTTCAGTACCCTTTCCATTACTTTGCATACCACCAAAGTAAGACTAACTGGCCTGTAATTCCCAGCGTTATCACTAGTCCCTTTTTTGAACAGGGGCACGACATTCGCCACTCTCCAATCCCCTGGTACCACCCCTGTTGACAGTGAGGACGAAAAGATCATTGCCAACAGCTCTGCAATTTCATCTCTTGCTTCCCATAGAATCCTTGGATATATCCCGTCAGGCCCGGGGGACTTGTCTGTCCTCAAGTTTTTCAAAATACCCAACACATCTTCCTTCCTAACAAGTATTTCCTCGAGCTTAACAGTCTGTTTCACACTGTCCTCTTCAACAATATGGCCCCTCTCATTTGTAAATACAGAAGAAAAGTACTCATTCAAGACCTCTCCTATCTCTTCAGACTCGATACACAATCTCCCGCTACTGTCCTTGATCGGACCGACCCTCGCTCTAGTCATTCTCATATTGTGTAAAAGGCCGTGGTGTTTTCCTTAATCCTACCTGCCAAAGATTGTTCATGCCCTCCCTTAGCTCTCCTAATCCCTTTCTTCAGTTCCCTCCTGGCTATCTTGTATCCCTCCTCCACCCTGTCTGAACCTTGTTTCCTCAGCCTTACATAAATCTCCTTTTTCCTCTTAACAAGACATGATTTTCATTGAAAATAATGGTTGGATAATGCCTGGCAGTATGTGCACATACTGCCAATGATGCACTTCTGAATAGTGTGGTTCCCCAATTGGGTATGTTTTGTCGTAATATAAGTAGTTTTGTAACTGACAAATGCTCAGTAAATTAAAGTGATTGAAATCCAACCTAAGTTCACTTATTATATTTCTGTAGCTGATTTGTTTGAAACAGTGAATGAGCGGGAATTGAGACAAATCTTTGAAGGTCAGAACCGTATCCATCTTGAAATCAAACAGTTGAACAGACAACTCAGCATGATTCTGGATGAGCAAAGGAGGTATGTCTCCCTAGTGACAGAGGAGATGTCAAAGAGGGGGACTAATACTGCACCACAAGCAGGGCAGGTAAGTACTGAAATGTATGGCTGAGTTTAGTGTTTCAAACTAAAAGCAATATGTCAGATTTCTTGCCACAGTAAGGATATCAAGGCTGAGAGGTAAGCTTTCAGCATCGACTCAGTGGGAGCACTCTTGCAAAGATGTTCCTCTATAACCTTGTATTATTGCTGAAAGAATACATTTTGTTAAAGCTTTAATCTTGCAAGAATGCCAATATTGGAGGAAACAACTTGTATACTTTGTGGAAAAAAGGCTGCTGATTGATGGGTGCATTGCCATGGAGAATACTAAACATAGTAAGTGATAGCCGTATACTGGTTCATTCCTCAGGCAATACCTTGACCAGTTAGTCACATTGCCTGACAATTAACTGTCTGTCACCATTGACTGATGCATTCTCCGTGGCAAGATCTCTACCAATCAGAGTACACTTGCCAATCAATCTGCAACCACCTCTTATACAGTATAAATTTACTGTTTCTCTTAACCAATGATATTCTTGTGATTGTCCTGATGAGTGCAAGACAAAGCTTTGACAAAATGTCCCTTTCAGCTATACTCATTCTGTACTACCAAATGACTATTTGTTTACCTGGTATCGGCTTCAACTCTGATCTTGGGGATACCAGGTTGGGGGGAAAAACTGTCTTTTGTGCCCAGATTGACTGATTTGGCTGTGTAACTAGCCTATGAAAATGGCTAGTTTGGAAAATGGGAACATTCCCAGTATAATGGGGCTGTGATACTTTTCTGAAGTTGCGATGAAGGGATGATTTGGTACAGGAGTACAAAACTTGTAAAAAATTTCCTATCGGAGCTTATCATATAGTCTAGATATTCAATGTTCTTTTCAATTCTGCAAAACTGGGGCGAGATTCTACGACCCCCCGCCGGGTCAGAGAATCGCCGGGGGCTGGAGTGAATCCCGCCCCCGCCGGTTGCCGAATTCTCCGGCACCGGAGATTCGGCGGGGGCCAGCGCCCCTGGGCCGGAGTCCCGCTGCTAGGATGCCTGTCCCACCGGCGTGGATTGAACCACCTACCTTACCGGCGGTGCGGGCGGGCTTCGGGGGGCTGGGGGGGCGCGGGGCGATCTGGCCCCGGGGGGTGCCCCCACGGTGGCATGGCCAGCGATCGGGGCCCACCGATCCGCGGGAGGACCTGTGCCATGGAGGCACTCTTTTCCTTCCGCCTTCGCCACGGTCTCCACCATGGCGGAGGCGGAAGAGACCCCCTCCACTGCGCATGCGCGGGGATGCCGTGAGCGGCCGCTAACGCTCCTGCGCATGCGCCGCCCGGAGATGTCATTTCCGCGCCAGCCGCCGGGGCAACAAAGGCCTTTTCCGCCAGCTGGCGGGGCGGAAATTAGTCCGCCGCGGGCCTAGCCCCTCAAGGTTGGGGCTCGGCCCCCCAAGATGCGGAGGATTCCGCACCTTTGGGGCGGCACGATGCCCGACTGATTT
This sequence comes from Scyliorhinus torazame, assembly GCF_047496885.1. Taxonomy (NCBI): domain Eukaryota; kingdom Metazoa; phylum Chordata; class Chondrichthyes; order Carcharhiniformes; family Scyliorhinidae; genus Scyliorhinus; species Scyliorhinus torazame. The sequence continues at coordinate 283,187,285 of NC_092709.1, forward strand.
GCGCCGTTTTTGGCGCCTGTCGGCGGACATCGCGCCGATACCGGAGAATTTCACCCCTGAAATCTTCAACTTGAACTCCCATTACAAAATGTGCAAGTCATGGTCTCTTATTTCTAGTTTTCTAGTAGTGAGGTTTGAGTTGGGAAATGTTTTTAACATTAATATCAGCTTTTTCTATGTTTTTAAATGTTGTGCTCCCTTCTCTCTTCTGCTGCCCTGAGTAGCATTAGGTAACAACGTGGTTAGATTCTGTAGACATTGGGGTGCTGAATGTGGCCCTTGCCCAGCAAAGTAGCTAAGCTTCCAACTTGGTTAACCTTATTTCATCAGCAAAACATTTCCATTTGCAGACCAAATATCCTTATAACCGCTTTTGAGGATTCAGATTTAAACTAATTATCGACTTTTTTTGGATGGTGTGCATCGGTGCCTATTTAGAGCTGTGAGCTTGTCTCAAAACTTTCACCTATAGAGGTGAAATGCCACTTATTCCAATGGTCTAGGTAAGATTTAAGATCTTGGTTGGAGGTGAAAAGTATTTCTTTCAGCTTTTGCAACATCTGTGAAAAGCAACATTTTGCTTTACAAAAATGATTGAAAGAAATTTGAGGAGACCTTTCTTGAAAGGTTGTGCAATAAGCAAGAAAAAGATCCCTGAAAGGTGCTTGTGTTATATCAGTATAAATATTTGAATGAGATGTCATGAGGCTTATAAGCAGTCTGCCAAGCATGTCAATGGTCTATAACATTTGTAGAAAATGTACATTTGTGTTGGTGATATTGTGGCACTGTCTAGATGTTACCTTTTCCTAAGATATCCTAAAATAAAGTTGATTCCCTTCAAAAACCCCTTTACTCTAATATAAGAGTTCAAGACAGTTTTGTGGGTGATTTGGGGGTGTGGGTAATTGGACTATGATGCAGACATATGATTTAGTGCCCATTCTGAATTGATGCATTTTTAAAAAAATTTTCATGGAAGTTTCCTCCATTTATGTTTGTAATGGAAACATGGCACTCTAATTAGTTTCTTTGCACTGCTGCAGTACTTCCATTGGGTGTTAATGTGTAATTAATAACACTTTGCAAGTAACGTTTGCTTAATATATGCAGATTTACATATTTATAATGGAAAAATGTACCTGTTCAACAACATCTGAACATGAGTTTTAATGACTTAATACCTTTTAGAAATTTATACTAATGGTACATTTTGAGGTGGGAGAACCATTGTTTTGAAAGCTGCTTTACATGTTACAATGCTGCCCTGTTCAAGTTTACTTCCTGTTTTTTTTTCTGTTTTAGCTCCCTCAAGGAGAGCTTGATAATATTGTGCGATACCAGCAGGAAGTGCTCAAGCATGTTGGTGAATTGAAGTGAGTAACAGTTGGTTTCAAATAATATTTTTATATGTGAAACTTGCATATTTGCTGTAAGATGTAACCTAAGATAATTGTATTTTAAACATTTTGAATCTTGTGTTCAGAAAATCGTACTTTGTTTGTGGTAAGTAATATAAATGCTTGGTGCTTACCCAACAGTTACTTAATGTTCCCCATGATCAGCATCCTTAAGGTGGGGTAGGAGGTTTTGTCCTTGACCAGAAACTTAGCTGGACCTGTGGCTATCAATGGTTAGATATTCTATGGTGAGTGACTCACCACCTAACATGGTAAAACCTTTCCACAACCAAAAGCACAAGTCAGAAGTGTGATGGAATATGCTCCACTTGCCTGGATAAATGCAGCTTCAACAATAGTCAAGAACTTGACAATATCCAGGACAAAGCAGTCCTCTTTGTTTGACTCACTAACTCACTACTAAATATTCACACCCTCCACCACCAGCACATCACTGTGACAGTGAGTGCCACCTACAAGATGCAGTGCAACAATTCGCCACGGCTTCTTTTACAGAACCTCCCAAAATGTAACCTCTACTGACGAGAAGCAGAACAAGGGCAGCATAAAAATACCTTTTCAAGTTTGCTGTAAAGTTGTGCACCATCCTAACTTGCAGTCACTTCATTGTCATTGGGTCAAAGTCCTGGAACTCCTTATCTAAAAATAGTACACGAGTTACGAAAAAAACTCACCGCCATCTTTTTCGTGGACAAAAAGGACTGGACAGCAAATGCTACTCTTGGGGAGTGATACTTAACTTCCCATGAACTAATTGGACAAACATGCCTTCCCAAAAATCAAAGTATTCTTAAAACATTAAAGATGTCTTAGCTTGACTTGATTTTATACATTGTGTCCTTCCACTGTTGGAAAATGGTGCAGGCAGAATACTTTGATTCTATAAAGAATTTAGTGGATCACTAGTTCACATTTGACTGCTGATCAGTAAGGAAGTGAGCCACCAACATTACTACTTCTCTTGTGAGTTTGTTTAAATATATATTTATTTTTGCAGTTTGGTTCAAATTCATATTGTACCTTGGTAGCGCAGAGTACTACTTGAAATGAGGGTCATGCTATCAACATTTTTTCTCTTGCCTCATCAGGAAAGAATGTTAAATCTTTAAGGGGACAACAACCTATCCTTCATGAGAAAAGGATGCAGATTGGTTGGCAAGCTGGCTCAGACTTGTTATGACATTGCCTTGGCATATGTACCAGGGAACTATTATCCCCATCTTTTAATTCAAAAGGCAGGCTGCCCTTGTTCCGTTTTCTTAGACTGAAACACAGGGAATTGTTCTCTATATAGCTTTTAGCAAGCTAAGAACATAGAACATTACAGGCCCTTCGGCCCTCGATGTTGCGCCGACCTGTGAAACCACTCTAAAGCCCATCTACACTATTCCCTTATCATCTATATGTCTATCCAATGACCATTTGAATGCCCTTAGTGTTGGCGAGTCCACTACTGTTGCAGGCAGGGCATTCCATGCCCTTACTACTCTCTGAGTAAAGAACCTACCTCTGACATCTGTCCTATATCTATCTCCCCTCAATTTAAAGCTATGTCCCCTCATGCTAGACATGACCATCCGAGGAAAAAGGCTCTCACTGTCCACCCTATCCAATCCTCTGATCATCTTGTATGCCTCAATTAAGTCCCCTCTTAACCTTCCTCTCTCTAACGAAAACAGCCTCAAGTCCCTCAGCCTTTCCTCATAAGATCTTCCCTCCATACCAGGCAACATTCTGGTAAATCTCATGATTTTGGTAAATCACATTGCAAGCTCAACTAATTATTTTAAATTGGTTGTTACTCCAATTCTCGGCACACTTTGGATTGTTCAACTAGTGCACCGTCATTGAATCATATTGAACGGTAGACATTATGTACTTTGTTTTGTAAGCATGGGTTGGTTGAGCACATTCTGCACTGTCTCTTGCAAACAGCTAAATGCATGTGCTATTTGATATAATCCTCATTGGGATAATCAAATTGTTGCTGATTGTATACTGCACATACTCAAATGCGCCACCACTTTTGGACACTGAAGTGTCTGGTCTAAGGGTAAGGCTTCTTAAACATTTGAGCAGCAGGTGAAATTAGCTGGTTCATGCTGCTGTTAAACAGTAGGAATAGCAGTAATATTTTCCACTAACACTATGCTGTCGTCGAGCCAAAAGGTTCTGTGTACCACGCAAATGAATTATGTGGTATATGAATTTCAGTGCAGGTAAACCTCCAGTACGTAGACCGCATGTCCCAACGACACTCCATAAAACTTGAATATTTTCTGTCTAATATCTCTTGTGTGTGGCTCAGTGTTAATACTTGCTTAATGCTGCGGTGAAGCGCCTCTATATTAAAGAATATATTTTGCTACGTTAAAGTTACGCGATAAATGTTATTCTTGTTTTCTGTAAGTAAAGCACAAGTCCCTGTTACTTTGCAACAGCATAACTTCTGACCCATTGTGAAAAATGCTTTGGGAGTTATGTTAAGGAATAAAACGTGTGTAATGTCTGCTATTTGCATTTTTAAATGTGATACGCACTAATATTGGAAAAAGCAGAAATTGATGTGTTAGCACAAATTGAAATTTTGTACTCTATACAAAATTAGGTAATTTAGATCGCCAAAAGGATTAAATGAAATCCAAGGTACAGAAAGTTCTGGATATTTTTCTAGCTTTCTCACGGTCACAAGATGATCAGATGTTGTTGTACTCTGGAATTGCTCTACTAAATTAAATTTTTATCTGTTAATCATACTGTAGAACCTTTTGGTCGAAGGGATTATCTGGATAAATTCTTAATGCTCTAGGTTATATCTCTCCTCGCCGGTGGCTTCACAATTTTTCTGAAGAGACCAGTGTCAATGTTTCAAAAAATTAGGCTGAGTTAATCCTTTATTTGAAAAAACAAACAAAATCTGCTGCAAAACTGTGTTGCATCTTGAAACTTTTACATCTTTTTCATCTGTTTGTGTATTTGCCCATTTAGACCAGTTCCAACACATTTTTTCTTCTGTAGGTCCACAACTACTCTGAAAATATTTAGTCGCTTAAAATTTCTCTAATTTCTTGTATCTTTTTGAATCATTATCCTGTTGCGGGCAAGACCAACCCTTCTTGTAATGGGTGACTTAATGTGGCCTTGTGAAGTGTCAGTCACATTGCACTTTGAACTGGAGTTCAAACTGGCCAGATTGAATAAGGGGTTAAATAAGGTTTCCTTCCCCGAGGAACTTTGTGAACCAATTGTTTTTTTCACAACTTCATGGTCACCTTTTCTTTAATTTTGTTTTTTTTTAAACCAAATTCAATTTCGTAAAGCACAGTTTTGGAAATTGAACATTATCAGTCTTGAGACACAATCCTTGCAGTTGTATCAAATGAGCAAATGCATGTTTTTATTTTTAAACAGTTTGCTATAATCGAGCTAGTCAAATAAAGATGCCACGTCGCTATTTAATTTGAAAAGTTTAAAGGCGAATCCCTATCGCCATTTGCTCAGACCTAAAGTTATTAGGGAATCACTTGGTTTAAAAATCATCTTTGTACAACTGTTTCACTGTCCTTCATGGGGCCCAGGCACTAATTGAAACCAAAGAATCACTTTGAAGCAATGCAGAATAGTTGAGCCCGATGGCTTTTATCAGCTGTAACTTATGATCTTGATGTGGAGATGCCGGCGTTGGACTGGGGTGAGCACAGTAAGAAGTCTTACAACACCAGGTTAAAGTCCAACAGGTTTGTTTCGATGTCACTAGCTTTCGGAGCGCTGCTCCTTCCTCAGGTGAATGAAGAGGTCTGTTCCAGAAACACATATATAGACAAATTCAAAGATGCCAAACAATGCTTGGAATGCGAGCATTAGCAGGTGATTAAATCTTTACAGATCCAGAGATGGGGTAACCCCAGGTTAAAGAGGTGTGAATTGTACCAAGCCAGGACAGTTGGTAGGATTTTGCAGGCCAGATGGTGGGGGATGAATGTAATGCGACATGAATCCCAGTTCCCGGTTGAGGCCGCACTCATGTGTGCGGAACTTGGCTATAAGTTTCTGCTCGGCGATTCTGCGTTGTCGCGGGTCCTGAAGGCCGCCTTGGAGAACGCTTACCCGGAGATCAGAGGCTGAATGCCCTTGACTGCTGAAGTGTTCCCCGACTGGAAGGGAACATTCCTGCCTGGTGATTGTTGCGCGATGTCCGTTCATTCGTTGTCGCAGCGTCTGCAAGGTCTCGCCAATGTACCACGCTTCGGGACATCCTTTCCTGCAGCGTATGAGGTAGACAACGTTGGCCGAGTCGCACGAGTATGTACCGCGTACCTGGTGGGTGGTGGTCTCACGTGTAATAGTGGTATCCATGTCGATGATCTGGCACGTCTTGCAGAGATTGCCATGACAGGGTTGTGTGGTGTCGTGGTCACTGTTCTGAAGACTGGGTAGTTTGCTGCAAACAATGGTTCGTTTGAGGTTGCGCGGTTGTTTGAAGGCAAGTAGTGGGGGTGTGGGGATGACCTTGGCAAGATGTCCATCGTCATCAATGACGTGTTGAAGGCTGTGAAGAAGATGACGTAGTTTCTCCGCTCCGGGGAAGTACTGGACGACGAAGGGTATTCTGTCGGTTGTGTCCCATGTTTGTCTTCTGAGGAGGTCGGTCCGGTTTTTCGCTGTGGCGCGTTGGAACTGTCGATCGATGAGTCGAGTGCCATATCCCGTTCGTACGAGGGCATCTTTCAACGTCTGTAGATGTCTGTTACGCTCCTCCTCGTCTGAGCAGATCCTGTGTATACGGAGCGCTTGTCCATAGGGGATGGCTTCTTTAATGTGTTTAGAGTGGAAGCTGGAGAAGTGGAGCATCATGAGGTTATCCGTGGGTTTGCGGTAAAGCGAAGTGCTGAGGTGACCGTCCTTGATGGAGACGAGTGTGTCCAAGAATGCAACTGATTTTGGAGAGTAGTCCATGGTGAGTCTGATGGTTGGATGGAACTTATTAATGTCATCGTGTAGTCGTTTCAGTGATTCTTCGCCGTGGGTCCAAAGTAAAAAAATGTCATCAATGTATCTGGTGTATTACATCGGTTGAAGTTCCTGTGCGGTGCGTAGGTCCTGTTCAAACTTGTGCATGAAGATGTTGGCGTATTGGGGTGCGAATTTGGTCCCCATGGCTGTTCCGTGCGTCTGGATGAAGAACTTGTTGTCGAAGGTGAACAGTAGAAAACTACCGGTGTCACAGTAGAAAACAATACAGGGAAATCTATTGTCAACTTGTCAGACTGCACCCTTCAACCAGATGAAATCGAAGTCCTCAGCAGAGGGCTTAATTTCTGCACCACCACCAAAATGGACCCCATCAGTCTCGCGGCAGACACGGAGGAATTCATCAGGCGAATGAGGCTCCGGGAATTCTTCCACAGACCCCAAGAGGCCAACAGCGAACCCAAGCAGACTACCAATGAACCGGAACAGCAGACCGAGAGATCTGCGGTGCGGCAATCGAAGAGGAAAGAGTCGAATTGGACCCCTCCGGAAGGCTGCTGCCTTAGACGCGACATGCATGCTCAAGCCGTCAGGAGTCGCGTCAATGCCAGATTCATCAGTCGCATTCACAAGACAGCCCCGAACGTCACCCAAGCACAACGCAATGCCATCCGCGCTCTCAAGACCAACCGCAGCATAGTCATCAAACCAGCAGACAAAGGGGGGGCCACTGTTGTACTGAACAGAACGGACTACTGCAAAGAAGTATACCGACAACTGAACAACCAAGAACACTACAGACAGTTACCCGCAGATCCGACCAAGGAACACATCCGCCAGCTTAACAGACTGATCAAGACCTTGGATCCAGATCTTCAGAGCACCCTACGTGCTCTCATCCCACGTACTCCCCGCATTGGAGATCTCTACTGCCTCCCGAAAATACATAAGGCCAACACACCAGGCCGCCCTATCGTTTCAGGCAATGGGACCCTGTGTGAGAACCTCTCTGGCTACATCGAGGGCATCTTGAAACCCATCATACAAGGTACACCCAGCTTCTGTCGCGACACGACGGACTTCCTGCAGAAACTCGGCACCCATGGACCAGTTGAACCAGGTACATTCCTCGTCACAATGGACGTCTCGGCACTCTCCACCAGCATCCCCCATGACGACGGCATTGCTGCAACAGCCTCAGTACTCAACACCGACAACTGCCAATCTCCAGACGCAATTCTGCAACTCATCCGCTTCATTCTGGATCACAACGTCTTCACCTTCGACAACAAGTTCTTCATCCAGACGCACTGAACAGCCATGGGGACCAAATTCGCACCCCAATACGCCAACATCTTCATGCACAAGTTTGAACAGGACCTACTCACCGCACAGGACCTTCAACCGATGTTATACACCAGATACATCGATGACATTTTTTTCCTTTGGACCCACGGCGAAGAATCACTGAAACAACTACACGATGACATTAATAAGTTCCATCCAACCATCAGACTCACCATGGACTACTCTCCAAAATCAGTTGCATTCTTGGACACACTCGTCTCCATCAAGGACGGTCACCTCAGCACTTCGCTTTACCGCAAACCCACGGATAACCTCACGATGCTCCACTTCTCCAGCTTCCACCCTAAACACATTAAAGAAGCCATCCCCTATGGACAAGCGCTCCGTATACACAGGATCTGCTCAGACGAGGAGGAGCGTAACAGACATCTACAGACGTTGAAAGATGCCCTCGTACGAACGGGATATGGCACTCGACTCATCGATTGACAGTTCCAACGCGCCACAGCGAAAAACCGGACCGACCTCCTCAGAAGACAAACATGGGACACAACCGACAGAATACCCTTCGTCGTCCAGTACTTCCCCGGAGCGGCGAAACTACGTCATCTTCTTCACAGCCTTCAACACGTCATTGATGACGATGAACATCTTGCCAAGGTCATCCCCACACCCCCACTACTTGCCTTCAAACAACCGCGCAACCTCAAACGAACCATTGTTTGCAGCAAACTACCCAGTCTTCAGAACAGTGACCACGACACCACACAACCCTGTCATGGCAATCTCTGCAAGACTTGCCAGATCATCGACATGGATACCACTATTACACGTGAGAACACCACCCACCAGGTACGCGGTACATACTCGTGCGACTCGGCCAACGTTGTCTACCTCATACGCTGCAGGAAAGGATGTCCCGAAGCGTGGTACATTGGCGAGACCTTGCAGACGCTGCGACAACGAATGAACGGACATCGCGCAACAATCACCAGGCAGGAATGTTCCCTTCCAGTCGGGGAACACTTCAGCAGTCAAGGGCATTCAGCCTCTGATCTCCGGGTAAGCGTTCTCCAAGGCGGCCTTCAGGACCCGCGACAACGCAGAATCGCCGAGCAGAAACTTATAGCCAAGTTCCGCACACATGAGTGCGGCCTCAACCGGGAACTGGGATTCATGTCGCATTACATTCATCCCCCACCATCTGGCCTGCGAAATCCTACCAACTGTCCTGGCTTGGTACAATTCACACCTCTTTAGCCTGGGGTTACCCCATCTCTGGATCTGTAAAGATTTAATCACCTGCTAATGCTCGCATTCCAAGCATTGTTTGGCATCTTTGAATTTGTCTATATATGTGTTTCTGGAACAGACCTCTTCATTCACCTGAGGAAGGAGCAGCGCTCCGAAAGCTAGTGACATCGAAACAAACCTGTTGGACTTTAACCTGGTGTTGTCTTGAAGTGAACATCCTTGGGTGCAATAAAGTCTAAATTACAGTGCGTATATGTAAGTGCACAAAACATGGTAAATAAGGTAGAGCGGCAGCTGCAAATAGCCACATGGGAGTATGATGTTGTGATATTGGACACCTGGTTACAAAATCACAAGACTGGGCACTAAATATTCCTGGATACAAAGGTGTTCTGGATTGGATTGGCTTATTCTCACGTGTACCGAGGAACAGTGAAAAGTATTTTTCTGCGAGCAGCTCAACAGATCATTAAGTACATGAAAAGAAAAGAAAATACAAAATAGGGAAACACAAGGTACACAATGTAACTACATAAACACCGGCATCGGGCGAAGCATACAGGGGTGTAGTATTAGGTCAGTCCATAAGAGGGTCGTTTAGGAGTCTGGTAACAGTGGGGAAGAAGCTGTTTTTGAGTCTGTTTGTGCGTGTTCTCAGACTTTTGTATGTCCTGCCCGATGGAAGAAGTTGGAAGAGCGAGTAAGCCGGGTGGGAGGGGTCTTTGATTATGCTGCCTGCTTTCCCCAGGCAGTGGAAGGTGTAGATGGAGTCAATGGATGGGAGGCGGGTTCGTGTGATGGACTGGGCTGTGTTCACAACTCTCTGAAGGTTTTTGTGGTCTTGGGCCGAGCAGTTGCCATACCAGGCTGTGATGCAGCCAGATAGGATGCTTTCTATGGTGCATCTGTAAAAGTTGGTAAGGAAGACAGGGAAAGAAAGAGGTGTGGCCATAGTGATTAAAAGGGATATTAGTGCTAGAGTGAGGGGGGGTGGGGGGAGGGGGGGGCGTTTGTCATGGAGGGAAAAAGACTGAATCTATTTGGTTCGACTTAAATAAGTCACCATTACATCTGAAGATTAATCAGGTTGGTAATAAAAGAGTGAACCAAGCTGATATAAAAAGTTCAGAGATGTGAAAAAGAGTAGGAGAAAGAACTGACAGCTAACCTGAGATGACTTCCAATCCTTTTTATAGGCATACAACTATTAGAAGGATAGTAAGAGCAAGGCTGGGGCCAACTGGGAACCATAAGGCTTATGGAGGCAGAAGGCATGACTGATGTATTAAATGAATACTTTGCACCGTAGTCTTCCTTGATCAAGACAGATGCAAAGTCATAGCCTTGCCAACAAATGCTTTTTAGAAATCCAGACAGCCACGGAATTTACATTACCCTCTTCAATTGTCCTCTTCATCTCAGAAAAAGTTAATTGGCTCTAGCAAATCCATGCTGGCTTTCCTAAATTAATCCACATTTGTCCAAGTGAATTAATTTGTTTTGGATTATCGTTTGCAAAAGCTTTACAAGTTTAAACTGATCGGCCTATAGTTGGGTTTATCCTTGCAGCCGTTTTTGAACAAAGGTGTTATATGGGCAGCACGGTAGCATAGTGGTTAGCACAGTTGCTTCACAGCTCCAGGGTCCCAGGTTCGATTCCTGGCAGGGACACTGTCTGTGCAGAGTTTGCATGTTCTCTCCGTGTCTGCATGGAAAACCAGTGTCTGTTGAAACATTGGATGGGCTAACAGTTCATAAAGAGAGATATTGCAAAGGCAATCTGTAGTCAATTGATAAGTTACCAGAACACAGTGGGTTGTATCAGAGGATAGTGAGGGAAGTAAGGATAGAAATTGTGCATGTACTGGTCATCATTTTCCAACTCTCCTTGGACACAGGGCCAAAAGATAGGAGGATTGCAAATCATAGATCATATCATAGAATTTACAGTGCAGTAGGAGGCCACCCGGCCCCTACAAAGAGCACCCCACGTATCCACCCCATCCCAGCAACCCCCACTTAACATTTTGGGACACTAAGGGCAATTTAGCATGGCCAATCCATCTAACCCACACATCTTTGGACTGTGCGAGGAAACTGGAGCACCCGGAGGAAACCCACGCGCATACTGGGAGAACATGCAAACTCCGCACAGACAGTGTCCCTGCTGGGAATCGAACCTGGGACCCTGGAGCTGTGAAGCAACTGTGCTAACCACTATGCTACCGTGCTGCCCATGTAACACCTTTGTTCAAAAAAAAGGCTGCAAGGATAAACCCAACAACTATAGGCCGATCAGTTTAAACTTGTAAAGCTTTTGCAAACGATAATCCAAAACAAATTAATTCACTTGGACAAATGTGGATTAATTTAGGAAAGCCAGCATGGATTTGCTAGAGCCAAAAAACTTTTCTGAGATAAAGAAGACAATTGAAGAGGGTAATGTAAATTCCGTGGTCTGTATGGATTTCTAAAAAGCATTTGTTGGCAAGGCTATGTTGCACTCAAGTTAAAAACCATGGAATAAAATAGATAATGACAGCATAGATACAAAGTTGGCTAAGTGACAGGAAGCCCAAATGGTTGATTTTTCGGGTCTCAAGTACTGTAGTGTTCCTCTGGTTGATGAGGACCACTGCTTTTCATGATCTATATTAATGACCTAGATGTATGGGGTATAAATTCAAAATTTTACACATTGCACACAATTGTATTATGAATTATGAAGTTGATGACGTTAAACTGCAAAAGGATATGTACAGGCTGGTGGAATGGATGGCATCTGGGAAATTTAATGCAGGGAACTGTGAAGTGATACATTTTTTGGTTGGAAGAATGAGAGGAGACCATATTTTAAAGTGCAGTGCTAAGGTTTGTGCAGAAATGGACATTTATGTGCACAAATCATAGAATGTGCAGGACAGGTTGAGAAAATGATTAATAAGGCAAACATGATCCTGGGTTTTATAAATAGAGGCATAGAATTCAAAAGCTTATTCAAGTGTGTTTCTTCAGCACAAAGTTCAAATTTTTCTCTGTTCCTACAGACATTGGGATAAAGTTCTTTTTTTCTAAAATGTACTTACAGAATTTGAAGGCAAATGGGAGCTTTGTACTTGTAAGTTGTTCTTTTTTGTTTATTCTATCCATTTCCTTTTTATAGTGGATTCCTGAAGGTTGCCCTTAAATTTGAGTGGTAAATAGTAAAGTAAAAGGAAACATTTTTGTGTCCTTCAGGAGCTGAGATGTGGCAGCAGGTTGATTTTGTGCTTTGGGGTGGATTCTGAGGTGCGGAGGCAGGAGGAGGGGGGAAGAGAGCATAAAATAGCCTGGATGGATTCCCTCTGGAATGCAGCTTATCCTGACCAATTGTGATTTTTTTTTTTTAAATGGTGGATGGGGGTGGCCATGGATGGGAAGCCCACCCAAGTCCTACTTAATGGCCACTTCTGGACCTTTTCCCACTCAGCCTCAATATGTCATACATTTTCTCTGGGAGGCAATCTGAAGGCCCCTTCAGATTGGGGCATCCTTCACCACCGGAATCTGGGAGCACTGGCCTGTCCCCACGCAGATCATCTCTTCTTTCCCCTCAAGCCCCTGGTACATAACTGAAATGCAGTCCCGTCTTTGGCACGGCACTGCAGTACCTTTTCCGGCAAACTGCAGCATGGTGCCTGGAGAGCTGTTGGCCAATCTGATTAGCCAAGAGCTCCCCAAGGCGGGATTTCCATCCACTCACAGCTCAATTGAGCATGAAATGGCAGAGGGCCTGTCTGAGTCTGTGGGGAAGTATTCCCCGCCAACTCTGAGAATGAATGGTCCCAAACACCCGCCAACCTGAGAATGCAGACCCAACTTGTGCAGGAGTTTCTTCTCTCTGTCATTCTCTAAATCACTCAGATCATTTTGGGAGAAAGTATGCTACTGCTTTAAAATATTTATGCTTGTGCAGCTCGGTGTGGAAAGTTGCTTTACAAAAGCAACTTCCTTTTTGAAATGGGGCATTAACTGATGTTCAGGTAGATTGCCAGTATTTGGCCAGTTGGTTAGCTTTCGTTTTTCATGTCACAGAATCCTTTGTTTTTAACAGTACATTAGATGTTATTGAATTGTTGGGACGGGTGAGCAGAAATGATCATCTCTGGAAAATTATAGATTAGACAAATCAACAACCGTATTACTTGTCCATTCGACAGACTTTGATTTTAATAATCTTGATTTTTATTTGAAGAAATCAGATTAGATTTCCTTGCAATTACCATCTTGTCTCATTCCATCTTTTTGTTGTACAGTGTGTGCATTGCAGAGATGGCATCTCTGATCACAAAACTTAACTGGATTAAAGAAATCTCAGATAAAACATGAGCAACAATTGCAGCCATGAATCTTTATGTCTTAAGAGAGCAACTTTGTTTTGGTTCCTAATGGATTTACTTGTTCAATGTATGAGCAATATTAACCACTTTAATCAGAACACCAAAAATATCTAGAACAAGTTGCAATTTTGAAGGCAACATCAACTCTTTATTAAATAGTGATCTCTGATCTATCAGAAGGATTAGAAAAAATGTCATCTGTCATACTCCCAAATTATAACTTTTTTCTTTGTCCAAGAGGTTTGAGGTTTAATTTCAGACATGTCTTTTTTAATTTTGTTGTATGTTTGATCTTAACAATTTAATTCCTTGTCATCTCTTTTGTAAGATGCTATGTATAAGATGCCCATTTATTAACATGTAATATCCTCTTCACGCCAGAAATTAGAATTGTGCTTTCAACATCTATCCAGAACATAATTTTGCTGACTTTTTAAAATCAGCTTGAATCATTAATTATTTCAGGAAATTCTGCTTTCCACTTTAAAAAAAAAAAAATGACTCTCTACTTTTTTCTCCTGTAGGTGTCCTCTCACCAGCTGAGTTAAAAATGTATGCAGGAAATGGCTACAGGATAGTACTTGAAAGCAGCTAGGTGTTCTCATTGTTGCTCTCCCTTTTGTGAAATAGCACCATCTATTTCTGTCCTGTTTTAAATAAAGCCATAGGTAAAATTTGATAACTTGCCTGCTCAGTTTGCACTTAAAAATTCTCAGAATCGAGGTCATGGGTGAACCCAGGCATAGGTGCAGGCACAAAAGCGCGTACTGGCTCACTAGATCAAAACATTGGCATCTCCCGAATTATATAATTGTTCGGGTCAAAGATCGAAATGATGTCTGATCCATGTGGACCACTGATGCCTGCTGGACAGATCATAGACTTGTTTGATCAGTAATGAGCATTCATCTAGCACCATGATGTCATGCAGTTCAAAAACCTCAGCTCAGTGTCTTTGGCCTTACATCAGCATGATGAAGAGAGGAATTCTAATTGTAGAATTGTAGTTCACAACCAATCTGGAAAATCTTCACACATTCAACTCTTTCCCAGAACAGTGGGATCATATAAAGTTCGCTGGTGCTGGTCTGCTGTGCTCAGACCATTAGGTTTGAGCATTGTCATCACCAAAATATGTTCAACAAAAACAATATAGAACTGTGGTAGCACAATGGTTAGCACTGTTGCTTCACAGCGACAGGATCCCAGGTTCGATTCCCGGCTTGAGTCACTGTCTGTGCGGCGTCTGCACGTTCTCCCTGTGTCTGCGTGGGTTTCCTCCCACAAGTCCCGAAAGACGTGCTTGTTAGGTAACTTGGACATTCTGAATTCGCCCTCTGTGTCCCCGAACAGGCGGCGGAGTGTGGTGACTCGAGGATTTTCACAGCAACTTCATTGCAGTTATAATGTAAGCCTACTTGTGACACTAATAAAAATTATTATTATTATATAAACTCCTCGAACATAAGTAAACTCATTGCCTGGCAGAACAACACGATCAAATATCAAGGCAGCAGCATTCCAACAGCTCAAAGCTGTACCCAAGTACAAATCCGGAAGATAAATGACACTTGGGACGAGGAGACCCAAGAGATCCAACATTGTGCAGACTTTAGTTGCAATCCGGTTGGTGTTAAAACTGGATGGGAAGATCCCTGAATGAAACCCTGGCTCAAAAGACTAACTTTTACTTTTTTGGGGGGAAATGTAGAGGAACAAAGTTACAGGACTACTAACTAGTTTTAACAAGAAAAAATAATAAACATGAAAGAGTGGATTATGCTCCATTATTCTTCTTACTTCCCCACCTTCGATTAACAAATACAGAGTTTAAGATTAACATGGGGTACAATATACATCATAAGCTACAATGGTGTCATGAACCGCAGTCCCTATAAGCACACAGATTGGCTGTGGTCAAATACACACTCAGCCCAAGTGAATATCTGTGGAGTTCTCCTCGGAATCCCCCCTGATGATTGTCGCATGAGAGTTTCCAAACTCCACTCCCAAAAAGACACACTTTAAAAACTTCATTCACAACAATGCTTTTCATCAGCGCTTTGCATTCCAAATCCCAGTTAAAGTTTTCCAAATTACTCTTTCAAACAAAGTTTCCATTTCACTTGTTCCTAACAACAAATCCGGTATTCATGCTTTAACCCCCCCCCTCCCCCATTCATGATTTCTGCGTCTTGACTGCTTTCCACACTGTTCACAATTACATTTTTCTACCCTGGCTCAAAATGGACACTCACTTTTTTGATTTACCTCTGAAGTCTGCTCTCCCACTCTTAACTCTGGTTACTACAGCTGTCTCTTTCACTCACAACACCTTGTTTGATCTCCCTTCAATTCTCCTGAACAATACCTTGGTCTCTGTTTTCTTAACTTCAGTCTTGCAGAGGTAGTCACTATAGTCCCAGATGACCATACTCTGCTTTGAGGGGGAGGGCTGGCGGTGGTGATTTAACCTGAGGATCACCACATCTCAGGCGAAGGGCAAGGTTGAGAAGGTGGAGCCTTCATGCATAACCTAAGACATTCTTTATGTTACAATTCCCTATTTATTTGGACTGTATCTGGTTCCTTGGGGAGTCTGCAGCTTTGCCAGAAGAAAGACTGGGTAGGATAAGGGATCCTGGATAGGACAAGGCATCTGCAGAGTTAAGAGATGTTCACTCCCTGGTGTCCTGTTTCTAACTACTAACAAATTCAACTGAAAACTAAACTCAAAAACCTTTCTACCTTAAAAGGGCCTCCATGGTTGCTAAGTAGCGGCCATATGCTTCTACTATTTTCTTAACTGTTCACATTGTAATCCCCTCCTAAACACAATAGAAGCACCGTTGAAATTGAAATCAACTCTTGCATATACAAAACACCTTTGTCTAGCATGAATCTAACTGTAGCTTTTACCCTTATACCAACTTAAAATTATATCTTATTTCTACCCAATGCAAACTGGAGAAACAGCACCGCTTTTAATTTAAGCACGATACAGCCTTCCACACTTGTGTTCGACAACTTCAGACTGTGAACTCTCTCCTCCACCTTCACCCATGTTTATTTCTATCAATTTATTTTCATTTCTTCCATTGATCTGTTTTTCCTTTACCACCTTTTCCCCTCCACCTAGGGCCTTCTGTTCCCTGTTCCAGGTTGTGCTTTGACATACTGCTTACCTTTGTTCTGCCATTAATGCATCTGATATATTAATGTGCCACTATCAGCAACCTTCTTAAATGTTATCACCGCCATTTACATCCCTTTGTTTTTTTGTCTACAATATCTTTATTAATCTCTCCCTAGTCTCCGCCCATCACTGGCCCTCTATCCAGCCCACTACCCCCCCGTCCCCACTACAGTATAAATCTTATCCTATTTCCGGTTCTCTCTCAATTTTGGCGTAAACTCTGTCTCCGTGGATGCTGTCAAACCTGCTGGCATTTTGTTTTTGTTTCAGCCTTGCAGTAATTTGCTCTTTCTTTATTTCTAATGTTTACCAATATAAATATAAATCCCTTAAAATTACCTTTTGTTTTCCGAACATGATTCACCTGAGGAAGGAGCTGCACTCCAAAAGCTAGTGATTCGAAACAAACCTGTTTACTTTAACCTGGTGTTGTAAAACTACTTACTGTCTCAGGGTGGTGTTTCACCTCCTGTGAAGAACATTTTCAACAACTACCCCTATACTTTGAACCTACAGTGGCAGCTGATTAGTAGAATCATGGGTGAACTGAAATATCAAACAAACAGATGAAAAACAAGCCTGTGGTATTCTAGCTGAGGTCTTCAAATTGTTCACATCACCACTCTGCACATAGTGATGACGGTGTAGTGGTAATATCACTGGACGATGTAACCCAGAGGCCCAGGCTAATGTTCCAGGGACATAGGTTCAAATCCAACCACATGGATTTCAAATCAATTCATAAATCTGGATTATAACACCAGTGTGATGGTGACCATGATGATTGTTGTAAAACCCTTACTGGTTCAGCAAGGTTCTTTCGGAAGGAAATACTTACCTGCTCATTGGATCATAGTCATTCACTGCAATGGCCTATATGTGACTCCAGATCTGTCATTGACTCTGAAATGATCTAACAAACTTTTCTGTTCAAGGGATATTAGGGGATGGGCAACAACTGTTGCCTTTGCCAATAATAGACAAGATGTCATGAAAGGATAAAATAAAAAAACGTCCCACTGATTTAGGAAGAATAATAACTTCTCCCCTTCACAACTTCAGGAATGCAACAAATGTAATTATCTTCCAGAATGGAGTTAAAAATGTATCAACTTTTTCCCCTCCTCCATAGCAGGGAAAGATCTGACTCTCCTGAATAGCCTACTTCCAGTGGCTGTAGAAATTCTCAGATTTTCTGCACCCCTGCAGTGTGGTTTTAGGCTATCCAGAGGAACCTTGATAGGATCCTTGTAAGACAAGTCCAAGGGAAATGTAAGAACCACACCAGGAACTCTTTGTATTTGACTCGGTAAATTGTGAGACTCTGTGGATTGTGCTGCAACTATTTGGATGTCCAAGGAGTTTCTTCACAATCCTGCAATTGTTTCACAATGATATGACTACAACTGTCTTGAGTGGGAGATCTGGATTGGATTGGATTGGATTTGTTTATTGTCGCGTGTACTAAGGTACAGTGAAAAGTATTTTTCTGCGAGCAGCTCAACAGATTATTAAGTACATGGGAAGAAAAGGGAATAAAAGAAAATATGTAATAGGACAACACAAGGTATACAATGTAACTACATAAGCACTGGCATCGGATGAAGCATACACAGGGTGTAGTGTTAATGAGGTCAGTCCATAAGAGGGTCATTTAGGAGTCTGGTAACAGTGGGGAAGAAGCTGTTTTTGAGTCTGTTCGTGCTTTGTCTCAGACATCTGTATCTCCTGCCTAATGGAAGAAGTTGGAAGAGTGAGTAAGCCAGGTGGGATGGGTCTTTGATTATGCTGCCCGCTTTCCCCAGGCAGCAGGAGGTGTAAATGGAGTTAATGGTGCGAGGCAGGTTTGTGTGATGGACTGGGCAGTGTTCACGACTCTCTGAAGTTTCTTGCAGCCCTGGGCCAAGCAGTTGCCATACCAGGCTGTGATGCAGCCAGATAGGATGCTTTCTATGGTGCATCTGTAAAAGTTGGTAAGGGTTAATGTCGACATGCCGAATTTCCTTCGTTTCCTGAGGAAGTATAGGCACTGTTGTACTTTCTAGGTGGTAGCGTCGACGTGGGTGGACCAGGACAGATTTTTGGAGATGTGCACCCCTAGGAATTTGAAACTGCTAACCATCTCCACCTCGGCCCTGTTGATGCTGACAGGGGTGTGTACAGTACTTTGCTTCCTGACGTCAATGACCAGCTCTTTAGTTTTGCTGGCATTGAGGGAGAGATTGTTGTCGCTGCACCACTCCACTAGGTTCTCTATCTCCCTCCTGTATTCTGACTCGTCGTTATTCGAGATCCGGCCCACTATGGTCGTATCGTCAGCAAACCTGTAGATGGAGTTGGAACCAAATTTTGCCACGCAGTCGTGTGTGTACAGGGAGTAGAGTAGGGGGCTAAGCACGCAGCCTTGCGGGGGGCCGGTATTGAGGACTATTGTGGAAGAGGTGTTGTTCATTCTTACTGATTGTGGTCTGTTGGTCAGAAAATCGAGAATCCAGTTGCAGAGTGGGGAGCCAAGTCCTAGGTTTTGGAGCTTTGATATGAGCTTGGCTGGGAATATGGTGTTGAAGGCGGAGCTGTAGTCAATAAATAGGAGCCTGATGTAGGAGTCCTTGTTGTCGAGATGCTCTAGTGATGAGTCTAGGGCCAGGGAAATGGCGTCTGCTGTGGACCAGTTGCGGTGGTATGTGAATTGCAGTGGATCAAGGCGTTCTGAGAGTATGGAGGTGATGCGCTTCAAGATCAACCTCTCGAAGCACTTCATAACGACTGAAGTCAGGGCCACCGGACGGTAGTCATTGAGGCACGTTGCCTGGTTCTTCTTTGGCACCGGTATAATGGTGATCTTCTTGAAGCAGGTGGGGACCTCGGAGTGGAGTAGGGACAGGTTAAAGATGTCCGCGAATACCTCTGCTAGCTGGTCCGCGCAGGCTCTGACCAGGGATACCGTCTGGGCCCGTCGCCTTCCGAGGGTTCACTTTCAGAAAAGCCGATCTGACTTCAGAAGCTGTGATGGTGGGTATGGGTGAGTTATGGCCTGCTGGGGCACTCGACAGCAGATTGTTGGTTATCTGCTCGAACCGAGCATAGAATGCATTGAGTTCATCGGGGAGGGGTGCGCTGCTGCCGGAGATGCTGCTCGGCTTCGCTTTGTAGCCCGTTATGTTGTTTAGTCCTTGCCACAATCGCCGAGAGTCTGTGACTCTAGCTTGGTTTGATATTCTCTCTTGGCATCTCGGATGGCTTTGCAGAGGTCGTACATGGATTTCTTGCGTAGGTCAGGGTTGTCTGACTTGAACGCCTCAGATCTGTCCTTCAGTAGGGAATCAATCTCGTGATTGAGCCATGGTTTCCGGTTGGGGAACGTACATACTGCTTTCTTTGGCACGCAGTCGTCCACTCATTTGCTGATGAAGTCTGTGACGGTGGTGGCATACTCATTTAAGTTGGTCGCTGAGTTCTTAAATATGGACTAGTCCACTGTCTCTAAGCAGTCGCGTAAGAGCTCTTCTGTTTCCTTGGATCAGCACTGCACAACCTTCTTTGCTGGATTCTCCCGCTTGAGTTTCTGCTTGTATGCTGGGAGAAGGAGCACCGTCTTATGGTCTGATTTCCCAAAGTGCTGTCGGGGGACGGAACGGTAGGCTCCCTTGATTTTTGGGTAGCAGTGGTCAAGAGTGTTGTCGCCCCTGGTGGGACAGAAGATGTGCTGGTGGCATTTTGGCAGTACACTCTTGAGGTTGGCCTTGTTGAAGTCTCCGGCCACGATGAACAAAGCCTCCGGGTGTTCTGTTTCGTAGTTGTTTATAACTGTGTACAGTTTGTCCAGGGCCTTCCTTACTTCTGCCTGGGGTGGGATGTAGACCGCTGTAATAATGACTGAAGTGAACTCGTGGAAGATAGTATGGGCGGCACTTCACGGTCAGGTATTCCAGGTCCGGGGAGCAGTTGATCGCCAGGGTCGCCACATCCAAGCACCAGGAGGAGTTGATGAGGAGGCGCACCCCTCCACCTTTCGCTTTGCCTGATGACGCGGTGCAGTCCACCCGGTGAATTGAGAAGCCTTCAGGGTGTATGGCACAGTCCGGTGCGGCAGGCGTGAGCCATGTCTCTGTGAAACAGAGCACACAGCAGTCTCTTAAAGAAGAAACGGTAGTCTTCTTATTTCATAGAATTTACAGTGCAGAAGGAGGCCATTCGGCCCATCGAGTCTGCACCGGCTCTTGGAAAGAGCACCCTACCCAAGCCCACACCTCCACCCTATCCCCATAACCCAGTAACCCCACTCAACACTAAGGGCAATTTTGGACACTAAGGACAATTTAACATGGCCAATCCACCTAACCTGCACATCTTTGGACTGTGGGAGGAAACCGGAGCACCCGGAGGAAACCCACGCACACACTGGGAGGACGTGCAGACTCCGCACAGACAGTGACCCAAGCCGGGAATCGAACCTGGGACCCTGGAGCTGTGAAGCAATTGTGCTATCCACTATGCTACCGTGCTGCCCCTACCACTATGCTACCGTGCTTACTTCCCTCTGAGAGGTAAGTCTGGCGTTAAGTTCATCCAGCTTGTTTCCGATCGCGTGGACGTTTGCCAGGAGTATGTTGGGGAGAGGGGTCTTGAAACCGCGTTGCTTCAGTCTAACCTGCAGACCACCACGTTTTCCTCGGTCAGCGGCAGCGGCTGGATGATCCTGGGATCCAATGGGAGAAGTTTGACCTTGTGGAAGGGGGGTGGTTGCGTCTGCCGGGGTCCAGGGCGCTGGCGGGGACCTGGGCGCTGGTTACGTTTCCAGGGTCGTGTCTGGCAGGGTCCTGGGCGCTGGTTGAGATAGAGGGGTTGCTGGGAGGGCATGTTTGCAATCCGGATGGGTCCTGGCATTCTGCGGGCACATGAATACCTTGCAGCGCGTTCGGGTCCTCGCGCGGGGTCTCCGCCATTTCAGGGGTCCTGGGCAGGGGCTTCCTGTGGCAGGTTGGGTTGAGTCCTGTGGTCTGTTCCCTCCCTGGGTGCTCCTGGGGTCGGGTCTTGAAGTAGGCCTGGTCGGGCCTCCACGTGGATTTTTCTTTCTTCCATCTCCAGGTAGGTCGGGTTGCTCTTTCCAAGTGCTGGTGCAGACTCGATGGGCCGAATGGCCTCCTTCTGCACTGTAAATTCTATGAAATCCACGGAATGGCTGTAAAGCTTCAATCTAATCATTTGAATTTGGAAAATAAGTAAATTATTTGTTCCTTAAAGTGATGAAATCAGAAGTGAATGCCATCTGCATTATTGCACTTGCCCATAGACTTTGTATGGGCTTTTTCACTGAGAGTAATGGGGTGTAGTAACATAACCTCTGTTACTGGACTAATAATCCAGGCACCTGAAGCAAAGACTCAGAGCCAGGATTCCAGCAGCTGGGGAATGTAATTAAATATATAAATCTGGAATAAAGCTAATATTAGTAATGGTGACAATGACAATAGATTTTCATGAAAAGCGCATCTGGTTCACTGATGTCATTACAGTATGGCCTGTATGTAACTCCCAAAAATATGGTTTTCTATTAGCTGCTCTGTTGCATCCAAGAAGGCAGCTCACAACCTTGAGGAAACTCCAGATACCCATGAAAGATTGACTTTGGTTGTCAACAATGCAATTTAGCCCATTCTTTCAGAGTGCTAGAACAATAGAGTACAAAGCAAAAGGAATGTTGATTGAAACTGTGATTTCAAATCTATATTGTAAATAAAGGTTTACCACAGTTTTTTAAAATGTCAAGCATATCTTGTTCTAATGCTCTCGATGTATGTTTAAGTACTTTTCTTCATCATTTTTCCCTCTCACTAAATTCTGCATTAGTTTAAGTTCAAATATTTTAGCACCTTTTTCTTTCTTTATAGAAGTGTTCAATTTTTGCAGCTGTACCCGTTTTATAATGACATTGAAACATAAAATAACTGAATCCTTGATAGCTGTAAAGTGAAATATATGCCTGTGCACATTTGCTATTTACTACCACAGAAGATTATTTTCTCCTCTTTGCGCTACTATTGCTATTTGACAAAGTGAGTAGAGATTTGAGGACCCAATTTGAATGAAATGTATGGTTTCAGGCAGATTAACTGAGGGATGGTTTGAAAATCAAATTCATGATTGTGTATTATGTTAACAGACAGGGATTAAAGGCCCAATAAAAATGCCTCTAGCTTTCATTTTAATCTACTTTGGAACAGTGAAGAGGCATTGCACAATCTCAATGGCTTTTGTTTCTTAAAATTACTTATTCCATAAAGTTACATTGTATTAAAAAAATGTAATGAATTTGGAAGCGTTTGTTCCCTTAAGTGGAAGAGAAGAAGTATTGTGTACTTTTGCGTGCCTTTCTGTTTTATTTTCTAATACTCATTAAATTACTGTCAACTCTTAAGAATCAACACTGCAATGTAACCAGACAGTTCATCTTGTTTTAACATAATCTGTATTCTTGTACTGCCCGATAACCATGTTTGCTTCAATTGGAGCTGCTGGAGTTTTTGGGGCTGTCCAACTTTTAAAGCAAAGAGCTCACCTTAGCTGTAAAACAAATTACCATTTGCTTCGAGCTATATTTTAAAATTATTGTTAAATTAAGATATGGATGGATGTGTTCCTCTACTTAAACAAAAAGCACTGAAGCAGCAATCTTGAAGGATTGTCACCTCAATTGGACTTTTGTGATTAAAATTTCTACAGTGACTGGATGAGACTGTTTTCCAGTCTCTAGGAGTTGTCTGGGAGTGACTCCTTTCGCAATTGTTTAATTTCTCAGTTCTTCATTGTCGCCTAGTCAAAATCTTGGAACGCTCTCTCCCTAAAAGCACCATGGGTGCACCTACGCCACATGGGCTGCAGTGGGTGACCGCAGCCCACCACTACCATAAAAGGCAATTAGCCAGACCACATCCCATAAAAATGAATTTTAAAATTGTATTTCTGAATGCATAAACAACATCCCTAAGAAGGCCAGCATTGATGAAATCTGTAGCAATCTACTGCATGGGACAATCTGATCAAGGTGGGCCAGAAGTGTCATAAATTACAAAGATTGGTGACATTTCCCAACCTGCATTGAGTGGTCGTGATATAATCGTGCCTAAATCAGAAGGTTGAGAATTCAGGCCCCGTTCCAGAGACTTAACACCAGATCATTGTAGTACAGACTAGTACATTGTAGTACAGACTGGGCGGCATGGTTGCTCCACACACCATGGTCCCAGGGCCACTGTCTGTGTGGAGTCTGCACATTCTCCCCGTGTCTGCGTGGGTTTCCTC
This sequence comes from Scyliorhinus torazame, assembly GCF_047496885.1. NCBI lineage: Eukaryota > Metazoa > Chordata > Chondrichthyes > Carcharhiniformes > Scyliorhinidae > Scyliorhinus > Scyliorhinus torazame. The sequence goes on from NC_092709.1 coordinate 283,211,116, forward strand.
CAAGTGCTCCGGTTTCCTCCCACATGTCCCAAAAGACGTATTGTTAAGTGAATTGGACAATCTGAATTCTCCCTCTGTATACCCGAACCGACGCCGGAATGTGGTGATTAGGGGCTTTTCACAGTAACTTCATTGCAGTGTTAATGTAAGCCTACTTGTGACAGTAAAGATTATTATCATTAGTACTGCACTATCTGAAGTTCAGTTTTATTTTTAGCTGAGATCTTCAATGGAGACTCCATCTGCTTCCTTGGGTGGGTGGGTGTAAGAGATTCCAAGTTATTTGTCAATAGTTATCCTTGGCCAACATCTGAAACAATTGATTTGATCATTGATTTATTTTATTACTGTTTGATTTTTAAAATTACTGTTTGTGGAACCAAGTGTACATGTTGTTTGCCGAGTTTCCTCCTTTGTGTCAGTGACTACACATCAGAAGTGTTTCTTTGTCTGGAAAGTGCTGTGGGATGCTCTGGGGTGTGGAACATGTTTTTTTCGGAATCTTATAGCAAAGAATGCTGTAAATCCTCAGCAGATAAAGCAACATCTGTGGAGAGGAACAGTGTTAACATTTAAGGTCATTGATGACCTTTCATCAGCACTATATAATCTTTGCAGTTCTGAACAGATTATTAAATGTGGTAGATATCTTTAAATATTCTTACTGGGATTTGTATATTGTAATTTTTAATAGGAATTCCGTAACTAATGCCCTGAATCAAGCAGCTCAGCTTCCAGGTGGTGCAACTGGTGGTTATGAAACAATTCAACATTTCAATGACATAAAAGAAAACCTTCATACTGTTAAAAGAGATCTTGCAGCATTAGTACAGAAAAATGTAAGTGTTCCTATTAAATCTAATGTCTTAAATTTTAGAATCTTGGGATTTTCCATGCCCCGAATGATCGTTATTTGAGGAATTTTCTCTTTATACTGTACTGAAAGAAAACGGCTGTATAGTATGTCGACCACTTCTATTTGTCATAAAGAAGTTCAGAAAATCCAATCTTGGGTAAAATGGAGAGAACATGGACTTACAAATATTTTATTCTGTTGTGTAGTGGCAATTTAAAAAAATTTAGAATACCCAATTGATTTTTCCCAATTAAGGGGCAACTTAGCGTGGCCAATTCACCTACCCTGCACATCTTTGGGTTGTGGGGGTGAAACCCACGCAAACACGGAGAATGTGCAACCTCCACACGTCAGTGACCCAGAGCCGGGATCGAACCTGGGACCTCGGCGCCGTGAGGCAGCAGGGCTAAGTGTAGTAGCAATTTTAACAATATAGAACTCTTAAACATTGCTTACTGGCTCAGTACAATTTAAATGTCCAAATTTGGTCAATTCCAGTAAGTTGTAAAGTCACAAAAAATTTTTGTGTATTCTTTGCCTTTTTGATTGTGGTAAATTAGCTGCACAATACAGTTTCCAGCCAAATATCACATTTCTGTTATACATTTAAGTTTAGGTAAAGCATCATTGTTCTCTGGATTTGAGTTGAATAAGTGATTTGTGGAACGGTAGCACTACTGCCTCACAGCGCCAGATACCTGGGTTCAATTCCAGCCTTGGCTGCCTGTGTGGGGTTTGCACGTTCTCTGTGTCTGCATGGGTTTCCTCTGGGTGCTCCGGTTTCCTCCCAAAGTCCAAAGATGTGCAAGTTGGATGGATTGGCCATGCCAAATTGCCCTTGGTGTCCAAAGATGCATAGGTTAGGTTACGGGGATATGGCAGGGTGAGGAGTGAATCTGAGTGGAGTGCTCTTTCAGAGGTTCAGTGCAAATTCGATGGGCCGACTGGCCTCCTTCAGCACTCTATGGATTCTATGATTCTGTAAGGATTCTGTGAAGTGTTTGTTTCCCTCACTTCACAGCCAACCTTTATTATATTACATTAGATTTAGATTTATTGTCATGTGTACCGTGGTACAATGAAAAGTAGTGTTCTGCGTACGTTAATGTCCGTTTGCATCCCTGCATGTGTTTTGGCACCTTGTGAGCCTGTCTCCTCTTCTGGGCAGGGAGATATCTTAAGGATATGATTTCACAATCTTGAGCAAGAAATGAAATGAAAAATGAAAATCGCTTATTGTCACAAGTAGGCTTCAAATGAAGTTACTGTGAAAAGCCCCTAGTCGCCACATTCCGGCGCCTGTTCGGGGAGGCTGTTACGGGAATTGAACCGTGGTGCTGGCCTGCCTTGGTCTGCTTTCAAAGCCAGCGATTTAGCCCTGTGCTAAACTCCTCGACTTCATGTACTACTACCACTTGACTCTAAAACAATCACCATCAAAATGCAAAATGCTGCAGATGCTGGGAAGCTGAAATAAAAGCCGGAAATGCTGCAATTGCTTAGCAGATCTGCAGATCAAGAGCAGTTAATGATGGCTCAGTGTTCAATACCTTTCTTTCAGTCTGACCTCCTGGAGCACAGCATATGCACAAGTCTTGGTCATGTATGGGGATTCCCTTGCCGTTTTCCCCCTGCCCCATTTTACCTATATGTGCGTGCTCATCTTTTTTACATAGATTCCTTGGGAAGGTTTGTCCAAACAATCCTACTGAGCTGTCAGCCCTTCTGGGAAATCTTGTGTAAGATGATGCAGGAGCTATAACATTTCTGGATCCTGAATGTTCTACTGTGCAGCAGTAAGTTTGTGTCTTTAATAGGGAATGGCTTGATCGAGTGGGCACAATATAAAATGCACAGGCAACAGGGTGGCACAGCGGTTAGCACTGCTGCCTCACAGCACCTGGGACCCGGATTCAATTCCAGTCTTGGGTTACTGTGTGGAGTTTGCACGTTCTCCCCGTGTCTGCGTAGGTTTCCCCTGGGTGCTCCAGATCCCTCCCACAGTCCAAAGATATGTAGGTTACGTGGATTGGCTGTACTAAATTACCTTTAGTGTCCAAAAGGTTAGGTAGGGTTATGAGGATAGGACAGGGGAGTGGGCCTAGGTCGGGTCTCTTTCAAAGGGTCCGTGCAGATTCTATGGGCCGATTGGCTTCCTACTGCACAGTAGGGATTCTGTGATTCTATGAACTGTTCTACATCAGCCAATGTGTGTTCGTCCAGACAAATATGTTCTCTGCAGGTGGGTTTGTGCTTTTTAGAGGCAATCTTGAGGGCATGGTTTCACTGCATTAACTAATGCTAGTGTTTATTTGAGGCTTATTGTTGATGTCTTTCTTGTTATCTTTAACAGATAAACATTGAAAAACCTAAATGTCCAGAATTGCCTCCGTTCCCATCATGTTTGTCTACAACTCATTTCTTCATGTTTGTGGCAGTTCAAACCGTATTGTTTATTGGTTATATCATGTATCGGTAAGTAAACTTTTATTGGTAAAGTAGATTTTTATATTTACTTTGTCAGCCTTTTAAGAATTTAAATGGTGAATCTAATTTCCAATGTTAATTTTAATGCTGTGCAAACTGTCGGAAGGTGTTGATATGCTACATTCACTAGCATTTCTTTTTTGGTTAAATGCTGGGAAGTTCGCTATTAGTCCAATTCCTATGAAAGAACATGATCCCCTGATGTACTAAATTACTTTGCATGCTTGCTGTTACTAAAATCTTAATGATATACTTATTCAATTAATCTTGTGTGAATTTTACTGGCAGTTCATGCTTTCCTTTGTCAAACCCAGAGAAATTATTTTCTGTAAATACCTGGTATATAGTTTTTAAAAATTCTTTTTATGGGGCGTTGGCATCGCTGGCAAGGCCAGCATTGGTTGTCAATCCCTAGTTGTCCTTTAACTATGTGGCTTGCCAAGTAATTTCAAGAGGGTCACCAACAATTACGCAGTAACGATAACTCATGATAAGCCTATCGATGGACTGGACTGATAATTTGTAGGAAATGAGGTGAAATCCAGATTAACATTAATGTTCAGAATAGGAATGCATTATCTTGTAAAGCATGCTTCATCCAACATCCATTTATGATTACTATATCATGGACTTTGTTCACTGCCACTATTTTCAAGAATACTACACTTCTTACTGTTAAAATAACTGGCAAAACTGCTGCTCTCGGCTTGTGCCCCCTCCTTTTCTTTTCCTTCAGAATACCACAAATTTGAAAATCAAAATTAACACCAAAACCTTTTTACATAGATACTCTTGAGATATTACGACTGATTTTTATTGCCTTTTGTAATTACATCATGATTAATTCTTTGAATAAGTCTTCAAGAGATCAATTGACGTGGCTCTCGCTTTTATTGTGGACCGCAGCAAAAGCGAACTTTAATGAAGGACCCACCAGCATCGCAAACTGCTTTAGTTGCAATACTTTGGTTTATATGATAGGAACTCTTGAGAAAAGAATATTGCACTACAATTCATTCTTCATGGTATTCAACTTAAATAGAAGATTGAATGAAAATCATGAATTGCCCCAATTTTAAATGTTAAACTTAGCAAAAAATCTCACTCGTTTTAAAACTGTTATTCTTCAGTCAGTCCCCCACCCCACTTTCTGCAGCCTTTGGGAACTTCCCTCCACCTTGTATAGTACAATTTTGTAATCTGTGTGATCACATTTTTCAAACATTAATAATTCTTTTGTTTCACAGGAGCCAGCAAGAAGCAGCTGCAAAGAAGTTCTTTTGATGTAATTGTTCTTAGTTTTTACTTTGTTAGTGTCCTGGAATGAAACAAAGGAAAACTGTAAATGATGGACTTTTTTTTATATAAAAAAAAAAAAATATTTTTCAACAAACTTAAGTTATTGTGGTATATTCATTTTGAGAATTGTAAAGGCTATTTTGGGCATATGAATTATTTTTCTACAGCTAAAGATGAAGCTGTGGACAGCAATTTTTTTTTCATTTCTGCATTGTGGAATTGTGAAGCTACAGAAGAATTAAATAGATGTTTATATTGAGGAAGCGTACACTTTCTAGGAAAAAAAGCAATAATTAAGATGCCGATTTGTGTTCATTTTGGAGATTCCTCAGATGAGTTGAAAGCACTGAATAGAAATGCTAAGGTGCCAAAAAGCATCATTTGATTTTACAATTATTGCTTCACTGTCTGTGCCTTGATTTTTTTTGTTTCACAGTTAGCATCTTGTAAAAGCACCTATTTTATGACCATGTCTGGTCTGATCTTTTTCCCTGTAGTTTTTCTTCAATCTAGAATGTTTTTCTTGCCCTTCACTATAAAGTTGTGCTTTCGGGGTGGGGAGAAAATTAAACTTAAGACTTTATAAAAACATTTTTTTAAAAAAATTATCTACAGATTATTCTTATCTGATCCTTTGCCCTTAATGGATAGTTTACATTTGCATTGTTGGTGGCTTCAAAATTGATTTCCTTTTCTTGTGTTTGTCAAATGTTTTCCTCTCAACAATTCAGTGCTTTATAAAGCCTAAACATTTTGGAATTGAATACAGCTCCCATATTGGGGGATAGGGAGCTATTTCTTACACCACTTTCTGTCCCTTCTAGATGGGTCACAGGAAAAAAAAAACAGTTGAGAATACATTCAGATATTTAAACAATAAAAGATACCAAAATTCTCCCTGTAGGTTTCCTCCGGGTGCTCCGGTTTCCTCCCACAGTCCAAAGATATGCAGGTTGGGTGGATTGGCTGTGCTAAATTGCCGTTGGTGTCCAAAAAGGTTAAGTAGGGTTATGGGGGTGGGGTGGAGGCAGGGGCTTAAGTAGGGTGCTCTTTCCAAATGCTGGTGCAGACTCGATGGGTCGTATGGCCTCCTGCACTGTAAATTCTATGATCTCTCCTTATCTGGACTCCCACATGTCTATTTCAGCCTTTGTTTCTAGTCCATGTAGTTAGTGCTTCTTTGAACTTTCCTCTCCTCATTTCTTCTGAAACTTAGCTATGTTGTCCTATGTCACCTTCCTCTGCCCTCTACCTACACCATTTTGAAATTCAGATTTACTGTAGCGTCACCTGCTTTCAACACCTTTCCCAACATTATGACCTGTGTGTCTTCCTTTCTATAATTAGAGTCTTTTAAAATACAAGTATCTTTACTAATTGTTATGACAATAACAGAGCAATAAATTATTCAACCAATTATCTGAAGAATAAATGTGTTCCACAGATGTCTACATTTAACACCATTAAAACAAATCATTACATGAACTAAAGTTATTGGTAAGTGCAGATGCTGGAAATCTGAAATAAAAAAGAAGAACTTGCTGGAAATACTCAGCGGGTCAAACAGCACCTGTGGAGAGAACTGTCATTCAGAAAGAGTTAGAAGAAATAAAAGCACTTCTACCTTTAGCATAACTATTTAAAATATCCAGATACAGCCCCACTAGGGACTCGTACCCCTTCAACATGCTGCTTTATGGCTGCTAGTGCTGCAAAAAAAAAAAGGGAGCGTGCCCGTGGTTAAGGACATGATTTTGGCTGAATGGGAAATTACAAAATGGTCAAAACTACAGATTAGTTGACGCCATACCTGCCTGCTGCTGGTAGTTGTCACCTTGAACTTCATTTTCTGACTTGTTAGCTAGCAGTAGTGCCTAAAGTTGGGTCTGGAGCCTAATTTGAGCCCAATGTTTCTTAACAATAATAAAAACAGAAAATGTTGGAAATACCCAGCAGGTCAGACAATATCTGGAGAGAAACCGAGCCTGAAACATTGGACCATAACTTCTTCTCGGAGTTGCAATCTGCTGCAGATTGCCACACCAGACCGACTTATCTGCACGAAGATTCTTAAGCACCTGACCTTCCTGACTCCGGCTGGATGAGACTCGGGCAGTGCAGCAGGGCTCCACCATTTTGCAATTTCCCATTCAGCCAAGACCATTTCTTAACCATGCACAATTGAATGCGATGGCTGGGATTGTCTGCTCCCAATTACATTGGATGGGTTTGGCTGAGAACTGCAAAGTTTTGTTTTTATGTCTGCATATGCTGGTGACCTGATTGTCCCCGCTCCCTATAGTGACGGGAGGCATTTCTTGACATTCAATGTTGGGAGCATCATTTGAATACGTTACCATATCATTATCAGGCCCCTTCGCCTGAATCATCTCCCCCAGTCAGAATATCTATCCAAGTAGATGGGATGGCAGAATGGTGTGAATCACGACTCGTCCTGTCCTTTGCCCACCCCCCAATCCTCCTGCAAGGGGAGCATACGTGAATGCACAATGCAGGGGAAGAGCGAAGAAGAATTCCGAGCAAAGGGGTGGGGGGAGAAAGAGAGATGGTCATGCCAGGGTACCCCCTGGCACTATCCAGGCAGTGGGGTGGGGGGGGGGGCAAATGTGAAATGTGTCTCTGCTGGGGTGGCCCATTTAAAAATGGCACCCCATCCTTGTCTGTCTAGCGGGACAGACAAATCAAGAGGTTATCTACCAATGATACATCAAAGACCCAGACTATACAGTGGAGAAAGCACCATTGCTGTCAGCTGCTTCTACAGCCCTTTGCCCACCAACCATCAGCCTTTGCCAATTTCCTGGAATTCTCGCCCAGTGTTAAAGTAATAATCAGAGTTACAAAGCCAGGGCTCACAGTGTGGACAGGGGCGAATCCCTAATCCAGCTCTTTTCCTGCTCCAAAAAACAATTCAAATTGAATCCAATTCATGGTCTCCACAAGAAAGACATACCAGATCCAGGCATTACACCTGATCCCACGCTCATCTTATCTAAAAGGCCAAGAAGCGCTACACTTGATCTGAGCCAAAAGGACGAGAAGCGATGTGTCAAAATTAATGGGAGAAATAATCTTCATCAGCACTATTAAAACTGAGGTTCTTGGTTACTTATTCTGGCTGCTGTTGCATTTTTTGGAGCTCTATTCTTGCATGGACTTTACAGGAATTGGTGCTGAAGCGCTAAAACCTTATGTTGAAAAGAGTCGCTTCCAAACATCGGTAGCCTGGTTGAAAATGAAAAAATGAAATGAAAATCGCTTGTTGTTACAAGTCGGCTTCAAATGAAGTTACTGTGAAAAGCCCCTAGTCGCCACATTCCGGCGCCTGTTCGGGGAGGCTGGTACGGGAATTCCTCTTTGCGATTGAGCGAGGTTTGGAGAATTAAGAGTGGCCTTGCAGAGCTGGACAAGTGGCTAGAAGGGGGGGGGAGGGTGGAAATGATCTTGTCAGGTGGCCTTGTCCATCAAGCTTTTTTTTCGGAGCAATTCTCTTGCTTCAACTCCAATGAGAGCCACTCCATGAGTGATCTTCCTGTCCCAAAATGGTTGTGATTGAAATCTGTCAAATGCTACAGTCACAACTTCAACCTCGAAGCAGGGCAAGGACAGTATTAGATCTCGCTGTTTGTCAGTGGACTGGTATGTTGTGGGTCTGAGGCTTACAGTTGCTCAATGGGTGAGGGAAAGCAGTTGAGTGTTAATAACAATAGGTGGATGATAGTGGAATAACAAAGTGAGCATCAGATGAGGCTCGTGGTGCATTTAATAAGTTTCTCATTTTAAGATGAGCTATTCACCCTGGTTACTTGTCAGGTTATTTAACTTATTCCTGCATTGTTCCTTGGATCCAACACTTGGCATCGATCTTTGCTGTTAGCTCTTGTACTACTCCCCTGAGCAACTCCCAACTAAAAATATAAAACGGGCTGTATTTTATCCCATCTGAACAACCAGCTTCAACATGATTGTAAAGGGGACAGGAGATGTGATCACATGGTGGGGGAAACCTTCCATTGGCAGTTGACAGAACCTCTAGGGCTGTAATCTCAGGATTACTCCCTGTGCCACATGCCAGTGAGGCTAGAAATAGGAAGATAGAGCAGCTAAACAGCTGGTGTGGGAGGGAGGGTTTCAGTTATCTGGACCACTGGCAGCACTTCCGGGGCAGTTGTGACCTGTATAAGAAGGACAGGTTGCATCTAAACTGGAGAGGCATAGATATCCTGGTCGCAAGGTTTGCTAGTGTCACACGGGAGGGTTTAAACTAGTATGGCAGGGGGGTGGGTACCGGAACAATAGGTCAGAAGGTGAAACAAATGAGGGAGAACTAGGGAATAGAGCCAGTATGGCGCTGAGGAAGAGCAGACCGGGAGATGTTACTGAAAACAGTGGGACTGGTGGCCTGAAGTGCATATGTTTTAATGCAAGAAGTATAACCGGTAAGGCAGATGAACTTAAGAGCTTGGATTAGTACTTGCAACTATGATATTGTTGCCATTACAGAGACCTGGTTGAGGGAAGGACAGGATTGGCAGCTAAACGTCCCAGGATTTAGATGTTTCAGGCGGGATAGAGGGGGATGTAAAAGGGGTGGAGGAGTTGCGCTACTGATTAGGGAGAATATCACAGCGGTACTGCGGGAGGATACCTCAGAGGGCAGTGAGGCTATATGGGTAGAGATCAGAAATAAGAAGGGTGCAGTCGCAATGTTGGGGGTTTACTACAGGTCTCCCAACAGCCAGCGGGAGATAGAGGAGCAGATTAGTGGACAGATTTTGGAAAGGAGTAAAAGCAACAGGGTTGTGATGGGAGACTTTAACTTCCCCAATATTGACTAGGACTCACTTAGTGTTAAGGGCTTGGGCGGGGCAGAATTTGTAAGGAGCATCCAGGCGGGCTTCTTAAAACAATATGTAGATAGTCCAACTAGGGAAGAGGCTGTACTGGACCTGGTATTGGGGAATGAGCCCAGCCAGGGTGTAGAAGTTTCAGTAGGGGAGCATTTCGGGAACAGTGACCACAATTCAGTAAGTTTTAAAGTCCTAGGGTGAATGTGCTAAATTGGGGGAAGGCTAATTATAACAATATTAGGCAAACCTAGATTGGGGGTGGATGTTTGAGGGTAAATCAACATCTGACATGTGGGAGGCTTTCAAATATCAGTTGAAATGAATTCAGGCATATTCCTGTGAGGAAGAAGGATAAATATGGCAAATTTCAGGAACCTTGGAAAATGAGGGATATTGTAGGCCTCGTCAAAAAGTGGTGGGCAGCACGGTAGCATTGTGGATAAACAAACAAAGAACAAAGAAATGTACAGCACAGGAACAGGCCCTTAGGCCCTCCACGCCCGTGCCAACCATGCTGCCCGACTAAACTACAATCTTCTACACTTCCTCGGTTCGTATCCCTCTATTTCCATCCTATTCATGTATTTGTCAAGATGCTCCTTAAATGTCACTATCGTCTCCTTAAATGTCACTATCGTTCCAGGTACCCACTACCCTCTGTGTAAAAACACTTGCCTCGTACATCTACTCTAAACCTTGCCCCTCTCACCTTAAACCTATGCTCCCTAGTAATTGACCCTTCTACCCTGGGGAAAGGCCTCTGACTATCCACTCTGTCTATGCCCCTCATAATTTTGTAGACCTCTATCAGGTTGCCCCTCAACCTCCGTCGTTCCAGTGAGCACAAACCGAGTTTATTCAACCGCTCTTCGTAGGTAATGCCCTCCATACCAGGCAACATTCTGGTAAATCTCTTCTGCACCCTCTCTAAAGCCTCCACATCCTTCTGGTAGTGTGGCGACCAGAATTGCACACTATACTCCAAGTGTGGCCTAACTAAGGTTCTATACAGCTGCAACATGACTTGCCAATTCTTATACTCAATGCCGTATGCCTTCTTGACTACCTGTGTTGCCCCTTTCAGTGACCTGTGGACCTGTACACCTGGAGGTGTTGACCTTGGGTAGGGTGCTCTTTCCAAGAGCCGGTGCAGACTTGATGGGCCGAATGGCCTGTTTCTGCACTGTAAATTAAATGATAACTCACTGGGAGTGAGTTACAGGTTGCTCTTTTAAATTGGCCTGAGTTGAGGGGTCAATTATTAGGAGGCTTAGGTTTAAGGTGCAAGATTTAGAGGAGATGTACGAGGCAAGTTTTTTTACACAGAGTAGTGGGTGCCTGGAATCCGCTGCCGGAGGAGGTGGTGGAAGCAGGGACGATGACATTTAAGGGGCACCTTGACAAATACATGAATAGGATGGGAATAGAGGGATACGGACCCGGGAAGTGTAGAAGGTTTTAGCTTAGACGGGCAGCATGGTCGGCGCAGGCGGGGAGGGTGGCAAAGGGCCTATTCCTATGCTGTACTCTGTTCTTTGACTGCTGGTTTCACCAATGCAGCAGATGGGCTACAAAAGAGCTGTTGGACAAATAGGGAAGCTTTTCATGATAGTCTCAACTTTCCTGCTCACAACTTGCCTACTCAACTCCATTTAGAGCACAAAATTAAAATTTCACTTGTAACTATTTCACATGACGTTATTTGTTGAGACTAGCTGAGAGTGCTAAATGTACAGATGTGCCTCATGGTTGAAATGCATTGATGGTTACAGGGTGTTTGGGGCATTTTCTTCATTTTGTTTTTGCAATCACTGTTTATTGAATATTCATGTTGGTGTCCAGTGGTGAACTTGCCATTCCGATAGACATGCTGATCTTGCAGGCATAACTGGCCCTCCCTATTATACATTTTAAATATATATATATTTTCAGAATTTTTCCATTTTAATAAATAACGCAACACAATCGTCAGCTGGTACAGTACAGCCTAACGTTTCTCCATGTATGAATACAGAAACAGACAACAAAAAACGCAGTTGGTTCAGCTTAATCACTGAGTGAAACGTGTATAGATGGATGCAGTTCCATCATCACTCAAGACGCTTGATACCATCCAGGGTAAAGCAGCCTGTGTGGTTGGCAACTCTACGATGAACATCGATGCACAGACAAGCAGTGTTTCATTACAAGGTGTACTGCAGCAACTTAGCAAGGCACCTCAAGCAGCACCCTCCAAACCCTCAACTGCTCACACCGAGAAGGACATAGCGGCAGCTGCAGGCGAACACCGCCAGCTGGACACTTCTTCCAAGTCATTCACCGTCCTGACTTGGAAATATATCACTGTCAGTGGGTTAAAATCCTGGAACTCCTGCCCTAAAAGCATTTTGGATGTATCTACACTGCAAGTGCTGCAGCAGTTGTTGCAACCATCAATTCACTCGAGACGGGAGTAGAAGTAAACTGTGGCTTTAATCAACTTAGAACAGTGCCTGCCTGCGACTGATCCAATACTGAGAACCGCCTACAGGTTGACTGCTCTTTATACCTCCCTTCAAGGGGAGGAGCCATGGGCGGAGCCCATACAGGCCCCAACATGTTATCCTATGGATAATACTAGACAATGGCCCATAGGAGCATCCCACAATGGCAACAGCATAGCACAGATACAAATACAATGGTGGATTATTGGCATAATACATTCACCCCCTGTTAAAAAAATGAAGTTCGGCGGGGGAGACGGGTTCATAAGTTCAGCTGGTCTGGCGCATGGATTGTGCGCTGTGATCGCCGAAGCTCTGGCATTGTTGCTGGCCCGGGTGTCGAGCTCGTCTGTGCTGGCATCGGTAGTGAGGGCGCCGGTGCGGGCACAGACGTGGACTCTGGGAGCGTCTCTTCTGGAGCTTCATTCCTGTGGATCGGTGAAGGGGGGGATGGCGGGAGGATGGGAGTGCGGGAGCCATATGGGGCAGGGGCGCTGGTCATGGTAGGTTGGGCGGGATATAGTGGAGGGGCGGTGGTGGTGGTGGAACCGGCGGGCACCAGGTCCCGGAGGGAGACCGTATCCTGTTGGCCATCGGGGTGTTCGATATAAGCGTACTGGGGGTTGAAGTGTAGGAGCTGGACCCTCTCTACCAGAGGATCGGACTAATGGCTCCTGACGTGTTTTCTGAGTAGGACTGGCCCCGGTGTCTTCAGCCAGGACGGAAGTATTGGGCAGCACGGTAGCATTGTGGATAGCACAATTGCTTCACAGCTCCAGGGTCCCAGGTTCAATTCCGGCTTGGGTCACTGTCTGTGCGGAGTCTGCACGTTTTCCCCGTGTGTGCGTGGGTTTCCTCCGGGTGCTCCGGTTTCCTCCCACAGTCCAAAGATATGCAGGTTAGGTGGATTGGCCGTGATGAATTGCCCTTAGTGTCCAAAATTGCCCTTAGTGTTGGGTGGGGTTACTGGGTTATGGGGATAGGGGGGAGGTGTTGACCTTGGGTAGGGTGCTCTTTCCAAGAGCCGGTGCAGACTCGATGGGCTGAATGGCCTCCTTCTGCACTATAAATTCTATGATAAGTGAGGCCCCTGAGGTGGATCTCCGAGGGAAAACCAATAGGCGGTCATGAGGGGTCTCATTTGTGGCCGTTCAAAGTAGGGACCTAATAGAGTAGAGCTCATCTGGGAGGACCTCCTGCCAGTGAAAAACTGGGAGATTCCTGGACTGCAGGGTCAGTAGGACGGTCTTCCAGACCGTTGCGTTCTCCCTCCTGCGTTCCCCTGCGGTTATAACTAGTAGTCCTGCTCGAGGTGATGCCCTTACTGAGCAGGTACAGACGCAGTTCGTCGCTCATGAACGACGGGCACTGGTCACTGGACATAATTGGGGAAACCAAACAGGGTGAAGACACTAGGGCTTTAATGACGGTGGACGTGGTCATGTCGGGTCAAGGGATTGCAAAGGGGAAGTGGGAGAACTCATCAATAATGTTGAGGAAATATGTATTGCAGTTATTGGAGGGGAGGGGCCCTTTGAAATCGATACTGAGGCGCTCAAAGGGCTGGGATGCCTTTACCAGGTGGGGCTTATCTGGTCGATAGAAGTGCGGTTTACACTCCGCACAGATCTGGCAGTCCCTGGTCATAGCTCTGACCTCCTCGGTGGAGTAGGGCAGGTTGCGGGCCTTGATATAGTGGATAAACCAGGTGACCCCCAGGTGGCAGAGGTCATCGTGGATAGCCCTTAGTCGGTCATCTTGCGCGATGGCGCATGTGCCGTGGGACACGGCACCTGGGGGCTCGTTGAGCTTCCCAGGATGATATACTATATCGTAATTATAGGTGGAGAGTTCGATCCTCCACCTCAAGATCTTATCGTTTTTGATTTTGCCCCGCTGCGGATTATCAAACATGAAGGCTACCGATCGTTGGTCGGTGACGAGGTTAAACCTCCTACCAGCGAGGTAGTGCCTCCAGTGCCGTACGGCTTCCACGATGGCTTGGGCCTCTTTTTCGACTGAGGAGTGCCGAATTTCGGAGGTGGTGAGGGTGCGCGAAAAAAATGCTACCGGTCTGCCTGCTTGGTTGAGGGTCGTGGCGAGAGTGACCTCTGATGCGTCGCTTTCTACCTGGAAGGGGACGGATTCGTCCACCGCACGCATCGCGGCTTTGGCGATGTCCGCCTTGATGCAGCTGAAGGCCTGGCGGGCCTCAGTCGCCAGTGGGAAGATGGTGGCCTTGATTAGTGGGCGGGCTTTGTCCACATAGATGGGGACCCAGTGGGCGTAATATGAAAAGAACCCGAGGCACCTCTTCAGGGCCTTGAGGCAGTGGAGGAGGGGAAGTTTCAGGAGGGGCCGCATATGGTCCGGGTCGGGTCCCAGAACCCCGTTTTCCACGACGTAGCCGAGGATGGCTAGCCTGGTTGTACGTGAGGTTTAGGGTTTGGGCGGTTTGGAGAAATCTGTGGAGGTATGCGTCGTGGTCCTGCTCATCATGGCCGCAGGTGGTGGCATTGTGCAAGTACGGAAATGTGGCTCGCAGCCCGTACCGGTCCACCATTCGGTCCATCGTTCTTTGGAACACCGAAACCCAGTTTGTGATGCCAAAGGGGACCCGGAGGAAGTGGAAAAGGCGGCCGTCTGCCTCAAACGCCGTGAAGTGGCGGTCCTCTGGGCGGATTGGGAGCTGGTGGTATGCAGACTTCAGATCCACCGTGGAGAATACCCGGTAGTGTGCGATCTGGTTTACCATGTCTGCAATCCGGGGAAGGGGATGCGCATCGAGTTGCGTAAAGCGGTTAATGGTCTGGCTGTAATCAACCACCATCCGGAACTATTCCCCGGTCTTGACGGCCACCACCTGAGCTCTCCAGGGGCTATTACTGGCCTCGATGACTCCCTCCTGCAAGAGCCGCTGGACCTCGGACCTGATAAAAGTCCTGTCCTGTATGCTATACCGCCTGCTTCTGATGGCGACTGGTTTGCGGCGGTGAGATTTGCGAAGAGTGGGGGGTGGTCGACTTTTAAGGTCGCAAGACTGCACATGGTGAGTGGGGGTAGGGCCCCCCAAACTTCAGGGTTAGGCTCCTGAGGTTGCATTGGAAATCTAGTCCCAATAGGAGAGGAGTGCAGAGGTCTGGGAGCACATATAATTTAAAGTTAGCGTACTCAGCACCCTGTATTGCTAGGGTTGCAGTAGTGCACCCTCAGATTTGCACCGAGTGCGACCCAGGAGCGAGGGAGATGGTTTGGTGCGCCGGGAAGATTGGGAGCGAGCAGCGTCTTACCATGTCCGGGTGAATGAAGTTCTCTGTGCTCCCGGCGTCGAAAAGGAAAGGCGCCTCATGCCCGTTTACCTGGACGATCATCATTGAGCTCCGGAGGTGCTGGGTCGCGACTGGTCCAGGGTGACCGCGCTGAGTAGTGGGTAGCCGGCGTGGTCGGAGATGCTGGGGCGGTTCTGCGATGGCTGCCCTTGTTGGTCGGGCGTGGCGGGTGGTGAGGAAGATGGCAGCCAAGATGGCAGCCCCCATGGATCGCACCTGGCCGGCGACGTGGGGGAGGATGGCCAAGATGGCGGCCCCCGTGAGTCGCATGTGGTGTGACGGCTGAAGATGGCTACCCCCACGGATAGCATGAGGCTGATGACGCGTCTACAGGGGGCGGAGTCGGCAGACACACTGCGGGTTCTGCGGGCCTGTGAGTCAGGATCAGGCCTGTGAGTTAGAGTTCTTGGACCTGGCCAGGCAAACTTTGGTAAAATGTCCTTTTCTCCCGCAGCTGCTGCAGTTCGCGTTACGGGCCGGGCAGTGCTGCCGGGGGTGTTGGGACTGGCCGCAGAAATAGCAGAGTAGACCCCCATGGTGGGCGGGTGGCTGCGCGGCACAGGCCTGGGGTATTCTTTGGTCGGGGGTCCAGGAGAGGGGTCGCGTGGTCAGCTGGGAATGCATTAAGGCTCTGGAACGCTACTTCCAGAGAGGAGGCTAACTTTACCGTCCAGGTCCAGGGCCCCATTTTCGAGTAGGCACTGTCTCACGTAGTTGGACCAGACTCCCGCCACGTAGACATCTTGGACGGCGAGTTCCATATGTTGAGTGCCTGTAACAGCCTGGTAGTTGCAGCTGCGTGTGAGGGCTTTGAGGTCGCGTAGGTAGTCTTCTAGCAATTACCCAGGGCGCTGTCGGTGAGTGGTGAGGATGTGTCGTGCGTAGACCTCGTTCACGGGCTGTACATAGAGGCGTTCGAGCATCGCCAGGGCAACTACGTAGGAGGAGGCCTCGTCGAGTTGAACAGAGATTCGATGGCTCACCCGTGCGTGGAGGAGGCTCAGCTTCTGTTCGTCGGTGAAGGAAGGCGTGGAGGAGGCTGCGAGATAGGCCTTGAAGCAGCGGAACCAGTGCGAAAAAATTTATTTTGCCTCCGCGGCCTGCGGATCGAGTTCCAGTCGGTCAGGTTTGAGGGCCGATTCTATAGATGCGTTTAAGTTGATTAAATTGATGTGACCATCAATTCACTCGAGACGGGAGTAGAAGTAAACTGTGGCTTTAATCAACTTAGAACAGTGCCTGCCTGCGACTGATCCAATACTGAGAACCGCCGACAGGTCGACTGCTCTTTATACCTCCCTTCAAGGGGAGGAGCCATGGGTGGAGCCCATACAGGCCCCAACATGTTCCCCTATGGATAATGCCGTACAATGGCCCGTAGGAGGAGCCCACAAGGGCAACAGCATAGCACAGATACAGATACAAGGGCAACAGCACAGATACAAATACAATGGTGGATTATTGACATAATACATTCACCACACTCACCACCACCTTCATGAGCGCATTAAGGTTGGGCAATAAATGCTGTCCTGGCCAACAATACCCACATCCCGTCTAAACACATTTTAAAAAATCAGGTATTTGTATCCCCACACCCAATTCCCTCGATGATTGAGATCAAGTCTTAAATTTAAGAATAATTAATTATAAATAGCTTGATGTTATGCCCATGTGATCCAATATTAAGGAAGTGACTGGATATCTATTTGGCACCCCATATCTCAAGCATTTCAAAGTGCTTCATCTACTTGGAAGAGTTCAGTTAATTCACCTGTGTGCAGCTGCCATTTTGTACAAACCAAGATCCCACATTCCACCACAAGCAGCTTCTTCTGGCTCTCCTTGTCTGTTTAGATTGCTTGGGTCATTGGGTTTTGCACTACACAGTACACATATTTGGGTTTGTAGCTATGAGAGAATTATGTGCTCTGCTGAAAACCTTAGTCGTGATTTAACAAAAATTTATTCTGGGCACGATTGGCAGGGTGTTCCTCGACAGCCGCATGGGTGAGATCACGGCTTGTATTTAACGGCACTTAGTGCCAGACGTGAGCCCCGATGAGCATCTCTCCATTACTGGCCGTCTTGCAGTCTGATTCACCAGACTCGCCTCTCAGCTCCTCGCCACTAACAAGGTGGAGCTGCTTTTTAACACTCCCTCGCCACTCACTCCCAGTCAACACACAAGCATGGCAGCGTGCAGACCAGCTCCTTGCTTTGGCGATGTCGACCTGGCATGGCTTCTCCAGCCGTCGATGCGAAACTGCATCTCCACTTTCCCTGAGGGGTGAGAGGACCAGCAGCAGGGTCACCAATATCACCTGGGCGACAGTGGCAGCGGCTGTCAGTTCGGGCAGCATGGCCAGAAGGACCGCCATCCAATGTAGAAAGAAAACCAATGACCTCCACCGAGCTACAAGGGTAAGTTACCATCTCTCTCCTGGCAACAGTTAGGCCTGACACCTTCATGTCCAGGTGTGGAACCACAAATCTGCTGTAGACCCCCCTATAGGGGCGCCGGAGGCATGAACACCGCATCCCAACCCCACACACTCTCATTTCCCACCCCAGCCACCGCCCGCCTGCACCCCCTCTGTGATACATACCTGCCGGACTACGGGGTGGGGCCCTGGGTTGGCAGTAATAGCGGGTCTGACCCATGGGATGGAGGGTGAAGACAACCCACTCTGCGATGAGCTCTGGTGCACCGCATCGTATGACAACATCTGATTCCTGCCCACGGTAGTAACTTCCACGTGGATGATCTCTGTATGCGAGCTGGCCATTCCATCACACGGTCCCATCGAACTCCTAGGGTGGCGGTGGTGGGGCTGCTCGGGGGGGGGGGGGGGGGGGCGGGAGAGCATAGGCCACCCATAGGACCTGCACCATTCCCCCCCCCCCCCCACCCCGGACAGCTCAGACCAGCGCACCCCTTACACCCATTAGGCAGAGCACCGGGACAGGTTGCAGCAGGGGTAGCGGGTGTTTATTGTGAACAAATATATACAGTTTCTGCCCTGGCCCCTATAACTAAACTGTGCCCTGCACCTGGGCCAATTCAATTGGTGACTAATCTTCAGGCCTTGCAGACTCTAACGCTATGTCTAGGTGGATCCCCGGACGGAACAGCAGGAGTGGAGGTGGCCTGCTGTGACTCCTGCCCTGCGACAAGGTTCGCCGTTTGCGGGCATCTTCTGAGGCAAAAGGGCCTGAATGGGCCCGGTCGCTGCTCGGGTGTCCCAGGTGGAATGGCACCGCCCTGTTCTGCCTGCTGTCCACCAGATGCAGGGGGGGGGGGGGGGGGGGGGGGGGGGGGCGGTCCGAGGTGCTGTGGTGCTCCGGCACCTCCTCTGCGGGAGTCACCGGCACTGGCCCGATCACCCCCTCCTCCCTCGGGGTGCCCGATGGCTCCTGGGCTACTCCATGAGACGGGGGTGCGAGCAGAGCTGCCCCCTGAGGCTACCTTGCCACATGGCACTGCCAGTACTGGAGGCCCGGCTCTGGTCTCGATCAGGGCCCACACGGTCGCGGCCATAGAGCACAGGGAGTGGACCATCTCCACCTGGGACTGCGCCACATCACTCATTGACGGTGCCACCACCTTCTGGGTTTGTGTCACATCAGCCAGTGACTGCGCCATCTCCCTCTGGGACTGGGCCACCTCCCTCTGTGTCTGCGCGATGTTGGCCATTACCTGGGCAGTGCCACCGACGTTCCCAGCCGTGGCCTGCTGTGACTGGGCCATGTTGAGGCGTGCCTGTGAGGCGGCAACCATGCCCTGGGCCTCAGCCAGGGCCTGCACAGAATGCCCCAGGCCTTGGACATTCTGATCCATGGCCAAAACACGTGCCCCCCCAATGCCTCCACCGCAGACGCCACCCGTATGTTGTTGGCCTGGGTGGCACGCATGGTCAGCACCACCTCTTGCTACTGCACGCAGTTAGAAACCTCCACCTGCAGCTGCAGGTGCTGGATGCTCACCGACAACCCCTCATGTAGTCCCTGGCTCTGGGACTGTCTGTTCCAGAAGCCCAGAAGCTGTCTGGATGGCAGCTAGTCCCTGGGGTCGCACCGCCCTCTGACTGTCTACCCCCTTGGGCGTTCCTACCTCCACCTGCTGTACCAGGTCAACTGTGTGGTGCGCACCAGAGTGTCCCAGGAAGCTCTTCGGTGAAGTGCCCAACCAAGGCGAGTGTCTCTGGGATGTTGGAGGGTGTTGGAGACAGCTATGACGGAAAATCGTTGTCATCCTTCAACCCGAGGTCCAGGGTCTCCTGAGTCTCGGGGGAAGGGCTGAGGGCGGGGATGGGGGATGGGGGACGGGGGGGGATGCCCGACAGAGCCGCCCCATCTCAAGCAGTTCCTGCAAGACACAATGCATGATTAGCCCACGGGGGGAGGGGGGAGTGCGGAGGCGGGGGTGAGGGTGGTGTAGGGTGGTGTGTGGGTGAGGGTGGTGTGTGGGTGAGGGTGGTGTGTGGGTGAGGGTGGTGTGTGGGTGAGGGTGGTGTGTGGGTGAGGGTGGTGTGGGGGCGAGAGTGGAGTGTCGACTCATGCGTCATGGGGTCCGCAACTGAGCGGGATCTTACTTCCTCGCCCGTGACCGAACTCCACCTCGGCGACCTGCCGTTCGCCCGGGCCGCCGGCCAAGCCCAGGGCCCTCTGCCCGACCATGGTGAGGGGCCGCAGGTCCGGTGGTCCCCCTCCTGACATCCCCTGCTCCGGGCAGTTTTGTGCGGCCTTCTCCTGTGGGGTGGGGGGGGTGGGGCATGCGGGGGGCGGGGGTGCAACACACACACACACTCATACACAGCAATAACAATGTTAGACAGTCTGACGCATGCAGCCCAGTGGGTGGGTAGCTGGTGGCCTCAGTGGCTGGTATGGGTGCTGATGTGTGGGACAGGGTGGGGGTTCGGCCGACCCGGAGGCAGGAGGGGGGGGGCATGTTACGGGTACGTGGGTGGACGGGGTTAGTGCCTATTCAGCCTGGCCGCCTTGACGATGTTGTGAGGTTTCTTCTGACACTGGAGGCCAGTCCGAATGATGATGCCTACGGCGCTGACCATCTCCCAGGCTTGATGTACAACAGCGGCAGTCAGCCTCCTTCCTGGGCCAGGGTACATGGTTGTCCTCTTCTCCTCCACTGCGTTCAAGAGAGTCTCGTGCTCGGCGTCGGTGAAGCCTGGAGCTGCTCTCTTCGTCGCCATATTGTTGGCTGGAATGGTGTGTGTGGGGAGTGAAGTGTGTATATGCGGCTGCAGCTTGTCGGCCTCCTGAGTGTCAATCACGGACCCAGCGAATCTGGCACCGTTTTTCATTTGAATCAATTGTGTTCCGCGTGACTCCGGCACCAGCCCCTTAATAGTAGCAGAATCGATCCACGGATTCTCCATTGGCGTCTTAATCTCAGGAACAGAGAATACCACCGATGAAATATTTAAATCGTAATGTTTGAACTATCAGGCTGTAAATCATGTTTTAAAGAAAATAACTTATAGTGCAACACAATAAACTAGTTCTGCATAGTCAAGCTTTAAAGTTTAAAATAGTTTAATAAACGCTTTCATATGAGAAAGAGTGAGATGTTTGTGGTCCAGGCGAGGCGGCAGGAGAGGCGACTGTGAGAGCTGCCATTTAGTTAGTAGAGAGAAGCTATAGGTACCTCGGCATCCAAGTGACGCGGGAATGGGACCAGCTGCATAAATTGAATCTGGCCCGGTTGGTGGACCAAATGAAGGACGATTTTCGGAGATGGAACGCGTTTCCGTTGTCTCTGGCTGGGAGGGTGCAAACGGTGAAGATGACGGTTCTCCCGAGATTCCTATTTGTATTTCAGTGTCTCCCCATCTTTATTCCGCGGTCGTTTTTTAAGCGGGTCAACGGAGTGATCACGGGCTTCGTCTGGGTGGGCAAGACCCCGCGAGTAAGGAAGGTAATGCTTGAGCGGAGTCGGGGAGAGGGTGGGCTGGCGCTGCCAAATTTTAGCAACTATTACTGGGCGGCTAAGATAGCCATGAGCTGGAAGTGGGTGGTGGGGGCGGGTTCGGCATCGGTGCGCATGGAGGCGGCTTCATGTAAGGGCACCAGTTTGGGGGCGTTGGTAACTGCGCCTCTGCCGTCCCTGCCAGCACGGTACTCCACCAGTCCAGTGTGGTGGCAGCCCTGAGAGTTTGGGGCCAGTGGAGGCGGCATGTGGGATTAGTGGGAGCATCGGTCTGGGCCCCAATTTGTGATAATCACCGGTTTGCCCCGGGAAGTATGGATGGGGGGTTCCGGATATGGCGGAGAGCAGGGATTGAGAGGATGGAGGATATGTTCATAGAGGGGAGCTTTCCGAGTATGAGGGCGCTGGAGGGGAAGTTTGGGTTGGCGAGGGGAAACAAATTCAGGTATCTGCAGGTGCGGGACTTCCTTCATAAACAGGTGTCAACCTTCCCACTCCTACCGCTAAGGGGGATTCAGGACAGGGTAGTTTCCAGAGGGTGGGTAGGAGAAGGGAGCATCTCAGACATTTATAAAGAGCTTATGGGGTCGGAGGAGATGCAGACCGAGGAGCTGAAGCGCAAGTGGGAGGAGGAGCTGGGAAGAGAGATAGAGAATGGTCTATGGGCGGACGCGTTGAGTGGAATCAACACGTCTGCAACATGTGCCAGACTCAGCCTGATACAATTCAAGGTCATTCATCGAGCTTACATGACAGTGGCCCGGATGAGCAGATTCTTTGAGGTGGAAGACAGGTGTGCAAAATGTGCGGGAGGACCAGCGAACCATGTCCACATGTTTTGGACATGTCCAAAGCTTAGGGGATTTTGGCAGGGGTTTGCGGACGTCATGTCCACGGTGTTAAAAACAAGGGTGGCGCTGAGTCCAGAGGTGACGATTTTCGGGGTGTCAGAAGACCCGGGAATCCAGGAGGAGAAAGAGGCAGACGTTCTGGACTTTGCTTCCCTGGTAGCCTGGAGACGGATACTATCAGCATGGAAGGACTCAAAGCCCCCGAAGTCGGAGACCTGGCTATCGGACATGGCTAGCTTTCTCTGTTTGGAGAAAATCAAGTTTGCCTTGGGAGGGTCACTGTTAGGGTTCGCCCGGAGGTGGCAACCGTTCGTCGACTTCTTTGTGGGAAATTAATCATCAGCGGATGGGGCGGGGGGGGGGGCGGGGGGGGGTAGTTTAGATTAGAGTAGGGGGTCAATAAGGATGTGCCCTGTACGAGAGGTAAATGGCTTTTGCACTATGTTTATGGTTTCATGTATATTGTTTATTTTGCTGTTGTTACTATACCAAAAATACCTCAATAAAATGTTTATTATAAAAAAAGCACTTTCATTGCTGCCTCTGTCATTATTTACTTCTAAAAATACGCAAAATCTAGGCAACAAAAATGACTTGATGATTGTGTCCTCTAACTACATTTCAGAACCTCCAGAGAACATGCATAAGCAAACATAAAGGTTGGATGAATATGTTTGTAAAACATGATCTGCACCTTTCGGTCTATGGGGAAAACAGCTGCCACTGTTTACAGTGCCAAAAACGGCTATCGTGCCTCAAGTAGCTCGTCTTGAAGGAGTCAGTGCATTGATATTATTCACCAAGCGAGTAGCTAGCTGTCCATCTCCAGTCTTTCTGTCAGCATGCAATATTATATTAAAACTCTGAATTTCCAGTGGAGGGGATGTGCTGAGCAGTCGTTGGAAAAGTGGCTGTCCTCTTGGAAACTACAAATTAAGTACTTTTAACCCCAATATTGGCCACTAAGCCCACAACCCCCCCCCCCCCACCCCCCCCCCCCCCCCCCACCCCCCCCCCCCCCCCCCCCCACCCCACCCTCCTCCAAACCCACCACATACCAGAAGACATGCCCTCGAACCAACCGAAGGGTTGAAGAGAGAATAAGGGCAGCAAGAGCCAGGAAAGGAAGGAAAAGACAGCGGACACGAGGAGCGAGGAAGAGCAAGATATGGCGGAGAGAGCGGAGCGCCGTTACAAACACCGTCTTACCAATGGGGCAATGGAAGGAGCTCCTAACACAAGAGCTCCTAAAACACAGACGCCATAATGAAAGGAATTATGGCAATGGAAAAGTCGGTGGTCTCAGGTGCCTTGGCCCCCTTCAAAGAGGCACAGGAGAGGACGGAGCGATGACTGGGGGCCCAGGGGGCAACGTTGCGGGAACTCGAGAGGGCAGCCACTGACCAGGAGAACCGGATTTGCTCGCTGGAAGCAGAGGT
The DNA here is from genome assembly GCF_047496885.1 of Scyliorhinus torazame. Taxonomy (NCBI): domain Eukaryota; kingdom Metazoa; phylum Chordata; class Chondrichthyes; order Carcharhiniformes; family Scyliorhinidae; genus Scyliorhinus; species Scyliorhinus torazame. The sequence goes on from NC_092709.1 coordinate 283,234,684, forward strand.
GGCAAGGCTGGTGGCAGCACTGGGAGCGTTCAAATGGAAGGAGCAGGACCAAGAGAACATGCCGCTCTGCCAGAACCTCAGGATTATGGGACTACCGGAGGGGATCGAGGGCAGGAACCTGACTGAGTAGATGCAGATGCTGGCAAGGTGGTTGGGGCGAATGCTTCCTCAAGTTCCCAGAAGTGGATAGGGCCCACAGGTCGCTCCGGCAGAGGCTGAAGGCAGAAGAACCACTGCGGGTTATTATCGGGCCTCGATATATCAGGTCACCGCTTCAGTTTCCGACCTCCGTTCTGACATCATTAGCCAGTTCATCAGCGGATCTCCCTTATCCCCAAGAGCCAGCATCCCCCAAGAGCCAGCCATCCATCCTGGAGTGCTCCTCGAAGAGATCAGGAAACACCGACTGCCTCAGGATGTAACTGTCGTGCACACTCCCCGGGAAGTAGTCACACAAATGCATTCTCTACATTTGGCGGTCGCTTATGAACTGTATGTTCAGGGAGTGGAACCCCCTTCGGTTAACATAGTGCACCCCCAGATGGCCCGGTGAGCGCAGGGCAACATGCATGCCATCTATGACTCCCTGGAGCTGGGCATCTCGGCGATGGTGAAGAAACCTGCTGCCCGGGCATCCTGTTGGGCCTGGTCCATGTCAAAAACGATGTAGTCTTCAACCCGGGCATACAGGCCATTCGTGACCTGCTGGATGGACCTGTGGGCTGTGGCCTGTAAGATACCACACAGGTCGCCACTCGAGCCGTGGAATGATCCCGTGGCATTAACATTCAGACTGCAGTGACCTTGACGGCCACGGGGAGCGGGTGACCCCCTCCTTCACGTAGTTCCAAATCCACAAGGATATGGCAGAAGTGTCGCACCATCTCCTTGTTGAGGAGGAGCCTCTTGCGGCACGCGCTGTCTGTCATTTGCTCGAATGACCAGCGGTGCCTGTACACCCTAGGCCATCGTGGCGACTCCCCCTCTGGGTCCCTCCCTGGCCTGATGGGCGGCCGGGTCCTCAGGGTGTGGGGGGGGGGCTGCTGCTGCCGCCTTCTCCGGCGTCTGGCTGCATCGTGTAGTACCAGCATCACGTGGGCAACTTCTGCATCCACCATAACATGAGGGAGATCCCATATGTACAGGCCTACTTTTGAATATTTTCACCGTTAACACCTGCCATAGTGTTAAAATATCTGTAAGGCATTGGGAGAGAGTGTTAGACCGACAAACTGCAGTGGCTCCCACCCCTGGATCCTCCATTCCCACATTGATTCCCCATCCACCACCCTACCCGGAACGTCCTGACCACATACCCCCGGCCGCAGCGGACCCCCCTCACCGGGCCCCAAACCCTGTACCCAGACACCTGCTCCCAACACCACCCGGATTGGGTGCTGGCCCACTCCCTGTGGCACTCACCCACCCTCCGGCCGTGGACATGTCCCTGGAGCGGTGCCCCACCCTCTGGGTATTCGGATGTTGGCTGCTGCGTGTGTGGTGTTGCCTCCCGCAGTGTTCAGGCATACTTTCCAGGCATCACGGTTTGTTTGGGATGCCAGGCAATGACTCCCACTCCCACTACTACATGGCCACTCCCCCACGGGAATACACTTGGTTTGTGTGAAGTGCTCAGTTAACCACAATTGGCAATAGTCTTCAGCTGCACGGGCAGATTTCTCGGCTGCCAATGGGAGTTATGGATGACCCGGGGGCAGACAGGCAAGGACAAGGGTTGCCCCCGGAATGGGTGCACATGATTCAGGTACTGGAATGGAGGTGCAGTGAGCGGTTGCGCCCCGGGTTTCCCCCCCACTCCACCATCCCATAGTGGCCCACACCCAGCTGAGGGTCCCCCATTCCTCACCGAGCATAGGGGCAGCAACCCCAGTGGCCCCGGTCTCTTTGCCTGTGAGCGAAGATGGCTAGTCACCTCCTCAGCTCCCCACAGAAGCCCTTCTGTCAGGTTCACGTTTTTCAAAAGGAGTACTAATCGGCGCCAGCGTGAGCACTTGCTGGGGAGGCGGCTGAATGACAGAAGGCCGTTGGATACGGGGTGGCTCTCGTTAATTGTGTGGAAATGGGGTGAGATTCCGAATTCGCCTATGGGAGCGGGCCGGTTGCATCACAAACTGTTTTGCGCCTGGCGTGGTTCCCGTTTTTGGTCTTGTAGCGCACAATGACTTACACAAGTCGAGAAGTGATGAAGTCTAGCGAGGCTTTATTAAGCAAGACTTGTTCCCCAGCAGCTCAGTTACAGAATGCGGCTGCTGGGAGAACTCGAGCTCTTATACTCCACCTTCAGAGAAGAGCCAGAAGTCGGTAGATCCAACCAGGACCCGGGACCTGTCAGCCAATAGCCTCTCAGCTTCACAGGTACCATATTACCCCTAATTATCACAGGTCTCTCCCGCTATTCACCGGCCTCGGTACACTTGAGCGTGAGTCTAAGGAGGCCAGAAGATCACACCCAAAGCTTTCAAAATTATGTTTGTGCACGCAGGAGGGTCAGTACCAAATGTCAGCACTTCACTCAATGTGTGGTTAGTTTGCCACTGCACAAGGTGGAGATTCTCTCAGATACTTAATTCTGAAATTCACTGATCATGGACTGAACCAACATTATAATTTACATTACTGAAAAGTTTTCAACAAAGAACTCCTAAAGTTTCCTCTTCTTTTGTCCCACTACTTCGCAAAGTCAGAAGGGAAGTAACTACCAGTTTGTCATTTAGACGTGGCCAATCAGTGGGTGATGATTTCACTCACAACTGGAAAGTTTACAACATCAAAGTGGACCGCTGGTCACCATCATAAATAACTTCAGTCTAAATTTATCTGATATCAGAACCTTTAGGATGTTGTCACTTATGCAGCCTTTATATTTTCAGTCACCTTGCAAACTGGACTGAGTCCCAGTTGGTTGAAACATGTTCAGCAAGTATTTCAGGTTATGTGTCTGTCAGAGGTAACTCTGGGGAAAGTCTGACTCTATGCTGTCACAATAAGATAGCTGCAGATCTATCTGACATTTGCACCTATTCCGACCACTTCCTCAATCGAAGCTGCATTTGATTTTTATATAAAATTGAACTCACAAAATGTAGGATCTAGAAAACATCCATTACTGTTGTCCGGGAAAGCTAACGGAAAAGTATTAAAAGGGAGCATCAGCATTCATTTAGAAACTACCCTTAAATTCAAATATTTCAGGAAAATTATTCATCAGTCTCTTGCTTGCAGTTGATAGCCTCGATTTGGATGGTGCTGATTCATGGCTAAGCAAAAATTAGGCAAAATAGCAGGTAAGTAAGAGAAAAAAGCACGGGGCAAGATATCATCCACCACCCCGTCCCACCCCCCAACCAACCTTGGCCACCAGTACCTCATCACAGTTAAATAGGTGAACATGGGATATTGGGTGATAATTGAATGCAAGTGTCCTTTTGAAGTTTAAATAATCTTGGATGGAATAAGTGTTTGCTATGGTACATTTCTTCCTCAGCAAAAGATATGAAAAATAACTTGGACTTGTATATACATGCACCAGACGACAATTCTGCACCTCAGGTGTCCTCAGTGATACTTCTTTTGATCAAAGATTTAGAGCTTTTATGTTTTTCACCTTTTTTCTTGGCAATTTCTCAAGAACACGCGATTTTCAGACTCTGAAATATGCAGATTTTGCTTCTACTTTAAAGATATTCTAAGTCTAGGTACTTCCCAGATGCGGACTATTACAGCCCACTGTCTACAGAAAATGCTCACCACCATCGCCATCCCTGGACGTGTCCTGCCCCACAGGCAGGCTAGACCCACCAAAGGTGGCTGTACAGTGGTACAAAGTCAGGACGGATTTGCCCTGTGAGTCCTTAAAATTGGCTCCAGGTTGAATCAGGCTGCATGAAGTTTCATGGCATCAAGATAAAAATGGGCAAGGAAACTTCCTGCTAATAACAATAATCTTTATTGTCACAAATCGGCTTACATTGCAATGAAGTTACTGTGAAAAGCCCCTAGTCATCACACTCCGGTGCCTGTTCGGGTACACAGAGGGAGAATTCAGAATGTCCAAATTACCTAACAACTCGTCTTTTGGGACTAGTGGGAGGAAACCGGAGCACCCGGAAGAAACCCATGCAGCCACAGGGAGAACGTGCAGACTCCACATAGACTGTGGCCCAGCCGGGAATCGAACCTGGGACCCTGGTGCCGTGAAGCCACAATGCTAACCACTGTGCTACCGTGCTGATTGGCACGTACCATTTACTGACCTACAGCAATGTGATTGACTCTTAATTACACACCTGAAATGGCCTAGTAAGCTATTCTGCTCAAGAACAATAGAGATGGGCAACATCAAGAATGCTCACATCCAATCAAGGAATAAAAAGAACACTGGGTGAACGACTTCAACATCCATCACCAAGAGTGGCTCAGTTGCACATTCCTGACTGAGCTGGCTGAGTCCTGAAGGATGTAACTGGCAGACTGGGCCAGCGGCAGGTGGTGAGGGCATCAACAAGAAGGGATAGTACTGAAGACTTGTGCTCCAGGAACGCCTCCATTTTTCCCAGGGATTTTGGTGCTTCAACCCAGTGAGCTGAGTAGGTGAACTCTCTCCAGACGGGGATATAGAACATAGAATATACAGTGCAGAAGGAGGCCATTCGGCCCATCAAGTCTGCACCGACCAACTTAAGCCCTCACTTCCACCCTATCCCCATAACCCAATAACCCCTCCAAACCTTTTTGGTCACGAAGGGCAATTTATCATGGCCAATCCACCTAACCTGCACGTCTTTGGACTGCGGGAGGAAGCCAGAGCACCCGGAGGAAACCCACGCAGACACGGGGAGAGCGAGCATACTCCGTACCGACAGTGACCCAGCAGGGAATCGAACCTGGGACCTGGCGCTGTGAAGCCACAGTGCTATCTACTTGTGCTATGGTGCTACCCCTAGTCAAAATCGTCGACAAAGAAGCTCAATATTAAAAAGGCTCCGGAGTGAAGCCCGTTGAAGGAGGAAAGATGGCTGCCGTGCCCATTACATTAGACACGTGGCAGTGGTAATGGCGCAGGAGCTTAAAAAGTCCGGCAAACAAATGGTCAGGCAGTTCGAGCGGCAGAGCCAGGAAATGAAGGGATCTTTTAAAGCAACTATTGAAGAGGCTTTGGGCCCGATCCATGAACACTTCGAACATGGTGAATGCACAGGGCGAGACGCTAAAAGAGGTGGAGGAGGCTTTGTCAAGGCACAAAGGTCAGTGTGTCTCATTGGAGGCAGAGGTTGCGGATGGTGGTGGAATGCAATAAAGGCCTGAGCCCTAAAGTGGAGGACCTCGAGAATAGGTCAGCAGTTAGTGGGGCTGTCAGAGGCAGCGGAGGGCCTGAAGCTGACCCAGTATTTCTCAAAAAAAAATTCCTGGCTGGTGGAGGACAATAAGTGCTTGCCGCTCCAGAATTGGACAGAGCATATCGGGCGCTAAGGCAAAAGCCAAGACTGAATTGGCCACCGCGGGTGGTGATAATCCGCTTCCATAGTTATCAAAGGACGGAGAGGGTCTTTGAGTGGAGGAAAAAGATTTGGAATATTGACTGGGGTGGAAATACGGTCTGAATATATTGGGACTGAACTGGCGAAGAGGCGTGCGGCCTTCAATAGGGCGAAGGCGGTGTTTTATGATAAAGGCATGAGGTGTGGAAGGCTGTATCCAGGCATTTACAGGTTCCAGTGGATTCAAATGATCACTGTTTTGACACTGTGGAGCAGGCAGAGACCTTCACCCGAGAGAAGAAGTTGGGCCCGCTGTGGAGAAGACTATTTTGGACTCTATGTATGAAGAGGGGTGATGTTTTTATCACTGTTACACTTTTGCTCGGTTGGGGAAATGGGTGGTTGTAAAAGGGCATTGTATGTGTACCTTTGTTTATTTTTCTCTTGGAGGGGAAGAGGTCTGTTGATCTTGTTTTTTTATTTTTTTTTTATTAAATATTTTATTGAAAATTTTTGGTCAACCAACACAGTACATTGTGCATCCTTTACACAATATTATAACAGCACAAATAACAATGACCTATTTTATATAAACAAAAAATGAATAAATAATAAATAACAAAAATGAAAACTAGCCCTAATTGGCAACTGCCTTGTCACAAGTAACACTCTCCAAAAATATAATTTAACAGTCCAATATATAATTATCTGTGGCAACGACCTATACATACTATACAGTATATCTTAACAACCCTAGAGTCCTTCTGTTTCCTCCTCCCCCCCCCGCCCCCCCCCCCCACCCCTCCCCCCCCCGATCCTGGGCTGCTGCTGCTGCCTTCTTTTTCCCATTCCGTCTATCTTTCTGCGAGGTATTTGACGAACGGTTGCCACCGCCTGGTGAACCCTTGAGACGACCCCCTTAGGACGAACTTAATCCGCTCTAGCTTTATAAACCCCGCCATGTCATTTATCCAGGTCTCCACCCCCGGGGGCTTGGCTTCTTTCCACATTAGCAATATCCTGCGCCGGGCTACTAGGGACGCAAAGGCCAAAACATCGGCCTCTCTCGCCTCCTGCACTCCCGGCTCTTGTGCAACCCCAAATATAGCCAACCCCCAGCTTGGTTCGACCCGGACCCCCACTACTTTTGAAAGCACCTTTGTCACCCCCATCTGTTGATCTTGTTTGATGTACAGTTGTGGGGAGAAGTGATGCAGTGGCTGTTGTTTGAGGGGATATGTTAAGGGACCCTGTTTGGGAGCCATTTTGCTAGTGAAGGGGAGAGGAGAGGCTTGTAAACGGGAGTGGAGTGGGGCGAGAGGCTGCGGTCAGTTGGGCCGGGTTGGAATGGGCGCAAGAGGTCTAGCTATTTTGTGTTTGGGTGGTGGGGGGGTGGGGGATGAGGTGGTGCCAGATAGTCTGTGGGCCTGGAGAGGAGGAGGGGGGGCGGAGTAATGGAGGGGTGGGTGGGGGTGAACTCACAATGACCAGGGACCTTTCTTTGCCTCACCCTGTGGGTGTCTGCTGGGCCTGGGGCCGAGGATTTGGGTAGGGATATTGGGGAGGGGGTTCAGAGACCCCCAACCAGGTTCATCACCTGGAACATGCAGAGCTTGCGGGGGTGGGGGGTTTGGGGGGGGGGGTGTCTGTGAAGAGAACAAGGGTTATTTTTCCATTTAAAAGGGCTGGGGGCTGACATGGTGTTCCTACAGGAGACTCACCTGCGGGTACGGGACCAGGTCAGGTTGCCGAAAACCTGGGTGAGTCAGGTTTTTCATTTGGGGCTTGACAGCAGGGCACGAAGGGGGGTGGCAATTCTGATTGGCAGGAGGATCCGTTTTCAGCTACTTATGGGGGTGGTTGATCCAGGGGGTCAGTATGTGATAGTCACAGGTATGTTGGAGGGGAGGGCAGTGGTGATGGTGAACGTATGTGTGGTGATGTGCTTCAATGTAAATGCATGTAGGCTAGCTAGACACTAGAGGGAGCACCAAAGACATCACACACACACACACACACTCAATCAATAGATCAGTTAGATAGGATACGACCAATAGACATTCACGATACACAAGGAGGTGACACAACCACAGGGGGGGCATTACACCAACCCATATATAAAATTCACCCCACACATGATCTGCCTCTTTCCAGTGGAGACAGTCAGTGAGTACAGACACAGGGTTGATTCAATATTACACCCACCACGTGGATTGCAGCAGCTGGTTAGTCAGTCTGGGTAGCTACAGTAGAATTAGCAGTAGTGTTGAACCCGAGTAATCGAAGTGTAAATAGTTTAATAAATGTGTTGAAGTTGTCTCCACGTCTGAACCTTCCTTTGTCAAGTGCACCACAAGGAAGCCGCTTATGTTACACCGACAACATAACAAATCATGGTACCATTTCAATGTTTCAATCCATATAGCCATACCTCAGCGTACAGTGACAACCAGCAACAATACCCAGGCAAGATGTTCGAGATCCAGGTTCCGCAGCAACTCCAGTGCCATGGCGATCTCCGCGAAAACTGGCGGGCATTCCGGCAAAAGTTTGAAATCTTCCTGGTGGCGGCCGAACTAGAAGAAGTGGCCGATCCTGAAAAAACAGAGCTTCTCCTCACCATCGCCGGTGCCAGAGCAGAAGAAATCTTTTTAAAATTCAAGTTCTCCAAAGGCAAAACAGGAGCGACTTCCAGGCAGTCCTGGACAAATTCGGCAAATACTGTGAGGAAAACACACTCCAACCAGCAAGAAAAGGTAAGTGAAGCGCCAGTACTCACCTCGAGGCCGAATTCCCGGAGCAGAGAACAATTTTGGTCGGCGGCCATCTTTCTAAAGGGACTGCACTTGCGCAGTTGTGCGAGAAGCGCGCAGAATGGGACGGTCCGTTTGCGCATGCGCAAGACGCCGCGCATGCACAATCACGAAAACGGCCAATGGTAAAGGAACAGCGATCTGCGCATGCGCAATCGCTTCCGACGTGTTACATCACGCGTGTCATGACGTCAGAGGCCCTGGACCACGCCCATTTAAAGGGGAAACGTCCCAAATCAAAGAAAAAAATCTTTTAAAGCTGTAAAACAACCTTCCTTCACCTGGAATGACAGCACAATGCCTCAAATAGAACCAGGGAATGAAATTAACCTCCGAAGAACCCTGCAACAAGCAGTTACCTACGCCCAAACCGATGATTCTGACCTTGAATACTTCGATACCGACCGTTACATTTTCTCTGGACCTCGCGAGCCCAATGCCAGCTCCACTGCAAACAGTGATGATATGGTCCTCGAAGGCTACGACTCGGACGAACCTTTCACCTTGGGAGGCTACCCCAGTACCAAATCCGAACCGCATCTAGACGTGTTGCACATTGACAACCCCGACGACAAATTCTTCGGATTTGAGGATCTTCAGCCCAGCAGATATGACATCCCAACTCATGAGTGCAGGATGAGGCTGCAGCCTGACACCAAGAGCCAGAGAGCGGTACAAGCGCACAGAGAGCGGCCTGCTGCCACACAGAGCGTGGTCCGCGCACCGCTCAGGGTTCCCGACTCGACGAAAGAAGACACGCAAGACTCCCACCGCGGTCCTTGCACGAACAAGAAGTGACTCCAGTGTCACAAGCCTCCGCAGCGAGCTCGTGGACAGCCTCCACAATAGAAGCAACGCAAGACTCCGAAGCGCAGTCCTTGCAGGAACAAGACCATGAGGGTCTAGCAACCTCCTCTGACCAACTAGCAGCAGATGATACAAGTCTGCCATGCTCAAGTAAACAGCAAGAAGACTATGACAGTCTACCACGCTCCAGTGCACAGCAGGACGACCATGACGGCCCATCATGCTACAGTGAAGAACAAAGCGACGATGACAGTCCAAGCCCAAATGAAGGACAACAGCAAGACAATGACAGTCCACCCACATTGTTTGCGCCACCAGATGAAGACTCTGACAATTTACCCAACCCAAATGATCAACAAGCAGCTACTGAGGATCTACCCATGGTATTTGCGACGAGTGACGACAGCATCCACTTCCCATGCAAGATGTGCAAAGTGACAGACCTCAGCTCGTGTGTACAGAGGCACTCGACAATCTCTGTGAGACCACTGGTGACTCCGGTGACACCATGATACTTCCACCCTCATTCGCTCGAACCTCTCCACAAGTCAATGCATTCCTGCATGTTCCGACTCCAGACGTGCAGCTTCAAGAAATCTCAGCTGACTTCAGTGAGCCAGACAGGGAGCATCAACAAACCAACACTGACTCAGTTAAAACAGACAAGACTCCAGATGGGGAGCAACCAAACGCCGACTCTGATTCACGTAAGCCGGACTTTACTCCAGACAGGGAGTGCCGCAACCTCAGTGATGGCACACTCAGAGTGACAGCAGATGCCACAACGACAGGAGATGGATCACTTAACAATTACACTGGGTCAGTAATAACAAGCAATGGCTACAGTCCAAGAGGAATACACCAATATTCACCACAGCTATATCCACACATTTGTTCCACACCAGCAGTGCAGCCAATGACAGCTCATGTTGGACAAACCCAGTATTCAGGCATGCAGCAGCCAGCAGTCTATGCAGCATATTCTCAAACAGGCCAGCACTACGGATTGCCCACTAATGGAATCAAGACCGAACGAGGACTACCGCAAATGCAATCTGCACAACAGACTGGATGCCTTAGTTACAGCCAGGATTTGCTGCACCCCAGCCTGGCCAGACGGCATATTCTTATCAGATGTAAGGTTCTAGTTTCACACCATCACCAGGTATTTATGCGAGCAGCAATTCTGTTTCCAATTCGACAAGCTTCAACGGTTCTCAGCAGGATCACCCTTCATGCACAGCACGTGGCCAGAACCAGTATGTACAGTCTTATCCAACTTCAACATATGGCACATCCATGACCTCAAATGATACTGTTGATGGTACCTCTTCAACGTCAACACCTTATCAGCTACAAGATGCCATCCGACAGCACCATCACAAACATCGAAAAAAGAAAGGGACTCCAAATCAGACAGCGAAGTGATTTGACCACTTCTTGGTTCCTGTAGCACAGGGACGTTGATGGCGTTCATAACCAAGAGAGACATTTGACCATGATGATTGATGGTTTCTGGACTCACATGAATGATTTGGACTTATTGTTAATCACTGTTCCCATGACTTGTATATACCTTACCTTATCTACCCGTTCTTTGTTCAATTTTCTCAAAGTGTGCAGAAAATATGTAACATATATAAAAGGGGGGACGTGGTGATGTGCATCAATGTAAATGCATGTAGGTTAGCTAGACACTAGAGGGAGCAATAAAGACATCACACACACACTCAACCAATAGATCAGTTAGATAGGATACGACCAATGGACATTCACGATACACAAGGAGGTGACACAACCACAGGGGGGCATTACACCAACCCATATATAAAGGACACCACACACATGATCTGCCTCTTTCCAGTGGAGACAGTCAGTGAGTACAGAGATAGGGTTGATTCAATATTACACCCACCACGTGGATTGCAGCAGCTGGTTAGTCAGCCTGGGTAGCTATAGTAGGATTAGCAGTAGTGTCGAACCCGAGTAAAAGAAGTGTAAATAGTTTAATAAACGTGTTGAAGTTATCTCCATGTCTGAACCTTCCTTTGTCAAGTGCACCACAAGGAAGCCGCTTATGTTACACCTACAACATAACAAATCAGTATGTATATGCCCCGAATTGGGACAATGTCAAGTTTTTGAGACGGTTGTTGGCTGCCATTCCGGAACTGGACATGCGCCAGCTTATTTTAGCAGGGGATTTCAATTGCGTTTTGGATCCAAAGTTGGACTTCTCCAGGCCCAGACCACTGATCCCTTTGGGGATGGCAAAGGTGTTAGCGGCATTTATGAAGAGACAGTGGAGGGCAGGTCTGTGGCAGTTTATGCACCCGGGGGGTAAGGAGTTTTCATGTTTTTCAAAGAACAAAGAACAAAGAAATGTACAGCACAGGAACAGGCCCTTCGGCCCTCCAAGCCCGTGCCGACCATGCTGCCCGACTAAACTACAATCTTCTACACTTCCTGGGTCCGTATCCCTCTATTCCCATCCTATTCATGTATTTGTCAAGATGCCCCTTAAATGTCACTATCGTCCCTGCTTCCACCACCTCCTCCGGTAGCGAGTTCCAGGCACCCACTACCCTCTGCGTAAAAAACCTGCCTCGTACATCTACTCTAAACCTTGCCCCACTCACCTTAAACCTATGCCCCCTAGTAATTGACCCCTCTACCCCGGGGAAAAGCCTCTGACTATCCGCTCTGTCTATGCCCCTCATAATTTTGTAGACCTCTATCAGGTCGCCCCTCAACCTCCTTCGTTCCAGTGAGAACAAACCGAGTTTATTCAACCGCTCTTCATAGCTAATGCCCTCCATACCAGGCAACATTCTGGTAAATCTCTTCTGCACCCTCTCTAAAGCCTCCACATCCTTCTGGTAATGTGGCGACCAGAATTGAACACTATACTCCATGTGTGGCCTAACTAAGGTTCTATACAGCTGCAACATGACTTGCCAATTCTTATACTCAATGCCCCGGCCAATGAAGGCAAGCATGCCGTATGCCTTCTTGACCACCTTCTCCACCTGTGTTGCCCCTTTAGGTGACCTGTGGACCTGTACTCCTAGATCTCTTTGACTTTCAATACTCTTGAGGGTTCTACCATTCACTGTATATTCCCTACCTGCATTAGCCCTTCCAAAATGCATTACCTCACATTTGTCCGGATTAAACTCTATCTGCCATCTCTCCGCCCAAGTCTCCAAACAATCTAAATCCTGCTGTATCCTCTGACAGTCCTCATCGCTATCCGCAATTCCACCAACCTTTGTGTCGTCTGCAAACTTACTAATCAGACCAGTTACATTTTCCTCCAAATCATTTATATATACTACAAACAGCAAAGGTCCCAGCACTGATCCCTGTGGAACACAACTGGTCACAGCCTTCCAATTAGAAAAGCATCCTTCCATTGCTACTCTCTGCCTTCTATGACTTTGCTTGTTCTGTATCCACCTTGCCAGCTCACCCCTGATCCCGTGTGACTTCACCTTTTGTACTAGTCTACCATGAGGGACCTTGTCAAAGGCCTTACTAAAGTCCATATAGACACCATCCAGTGCCCTACCTGCATCAATCATCTTAGTGATCTCCTCGAAAAACTCTATCAAGTTAGTGAGACACGACCTCCCCTTCACAAAACCATGCTGCCGCTCACTAATACGTCCATTTGCTTCCAAATGGGAGTAGATCCTGTCTCGAAGAATTCTCTCCAGTAATTTCCCTACCACTGAAGTAAGGCTCACCGGCCTGTAGTTCCCTGGATTATCCTTGCTATCCTTCTTAAACAGAGGAACAACATTGGCTATTCTCCAGTCCTCCGGGACATTCCCTGAAGACAGTGAGGATCCAAAGATTTCTGTCAAGGCCTCAGCAATTTCCTTTCCAGCCTCCTTCAGTATTCTGGGGTAGATCCCATCAGGCCCTGGGGACTTATCTACCTTAATATTTTTTAAGACAACCAACACCTCGTCTTTTTGGATCTCAATGTGACCCAGGCTATCTACACACCCTTCTCCAGACTCAACATCTACCAATTTCTTCTCTTTGGTGAATACTGATGCAAAGTATTCATTTAGTACCTCGCCCATGTCCTCTGGCTCCACACATAGATTCCCTTGCCTATCCTTCAGTGGGCCAACCCTTTCCCTGGCTACCCTCTTGCTTTTGATGTACGTGTACAAAGCCTTGGGATTTTCCTTTAGCCTATTTGCCAATGACTTTTTGTGACCCCTTCTAGCCCTCCTGACTCTTTGCTTAAGTTCCTTCCTACTTTCCTTATATTCCACGCAGGCTTCATCTGTTCCCAGCCTTTTGGCCCTGACAAATGCCTCCTTTTTCTTTTTGACGAGGCCTACAATATCTCTCGTTATCCAAGGTTCCCGAAAATTGCCGTATTTATCCTTCTTCCTCACAGGAACATGCCGGTCCTGAATTCCTTTCAACTGACACTTGAAAGCCTCCCACATGTCAGATGTTGATTTGCCCTCAAACATCCGCCCCCAATCTATGTTCTTCAGTTCCCGCCTAATATTGTTTTAATTAGCCTTCCCCTAATTTAGCACATTCATCCTAGGACCACTCTTATCCTTGTCCACCAGTACTTTAAAACTTACTGAATTGTGGTCACTGTTACCGAAATGCTCCCCTACTGAAACATCTACCACCTGGCCGGGCTCATTCCCCAATACCAGGTCCAGTACCGCCCCTTCCCTAGTTGGACTGTCTACATATTGTTTTAAGAAGCCCTCCTGGATGCTCCTTACAAACTCCGCCCCGTCTAAGCCCCTGGCACTAAGTGAGTCCCAGTCAATATTGGGGAAGTTGAAGTCTCCCATCACCACAACCCTGTTGTTTTTACTCTTTTCCAAAATCTGTCTACCTATCTGCTCCTCTATCTCCCGCTGGCTGTTGGGAGGCCTATAGTAAACCCCCAACATTGTGACTGCACCCTTCTTATTCCTGATCTCTACCCATATAGCCTCACTGCCCTCTGAGGTGTCCTCCCGCAGTACAGCTGTGATATTCTCCCTAACCAGTCACGCAACTCCGCCTCACCTTTTACATCCCCCTCTATCCCACCTGAAACATCTAAATCCTGGAACGTTTAGCTGCCAATCCTGCCCTTCCCTCAACCAGGTCTCTGTAATGGCAACAACATCATAGTTCCAAGTACTAATCCAAGCTCTAAGTTCATCTGCCTTACCCGTAATACTTCTTGCATTAAAACATATGCACTTCAGGCCACCAGACCCGCTGTGTTCAGCAACTTCTCCCTGTCTGCTCTGCCTCAGAGCCCCACTGTCCCTATTCCCTAGTTCTCCCTCAATGCTCTCACCTTCTGACCTATTGCTCCCGTGCCCACCCCCCTGCCATACTAGTTTAAACCCTCCCGTGTGACACTAGCAAACCTTGCGGCCAGGATATTTATGCCTCTCCGGTTTAGATGCAACCCGTCCTTCTTATATAGGTCACACCTGCCCCGGAAGAGCTCCCAGTGGTCCAGATAACGGAAACCCTCCCTCCTACACCAGCTGTTTAGCCACGTGTTTAGCTGCTCTATCTTCCTATTTCTAGCCTCACTGGCACGTGGCACAGGGAGTAATCCCGAGATTACAACCCTAGATGTCCTGTCTTTTAACTTTCTGCCTAGCTCCCTGAACCCCTGCTGCAGGACCTCATGCCCCTTCCTGCCTATGTCGTTAGTACCAATATGTACAACGACCTCTGCCTGTTTGCCCTCCCCCTTCAGGATGCCCTTCAGGATGCCCTCTACCCGTTCGGAGACATCCTGGACCCTGGCATCAGGGAGGCAACAGGTACATAAGATGTATTCATGTATCGATTTTTTTGGGTTATGGGTAGGACCTTGCTACCTGGGATGAAGGGGCTGTTTAGCACAGGGCTAGTTCGCTGGTTTTGAAAGCAGACCAAGGCAGGCCAGCAGCATGGTTCAATTCCCATAACAGCCTCCCCGAACAGGTGCTGGAATGTGGCAACTAGGGGCTTTTCACAGTAACTTCATTTGAAGCCTACTTTTGACAATAAGCGATTTTCATTTCATTTTCATTTTCAAGAGTGCGGAGTGTTCGATAGTGGTTACTTCAGACCATGCAACGCATCTAGTGAATTTAAAGTTGGAGGGGGGTGCCAAGCGCAGCGCGCGGGTTGGACGCAAACAGTGGGTCTGTTATCGCGTTGTGGGTTCTGTGCAAAGATTTTGCGGGCCATAAAGAACTACATTGAATGGAATGAGAATGGGATGGCCTCACTGTCTACAGCATGGGAAGCATTAAAGGCAGTGGTTAGGGGGAGGTCATTTTGTACAAGTCATATATGGATAGGAAGAACAGGTGGGAGTGTCAGGGGGTAATGAATTAAATTCTGGGCATGAATAGGGAGTATGCGAGTGACCCAATGCCAGAGCTCTTGGCACGCAGGAAGAAGCTGCAAATGCACTTTTGACCTACTGTCCACAGGCTGGGCAGTGTGACAGCTGTGGCGCTTAAAGGGGATGGTATATGAGTATGGGGCGAGGGCCAGCCAACTGTTCACATATCAGTTAAGGCGGCATGTTAAGACTAACGAAGGACAAGGACCTCACAGAGTGTGGGTCGTACCACCCAATCTCTCTGCTTAACATGCATGCAAAACATTTGGCTAAAACCCTAGTGTTGATTTTGAAGCCCTGTCTCTCGGACGTCGTGGGGAAAGATCAGATGGGGTTTGTGAGGGCAAAAAACTGTCATCCAACGTGAGGCAGCTACTTAATGTAGTTCTTACACTGGCAGGATGGTGGGGGACAAAACCGGAAATTATTGTGTCTCTGGGTACCGAAAAGGCATTCAAAAGGGTCGAATGGAGCAACTTGTTCTCGGTTATGGGGAAGTTTGGGATTGGCCCTGGGTTTGCATCGTGGGTACGGCTGTTATATGAAGCACCGGCTACTTGTGTTCGAATGAAGAACATGAATTTGGAGTCGTTCAGGCTGCACAAGGGAAGGAGGCTGGGATTCCCGTGATCATGCTGTTGTTTGCATTGACGATCGAACCATTGGCGATTGCTTTCAGGGCCGCGGTAAAGTGAAGGGGAATTGTGAAGGGTGGAATAGAGCACTGGGTGTCTCTATACATGGATGACCTTTTACTCTATGTTAGGAATCCAAGGCC
The DNA here is from genome assembly GCF_047496885.1 of Scyliorhinus torazame. NCBI lineage: Eukaryota > Metazoa > Chordata > Chondrichthyes > Carcharhiniformes > Scyliorhinidae > Scyliorhinus > Scyliorhinus torazame. Next base: position 283,250,974 of record NC_092709.1, read on the forward strand.
AGCTATTGAGGAGATAATGGGGATACTGGTGAGGTTCAATTATTTTTCAGGATATAAACTAAATGCTGGGAAGAGTGAATATTTAGTGGTTAGCCCTCTGAGGGGAGGTGCTGGGTTTGGGGGATTGTCATTCTGGCTGGCAGGGATCAGTTTTCATTAATTGGGGGTTCAGGTGGCCCAGGATTGGATGCGACTTCGCAAACTGAACTTTACAAGCTTGGCAAGCAGGGTTAGAGCGGACTTGCAGAGGTGGGGAGGTTGTTTCCACTGGCGGGTGAAAGCAGAACTAGCGGGCATAGCCTCAAAATAAGGGGAAGTAGATTTAGGACTGAGCTCAGGAGGAACTTCTTTATCCAAAGGGTTGTGAATCTATGGAATTCCCTGCCCAGTGAAGCAGTTGAGGCTCCTTCATTAAATGTTTTCAAGGTATAGATTGTTTTTTGAAGAATAAAGGAATAAAGGGTTATGGTGTTCGGGCGGAAAGTGGAGCTGAGTCCATAAAAGATCAGCCCTGATCTCATTGAATCCGGAGCAGGCTCGAAGGGTCAGATGGCCTGCTCCTGCTCCTAGTTCCTATGTTCTTATGTTCTTATGAGCTGCCTTCCACTTCAATGACAGGCCGATGTCAATCTTATAAGATTAATATTTTGCTGCAATTTGTGTTCTTATTTCAATGCCTACCAACTTTTCTGCCAAAGTCGTTTTTTTAGGAGGAGGCGCAACTCATATGGGCTTCATATGGGCAGGGAGAACGCCTCAGATTCGGAGAAGGGTTCTACAGAGGGAAAGGCAGGCAGTGGGGTTGGTGCTGCCATATCTGTTGTATTGTTATTGGGGACCAATGCGGAGAGGGTAGTTTGGAGATCGGGAGGTTAATTGGATACAGATAAAATCAGGCTCATTTAGAGGGACAGGGCTGGATGTCTGGTGATGGCATCTCTGCCATTTTCGCCAACAAAATATTTCTGTGAGTCCGGTGGTAGTCTCCACATTGATAACATAGCGGCAACTCCACCAGCATTTTAAGGTGAGGACGATGTCAAAGTGTACCCCAATCTGTAGGAGCCACTTACTGAGCTGGTGAAATTGGATGTTACATTCAGAGAGTGGAAAGACAAGGGACTGGGGAGGGTGACGGATTTAAAGGAGAAAGTGAAGCTTGGGGGACCGGATATGTTCAGATATTTTCAGGTGCCGGATTTTGCTCTGCAGGCATTTCCGGCTTTCTCGGAGGCACCACCATCTATCTTGCTGGAAAGAATACTCTCGTGTGCGGGGTCGGAGGAGGGCAGCACATCTGTGGTGTATGGGCGGATCATGGGGGAAGAGCAGGTTTCGGTGACTGATGTGAAGGCCAGGTGGGAGGAGGAGCTAGCACCCATTTTGGAGAAGGAGGTGTGGAGTGCGTCCATTTGGAGGGTGAATGCAATGTCATCCTGCACAAGGTTGAGCTTCATACAACTAAAGGTGGTGTTTGGGTGCAGCTCACCAAGGCCAGGATGATTCGATTTTTTGAGGGGATTGATAAATATGGGCAGCTATCAAGAGGTCCTGCTCACCATAGGCACATGCTCTGGTCCTGTGCCAAGCTGGTGGGCTTTTTGGCGTCCTTTTTCCGACTATATCCACAATTCTGAATATTAACTGACAACCCTGTCAGTTAGTCGCTGTATATTTGGTGTCGGCCCAACCACAGTTGAGGACAGGGGCAAGCTTTGGTATTCACATCACTGCTGGCCCGACGATGGACACTGCTGAGTTGGAGGCAGGTGACACCACCCTCATCCCCGCTGTTACCAGACTCCTAGAATACCCTCTCATGGACTGACCTGATCTCTTCACACATCTTCTGTACCGTGTAGTACTACACTCCTGTATGCTTCACTCAATGCCTGTGTCTATGTATTTACATTGTGTAGTTTGCCCGTTATATATTCTTTTCATGTACGGAATGATCTGTCTCAGCTGCACGCAGAACAATACTTTTCACTGTACCTCAGTATATGTGGCAATAAACAAAGCCAAATCCAGTCCTGAAGCATGGCTAGGTGGAATTATTGTACTTTGAGAAAGGCAAGATCAAGGTGAGGGGGTCGATCAATGGGTTCTATCGTAGGTGGCGGCTGTTTATTTTGCACTTTAAAGATCGGGGCACGATTCTCCGACCCCTCACCGGGTCGGAGAATCTCCGGGGGCTGGCGTGAATCCCGCCCCCGCCGTGTCCCGAATTCTCCGCCGCCGGAGATTCAGCGGGGGCGGGAATCGCGCCACGCCGGTCGGCGGAAATCGCGCCGGTCGGCGGGCCCACACCCTGCGATTCCCCGGTCCGCGATGGGCCGAAGTCCCGCCACTGTCAACCCATGCCAGCCGGCGTGGATTGAACCACCTTTTGAACGGCGGGACAAGGCGGCGCGGGCGGGCTCCGGGGTCCTGGGGGGGCACGGGGCGATCTGACCCCGGGGGGTGCCCCCACGGTGGCCTGGCCCGCAATCGGGGCCAACCGATCCACGGGCGGGCCTGTGCCGTGGGGGCACTCTTTTCCTTCCGCATTCGCCATGGTCTTCACTATGGCGGAGGTGGAATTGACCCCCTCCACTGCGCATGCGCGGGGATGCCGTGAGCGGCCGCTGACGCTCCCGCGCATCGTCGCATGGCAAAGTCATTTCCGCGCCAGCTGGTGGGGCGCCAAAGGCCTTTCCCGCCAGCCAGCGGGGCGGACATCACTCCGGCGCGGGCCTAGCCCCGCAAGGTGCGGGCTCGGCCCCTCAAGATGCGGAGAATTCCGCACCTTTGGGGCGGTGCAATGCCGGACTGACTCACACCGTTTTTGGCGCCGGTCGGCGGACATCGCGCCGATTGCAGAGGATCCCGCCCCTGGTCACCGTTAGCTGTTTGTGGGAGAGGAGGGGAATTGTCCTGGGTGGCATTGCTGTTAGTGGTTTTCCTGTTATTGTTGGGGTTTTTTCTGATATATGTGTTGGTACTGCTGTGTTTTGTAAACTTTTGATATAAAATGTTAACATTTCAATAAAAATATTGTTAAAAAGTACTGTTGAAAAATGTATATGAATCACTAAACACAGTGTATGTATAATGTACTCCTTGCTGCAAAATCTATCTATGATTCGTGAGCTCATAGTGGACCCTTTCCCCAAACAACATCCAAAATAAATAAACCTATGAATCAAATCTAGCTTATAGTTACCACACAATACAGGGATGATAATCAAATCTGGGAAATATCTTTTCCTGGTCCAGCAGGAAGATATTTAAACGGCCTTTACTAAGGTTTCTGCATGGCCTTGGATCAAGGCTTAGATAAGGGCTTAGCCTCCTGATTGTGCGTTGTGGACTGGCTTCTCAGGCGGTTAGATGTAAACTGGCCTATCAGGTGGTTGGATGTAAGCTTGCCTCTCTGATTCTGAGGGGACTGGCATTTATACCATTTGCCACTTTGATTCTGCATTCTGTGCGTTTGGCTGTCTGTCTCTCTCAAATTCCTTGATTCTCGAAATTAGCATGTGTATACCTCCACTGATCTCTCAGTCATCGAGGTAAACTGTTTCTACTAATAGGACAATTTACACTTGATCTGACTAGGTGCCTGCTAATCTCATTCCCGGGAAAATCATGCCTTTTGAATGTTGGTTACTACTGTTGCTCGGCAGATTTCTACCTGTTGCTAGGCAGATCGCATACTATCATGCCTTGCTAAATTTATTTTACTGCTGTTACTCGGGAAATCCGTGACACTCCACAATTCTCTGCATTCAATTTCATCTACCACCTGTCTACCCATTCCACTAGCCCGTCTATATCCTCTTGAAGCCTATCACTATCCTCCTCACAATGCACAATACTTCCAAGTTTTGAGTCACTGGAAAGTTTTGAAATTGTGACCTGCACACACAAGCCTAGGACATTATTCAAGAAAACAGTGGTCCGAGCACTTAAGCCTGGGAAACCCACTCTATACCAAAAGAGAGTGCTTATAATAGGTGTCAGATTGAAAGTACAAGTGAGAACCAGTCTGATTGCATGGAGTTCAGAAGGAAAGGAAAGAAAGAAATGAGAAGGAGAGAGAATGAGAAGAAACAGGAAGCTCAGATAAAAGGAAATCCAAAAATCTTCTACGGGCATGTAAATAGTGAAAGGATAGTTAAAGGAAGGTGAGGTCAATTAGAGACCAGAAAGATAATTTATGCATGGAAGCATGGTTGAGATACTAAATTAATACTTTGCATCTGTCACCAAGAAAGAAGTTGCTGATCAAGTGACAGTGGATAGGCTAAACATTGATAAAGAAGAGGTTTTAGAAAGGCTGGGGTGTTGGAAATTGCAGAAGTTTTCCATAATCTTTCAAACCTACTCAGATACAGGGGTGGTGCCAGAAGACAGGAAATTGGAATTGTTACACTCTTGTCAGAATGGCGTGAACGGCAAGCACAGTTTAACGTCGATTTCGGCGGGAGAACAGCTGGTGAGTCAGTTTCAGCGGGAGCAGTGCGGAAGTGGCTGCTGGGAGGTAAGTCTGTCCTTTAAAAGCACTTGTCTTTGCAGGGGCAGGCCAGTCGATTTTGGCGGGAGAACAGCTGGTGAGTCAGTTTCAGCGGGAGCAGTGCAGAAGTGGCTGCTGGGAGGTAAGTCTGTCCTTTAAAAGCACTTGTCTTTGCAGGGGCAGGCCAGTTGATTTCGGCGGGAGAACAGCTGGTGAGTCAGTTTCAGTGGGAGCAGTGCGGAAGTGGCTGCTGGGAGGTAAGTCTGTCCTTTAAAAGCACTTGTCTTTGCAGGGGCAGGCCAGTCGATTTCGGCGGGAGAACAGCTGGTGAGTCAGTTTCAGCGGGAGCAGTGCGGAAGTGGCTGCTGGGAGATAAATCTGTCCTTTAAAAGCACTTGTCTTTGCAGGGGCAGGCCAGTCGATTTCGGCGGGAGAACAGCTGGTGAGTCAGTTTCAGCGGGAGCAGTGCGGAAGTGGCTGCTGGGAGGTAAGTCTGTCATTTAAAAGCACTTGTTTTTGCAGGGGCAGGCCAGTCGATTTCGGCGGGGGAACAGCTGGTGAGTCAGTTTCAGCAGGAGCTGAGAATTTTTTTTTAAAATTAGTGTTTTAGGCGGGAACAGGAAGTCAACCCGCGGACGTCTGGGAAGACCCTCACCAATAAATTCTGGTGGAGAGGAAACCCGAGACACTACACGTGTAGTGTCTCCCACCCGCCCTCCTCCTCTAACCTAATAATAAAACCCATTGGTCTGAGGTAAGTACCATATTTTATTATATTATTATTATTTTTTATAAAAAATTTAATTTAGTTGTTAGCCAGATCTTGGTAGAAAGTTAGAGGAATGGCTGGGAAGGGAGTGCAATGTTCCTCCTGCAGGATGTTTGAGGTGAGGGATGCAGTTAGTGTCCCTGCTGATTTTACCTGCAGGAAGTGCTGCCATCTCCAGCTCCTCCAAGACCGAGTTAGGGAACTGGAGCTGGAGTTGGAAGAACTTCGGATCATTCGGGAGGCAGAAGGGGTCATAGATAGCAGCTTCAGGGAATTAGTTACACCAAAGATTGGAGATAGGTGGGTAACTGTAAGAGGGACTGTGAAAAAGCAGTCAGTGCAGGGATCCCCTGCGGTCGTTCCCCTGAGAAACAAGTATACCGCTTTGGATACTTGTGGGGGGGACAACTTACCAGGGGTAAGCCATGGGGTACGGGCCTCTGGCACGGAGTCTGTCCCTGTTGCTCAGAAGGGAAGGGGGGAGAGCATTAGTAATTGGGGACTCTATAGTCAGGGGCACAGATAGGAGATTTTGTGGGAGCGTGAGAGACTCACGTTTGGTATGTTGCCTCCCAGGTGCAAGGGTACGTGATGTTTCGGATCGTGTTTTCCGGGTCCTTAGGGGGGAGGGGGAGCAGCCCCAAGTCGTGGTCCACATTGGCACTAACGACATAGGTAGGAAAGGGGACAAGGATGTCAGGCAGGCTTTCAGGGAGCTAGGATGGAAGCTCAGAACTAGAACAAACAGAGTTGTTATCTCTGGGTTGTTGCCCGTGCCACGTGATAGTGAGATGAGGAATAGGGAGAGAGAGCATTTAAACACGTGGCTACAGGGATGGTGCAGGCGGGAGGGATTCAGATTTCTGGATAACTGGGGCTCTTTCTGGGGAAGGTGGGACCTCTACAGACAGGATGGTCTACATCTGAACCTGAGGGGCACAAATATCCTGGGGGGGAGATTTGTTAGTGCTCTTTGGGGGGGTTTAAACTAATGCAGCAGGGGCATGGGAACCTGGATTGTAGTTTTAGGGTAAGGGAGAATGAGAGAATAGAGGTCAGGAGCACAGATTTGACGTCGCAGGAGGGGGCCAGTGTTCAGGTAGGTGGTTTGAAGTGTGTCTACTTCAATGCCAGGAGTATACGAAACAAGGTAGGGGAACTGGCAGCATGGGTTGGTACCTGGGACTTCGATGTTGTGGCCATTTCGGAGACATGGATAGAGCAGGGACAGGAATGGATGTTGCAGGTTCCGGGGTTTAGGTGTTTTAGTAAGCTCAGAGAAGGAGGCAAAAGAGGGGGAGGTGTGGCGCTGCTAGTCAAGAGCAGTATTACGGTGGCGGAGAGGATGCTAGATGGCGACTCTTCTTCCGAGGTAGTATGGGCTGAAGTTAGAAACAGGAAAGGAGAGGTCACCCAGTTGGGAGTTTTTTTTGGCCTCCTAATAGTTCTAGGGATGTAGAGGAAAGGATGGCGAAGATGATTCTGGATAAGAGCGAAAGTAACAGGGTAGTTATTATGGGAGACTTTAACTTTCCAAATATTGACTGGAAAAGATATAGATCGAGTACAATAGATGGGTCGTTTTTTGTACAGTGTGTGCAGGAGGGTTTCCTGAAACAATATGTTGACAGGCCAACAAGAGGCGAGGCCACGTTGGATTTGGTTTTGGGTAATGAACCAGGCCAGGTGTTGGATTTGGAGGTAGGAGAGCACTTTGGGGACAGTGACCACAATTCGGTGACGTTTACGTTAATGATGGAAAGGGATAAGTATACACCGCAGGGCAAGAGTTATAGCTGGGGGAAGGGCAATTATGATGCCATTAGGTGTGACTTGGGGGGGATAAGGTGGAGAAGTAGGCTGCAAGTGTTGGGCACACTGGATAAGTGGGGCTTGTTCAAGGATCAGCTACTGCGTGTTCTTGATAAGTATGTACCGGTCAGACAGGGAGGAAGGCGTCGAGCGAGGGAACCGTGGTTTACCAAGGAAGTGGAATCTCTTGTTAAGAGGAAGAAGGAGGCCTATGTGAAGATGAGGTGTGAAGTTTCAGTTGGGGCGATGGATAGTTACAAGGTAGCGAGGAAGGATCTAAATAGAGAGCTAAGACGAGCAAGGAGGGGACATGAGAAGTATTTGGCAGGAAGGATCAAGTAAAACCCAAAAGCTTTCTATAGGTATGTCAGGAATAAGCGAATGACTAGGGTAAGAGTAGGACCAGTCAAGGACAGGGATGGGAAATTGTGTGTGGAGTCTGAAGAGATAGGCAAGATACTAAATGAATATTTTTCGTCAGTATTCACTCAGGAAAAAGATAATGTTGTGGAGGAGAATGCTGAGCCCCAGGCTAATAGAATAGATGGCATTGAGGTACGTAGGGAAGAGGTGTTGGCAATTCTGGACAGGCTTAAAATAGATAAGTCCCCGAGACCTGATGGGATTTATCCTAGGATTCTCTGGGAGGCCAGGGAAGAGATTGCTGGACCTTTGGCTTTGATTTTTATGTCATCATTGGCTACAGGAATAGTGCCAGAGGACTGGAGGACAGCAAATGTGGGCCCTTTGTTCAAAAAGGGGAGCAGAGACAACCCCGGCAACTATAGACCGGTGAGCCTCACGTCTGTAGTGGGTAAAGTCTTGGAGGGGATTATAAGAGACAAGATTTATAATCATCTAGATAGGAATAATATGATCAGGGATAGTCAGCATGGCTTTGTGAAGGGTAGGTCATGCCTCACAAACCTTATTGAGTTCTTTGAGAAGGTGACTGAACAGGTAGATGAGGGTAGAGCAGTTGATGTGGTGTATATGGATTTCAGCAAAGCGTTTGATAAGGTTCCCCACGGTAGGCTATTGCAGAAAATACGGAGGCTGGGGATTGAGGGTGATTTAGAGATGTGGATCAGAAATTGGCTAGCTGAAAGAAGACAGAGGGTGGTGGTTGATGGGAAATGTTCAGAATGGAGTACAGTCACAAGTGGAGTACCACAAGGATCTGTTCTGGGGCCGTTGCTGTTTGTCATTTTTATCAATGACCTAGAGGAAGGCGCAGAAGGGTGGGTGAGTAAATTTGCAGACGATACTAAAGTCGGTGGTGTTGTCGATAGTGTGGAAGGATGTAGCAGGTTACAGAGGGATATAGATAAGCTGCAGAGCTGGGCTGAGAGGTGGCAAATGGAGTTTAATGTAGAGAAGTGTGAGGTGATTCACTTTGGAAGGAATAACAGGAATGCGGAATATTTGGCTAATGGTAAAGTTCTTGAAAGAGTGGATGAGCAGAGGGATCTAGGTGTCCATGTACATAGATCCCTGAAAGTTGCCACCCAGGTTGATAGGGTTGTGAGGAAGGCCTATGGAGTGTTGGCCTTTATTGGTAGAGGGATTGAGTTCCGGAGTAGGGAGGTCATGTTGCAGCTGTACAGAACTCTGGTACGGCCGCATTTGGAGTATTGCGTACAGTTCTGGTCACCACATTATAGGAAGGACGTGGAGGCTTTGGAGCGGGTGCAGAGGAGATTTACCAGGATGTTGCCTGGTATGGAGGGAAAATCTTATGAGGAAAGGCTGATGGACTTGAGGTTGTTTTCGTTGGAGAGAAGAAGGTTAAGAGGAGACTTAATAGAGGCATACAAAATGATCAGGGGGTTGGATAGGGTGGACAGTGAGAGCCTTCTCCCGCGGATGGAAATGGCTGGCACGAGGGGACATAACTTTAAACTGAGGGGTAATAGATATAGGACAGAGGTCAGAGGTAGGTTCTTTACGCAAAGAGTAGTGAGGCCGTGGAATGCCCTACCTGCTACAGTAGTGAACTCGCCAACATTGAGGGCATTTAAAAGTTTATTGGATAATAATGATGGCATAGTGTAGGTTAGATGGCTTTTGTTTCGGTGCAACATCGTGGGCTGAAGGGCCTGTACTGCGCTGTATTGTTGTATGTTCTATGTTCTATGAAGGGAAGTCTTAGAAACCACAATCCATATCAAAAGTAATAGCCACTCCATATCAAAAGTAATAACACAATCAGCTTACAACCATATGAACATACAAGCAAGGAGCAGGAGTAGATCATTCCGCCCCTCAAGCCTGCTCCACCAATTAATACGATCATGGGCAGGATTCTCCCATGAATCACCACTGAGTTGCGTTCGCGTTGGGAGCTCAACTCCAGAGCAATTCACCATCCCTTGTCATGCAAATTTATGCATGGTGGGAATTGTGTCGATTCTGTTGCGAATCCTGCTGTAGTTGACTGTTTTCTGCAGAGAAAAAGTGGAAGTGAGGGCACTTAACTGTCTTTGATGTGATCCAGGAGTGGTTAATCATAGCTAGTTCTTTATAAACATTGTGATTAGTTTAACAGCTGACTACTTGACCTTCGGGGCAACTCCCTTCAGGAGTTACCCCCTTGGCCCACCATGAGATCCATCACGTCAGGGCTGCATTTGTAAATATCTGTACCAATTCTTGCCCATGTGAATCCCGGCCCACAGAACTGGAGATTCATGCTGGCCTGGAGAATATGCTGCACAGGCTGTTAATAGGATGCAAATTGATCTATTTGTATCCTCCCACTGGCATGAAAATGAAAATCGCTTATTGTCACAAGTAGGCTTCAAATGAAGTTACTGTGAAAAGCCCCTTGATATGGCATATGGCATAGGGCGCAAACTTCAATGCCGCCACCAGCGGGAGTCTGGAGGGAACGGAATCGGCGACGTTTTTGCCTGACCTGGATTCTTCGACTCATCAAGAAATCGCTAGCAGCAGTGGGCGGCGGAGAACGTAGCCCCATGTGTGATTTGACGGTAATCTCAAATCTGCATCCCGTCCACCCTGATAACCTATCAACCCCTTGCTTACGAAGAATCTATCCACCTTTGCCTTAAAAATATTCAAAGACTTGTCTTCCACCACCTTTTCAGGAAGGGAATTTCAAATACTCACGACCCTCTGAAAGAAAAAAATTCACCTCATATCTGTGTCAAATGGGCGATCCCTTATTTTTAAAGAATGACCTCTAGTTCTAGATTCTCCCACAAGAAGAAACATTCTTTCCACATTCACCTGTCAAGACTCCTCAGGGTCTTATATGTTTCAATCACCCCTTACTCTTCTAAACTCCAGCAGAAACATGCCTAGCCTGTCCAACCTTTCCTCATAAGACAGCCCACCCATTCCAGAACCTTCTGTGAACTGATTCCAACAAATTTATATTCTTCCTTAAATAAAGTGATCAGTACTGTACACTGTACTCCAGATCTGGGACGGAATTCTCCAGCTGGCGCGATTCTCTTTTCCCTCCACCAGCGCATCCCTGCCCATGGGTTTTCCAGTGGTGTGGGGTGGCTTCAATGGGAAATCCCATTGTCAAGCAGCGAGAAGATAGAATCCCACCGCCAGTGAACGGCGCGTCGCTGAGAAACACACGGCTGAGGGACGGGAGAACCCACCCCCTCGTCATACAGTGCCCTGTACAACTGAAGCCACAGCTCCCTACTTTTATATCAATTCCTCTCACAATGATAACATTCTATCAGCTTAACTAATTACCCCCATACGTTAACCCCTATACAATGAATGTTTATTTTTTGTAATAACCTTTAATCAAATACTTACTGGAAATCTAAGTGCAGTACATCCACTGGTTGCCGTTTTTCCACAGCATAGGCTACTTCAAAGAGCTGCAATAACTTGGTTAAACATGTTTTACGTTTCACAAAACCATGTTGACTCTACCTCTTTACCTTGAGCTTACCCAAGTGCTCTGCTATAACTTATTTAATAGTAGCTTCTAACATTTTCCATATGGCAGATGTTAAGCTAACTGGCCTGTAGTTCCCAACTTTTTGTCTCTCTCCCTTTATAAATCATAGAATTATAGAATCCCTACAGTGCAGAAGGAGGCCATTCAGCCCATCGAGTCTGCAACGACCTTCCAAAAGAGCACCCTACCTAGGCCCACTCCCCACCCAACACTGGTAACCCCCTATCCCCTCCTAACGTTTAGACACTATGGAGCAATTTAGCATGGGTAATCCACCTCACCTGCACACCTTTGGACTGTGGGAGGAAACCGGAGCACCCGGAGGAAACTCACGTACACACGGGGAGAACATGCAGACTCCGCACAGACAGTGACCCAAGCTGGGAATTGAACCTGGAAACCTGGAGCTGTGAAGCAAAAGTGCTAACCGCTGTGCTACTGTGACACCCTGATCGAGAAGGAGGGCTTAGCAGGTATATTGGTGGAATTTCTTCGCACCGTAGATGTTTATTGAAGGCAGTTTGACATAGTAACCGACCAAAAGCCATTACTGGGTCTTTTATTCATAATTCATAGAACTTACAGTGCACAAGGAGGCCATTTAGCCCATCACGTCTGCACTGGCCCTTCGAAAGAGCACACTACATAAGGCCCATGCCTCCACGCTATCCCCATAACCCAGTAACCCCACCTAACCATTTGGACACTAAGAGCAATTTAGCATGGGTAATCCACCTCACCGGCACATCTTTGGATAGTGGGAGGAAATCGGAGCACCCGAAGGAAACCCACGCAGACATGGGGAGAATGGGAAAGCTCCACACAGATGTTGTCCAAGGTTGGGTCCCTGGTGCTGTAAGGCAGCAGTGCTAAACATTGTGCGACCCTGCCACCCCCAAATAATGGAGTTACATTTTCTATCTTCCAACCTAATGGAACCATCCTTGAATCCAGGGAGTGTTGAAAAATTAAAACCAATGCATCAACAATCTCACAAGACACTTCCTTTAAGACCCTAAGATGAAGTCCATCAGAATCTGATCCCTTGTCACCCACAACTCCAACAATTTACTCAGTACCACTTCTATAGTGACTGTTACTTTCCTGAGTTCCTCCCTCCCTTTCATTTCCTGGTTTATAGCTGTATCTGAGATGTTACTTATATCTTCTATAGTGAAGACTGATACAAAATATTTGTTCAATTCATCTGCCATCTCTTTGTTATCGATTATCAATTCTGCAGACTCAATTTCCACAGGATCAACGCTCATTTTGTAAACATTTTTCTTTTTAAAATATTTATAAAAGGTCGTACTATCTGTTTTTATATTTCTGGGTAGCTTTCGCTCATACTCTAATTTTCTCTCTCCTTATTAATCTTTCATTTAGAAGTTTTACAACATCAGGTTAAAGTCCAACAGGTTTGTTTCGAATCACCTGATGAAGGAGCTGCACTCCGAAAGCTAGTTGTAAGACTTCTTACTGTGCCTATCCCAGTCCAACGCCGGCATCTCCACAACATAACTACCATTAATCTTTTGGTCATCCTTTGCTGTTCCTTATATTCCGTCCAATCTTTTGCCCTGCCTTCAGCTTTTGCACAAATATAAGCTTTTTCTTTAAGTTTGATACTATCTTTAACCTTTCTTGTTCACCATGGATGGTGGGTGACCTTGGATCTTTTCTTACTCATTGGAATGTATCTTTTCTGTGTATTTGGAGATATCCCAGTTTCCCACTGCATCTCTACAGACCTATTCGTTAACCTAATTTGCCAATTCACTTTCGACAGCTTCGATTTCATGCCTTCATATTTGCCCATATTTAAGTTTAAAAACAGAGGGCAGGATTTTCCGGCCGTTCCCAAAGATCCCATTGGCAGCCAATAGCACCGCTGGAAAATCTGTTGCGGTGAACTCCTTACCTAGGTTCACTTTGCCTTTCTGACTTTCCCAGTTTGTACATAAATTAAAATCTCCACGACTATCACCTTGTCTTTCTGTCGAGCTCCAGTTGTGCTCCCTAGGTGTGCACATCACCAACAATCTGTCCTGGTCAACCCACGTTGACGCTATGACCAAGAAAGCACAACAGCGCCAATATTTTCTCAGAAAACTAAGGAAATTCAGCATGTCCGCATTGACTCTTATCAATTTTTACAGGTGCACCATAGAAAGAATCCTATCTGGCTGCTTCACAGCCTGGTATGGCAACTGCTCGGCCCAAGACCGTAAGAAACTAAAGAGAGCCGTGAACACAGCACAGAAAGTTTAGTTTCTCTGCCGGTTGGCCTTTCACACCTTTAATTCTCTCTGAGGACTGTTGATTAGTCGTGTAGTTTACTTTCTTTCTACCCCCAAACACCAATGTGCCGTGATCTTTGTATATCAACATACATGATGAATATATGTAATGCTAGTACAGGCAATTGAACACTAGAGGCCTCACTATCAGAACCTATATTAATGGTTTTCTCGCTCTTTCTGATGAGCGTGTGCATCAGGAGTGAAGAGAAAATAGACATAGTAAAGCTAGAGAGAGAAGTTATTTGTTATCAAAGCATTGCATTGTATTATTTACTTAGTTATTTCTACAATTGTTTCTTTATTTTACTCGTTGAGTATTAAGTAAAAGAACTCAATAGTTATTTATATTACTCAATAAATTAGTTTATATTTACAAGAAGACTAGTGTTCATTTCAACAACTCGGCTGGTTCAAAAGGGTAATATATATATTATGTAAGGTAATGTAACATGGTACCAGGATAAATTAGGCTTTTAAGACAGACTAGTAAAGAAATTTGAACGAAAAAGAAGAAAAAGTCGGAATCAACTATTCGACTACGGCTCATTTTTCATTCTCTATTGTGCCAATGCTCAGTCTCGGTCTCACTCAGGCTGAAGTTTCCCCTCAGTGATCATGTGCCCTAAGCAAGTTTTGTCCATATATCTAATATTGGACACTAGGGGTGCAATTCTCCAGAAAAATGTCTAAATGTGGTAGTGAGCGTGAATTTCCGCGAGCTACTTGGAACTCGGCCCAGCGAGGCTGGCAAAGCAATTCAATGTTAATTGGTCCACATAACGACGCCTTACGGGCTTCTTCCCGCAAATGAAGGCTAGCCAGCTGATTCACCGGACCGCGCTCACCAGCCCCCCCCGCTAACAAGGTCAAGCAGCACGTGCAAACCCCAGCCAGCTCCCAACAATGGCACAGAGGAGACCAGCCCCAAGATTTGGGGGCGCGGCTCTGGGGAGGCTCCTGGAGGTGATGGAGGCCAGGAGGGATGTCCTGTACCCGAGGGACCCGGAGGTTGAGCCACAAGGCAGCCAGTGCTGCCTGGGATGAGGAGGCAGCAGCTGTGAGCTCGGGGAGTGTGACCAGGAGGACTGGGCAGCAGGGCAGGACAAAGATCAATGACCTACACCAGACAGCATTGGTGAGTAGACACCAATGCCCCCCACCCCCTTCCCCCAAAGGGAGCACCCACCCCCAACTCTCCATGTGACCGCCAGACCTCCCTCCCCCACTCCCCCCTCAACCCCCCCAACCCCACCTTCACACCCCCTCTTCCACCACTGTGAACCATGCGTGTGGTTAACGATGCCGGCTCTGTGTCTCCTCAGGAAAAGCTCTCCCATAATCATCGGGAGAGGACCCAGACTGGCGGTGGGGTGCCAGACATAAGAATTCTCACCTCCTTCGAGGAGCAGCCCTGGAGGTGACTGGTGTGGCCGAGGATAGATCGATCAGCCACACGGAGGCTGGCGGACACTGCAGAGGTGAGGAACCACCGGACTCCACCCGTAAGACCAGTCAAACATGAGTACTGATTGCCTTACTGACTGACCCATCCCTCCCACTGACCACATGTCCATCCCGGGCAGCACCCTCTCCTGACTCCAAGGAGAACACCTCGGAGGAGAGCTCCGAGCAAGCAACCGTGGTTGTGGCACAGCTGTCATCCCCACCCTCCACCAGCACAGATACATGCACCTCAGTGGGACATATTGGTGGACAGGCTTTGGGGGCACGATCTGGTGAGCACCACACTGCTGAGGATGCACATCAGGTGGAGGCAGGAACCCCCAGGTGAGACAACAGTTGGAGGTCTGTGTGTTAATTGGTTTTTCACCACACTACGGCGTGATCCAGTTTTCGCCTAGAGGATTGAGCTGGTTGCAATGCAAACTGTTTGGCGCCCGGTGCGAATCCTGTTTTTGACCTCTCTCGCTATTCACTGTGCAGTTTTGGTCCCCTTATTTGAGGGAAGATGTAATGGCATTGGAGGCAGTTCAGAGGAGGTTCACTAGATTGATTCCGGAGAATAGGGGTTTGTCGTATGAGGCGAGGTGGAATAGGTTAGGCTTATGCTGTCTAGACTTGAACTACAAAAGGTTGTGAATGCAGCCCGATCCATCACGCAAACCAGCCTCCCATCAAGTGACTCTGTCTTGGAAAGACAGCCAGCATAATTAAGGACTCCACGCACCCCGGACATACTCTCTTCCACCTTCTTCCATCAGGAAAAAGATAGAAAAGTTTGAGGTCACGTATCAACTGTCTCAAGAACAGCTTCGTCCTTGCTGCCACTAGACTTTTAAATGGTCCTACCTCATATTATGTTGATCTTTTCTCTACACCCTAGCTACGACTGTAACATTACATTCTGCAGTCTCTCCTTCCGTACCTATGTACGGTATGCGTTGTCTGTATAGAATGCAAGAAAAAATACTTTTCACTGCATACTAATACATGTGACAATAATAAATCAAATCAAGAATGAAGGGGGATCAAATTGAGGTTTATTAGATAAAAGGTATGGATAAAGTAGACATGGAGCAGATGCTTCCTCATATGGGGCATTCTAAAACAAGAGGTCATAATCCTCTTAGAATAAGAGGTCGCAAATTTAAAACAGAGTTGAAAATCTGTGGAATCCACTACCCCAGAGTGCGGTGGATGCAGGGACATTGAGTAAATTTAAGTAGGAGTTAGACAGATTTTTAATTGGTAATGGGTTGAAGGGTTATGGAGAACGTGCAGGATGGTGGATTTGAGGCCGGGATGGGATCAGCCATGATCGCATTGAAGGTGTTTAGGCTCAGAAGGCTAAATTGCCTAATCCCACTCCTCGGTCATGTGTTCTTGGGAGGAGATGCTGTGGCTGATTTCGCAATCCAGCTTTTGGTCTGTAGCATTGTAGGCAACAGAGTAAGAACATATCAGCCATGATCGAATGACGGATCGAACTTATGAACTTTGCTTGCTGGGAACGGTGGAAGGGCTGTGCTGTTTGATACAACCCGCCACCAATTATTGGGACATGCGGCCTACATACCTAGCATCACATCAGCACTGAAATTCATATGCCACGTCGTTCATCTGTGTGATAGGCCGAACATTCTTTTGGTTTGTGGCAGCATCCTGCTCAAATTTGTGAGACACCTTACCCTTCATCTGAGGTAAACTGGGCAGTTTGTAGGACTGAAAATGGCACCTTTAGGCGCATTCATGAGGTCATGCGATAAGCCTGAGTGAGACATGTGATGTTCTCTGTTTATAATAATAAGACTCTTTATTGTTACAAGTAGGCTGACATTAACACTGCAATGAAGTTACTGTGAAAAGCTCCTCGTCTCCACATTCTGGCGCCTGTTCAGTTACACAGAGGGAGAATTCAGAGAACTATCCTACCGTACTGCCTTTGTGTCTATCAGGATGTCTTGAAAACGTAGTGTTGAACAAAGAACATCAAGCTGAGTTACTGGTTTATTTACACTACTTGGGCGACAGGTCAGCATAGTGGTTAGCACTGTTGCTTCACAGCACCAGGGTCCCAGGTTCGATTCCCGGCTTGGGTCATTGTCTACGTGGAGTCTGCACATTCTCCCCGAGTCTGCGTGGGTTTCCCCTCCAGGTGCTCCATTTTTCTCCCACAAGTCCAGAAAGATGTGCTGTTAGGTAATTTGGACATTCTGCATTCTCCCTTTGTATACCCGAACAAGGCGGGGGTGGTGGGGTGGGGCGGGGGGGGGGGGGGGTGGGGTGGGGTGGGGGGGGGGGAAGGGGGGTGGGGGGTGGGGCGGGGGGGGGGGGGTGGGATAGGGTGGGGGGGGAGGGGGGTGGGGGGGTGGGGGAGGGGGGTGGGGTGGGGGGGTGTGGGGGCGGGGGGGGGGGGGTGGGGGCGGGGGGGGCGGGGGGGGCCCGGAGGGGGGGGGGGGCTCAAGCATTCCAGGTACGGGGCCGCCCCTTGGCCGGGGGTGAGGGATGAGGGGCTTTGTGTCTGTGACTCCCTCAGGTCATCTTTAAATATTGTGGAGACCCATCATAGGTGCAACCACAGGTGCAGCCTGTCTGGCGTACCAAACTCTCCCAGGAGAGTTTCTATCCTGAAAGTCAATTTCACCCCCTTTGACTGTGAGCAGCCTCTAGCATCACAGCTGAGGGCTATTTCAAATGAGATTTTAGCCTTGTTTGTTGTGAGAACACTTTATGCTCCTCAACTCTCAAGTGCTTCTTCGAGGGCACACATGCCATGTCTCAGAGGATGATTAGTGCACTGCATATCCAGCAACCTTTGATATCTGAACAGTGTGCCTGAACTCTAGGAGGCTGCTGCCTACAATCAAACACTACAGAGCAGGGCTTCACCACTGAGGATCCTCTTGTGACCAAAGGGTAAGTGCGTGGATGAGCGGAAAGCTGCTGAGCACGGTCTCCCTAATGTTCCCAGCAGAGGTATGGGGTCTAGGGGCTCCTGATGTGGCTGAGGGTGAGTGTGTAGAGCAAGATTTTCCAGCACAGCTGGCTCACTGGATGGCACTCTGGGAGAAGGTGGGACAATCATGGTAAGGTTGGAGGACGCTTGGGGAATTTGAGGATCCTGGGATGGAAACCCGAGCTGATTATCAGACTCTCTCCTTCTCCAATTCCTTCCAGATAAAACTAGGTTTGCTGGAGTCAATCCTGTGGAGGCTGCGCACACATTGCTTATGGCAGCCGAAGCAGGCAGCCACGGTAGAGGCCGCAGTGACAACGCAGACTGGAGGCAGCACCACATGTGCAGGTGCCCCCCCGCACACCCTGAAGATCCGGCCGCCCATTAGGCTGAGGAGGTTCCCAGAAGAGGAGGCCAACGATGCCCAAAGTGTACAGGCGTCTTTGGTCATTCTATGAGCAGACGGACATCACGTGCCGCAGAAGACTCCATCTCAACAGACAGACAGTGCAGCACCTGTGCCACATCCTTGCGGACATGGCATCCTGTGGAGGAGGAGGACATTCGCTCCTAGTGGCCGTGAAGCTCATTGAACCTTTAAGCCATCTCGTCATTCCTGGGCTTGAGCGGGAAACTGAATGGCATATCACAGTCATCAGCCCACAGGTGCATCGGGGAGGTGATGGATGCTCTGTATGCCCGAGCTTCAGACTATATCACTTTTGACCTAGACCAGGCCCACAAAGATGCACCGGCTGCAGGATATGCCACTTTCGCCAGGATGCCCCAGATCCAGGGGGCGATGGTGGCATGCATGTCACTCTGTGTGCACTGGAGCATCAGGGAGTGCCCTACGTTAACAAGAATCATGAATCCCACAAGAATCAGATCGTGTATGATCACCGCCTCAGAATCATACACTCGTGTGCCCACTACCCTGAGTGCATGACAGCTACATCGTGGGGCACTCGGAGATCCATAGTGCCTTCGAGGACCACCCAATGATGATGAGGGTGGGAGGCCCTCATCATCTCCAGATTCTCCTCGGGCGAAGCTCTGTCTGTCTACTCAACCCACCCCCCACCTCAATTACCCTCCCTTCAAACTCACCACTATTTCCTTCCCTCGCCCCCAATCGCCCTATTTCCCTCCCACCCCTGAAATCCACCTCCCCAACTTCTCTGATTCTCCCATCCCCCTGCCCTTCCCCCATTCCCCATCCCTACCCACAATACCCCCCATGCTCCCCCTATTCCTCACCCTCCACACATTCCCCTCCCCAACTAATACTACACCCTCCTATTTTGCTCCTTTACCCATTCCTCTACATCCCAATCCCCGCTCCCCCATTCCCTGCACCCCCATCGCAGCATCCTCTCCACAATCACCCCCGTTCTCCCCCAAGGGTATGTATAACATTACTTCAGGGGAATGGGCCTGTTTTGGCATTGTCAGCGGGTCACTATACAGGGCAGGAGAGTGATGATTGTTATGTTCTGTGTTGTGGCCGTGGTAAAGATGCACACAGAACATCTGGGGGAAGCGATAAACCAAATGAAAATCAGGCCTGTTTGGGGGATGAAACCTGGAAAATACCTCTTCAACCCCCTTAAGCAATTGAAACTAGCCTGGAATACCATCCTAGCCGAGGTAATTCTATGCGATACCTACTTTCTGGAAGTGGTCATAACTACCCTAACCAAAGAGTCCGGATCACGCTTGGAGGAATTCTGGTCACATTTTAAGTGGACCAAGCATCCATTCATTCTCTGTAGCAAACATTGCTTACTGTCATCTGAATTCTATTACATTTAATGTAAGAGGGAGTCAACAGAGCAGTCAGCATTAAAAGATTAAAATGAAGGACCACGTGGGAATATTATAAACATTGCTCGCCAATGGGTGTATTAAAACTATATCTGTTGGCACAGTAAGAAGTCTTACAACACCAGGTTAACATCCAACAGGTTGTTTCGAATCAGTAGCTTTCGGAGCACAGCTCCTTCCTCAGATGAATCATGGCTCCATCTGTTGGGAAGGTGAAGTAGAATGGCATTGATTCCTTGAAATAATCTTATGCTATTTGTCTCTTTTTGATGTGGGAGGTTTCCCACCTAATTTACGCTGCACAGTTCACTGAAGCAAAGTCAAAGCTCGTTTCACTGCACAAAATCTGTTGTGTAACTGACCTTTATATAAATGAAGGTTTAATCAGGAAAATGCTAATGTAGTGAACCTCTTTTGAGATTACCTGCATCACATAGCATGATACAAATAGTTAAGAATTGCATTTGACACATTGGTTTGCATATTTGTCAATTGTTTTAAGTAACAAGATTTAAAGCACTTGTCTCCTCCTCCTGCTCTTATGTCCTCATGAATAAAAACCTTGTGATTTAAAATCCTATTCAATAGCATTTAAACAAGGAGCTGGTTTAGCACAGGGCTAAATCACTAGCTTTTAAAGCAGACCAAGGCAGTTAAATTCCCATGCCAGCCTCCCCGAACAGGCGCCGGAATGTGGCGACTAGGGGCTTTTCACAGTAACTTCATTTGAAGCCTACATGTGACAATAAGCGATTTTCATTTTTCATTTTCAAATAATACCCTTTCAGAACATAATTGTTCCACAATACACTTATTATTGAAATGAATTTGAAAATTGAAGTGACCCTGTATTGAAAATCAGAATTATCCTTTACTGCCCTGACCAAAATTGAGAGTAAATGCATCATAGCTTCACTGCAGTAATAATTCATTTACTTAAATGAGAAATATTATTGCCAGTATGTTATCAGAAATATCTTTTTCAAATTAATGGTAAACTATAATGTAATATTCTGACTCTGTAAGTACAAACAATTAAAAATATTGAAATAGTAAAATACCAGTGTAACCAATCAAATGTTTGCTATTTTACTTTACTTGCGATTGTTATTTGATTGAAACACATCGATATTCACTGTGCATTGCACACAGGGCGTAATGCATGAATGTTATCGATTGGCTTGAGTTGGGAACATTCCAGAGAATATGCGCACTGTTAATGTGCACTGTTAGGCTGCGCTGTTGCGTCTACTGGGGTATATATTCTTTTAAATACAATAGTTCTTGGAAACAGATTGCTTATCCGGCTTTGATGATCATCTGAATACTGCTAGTATCATCCTGAGATAATCCGAGAGAGGATACACAGGAGATTTACAAGAATGTTGCAGGTTTGCCGTTCCAGCTAAGAGGAAGGATTGGATTAGCTGGTGCTCCTTCCTTTGGAATGGAGGTGGGTCAGGTGAGGTTTAATTCAGGTGTATAAAATTATGGGGGGAGAGGGCTCTGGAACGAATGGCTGATTAGGACATATTTTATTTGGCAGAAAGATCAATAACCAGGGAGCAGAGATTTAAACTAAGCACTCGAAGAATTGGAACATAGTTGAGGGACAGATTCTACCCAGAGGATAGTGAGGGTTTGGAACTTGATTTTTGAAAGGGTGGTAGAGACAGAAACATTTCTTCAGATTTAAAAACTACTTTACATGCTCCTGACATGCTGTAACCCACAAGGCCAAGAATTGTAAAGTGAGATTTGGCTGAAAAACTGTTTTTCGGTCAGCACATACGTGATAGGCTGAATGCCCTCCTTTTAGCCATACATTTCTACAATTCTTAAGTGCTGTATATATTATTTTACATCGATCTCTCTTTATAGCGCCATGGTTTTTCGACAGCAGCTGTGTGCTGACCCAATTAAAATGAGCCACTTAATTGTGTATATGGAATCAAATCTATGAATTGTGACACGCTTTTATTTATTTTTCTTTCATGATTTTTACCAGCAAGAAATTGAAGGTCAACAGAAATAGCCTTGTTGAAAAATATTAGCTTAAAATATTATTAAAAGTAGACGGTAGAGAATAATGATGTACAGCGTGATCTGAACCATCTGCCTCTGGAAGATTGAAGAGTTCACTGGTTTAATCCAGCTTACTGAAGGCAAACCATTTTCCCAAAAGCACTTGACTCGTTCCCTGCCTTTAAAGTAAAAGCCAGCAAGCTGACTAGTCCTCTGTTCATTTTTCCTTATATGCCCATACATCTTCTATCCGCAACTTTATATCTGATTAATTGCCTCATTGCTAAAGGTATGTCTTTCCTGTTGAAATCTATGGTGAGTGGGCAGGTGAAGAATTTAGGACTTGGAGGTGGAGATGAAGAAAAGAAAGAAGAAGGCGGTGCTTCTGACCCTGCAGCTGCTGCAGGCATGACCAGAGAAGAATATGAAGAATACCAAAAGCAGATGGTGGAAGAAAAGTAAGTTTACCAAAGACTAAAAATATGATTCAAATGTTTATAATTTTGGTCGCATCCAAGAAACTGACAGCAAACATCCATACAAAACGATGACATGTCTTTACAGCATAATATATAAATTGCAAGGCAGTTTACCGAAATTTTAACACTTTGATAGATTGTCAATAGGAAACAAAATTCTAGACTATTACTTATTTGATGAGCATTATTTACAACTATATGTGGATGGCAGAAAAAGTATTAAACGCGCTTTCACATGTATCTTCATGAAATTTGTGTTGGTAATTAGGCTTTTTTTTAACCTATCTTGGAATATTAATTGACTTCTATTCAACTTCAGATAAAACTTCCAACAAAAATACCCATAAGTTTGAAAAAGGTTGAAAACGTACTCAAGTAGGTACCAACAAATGTTTTGAGTCTACACTCTTGTTTCCCTGCCCACCTTATTGTGATTGAGGTACTTGCTTGTGAAACAAAATAATAATTGTTGAGCACATTTTTTTTAAAAAGGCGTTGCAGATTCAGCATACAGATTTTATAGTTCTGAAAGTTTGGTAAAATACCTTTTTAATGTTGGTGGGGAAAGAAGAAAAATAGCAATACAGACTGACACGTTTGCAAATCCTGTTTCTTTAACCATTGAAACAAAACTGCAGTTATATTATATAGGAGCAGGCTCAGGACTATGAGGAATGCAAAGACAGAATTACAATGTGTGCACGTCAATGCCCAAAGTGTGGTGAATCATGTTGGTGAAATACAAGCACAAATCACAGTGTGGGAAGGTGATGCAGTGGCAGCATTGGAAACATGGCTAAAAAAATGGTGAGGGCTGGGTATGTGATATCTTCTTCTTTAGCTCTCTGCCTGAAAGCAGGTCCAATCCATAGCTTCACAAACATCTCCACCGGTAGGGGATGGAGGCAGCCACTGAATCCAGCCCAGAACTGGGATCAAAACCAGTTTTGTGAAATCTGATCCACACCACCTGTCCAGTTAACTGATCCCCTCCCCCACCCAGACGATACACTTTTAAATACATGTTGTAGCCTGGAGCTATGGAGATGCTCCAATTTCTTTCCATCACATTGTCATTGTCATAATATACACCAGTATATCATGGTGCAGACACACACTGATGGACACACAATGGGACCAATCAACACACACACAACACCGCAGCCAATCACCAGTTAGAGCACACGCACTATAAAGACAGGGGGCAGCGGAGTTCCCGCTCATTTGAGTTGCAGCTAGCTAGGAGGACAGAGCTCACAGCCTACAGCACAGGCATTCACCATGTGCTGAGTGCATCGACTGGTTAGGACAAGGCAAAGGTCTTTAGTTAAAGCTAGTATCGTGTTAACCCACAGTCAGAGTATGTTAAACAGTTAATGATTCAATAAAATAGTGTTGCACTATTTCAAGTGTTGGTGACCTGTATGTGTTCCACGGATCCAGAGCACCCAACACAACATACCAGGAGTTAGGGATATTAGCACTTCTTAGACCTACCTGCAAGTGATCTGCCTTCTGCCAGCATTCCGTCATCCTGCAACATGGACAACATCAGCCCGCCGCCGCCGCTCCGCATCGCTGGCAACCTAGGGGCCAACTGGAAGATATTCAAACAGCACTTCCAGCTCTTCCCTGAGGCCACAGACCGGGAGGACACCTCGGATACCAGAAAGATTGCTCTCCTCCTCTCCACGGCCGGAGACCATGCCATCCACATTTTCAATTCTCTCACCTTTGCGGATGATGAAGATAAAACAAAGTTCAAGACGGTCCTCCTCAGGTTTGACACTCACTGCAGTGTAGAGGTGAATGAAAGTTTCGAGCGCTACATGTTCCAACAGCGTTTGCAGGGTAAGGATGAACCTTTCCAATCCTTTCTCACATACCTCCGCATCCTTGGGCAGTCTTGCAGCTACGGGCCCACCTCCGACTCCATGATACGCGACCAGATCGTTTTTGGTGTTCAATCGGACCCCCTACGACATCAGCTCCTCAAAGTAAAGCAGCTCACCCTAGCGACCGCCATTGAGACCTGTGTCTTACACGAAAACGCCACGAGTCGGTATTCCCACATCCAAGCGGCTGAAACGGCGCAGCAAGGTCCCCATGAGGCGGAACGGGTCCAAGCGATTGAGCAACTCCAGAGCCTCTGCCTGGATGAGGGCGGCCATTTTGCGCGCTTTTCGCAGACTCCCGCGCTTGTGCGCACCAAACGAGGGGATGGCGACGTTGAAGAACGTAATGCGCAGGTGCGCACCATGCATGACCGCACCGCGCATGCGTGGTTGCGCAGCGAACGTGCTGACGCTACGACGTGCGGCAACTGTGGCTCCGCCCATTTAAAACGGCAATGTCCTGCCAAATCTCGACAATGCCTAAGATGTGGCATACTTGGCCACTATGCTGCCCTCTGCCGAGCAGCTCAGCCTGCCAATTCATATCGCTTCAGCCAACCTCGCAGGAATGTCTGGGCAATTCAACCCACGGTCACCGAGTCCGATGCGGACCTCCCACACAGCAGTGACACCGAGGACCCGAAGGCGCCTTTTCGAGTTGGTGTTGTGACAAAAAACAGGCTGTCCTCGAAGCAAAGACACCAGCAGCTGTCGGTAGACAGCATCGATCCAGACGATGAGTTGTGTGCCACCCTGACGGTCAACCGGTCCCAAATACGATTCCGCCTGGACACTGGTGCCTCCGCCAATCTCATTGCGTGGTCTGACTTCTGAAGCCTTTGTGTCAAACCAGCCATCCTTCCATCAGCCTGCCAGCTATTGGATTACGATGGCAATGTCATTGCTGCTAGCGGTTCGTGCCAACTTGAAGTGATGCACAGGTCACGCAAAGCCATCCTTCCTTTTGAAATCGTGGGCTCCTCGAAAGACTCCCTGCTTGGCGCGTAGGCATGCAAGCTGTTGAACCTAGTTCAGAGAGTTCACTCTCTCTCTCCTGATGACACGTCTGCCTTTCAGGACACTGACTTCAGGGCGCAACTCTACGCCATCATCGACCAGCACCACAATGTCTTTGAATGCATAGGCACGCTCCCATATACCTACAAGATCTTATTGAAACAGAATGCCACGCCTGTGGTGCACGCACCTCGCAGGGTCCAAGCACCCCTTAAGGACCGCCTCAAGGAGCAGGACCTCCAGAACCAAGGAGTGATTTCCAGAGTCACGGAACCAACCGACTGGGCCAGTTCCATGGTATGTGTAAAAAAGCCTTCTGGCGAATTAAGAATTTGCATTGATCCCAAGGATCTGAATCGCAATATCATGAGGGAGAATTATCCAATTCCCAAGCGCGAAGAGCTCACATGTGAGATGGCTCGCGCCAAGCTCTTCACCTAACTCAACGCCTCAAAAGGATTCTGGCAAATGCAGCTCGACAAATCCAGCAGGAAACTGTGTACATTCAATACCCCCTTTGGCAGATATTGTTACAACAGGATGCCTTTTGGGATCATATCTGCTTCAGAAGTGTTCCATAGGACCATAGAACAAATGATGGAAGGCATTGAAGGTGTTCGCGTCTATGTCGATGACATAATCATTTGGTCCACCACCCCGCAGGAGCATGTCAATCGCCTCCAGCGTGTGCTCAAACACATACGTGAGCAGGGCCTACGCCTCAACAGGGCCAAATGCTCTTTTGGTCAGACGGAACTCAAGTTCCTCGGGGACCACATCGCCCAGTTGTGTGTGCGGCCGGATGCGAACAAGGTGGCTGCTATCACAGCCATGAAAACGCCAGAGGACAAGAAGGCGGTCCTCCGATTTCTGGGCATGGTCAACGTTTTAGGGAAGTTCATCCCTAACCTCATCTCTCATACCACGGCTCTCAGGAACCTGGTCAGGAAGACGACAGGCTTCCAATGGCTCCCTGCCCACGAGCGCGAATGGTGAGAATCAAAACCAAACTCACCACGGCCCCGGTCTTAGCTTTCTTTGATCCAGCAAAAGAGACCAAAATTTCGACCGATGCCAGCCAATCCGGCATTGGGGCAGTGCTCCTGCAACGCGATGAGGCCTCATCATGGGCCCCCGTTGCATATGCGTCACGTGCCATGACCCCCACGGAACAGCGCTATGCGCAGATATAAAAGGAGTGCCTGGGCCTTCTGACCGGTGTGATTAAGTTTCCCGATTATGTGTATGGACTTCCTCAATTCACTGTCGAGACCGACCATCGCCCGCTGGTCAATATAATACAGAAAGAATTGAACGACATGACGCCTCGCCTCCAGCGTATTCTTCTCAAGCTCCGGCGATACGACTTCCAGCTGGTATACACCCCAGGCAAACACCTCATCATTGCCGACGCTCTCTCCAGGGCAGTCAACACTCCATGTGACCCAGCGGGATTCGTCTGCCAGGTTGACGCCCATGTGGCCTTCGTGGCCTCCAATCTACCTGCCACGGATAAATGCCTCGTCCAAATTCGCCGCGGGACGGCGGCTGACCCTTTGCTACAGCGTGTCATGCGTTACCTAACAAACGGGTGGCTCAAGGGCCAATGCCCTCAGTTCTATAATGTCAGAGATGATCTGGCGGTAGTAGATGGGGTTCTTCTGAAACTGAACTGCATTGTCATCCCGCATCCCATACGCCAGCTCATCCTGGAACAGCTGCACGAGGGCCATATTGGCGTGGAAAAGTGCCGCCGACGGGCCCGAGATGCAGTGTACTGGCCCGGCATTAATGAGGACATAGCCAACACAGTGCTCAACTGCCCCACTTGTCAGCGCTTCCAGCCGGCCCAACCACGTGAGACCCTGCAGCCCCATGAGTTGGTCCCGTCACCTTGGACCAAAGTGCGCATCGACCTGTTCCACGTGCTGGGTAGAGACGATGTCCTGATTGTGGACTACTTTTCAAATTGCCCGGAGGTGTTACGGTTGCACGACATCACATCGTCTGCAGTCATCCATGCCTGTAAGGATGCCTTTGCTCGACACGGCATCCCACTCACGGTTATGTCAGATAATGGCCCCTGCTTCGCAAGCCAGGAATGGTCCAACTTTGCCAGGCAGTACAATTTTGCACATGTGACATCCAGTCCCCTGTACCCCCAATCCAACGGCAAAGCGGAGAAGGGTGTCCACATAGTCAAACAGCTCCTCTGCAAGGCTGCCGATGCTGGGTCCGATTTCTACCTCGCCTTGCTGGCCTATCGCTCTGCCCCACTGTCCACTGGCCTGTCACCAGCCCAGTTGCTCATGGGTTGGACCCTGAGGACAACGGTGACGTCCATTCATTTCCCAGACCTCGACCACGTTCCGGTCCTTCGCCGGATGCAGCTGTCTCGTGCACAGCACAAGTCGGCTCATGACTCCCGTGCAGCTGATCTCCCTGCACTGGCTCCAGATGACAATGTCCGCATCCATCTTCCAGATGGTGGCTGGTCTGCACCGCTGTGGTCCTTCGGCAGGTGGCCCCCCGCTCATTCCTGGTTCGTCTACCGGATGGCTCCATTCTACGCCGCAATCAACGCGCCCTTCGTCTCGTTCCGCGCTCGCTACGTGATCCTCCACTGTCGCCTCGCCCTCCTGCTGACCCTGCCATGGACTATGCAGAGATCCCGGTCACTCTGCATCCTCCTCACTCTGACACAGTCCAGCCCGCTCCTCAGCCGGCGGCTCCCGACCCACCCTTGAGGCAGTCAACCAGAATTCGTCGCCCACCTCAGAGACTTAATTTGTGAACTTTGTGGACTTATGGATTTTCTGATTTGTTCTGTTCTTCCGTTTGATCGTTTACATGGTTTGTATTTTGTGTTCATCTCGTTATTCTTGTGACACACTGTTTTTCTGCACCAGGCACCTTCCCATGTAAATAGCTTAGTTCTCACGTACATAGTCCTGTAAATATTTTACACACACGTAGTCAGGGACATTCTCACCATATATTATTTATTGCCACACAGGTACATTCTTTTATAAAAGGGGGATGTCATAATATACACCAGTATATCATGGTGCAGACACACACTGATGGACACACAGTGAGACCAATCAACACACACAACACCGCAGCCAATCACCAGTTAGAGCACATGCACTATAAAGACAGAGGGCATCGGAGTTCCCGTTCATTCAAGCTGCAGCTAGCTAGGAGGACAGAGCTCACAGCCTGCAGCACAGACATTCACCATGTGCTGAGTGCATCGACTGGTTAGGACACGGCAAAGGTCTTTAGTTAAAGCTATTATTGTGTTATCCCACAGTCAGAGTATGTTAAACAGTTAATGATTCAATAAAATAGTGTTGCACTATTTCAAGTGTTGGTGACCTGTATGTGTTCCACGGATCCAGAGCACCCAACACAACAGTCATGATATGCAAACATGCAGCTAATGAACACATAGAATAGGACACGACCAATGAGCAGTCAGGACACTCAGGGGTGGTATCTCACTATAAAAGGGATGAGGCACTCACACCCCACCTCTTTCCACAGACCAACATCTACAGAGTGAGACAGGGTATATCCTCAGCATCACACCCCAGCACGTGGCTTAGAGCAAGGCTGGTTCAGTTAGACTGAGTTACTACATTTAGATTAGCAGAGAGTTGAACTCATTGAGAACTGTGCTAATAGTTCAATAAAACACATTGAACTCACTTCAAAGTCTGGAGCATCTTTTACTCAAAACTGCATCAAGTGGCAGCTTGTGTTATTCCAAATTACATAACACAACACACATGGCCAACTAGAAATCTCTCTGGCTCTTGCCATTAGCGTATTTTGGATGGAATTACAAGTTTATACTCAACCACATTGGTCACATTATGAGCACACCTTCTTTGACCATCAAGTGTCAGAGTGGGACTTGAATCCAGAGCATCCGGCTCAGGTGGAGGGATGCTACTCACTGTGCCAAAAGTCTTCCCCACACTTCATGTACAATGACATAAGGGGCGAGATTCTCCACTCCCACGGCGGTTGGGAGAATCGCCTGGGCCGCCAAAATTTCCGGGGACGCCGGTCTGACGCCCTCCCGCGATTCTCCCAAGCGGCGGGAACGGCCCAGTCGAGTTTCATGGGCCGCAGGCTGGAGAATCGCCGGAGACACCCATAATGGCGATTCTCCAGCACCCCCGCTATTCTGAGGCCCGGATGGGCCGAACGGCCAGGCCAAAACGACGGGTTCCGCCCGGCGCCGTCCACACCTGGGGCGAAATTCTCCAGAAACGGCGCGATGTCCGCCGACTGGCGCCCAAGACGGCGCAAATCAGACGGGCATCGCGCCGCCCCAAAGGTGCGGAATGCTCCGCATCTTTGGGGGCCGAGCCCCAACATTGAGGGGCTAGGCCGACGCCGGAGGAATTTCCGCCCCACCAGCTGGCGGAAACGGCCTTTGTTGCCCCGCCAGCTGGCGCGGAAATGACATCTCCGGGCGGCGCATGCGCGGGAGCGTCAGCGGCCGCTGACAGTTTCCCACGCATGCGCAGTGGAAGTCTCTTCCACCTCCGCCATGGTGGAGGCCTTGGCGGAGGCGGAAGGGAATGAGTGCCCCCACGGCACAGGCCGCTCGCGGATCGGTGGGCCCCGATCGCGGGCCAGGCCACCGTGGGGGCACCCCCCGGGGTCAGATCGCCCCGCGCCCCCCCCCAGGACCCCGGAACCCGCCCACGCCGCCTTATCCCACCGGTAAGGTAGGTGATTTAATTTACGCCGGCGGGACAGGTAATTTATCGGTGGGACTTCGGCCCATCCGGGCCGGAGAATCGAGCGGGGGGATCCGCCAACCGGCGCGGCGCGATTCCCGCCGCCGCCGAATATCCGGTGCCGGAGACTTCGGCAACCGGCGGGGGCAGGATTCACGCCAGCCCCCGGCGATCTCCGACCCGGCGGGGGGTCGGAGAATGTCGCCACGGTCGCTGCAGTCGTGGCAGTGCGTGAATGCTGGGGGGGCGGCCTGTGGGGGGGACGAGGGGGGATCCTGCACGGGCTCCACCTGGAATGTGGGGTGGCCCGCGATCGGTGCCCACCGATCGTCGGGCCGTCCTCTCTGAAGGAGGACCACCTTCCTTCCGCGGCCCCCCATCTTCTTGCGGGGCGGATTTAGAGAGGACGACAACCACGCATGCGCGGGGTGCGGAATGCTCCGCATCTTTGGGGGCCGAGCCCCAACATTGAGGGGCTAGGCCGACGCCGGAGGAATTTCCGCCCCACCAGCTGCCGGCCGCATCATCTACGTGGTGCTGCTTTTACGCGGGCGACAAGGCCTGGCGCGTGTAGATGACGCGGCCCCGATCCTAGCCCATTGTCAGGGCCTGAATCGGTCGGGACCGGGGCCGTTCCGCGCTGTCGTGAACCTCAACGGCGCGGCCACTTCGGCGTGGGAGTGGAGAATCCCGCCCCATGTGTTCAGAAAATATAGAGAAGGGAAAAGGGGAGGTGAGCTGGCAGTAAAATTAGGGACGGCACTGCAGTTTTAGAAAGAATGAACGTCCTTGTGAGGGCAAGGACACTGGGTGTCCTTGTGCATGAATCTCAAAAGGCTAGTACACAGGTACAGCAAGTAGCTTGGAAAGCTATTACGAGGGAAATTGTATAGAAAATTTGGGAGGTTATGCTTCAGTTGCATAGGGCACTGGTGAGACCATATTTCGAGTAATTTGTACAGTACTGGTCACCTTATTTAAGGAAGGATGTAAATGCGTTGTAAGCAATTCAGAGAAGGTTTACCGAACAATTTTCTGGAACAGGTGGATAGTCCTATGAGAAAAGGTTGAGCAGGCTGGCCTTTAATTGCTCGGGGAGGTGGTGGCGTAGTGGTATTGTCACTGGCCTAGTAATCCAGAGACCTTTGGCGAACCCTGGTTCGAATCCCATCACAGCAGATGGTGACATTTGAATTTAATAAAAAATCTGTAATTAAAAGTCTAATGATGACCATGAAACCATTGTTGATTGTTGTAAAAATCCATCTGGTTCACTAATGTCCTTTAGGGAAGGGCAACAAATGCTGGCTATGCCTGCGATGCCAACATCCCATGAAAGAATTACATTTTAGAAGAGTAAGAGGAGAAGTGATTGAAGCGTAGACGATCCTGAGGAGCTTGACAGGGTGGAAGTGGAGAGGATGCTTTGTCTTGTGGGAGAATCTAGAACTAGGGGTCACTGTTTAAAAATAAAGGATCACCCATTTTAAATGGAGATGAGGCGAAATGTAATTCTCGCAGAGGGTCGTGAGTGGTGGTGGAAACAAAGTCTTTGAATATTTTAAGTCAGAGGTAGATAGACTCTTGTTCAGCAAGGGGGTGATAGGTTATTGGGGGTAGGCAAAGTACAAATTTGAGGTTACAATCAGATCAACCATGATCTTAAATATTCCCTCCACCACCGATGCTCCGTAGCAGTAATGTGGACCATCTACAAGATGCATTGCAACACCAAAAGGACAAGGCCAGAAGATACCTGGGAACACCACCACTTTCAGGTTCCCCTCTAAGCTATACACCATTCTGATTTCCTTCGCTGTCGCAGGGTCAAAATCCTGTAATTCTCTTCTTAACTGTGTGGGTTTTACCTGTACCAGATGGATGGTGGCAGTTCAAGAAGGTGGCTCACCACAACCTTCTCAAAGGCAAGTAGAGATGGGCAAGAAATGCTACCCATACCTGTGATGCCCACATTCCGTGAAATAATTGTTATAAATGTGCATGTCTGAATCTTGTTTTTCATGCCTTTGCTTTTGAACAGAGCTGTATATATTCTATCATTCACACTTACTGTAGCCACCTAAAATGGCTGATTCCCGATTAATTTGGCCAAAACACGATATAAAATGGCTAACCGAAAAGGCTGATGGTAAAAGCAGCCAACAGGGCACAAATGGACAGCTGCAGACAGAATAGCGTATTCGGCTCTGGGGAAGTCGGCCCAGATCGATACATGCGACCATTAGCAGCACATCAACCCAGACATCTGCAGTTTAATCTGCTATCCCCGGGAACAATTGCAACATATTAGCAATTGAATGCCGGGCCAGACCTCTCGGCCCCAGCAGTGGCCAAGACAAAGACAGGTGAACAACCACCCCCCGATCAAGGAATCGCCCCATTATTGGAGCATATCTAACCCAGTGATTGGGAATAAGTCCAATCACTTGGGACTCAGGGTCAAGGTCCGCCCCGAGAGGCGGGAAGCCCCTGGGCCCTATAAAAATAGGGGCCAAGTTCAGATCGACCCTTCTCTCCCTTCTTCTCCTGCTCGCAACCTTTGCAAGAACCGTTGACCAGCAACCGTAAGTTTGACTCCAGCGATCGCTACCCAATAGAGACTCCTAGCCATCGACCCGTATCAGCCTTTTGAATCCCACAGGCCAGACCCAATTCGATAAGCCATTTGTTTCCCTGACCTGGTGGGCCATTCCCAAAAGTTAAGTATTGGCCAGTAGTGGTAGGTAGTGATATAGAAAGTAGGCTTATTGTGTAAGTATTTATTGCTGTACATAATAAATGACCGTTGATTTTAATCTTACTAAGCGGTGTGCTGTCTTATTAATCATAACTAGAGCTTGAACCACGTGGCGGTATCAGAAAGATACCTGGCGACTCGTGATCTATCATTCACACTTACTCAGGGCAAATGTTTTTTTTCTTTAGCAAAACCATTCCAACTCCCTTTGTATTGGTCCCGAGACATTATTGACATTTAATCTATCCCTCCCTCTACTCTATCTCGAACTTTCCCTTTTTTTCTTACTCCTCTTCCCTGTTTTCAATAGCATCAAACCCATCGCATTATTATCTTCCTTCAGTTTTGAAGAGCCATATTCAACTCAAACTGTTCATCGTGTTTCTCTCTCCACAGCTACTGTCTCACCTCTTGAGTATTTCCAGCACTTTCTGTTTTTGTTACGCAAAATTAACTTGCAGATACATCTGCCATTTAGGATGCGAAGTAGTATGTTGACCTTTATTGCAAGGAGTTTGGAAGACTAAGGAAGTGTTTCCATAATTGAGACAATCTGGAGTCATGCGGACTCTGAATCTAAGGGAAGAAATACTTTCCTTAGAGGAGGTGAGTTGGTTCATTAAAGGCGGAGATGAGCTCAAAGATCAGCCATGATCTCATGGAATATCAGTGGAGGCTTGAAAGGTCGTATGGTCTATTTCTGTTCCAAATCATATGTTGTTTTGTCCTTATGAACTGTTAATTTTGTAATGGAGGAAAAACTAGCCTCTTAATCCACAGTAATATCCCACAAACAGCAATGTGATAATGACCAGATAATGTTCTCTTTTAACTGACGTTATTTGGAGGATAAATATTAACGAGGAACGTTTCTGATCTTACTTCAAAATAGATGCATGGGATTTTTTTTAGTTTAGGATGGACAGTTTGGCTCCCTTTCTGAAAAATAGCACCTTTGACGATATATCGCTTTCTCAAGTACATATCAGCCATATCAGATCAGAAGGCATAGAATTTCTGTGGGTAGAGTTGAGGAATCGCAAAGGTAAAAAGACCCTGATGGGAGTTATGTACAGATCCCCAAGCAGTAGTGGGGCATAAAATAAATCAGGAGATAGAAAAGGCATGTAGAAAAGGCAATATTACAATAATCATGGGGAACTTCAAAATGCAGGTGGACTGGGAAAATCAGGTTGGTAATGGAAACCAAGAAAAGGAATTTGTGGAATGTCTAACAGATGTTTTTTTGGAGCAGCTACGAGGGAACAGGCAATTCTGGATTTGTTGATGAGTAATAGATACATAGATACATAGAAGACAGGAGCAGGAGGAGGCCTTTTGGCCCTTCGAGCCTGCTCTGCCATTCATCATGATCATGGCTGATCATCCAACTCAATTGCCTATTGCTTTCTCCCCATAGGCTTTGATCCCATTCTCCCCAAGTGCGATATCCAGCAGCCTAATGAGGCAGACTTGATGAGGGAACTTCAGGTGAAGGAACCCTGAGGGAGCACTGATCATAATATGATAGAATTTACCCTTCAGTTTGAGATGGTGAAGCTGGAATCAGATGTAACGGTATTGCAATTGAATAAGGGTAACTACAAAGACATGAGGGAGGAGTGGCCAGAGTTGATTGGAAAAGGAGCCAAGCAGGGAAGACAGTGGAACAGCAATGGCAGGGGTTTTGGGGGGTCATTCGAGGGACACAGCAGAAATTCATCCCAAGGAGGAGAAACATGCTCAGTGGAGGACAAGGCATCCATGGCTGATGAAAGAAGTCGAAGACAGCATAAAAGAAAAAGCATACAAAGGATTAGTGGGAAGCCAGAGGATTGGGAATCCTTTAAAAATGAGCAGAGGACAACTAAAAAAGCAATAAGCGGGGAGAAGATGAAGTATGAGTGCGAGCTAGCTAGTAATATAAAGGAAGATAGGAAGAGTTTTTTTCAAAATATAAAAGGAAGGCGAGAGGCAAAAATAGACAATGGACCACTGGAAAATGTGGCTGGAGAAGTAATAATAGGAAACAAAGAAATGGCAGAGGAATTGAATTGTTACTTTGCATCAGTTTTCAAGATGGAAGACACCAGTGGGATGCCAGAGCTCCAGGAGAATCAGGGGGCAGAGGCGAGTGTAGTGGCCATCACTAAGGAGAAGGTTCTGGGGAAACTGAAAGGTATGAAGGAGGATAAATCACCTGGATCGGATGGACTACACCCCAGGGTTTCAAAAGAGATAGCTGAGGAGATTGTGGAGGCATTGGTGGTGATCTTTCAGGAATCACTGGAGGCAGGGAGGGCCCCAGAAGACTGGAAAGTGGCTAGTGTAACACTGCTGATTAAGAAGTGAGGGAGGCAGAAGATGGGAAATTAATGGCAGTTTTTCCTGACTTCGGTCATTGGTAAGATTTTAGAGTCCATTATTAAAGATGAGATCTCAGAGTATTTGCAAGTGCATGGTAAAATAGGACTGAGTCAGCATGGCTTCATCAGGGGAGGTTGTGTCTGACAAATCTGAGGAGGTAACAAGGAAGTCCGACAAAGGAGAACCAGTGAACGTGATTTATTTAGATTTCCAGAAGGCCTTTGACAAGGTGCCGCATAGGAGACTGTTAAATAAGTTAAAGCCCTCGGTGTTCAGGGTAAGATCCTGGCATGGATAGAGGATTGGCTGACTGGCAGAAGGCAGAGAGTGGGGATAAAGGGGACTTTTTCAGGATGGCAGCTGGTGACTAGTGGTGTGCCTCAGAGGTCTGTGCTGGGACCACAACTTTTCACAATATACATTAATGATGTGGAAGAAAGAACTGAAGGCACTGTTGCTAAATTTGCAGATGATACAAAGATCTATGGAGGGACAGGTGTTATTAAGGAAGCAGGAATGCTGCAGGAGGACTTGGACAGGCTAGGAGAGTGGGCAATGAAGTGGCAGATGGAATACAATGTGGAAAAGTGTGAGGTTATGCACATTGGAAGGAGGAATGGAGGCGTAGGCTATTTTCTAAATGGAGAAATGCTTGGGAAATCAGAAGCACAAAGGGACTTTGGAGTCCTTATTCAAGATTCTCTTAAGGTTAACATAGAACATACAACTTACAGTGCAGAAGGAGGCCATTCAGCCCATCGAGTCTGCACCGACCCACTTAAGCCCTCACGTCCACCCTATCCCCGTAACCCAATAACTCCTCCTAACCTTTTTGGTCACTAAGGGCAATTTATCATGGCCAATCCACCTAACCTGCACGTCTTTGGACTGTGGGAGGAAACCGGAGCACCTGGAAGAAACCCACGCAGACACGGGGGAAAACGTGCAGACTCCGCACAGACAGTGACCCAGCGGGGAATTGAACCTGGGACCCTGGCGCTGTGAAGCCACTGTACTATCCACTTGTGCTACTGTGCTGCCAGCAGGTACAGTCAGCAGTTTGGAAGGCAAATGCAATGTTAGCATTCATGTCGAGAGGGCTAGAATACAAGAGCAGGGATGTACTTCTGAGTCTATATAAGGTTCGGGTCAGACCATATTTGGAGTATTGTGAGCAGTTTTGGGCACCGTATCTAAGGAAGGATGTGTTGGCCTTGGAGCGGGTCCAGAAGAGATTCACAAGAATGATTCCTAAAATGAAGAGCTTGTCATGTTGAGGACTCTGGGTCTGTACTCATTGGAGTTTAGAAGGATGAGGGGGTCCTTATTGAAACTTACAGGATACTGCGAGGCCTGGATAGAGTGGATGCGGAGATGATGTTTCCACTTGTAGGAAAAACTAGAACCAGAGGACACAATCTCAGGCTAAAGGGACGATCCTTTAAAACAGAGATGAGGAGGAATTTCTTCAGCCAGAGGGTGGTGAATCTGTAGAAGTTTGTGCTGCAGAAGGCTGTGGAGGCCAAATCACTGAGTATCTTTAAGACAGAGATAGATAGGTTCTTGATTAATAAGGGCTCAGGCTTCTAAAAGAGATAGCTGAGGAGATTGTGGAGGCATTGGTGGCATTGGAAGACAGGAGAATGGGGATGAGAAAAATATCAGCCATGATTGCATGGCATAGCAGATGCGATGGGCCGAGTGGCCTAATTCGGCTCCTAAGTCTTATGGTCTATTTGTTTAATTCATCCCATTAAACTACCCACCCATTTTCAGCAGTCATTCCTGATCTATCCAAAGGCTATCCCTCAGAGATCAGTAACTGAAAGTAAGTGGTTTACTATGTTGTCATGCCTTCAGTAATTACATGTGAATGATAGGTTAAAAGTTTTAAATGATGGTTAAGTTCAGTGAGTTTTCAGTCGCATGAACCCAATTTTGTGGACTGTGATGTCATAGTTGTGGCAGTAATGTTTTTTTAAAAACCTGGTTCAAAATACATACAGGGAGTGTGTCTACTAAAGCTGTAATTAAACAGTCATAAAAGTGGGATAATCATTCATTCCAATCACTTCCTAGATTACAGATAAAGGGCTAATGGAATTGTGTTTTGACTGCTGGAGGTTCCCTGGAGAGTAGATATTTTATGGGTGAGTGCTATTTTGACCTATCTAAGCAGGTCATATGACATCTTAGAGGTATACAGATGATGTAGTTAATGGGAAGAGCCAGGTCTGTCTGTAGTTTCACAGTGTGCTTGAATATTTTAAGTTGAACAGCAGTTTGTCGTAGGATTTGAATATGGCAAGACATAAGTGTATTGCTCTTGTAAGGAACTCTCTCCAAAATTCTCACTACAACTAAGCAAGTAACCTGTTTTCTTAACTTTATTTATAAATGGCATTTGAACTGTATTGGGTTGCTTAATTGGAATTTTTGGCAGGAGTAGATAGTACATTCAAATGTTTCCGTTTGTTTAAAAACTGTTTAACTGATCATCCTAAAGCAATCTTTTGATGTTAATGTGGTTAATTAAAGTTTGTTTTGATCAGACTCAGCACTTCAGGGTTGAAGTATCCTTCCCTCACAGTTTTCTAAATGGAAAAACTGTTTGGAGTTCTCATCCAGTATCTTAACAAAAGTTGGAGTCTGGACTGGTTTCATAACAGATGAGTTGTGGGTCCACTGTTTAGAACTGCAAGTAATTTAAAACAAATATGTGTGATTTATTCAGTGATGCAATAAAGAATAATGTTATAGGAAAAGAAACTGGCAAAAAAATCTCATTGTGTAACAGAACATAGAACATAGAACAGTACAGCACAGAACAGGCCCTTTGGCCCTCGATGTTGTGCCGAGCTTTGTCCGAAACCAAGATCAAGCTATCCCACTCCCTGTCATTCTGGTGTGCTCCATGTGCCTATCCAATAATCGCTTGAAAGTTCCTAAAGTGTCCGACTCCACTATCACAGCAGGCAGTCCATTCCACACTCTAACCACTCTCTGAGTAAAGAACCTACCTCGGACAACCCTCCTATATTTCCCACCTCGAACCTTATTGTTATGCCCCCTTGTAACAGCTACATCCAGCTGAGGAAATAGTCTCTGAATGTCCACTCTATCTATCCCCCTCATCATCTTATAAACCTCTATTAAGTCACCTCTCATCCTCCTTCGCTCCAATGAGAAAAGCCCTAGCTCCCTCAACCTTTCTCATAAGACCTACCCTCCAATCCAGGCAGCATTCTGGTAAATCTCCTTTGCACCCTTTCCAATGCTTCCACATCCTTCCTATAATGAGGTGACCAGAACTGCACACAATACTCCAAATGTGGTCTCACCAGGGTCCTGTACAGTTGCAGCATAACCCCACGGCTCTTAAACTCAAGCCCCCTGTTAATAAACGCTAACACACTATAGACCTTATTCACGGCTCTATCCACTTGAGTGGCAACGTTTAGAAATCTGTGGTCATGAACCCCAAGATCTCTCTGCTCCTCCACATTCCTCAGAACCCTGCTGTTGACCCTGTAATCCACATTCAAAATTGTCTTATCAAAATGAATCACCTCGCACTTATTAGGGTTAAACTCCATCTGCCATTTTTTGGCCCAGCTCTGCATCCTATCAATGTCTCTTTGCAGCCTACAACAGCCCTCCATCTCATCCACTACTCCACCAATCTTGGTGTCATCAGCAAATTTAGTGACCCACCCTTCAGCCCCCTCCTCCAAGTCATTTATAAAAATCACAAATAGCAGAGGACCCAGCACTGATCACTATGGTACACCGCTGGTAACTGGTCTCCAGTCTGAAAATGTTCCATCCACCACCACCCTCTGTCTTCTATGTGATAGCCAGTTACTTATCCAATTGGCCAAATTTCCCTATATCCCACACCTCCTTGCTTTCTTCATGAGCGAACCATGGGGAACCTTGTCAAACGCCTTACTGAAATCCATGTATACGACATCAACTGCTCTACCTTCATCTACACATTTTGTTACCTCCTCAAAGAATTCAATCAAATTTGTGAGGCAAGACTTATCCTTCACAAATCTGTGTTGATTATCCCGGATTAACCTGCATCTTTCCAAATGATCATTAATCCTATCTCTCAGGACCCTTTCCATTAACTTACCGACCACCAAAGTAAGACTAACCAGCCTATAATTACTAGGGTCATTCCTATTCCCTTTCCTGAACAGAGGAACAACATTTGCCACTCTCCAGTCCTCTGGCACTATCCCCGTGGACAGTGAGGACCCAAAGATCAAAGCCAAAGGCTATGCAATCTCATCCCTTGCCTCCCAAAGAATCCTAGGATATATCCCATCTGGCCCAGGGGACTTGTCAACCCTCAGGTTTTTCAAAATTGCTAATACATCTTCCCGCAGAACATCTACCTCCTCCAGCCTACCCGCCTGTATCACACTCTCATCCTCAAAAACATAGCCCCTCTCCTCGGTGAACACTGAAGAAAAGTATTCATTCAACGCTTCTCCTATCTCTTATGACTCCATGCACAAGTTCCCACGACTGTCCTTGACCGGCCCTAACCTCACCCTGGTCATTCTTTTATTTCTCACATAAGAGTAAAAAGCCTTGGGGTTTTCCTTGATCCGACCCGCCAAGGACTTCTCATGCCCCCTCCTAGCTCTCTAAAGCCCTTCTTTTAGCTCATTCTTTGCTACCTTGTAACCCTCAAGTGACCCAACTGAACCTTGTTTTCTCATCCATACATATGCTTCCTTTTCCCTCTTGACAAGACATTCAACCTCTTTTGTGAACCATGGTTCCCTCTCAAGGCCATTTCCTCCCTGCAGGGGACAGGGACATACCTATCAAGGACACGCAGTATTTGTTCCTTGAACAAGCTTCACTTTTCATTTGTGCCTTTCCCTGACAGTTTCTGTCCCCATCTTATGCTCCTTAATTCTTGCCTAATCGTATCATAATTACCCCTCCCCCAATTATAAACCTTGCCCTGCCGTATGGCCCTATCCCTCTCCATTGCAATAGTGAAAGACACCAAATTGTGGTCATTATCTCCAAAGTGTTCTCCCACAAACAAATCTAACACTTGGCCCGGTTCATTACCCAGTACCAAATCCAATGTGGCCCCACCTCTTGTCAGCCTACCCACATATTGTGTCAGGAAACCCTCCTGCACACGCTGTACAAAAACTGCCCCATCCGAACTGTTCGACCTATAGAGGTTCCAATCAATATTTGGAAAGTTAAAGTCACCCATGACAACTACCCTGAGACCTCCACACCTATCCATAATCTGCTTTGCAATTTCTTCCTCCACATCTCTATTACTATTTGGGGGCCTATAGAAAACTCTTAACAATGTGGCCGCTCCTTTCCTATTTCTAACTTCAGCCCATATTACCCCAGTTGGCAGATCCCTCTCGAACTGCCTTTCTGCAGCTGTTAAAGTATCCTTGATTAACAATACTATTCCTCCACCTCTTTTACCACCTTCCCTACTCTGACTGAAACATCTATACCACGGAACTTCCAACAACCATTCCTGTCCCTGTCCTAACCATGTCTCCGTAATGGCCACAACATCGTAGCCCCAAGTACCAATCCACGCTCCAAGTTCACCTACCTTATTCCGGATGCTCCTTGCATTAAAGCAGACACATTTCAACCCATCTTCCTGCCTGCCGGTACACTCCTGCGACCTAGATACCCTCCTCAGTACCTCACTACTCTCAACGCTGGCTTCTGGACTACAGCTCGTTTTCCCATCCCCCTGATAAATTAGTTTAAACCCCCCGAAGAGCAGTAGCAAATTTTCCTCCCAGGATATTGGTGCCCCTCTGGTTCAGGTGCAAACCGTAATAGCGAGTGAAGATGCCGAGAATGAATCCAAATCAGTAACCCTCGCCCGGGTATCAGGTCTTAGCCCTCTCAGTCTTTGATAAAATAATTTATATAATAATTTTTTAGATCACCATGATAAAACTTTTTTTTCCGCTTCACTATTTTCCTGGCACAAAAAAGACAGGATTTGGATGCTTAATATTACATGGTATAAGTAAAGATAGAGAAGATAGAAAAAAAGGAGAGAAGCAGTTTTGATTGAGGAAAATATTACAGTGCGAGAAAGACTGAATACCCTGGAGGAGTCAAAGCCAGAACCCATTATGGGCAACATGGGAGCACAGTGGTTAGCATTGTTGCTTCATAGCGCAGGGTCCCAGGTTCAATTGCCGGCTTGGGTCACTGTCTGTGCGGAGTCTGCACATTCTTCCTGTGTCTGCGTGGGTTTCCTCCGGGTGCTCCGGTTTCTTCTCACAAAGTCCTTAAAGACGTACAGTTAGGTAATTTGGACATTCTGAATTCTTCCTCTGTGTACCTGAACAGGTGACGGAATGTGGCAACTGGGGGCTTTTTACAGTAACTTTATTGCAGTGTTAATGTAAGCCTACTTGTGACAATAAAGATTATTATAATTATTGTTTGGAAGTAAGAAATGGCTGGGATTCTCCGATCGCATCTGCCACTGCTGCCAGCGAGAGCGAATTTGGTGCTCAGCCAAAACTCCATTCACTGCAGCGGAACCGGAGAATCCGGCCAGCGTGAATGGATGGAAAATTCCGGCCAATAAAGGAACGATGACCTAGGTCCTTTCCATGTGCTCTGTTTGATGACAGGTCATTGGCTTATTGTTTGCTCATGCTTAAATCTGAGCTTTTTTCACGGCTGTTTTTGTCAGTGGGAGTTTGCCATTGCCTTCTGCTCTCAAGGGCAGGGTGATGAGGCGGGACCCAAGTCTACTTCAGCTGCTAACAGGAAGAAGGCAAGTTTCATTGGGCTGAATTTTATGCGCAGGTGTTGTCCCACCTCCTGGCTGAAACGTCAGGAGCGAGCCTGCATCCTTGTGGCCAGGGAGCCCTAAGCCAATTTTACTGTTGTTGGGTCATTAATTGGCTCAGGGTGAGCCTCCTTTTCCCCATTTGAGAGGAAGTCCTGCCTCTGAGAACTGCCAGCCCATAGGTCTTGCACTGTGGTCAGTTTGGCAGATTCCAGTGGGCAGGTTGGAGGACAGGATTTTGTAAAGTGCTTGGGGGAATGTGAGGGGTGTTTGGGATGATGAAGAAGTAACATGGAGATGGCCCCCAGTGGGCACAGGCTGCCCAAAAGGAAGGAACACAAAGCAAGTGGCAACAAGGCTGCTAGGTTTTACCTGCATGGGCATTTGTTGCTGCTGGTAAAATACCAACAGTGGTGGGAAAAGGCCCTTAGGTGGTCTGTAATTTGCCATTTAAGGGCCAGAGGGTGGGTGGGCCAATCAGTGCCTCCCCCATTTTTGATAAAATAGCAGTGGAAGTCGATACACCATAAGGTCATAAGAAATAGGAACAGAAGCCAACCATTCAGCCCCTCGAGCCTGCTCCGCCATTCAATAGGTTCATGGCTGATTCGACATTCCTCACGTCTACTTTCCTGCCCTTTCCCCATAACCCTGAATTTCCTTACTGATCAAGAATCTCATCCTTAAATATACACAAGGACTTTGCCCCCACAGCTTTCTGCGGCAAGGAGTCCCAAAGACTCACAACCCTCTGAGAGAAGAAATTCCTCATCATCTCAGTCTTAAATTGACACCCCTTTATTCTGAGTCTGCGTCCTCTTGTCCTAGACTCTCCCATGAGGGGGAACATCCTCTCAACATTTACCCTCTCAAGCCCTCCTCTATGTTTCAATGAGATCACCTCTCATTCTTCTAAATTCCAATGAGTAGAGTCGCAGCCTGTTTAACCTTTGCTCAGAAGACAATCCCTCCATATATGGGATCATCCTGAACCTTCTCTGAGCTGCCTCCAATAAAATAATCTTTCCTTAAATAAGGGGATCAAAACCGCTCAAAAACTAAAACCACATGGGATTCGGGGTGGGCTGGCTAGATGGATACAGAACCTGCTTGGTTGTAGAAGACAGAGTAGCGGAGGAAGGGTGTTTTTCAGAAAGGAGATCTGTAGCTAGTGGTGTTCTGCAGGGATTAGTGCGAGGACCTCTGCTGTTTATAGCTTAGATGAATGATCTGGAGGAAAGCGTGGGTGGAATGATCAGTAAGTTTGCAGATGACACAAAGATTGGCAGAGTTGTTGATAGTGCCGAGGATTGTCAGAGGATACAATTGGATATCGGTAGTTTGGAGACTTGGGCACAGAAATGGCAGATGGAGTTTAATCCGGACAAATGGGTGGTGATGCATTTTGGAGGATCAAATCCAGGCACAAATTGATTGATTGATTGATATTTATAGTCACATTTACTGAAGTACAGTGAAAAGTATTTTTCTGACGCCAAGGGAACATACACAGTACGTACATAGTAGATAAAAGAATAATCGACAGAATACATTGACAATAGTACATCAACAAGTAGTGATTGGTTACAGTGCGGAGCAAGGACCAAACAAGCAGTACATGAGCAAGAGCAGCATAGGGTGTCGTGAATAGTGTTCTTACAGGAAACATCAGTCCGAGGGAGAGTCGTTGAGGAATCTATTAGCTGTGGGGAAGAAGCTGTTCCCATGTCTGGATGTGCGGGTCTTCAGACTTCTGCATCTTTTGCCTGATGGAAGTGTCCGGAAGAGGGCAAAGCCTGGGTGTGAGGGGTCTCTGACAAAGCTGTCTGCCTTCCTGAGGCAGCGGGAGGTGTGGACAGAATCAATGGGAGGATGACAAGTTTGTGTGATGCGTTGGGCTGAGTTCACCACACTCTGCAGTTTCTTGCGATCTTGGGCCGAGCAGTTGCCATAACAAACTGTGATGCAGCCGGATAGGATGCCCTCTATGGCACATCTGTAGAGGTTTGTGAGAGTCGATGCAGACATGCCGAATTTCTTTAGCTTCCATAGGAAGTAGAGATGTTGTTGGGCTTTCTTGACTGCTGCATCAACACGAGTGGACCAGGACAGACTGTTGGTGATGGTGACTCCTGGGAACGTAAAGCTATTGACCATCTCCACTTCGGAGCCATTGATGTAGATGGGGTGGGTGTGCAGCGCTTCCTGAAGTCGATAATCAGTTCCTTGGTCTTTCCAACATTTTGAGAGAGGTTGTGTTATATTTTAAATAATGACTTACCTAAAATATATATATTACTCTTGAATCCACCAGGATGATAAAATGACCAATAGTCTTCTTGTTGATGAACTATGTAATGAGTAATAAAA
Source organism: Scyliorhinus torazame (assembly GCF_047496885.1). Taxonomy (NCBI): domain Eukaryota; kingdom Metazoa; phylum Chordata; class Chondrichthyes; order Carcharhiniformes; family Scyliorhinidae; genus Scyliorhinus; species Scyliorhinus torazame. Next base: position 283,295,058 of record NC_092709.1, read on the forward strand.
TAATAAACTGAGTCCTTTTACTCAATACTGGACTAACAATAAAGAAATAAAGTACAATACAGATAACTGCATAACTATACACTATTATAACAAACTAGTTCTAACTTCTCTCACTCTAGCTGTTCTATGTCTTGCTTGTTCACTGTTCTGAATATCATCATGTGACCTAGAAAAGGAGGGAAATCAGTTCTTATAGTACCTGACTGTAAGCCATCTCGTATTGAAATGACTGTACTACATTTACATACATTGATCATGTATATTGATATCTGAATATCACTACAGGTACACCATGCAACCAAGTGGTCTATCTCCCTTCTGTAGTCTGATTTGTCGTTGTTTGAGAAACAACCCACCAGTCATAACATCTGCAAACTTATAGATCGAATTGGAGTTGAATCTTACCACACAGTTGGGAGTACAGTAAAGGACTGAGAACACATCCTTACGCGGCCCCGGTGTTGAGGACTATTGTGGAGGAGGGGCTGCAACCTATCCTGACAGATTGCGGTCTGTTGGTGAGGAAGTCAAGGATCCAGCTGCACAGGGAGGGGTCAAGTCCAAGGTTGCAGAGTTTGGTTATTAGTCTTGTTGGGATAATGGGGTTAAAAGTGGAGCTGTCGTCTATGAACAGCAGTCTGACGTCGGTGTCCTTGTTGTCGAGATGTTCGAGTGTTGATTGCAGGACCAGAGAGATAGCATCTGCTGTGAATCGGTTGCCGCGGTAGGTGAACTGCAATGCATTATGCTGTAAATAGCAGAACCCTTAGGAACATTAACAGACAGAGGGATCTGGGCGTGCAGGTCCACAATTCCCTAAAAGTGGCAACACAGGTGGCCACGGTGATTAAGAAGGCATATGTCATGCTTGCCTTCATCAGCCGGGGCGTTGCGTGCAGGAATTGGAAAATCATGTTGCAGCTGTTCAAAACCTTGGTTCGGCCACATTTGGAGAATTACATGCATTCTGGTCACCATATTATCAGAAGGATGTGGGGATTCTGGTCACCACATTATCAGAAGAATGTGGAAGCTTTGGAGAGATTGCAAAGAAAGTTCACCAGGATGTTGCCTAGTCTCGAGAGGGTTGGCTATGAGGAGAAGTTGAATAAACTAGGATTGTTTTCAAGGCTGAGGGGATTCTTGATAGAGGTTTACAAAATTATGAGAGGCATAGGCAGGGTGAATAGTCAAACGCTTTTTCCAAAGGTAGAAGTGCCAATTACAAGGGAGCACAGGTTCAAGGTGAGAGGGGAAAGGTTTTATTTACATTTTTCTTTTTTTGTTAAATTTAGAGTATTCAATTTTTTTTCCCATTTAAGAGGCAAATTAGTGTGGCCAATTAACCTACCCTGCACATTTTTTGGGGTTGTGGAGGTGAGACCCACGCAGACACGGGGAGAATGTGCAAACTGTACACAGTGACCCGGGGCCAGGATCGAACCTGGGTCCTCAACACCGTGAGGAAGCAGTGCTAACCACTGCGCCACTGTGCTGGCCTGAGAGGGAGAAAGTTGAAGGCAGATGTGCGTGGTAAGTTTTTCATGCAGAGAGTGGTGGGTGCCTGAGGATGTGGTGGAAGCAGGCACATTAGCAACATTTAAGAGGCATCTGGATGGGTACATGAATGTAGAGGAAATAGAGGGATACGGACCGAATAAGGGCAGAAGGTTTCTTTTTAAACAAAAGCAAATTACTGCGGATGCTGGACTCTGAAACCAAAAGAGAAAATGCTGGAAAATCACAGCGGGTCTGGCAGCATCTGTAGGGAGAGAAAAGAACTAACGTTTCGAGTCCAGATGACACTTTGGCAAAGCACTTTTTATTTAGTTCGGACATCATGATCAATACAGTTGGAGGGCCGAAGGGCCTGTTTGTGTGCTGTACTTTTCTTTGTTCTTTGTACTCCAGGTGTGGTCTCATCAGTACCTTGTACAGTTGCAGCAAGACTTCCCTACTCATATACTCCAACCCCCTTGAAAAAAGGGCCAACATTCCATTAGCCTTCCTGATTATCTGCTACACCTGTGTGGCAGCTTTCTCTGTTGTGCACATTTTTGTGTTGCAGCTTTCCTCCATTTAAATAATATTATGTTCTTTTGTGAGAGGGTGGGGTGATGGTGGGAGTTTGGGTTGGGAGGGGAGGTAACAGTCAAGCCTGAGGGGGGATGGTATTCAGTCAGGTCAGGTGGGGAGGGTCAGGCCTGCAAGGGCAGGGGGAGGGAGGCGGGGTCCAGTTGTTTCAAGGAGAAGTCCCATTGTGATTCGAGGAGGGGAATACCATGAAGTGGTGGGGTTCGTGAGAGTTGGGGGCATTCTCATTGGGGGGGGGGGAGCGTAGTCTTGTGGTTGTGGGGGGAGGGGGGGGGTGTCCCCTAGGGAGGGTTGGGGATGTGGGCGGAAGTCTCATTGGGGTCAGTCTGGACAGTTACCCAGAAGTTAGAAGTGGTTTTAATTCTTATATTTATTTCTGGGTAACTATTTGCGTCACGCAGTCGGAACCATCTGAAGTTTACAATTCAAAACTCATTTTCGGACGATTCCCAGAGGAAATATGGACTTCTGAGCAATTGTCATGCAAATCTTGACCAGTGAGGTCAGAAATTATGGCCCAATCAGGACAAATTAGGTGACACTTTATTACCATAAAATTAGGAAAATTGGAGCCAAATTCTCTTAAAATATCTGGCGTTCACCTGCTCGATGTAAAATTTGATTCCTGCCTGGTCCGGATAAGCAAAGTAAATTTGTACTTGCTGAGCATTGTACTTGAAGGGCAATTCGGGATGGACAATAAATATTGGCCAAGCCAGTGAAATCCACTTTCTGTAAATGAATTTTAAAAAGTCCTTCTGTCTTGATCTGCAACCCCATCTGTTGACGTTGTATGATAAATTAATCTTACCAAAAGGACACATTAAATAAAATCAGCCTTTATTTTTGATAGAATGTCACAACTTATTTCCAGTGGTATTTCCCATGAACTTAGATGAATTGAGCTCCATCATTTCCCCACGGCAAGCGGCGTGATCAGAAATTCTGTAACTTGTTTGGTTAAATGGGCTCCAGCACACTGTAGCACAACATCACCACAGACAAAGGCATTAAACCACATTTAGAGATAATAAATATATTAAACAACGAGATGATCAATAATGAATCTAAATTCATTTTTAAAAATACATCAAATTAATTTCTACTAATCCAAAAATACAGGTCTTCTGCTTGTTGAATCAATTTGGTCATCAGGTCTCATGTTAAACTTTAGCTCATTGTTTCATATCAGCTTTACTGTTCATGGGTTTTATCATGAACATTTTAATACCACTACACTGTGATTCCTTGTATGAGCTTATAATCCTGATACTGTACAAATGATGAAAATAAAAGCATGCTTCTGAGGAGAAGCTTAATTTCACATTCTACTCAGAAAAGGTCAAACTAATTGTGGCAAAAAAATTGTTTGCAATCGGGATAGGATCCTATATGATCTGATGTGATATTACACGGACAATTAATTGCAATGGTAAAAAGCGGGCGGCACAGCAGCACAGTGGTTAGCGCTGTTCCTTCACAGCTCCCGGGACCTGGGTTCGATTCCTGGCTTGGGCCATTGTCTGTGCGGAGTCTACACTTTCTCCCTGTGTCTACGTGGGTTTCTTCTGGGTGCTCCGGTTTCCTCCCATAAGTCCCGAAAGACGTGCTGTTAGGTAATTTGGACATTCTGAATTCTTCCTCTGTGTACCCGAACAGGCGCCGGAATGTGGCGACTAGGGGCTTTTCACAGTAACTTTATTGCAGTGTTAATGTAGGCCTACTTGTGACACTAATAAAGATTATTATTAAAAAGATATGCTTTTTTCAATGTTAGAAGTCCTAAGTTCTCCATTAACCCCTACTGGAAAGGAATAGCAATGTAGAGTAGTAGTTTTCCAAGTGAAACCGTGATTTACTTGTACACCTTTCAATTTGGTATGCTGCATTCCCAGCTCCCAATGTGATGCAGGCAGTAACTACTTTGCGGGACACCTTTGTACAGTCCACAAGCGCGACCCAAAGCTTCCTGTTGCTTGTCATTTTGATTTTTTGATTCTCAATCTTGTTCCCGCTCTGACCTTTCTGTACTTGGCATGCTGCAGTGTTGTAATAAAGCTCAGTAAGAAGTCTTACAACACCGGGTTAAAGTCCAACAGGTTTGTTTCGAATCACTAGCTTTCGGAGCACTGCTCCTTCCTCAGGTGAATGAAGAGGTATGTTCCAGAAACATATATATAGACAAAGTCAAAGATGCAAGACAATGCTTAGAATGCGAGTCTTTGCAGGTAATTAAGTCTACAGGTCCAAACGGAGCAACTGGAGAGAGGGATAATCACAGGTTAAAGAGGTGTGAATTGTCTCAAGCCAGGACAGTTGATAGGATTTCACAAGCCCAGGCCAGATGGTGGGGGATGAATGTAATGCAACATGAATCCCAGGTCCCGGTTGAGGCCGCACTCATGTTTGCAGAACTTGGCTATAAGTTTCTGCTCGGCGATTCTGCGTTGTCGCACGTCCTGAAGGCCGCCTTGGAGAACGCTTACCCAAAGATCAGAGGCTGAATGCCCTTGACTGCTGAAGTGTTCCCCGACTGGAAGGGAACATTCCTGCCTGGTGATTGTCGTGCGATGTCCGTTCATCCGTTGTTGCAGCATCTGCATGGTCTCGCCAATGCACCACGCTTCGGCACATCCTTTCCCCCACCATCTGGCCTGGGCTTGTGAAATCCTATCAACTGTCCTGGCTTGAGACAATTCACACCTCTTTAACCTGTGATTATCCCTCTCTCTAGGTGCTCCGTCTGGACCTGTAGACTTAATTACCTGCAAAGACTCGCATTCAAAGTATATATTTGTCTATATTTATGTTTCTGGAACCCACCTCTTCATTCACCTGAGGAAGGAGCAGTGCTCTGAAAGCTAGTGATTTGAAACAAACCTGTTGGACTTTAACCTGGTGTTGTAAGACTTCTTACTGTGCTCACCCCAGTCCAACGCTGACATCTCCACATCATGTCTAATAAAGCTCAGCTCAAGCTTGAGGAACAACACCTCCGACACTCTGCATTCTACAGCCATCTAAACAATGAGTTCAACAATCTTGGATCATAACCTTTGCCTTCATTTTGTTTTTGTTTTTAATGATCATATAACCATTGTTAATTGTCATAAAAACCCACCTGGTTCAACACTGAGGAAGGAAACCTGCCACCCTTATCTGGTCTGGCTTCCAGAACCACAGCAATATGGTTCATTCTTAAATGCTCTCTGAAATGAAGATTACTCAGTTCAAGGGCAATTAGGGATGGGCAAGAAATGTTGGCTCAGCCAGCAATGCCCACATCCCACGGATGACTAAAAAAACACTCACCACTGACTTTGAAGAACATTTCCTACAAAAATCTAGCAAACTCCCTGACATAGATTTATCTTTCCCAAAATCAGGTTGAGTCTAATCATCAGGGTAAACAATTAATCATATATTCTCACAGACAGCAAACCATGAGGTTAAAAATGCTGATTACCCATCCTATTTGTATATAAATTTACAGAGAACAAAATTAAGGTTGGGGAATACACATGGGATTGTGGTAGAAATTGAAATAGTGGGCGTGATTTAACGTAAAGATTTCTATGTGCCATTTTGGGTGCGATTGGCGGATGTTTCTCGATGGCCCCATTTGCGAGATTGCGGCCTGTTTTAGTTTTGAAAATGAGCACCCACGAGTGTCTCGCCATTATCGGTTGTCTCGTCGCCTGATACGCTGTACTCACGCCTCAGCGGGACATGTCCCTCAGTGACTGGGACATGTTGTCAACGCCCTCAGCCATGGTCATCACAGACTGAGCCGTGACTTGGATACTACCACTCAAGGTGCTGATCTCCTGCTGCAGGCTTTCCATTGCAGTCACCACCCTAGCAGTGTTGGCCTCGGTGCCATGCATTATCGACATCATCCCGGAGGCTGTAGCCTTTGGGACTCCTCCAAACGGCTCTGCACTCATTGGAACATCGCTGACATTCCCTCCTGAATCTCATGGCCGTGTCCTATCATCTGCATCAGTTCTGGGATAACTTTGTCCAGACGCTCTGCATCTGACTGGGACTCAGCTGAGTCCTGGGATCCAGCAGACCTCCAATTGCTGTCTCCCTTGGATGTTCCGGCCTGCAGCTGGTTTAGCACAGGGCTAAATCACTGGCTTTGAAAGCAGACCAAGGCAGGCCAGCAGCACGGTTCAATTCCCGTACCAGCCTCCCCGAACAGGCGCCGAAATGTGGCGACTAGGGGCTTTTCACAGTAACTTCATTTGAAGCCTACTTGTGACAATAAGCGATTTTCATTTCATTTCATTTCATGTGCATCAACAACTGTGTGGTGCTCACCAGATTGTGCCCCAGAAGCCTGTCCACTAATGTCACTCACCGAGTTATGTGTCTCTGTACTGGTGGAAGGTGTGGGTGATAGACCGATAGCGGTCTCCTCGGAGCTCGCCTCCCATGTGGTCGCTTGGGTGGCCGGGGGCCATAGACTCCCATTGGCCAGGCCCCATCAGGTGGAGATCCTGCGAAACAATGGACATGTGGTCAATGAGAGGGAAGAATCACTTTGTCTGACATGAATAACTCACTTGAGACAGATCATCTGGGTGAAGGGGCAGTGCATTCTCACCTCTGCCGTGCAGGCTAGCCTTGCTGTTGGTGAATCACCTCGGTCAACCCTGCGATCTCCAGACCCGTTCCTCAGAGCAGCTGAGGACTCGAATTTCTGGTACTCTGCCCTTGTCTTGGCCCTTCCCCGCTTTCCTTGAGGGTGGCACGCTAGCACAGTGATTAGCACTGTTGCTTCACAGTCCCATACACCGGTGGACATTGCCGAGGCACTGCAGAGCATGGTCGAGTCACTGAGGAGCATTCCTGAGGACATTGACACCATGATGCAAACAACAGGGAGGTGCCAGGACTGGTGGAGCCAGATGTTGCAGAGACATCTGGAGCTTATTCCAGCTGCCCCTCCATCCTATGTGCAAGGCAATGTGCAGCCATCAATTATCTCCTGGACCTTGGGCATCCCGGCGATGGCAGAGAATCCTGCAGCCTGGGAATCTTGGTGGGTTTGGTCCAGCTCAAAGTTAATATCATCTGCTACCCGGGCATACAGGGCATCTGCCAACTTACAGATGCACTTGTGGACTATAGCTTGTGAAATATCGCACAAGTCCTCGCTCGAGCCCTGGAATTAACCGGTTGCACAGAAGCTCAGGGCTGCGGTGACGATCAAGGCCATCGGGAGTAGGTATTCTCTTCCTCCATGGGGTGCCAGGTCCATGAGGATGTGGCACAGGTGTCACACTGTCTCTTTGTTGAGACAGTTTCTTCAGCGGCACATGTTGTCCTCCATCTCCTCGAACGTCCAACGATGTCTGCTTACCTTGGGCCGTCATTGGCATCCCCTTGGGTTCCTCCTCGGCCTAATGGATAGCCGTCTTCGGGGTGTACAATAGCCCCCTGCACATGGGGTGCCACTTCCAGTCTGCATTGACGTTGCTGCCGCCTTCTCCGGTGACTGGCCACCTGGGCTTCCACCAGCACCACGAGGGCAGCCTCTCCGGGACCAACGTAATCAGCCATCAGAACAAAGAACAGTACAGCACATGAACAGGTCCTTTGTCCCTCCAATTCTGCGCCTTAAATGATGCCTGCTAAACTAAAACCTTCTGCACTACCGGGGTCCGTATCCCTCTATTCCCAGTCTGTTCATGTATTGTTATTGGTATATTTATATTTTGTTATATCTTTGAGGAATTGGAGATGAAGAGAGCCCGACAATCAGTTAGGGCTTGCACCCGGGACCCTCAGATTCCTCAAGCGTCCCCCACCCTTACTTGTCCTGCCTACTCTCAGACTGCCATCCAGTGAGCCAGTTGTGCTGGAGAACCTCGCTCTGCACACCCATCCTCAGCCACATCAGGAGCCCCTAGACCCCAGACCACTGCTGGGAACGTTAGGGATACCGTGCTCAGGTCCCCGGTCCCCCCCCCCCCGCCCCCCCCCCCCCTTCGCATCTCCCAATCCACATACTCACCCTATGTCCATGAGGATATCCCCAGTGCTGAAGCCCAGCTCTTGAGTGTTTGATTGTTGGCTGCTGCCTCTATGGTGCTGATGCTTCTAGAGGTCAGGCAAACAGTTCAAGCTTCAAAGTTTGATTGAAATGAGATGCAATAATCATCATCTGAGTCATGGCATGTGTACCCACGAGAATCCACTTGAGAATATTTTGATTTTTAAACAGTCAATTTTTCTGCAAAGCAATGAAAACCAACCACGTAACAGTCCATAAATCACACAAACCATTAATTCACAAGGAAAAGGTACTGTGCTATGCACACAGAAGTACATTTTCACTACAGAATATCGGTACAAACACAAAGCTACAACAGTTCATTTGTACAAAGAAAACCAAACTCACTGTAACACCCCTCATAGGTCCTCCACAGAATGGCGGATCCTTGTGGTGCAGTCGTTTGACCTCTCAGTCTCTGTTCATGAGCCTCCGTTGTATAGGCCTCCTTATATGGCCTAATTTAATCCGAACCAAGGCTCAGTATCCACATGTTCCACTGGTGTTCAAGGTGCATTTAAACAACCTCGACATCCACCGTGTTTGACTTGCAGCGACGTGCTAGTCAACATGCAGCACTCACCACACTCACAGTAAAATCACCAGCAATCTGCAAAAGCATTTCTTCAATACCTTCATCAAGTTGCTCAGTTTGATGAATCCGATTCTCTCTCTCTCCTTCCTGCAGCTCCCTGCAGTAGATTCCCCAACATTGGAAAATCGCAGACCCAGAGAACAGTCCAGGCAGCAGGTCATCTTCCCATCCTTCCAGGCTACCGAAAAAGAAGGAAACAGCAGCAGCAGCCTCCAGGCATTTGCAGCTACAAGCAACAGCAAGCATCAAACACAACCTGCAGCACCATGTGAGAATATTATGTTTATTATTTTTTTAGAAAATATTTTATTGAATCATTTGTAATTTTCAGTTTAACAATTTAACATTTCTTAAACAACCAAGCAGGCCGACACACGCAACAACATTAAAATAACATACCCTACTACCCACCCCCCCCGCCCTATTTCCTGATTACCCGTATATTAAGGTCCCTGTCCTTGTCTTACACTGCCATGTCTCTCAATTTCCTGCCCCCCTTTTCTCCTCCCCCCACTTTACTGCTGACGTTCAATTTTCCTTAAAGAAGTCGATGAAAGGTTGCCACTCCCGGGTGAACCCCTGGGCTGAACCTCTCAAGGCGAACTTAATTTTTTCCAGACTGAGAATCCCTGTCATGTCGCTAACCCACACTCCTGACTTTGAAGGCTCCGCGTCCCTTCATCCCAGCAAAATCAGTCTCCAGGCCACCAGGGAGGAGAAGGCCAGGACATAGGCCTCCCTCTCCCCCTAGGCCCCCGGATCTTCTGATACCCCAAATATTGCCATTTATGGACTCGGAGTCACCCTCCCTTCCAGGACCTCTGACATGATGTCCCAAATCCCTGCCAGAATCGCCTCAACTTCGGACACGCTGAGAGCATATGCACATGATTCGCTGGACATCCACCAAGCATACGCACCTATCCTCCACTTCCTCGAAAAACCTACTCATCCAGGCCACAGCCATATGAGCCCTATGAACCACCTTGAACTGGATCAGGCTAAGCCTGGCACACGAGGAGGATGAATTAACTCTCCTCAAGGACTTTCCCCATATTCCGACTTCCAACTCCCCTTTTAGCTCTTCCTCCCACTTCCTCTTCACCTCCCCGAATGGGAACCCTTCCCACTCCATTAATTCCTTGTATATCTCCGAGACCCTCCCCTCCCCAACTCCCATTTTTGCCATCACCTTATCCTGTAATCCCCTCGGGGGAGGCGAGGAAAGCTTGGAACCTGCCTCCGGACAAAGTCCTGTACCTGCAGATACCGAAATCCGTTCCCATCCGGCAACTCCTCCTCCTCCTCCAATGCCTCCAGGCTCGGGAAACCCTCCTCAATGAAGAGATCCCCAAATCACTCAATCTCTGCCCGCTGCCACCTCCTAAAGCCTCCATCCAGCCCCTCCCCCGGAGCAAAACCGTGATTATCACAAATCGGTGACCACACTAACGCCCCCTCCAGTCCCATGTGCCGTCTCCATTGTCCCCACACCCTCAGGGCTGCCACCACCACCGGGCTTGTGGAGAACTGAGCCGGCAAGAATGGCAGGGGCGCCGCTAGTAAAGCCTCCAAGCTCGTGCCCTTACAAGATGCCACCTCTACTCGCTCCCAATCTGACTCCTCCCCCACTATCCACTTCCTGACCATCGATATGTTGGCTGCCCAGTAATAGTTAATAAAACTCGGGAGGGCCAAGCCCCCCTCCCCGCGACCCCGTTCCAGGAGTGCCTTCTTCAACCTCGGGGTTTTACCAGCCCACACAAAACTCGAGATTACCGCATTCATTTTCCTGAAAAAGCCTTTAGGCCAAAAATCAGGAGACATTGAAAAAAGAACAGCAGCCTCGGGAAGACTGTCATCTTCACCGTCTGCACCCTCCCCGCCAGTGTCAGCGGGAGCATGTCCCACCTGCGGATATCCCATTTCATCTGATCAACCGCTCTACCCAAATTTAACTTGTGAAGCTGCCCCCAATCCTTAGCCACCTGAATCCCCAGATACCTGAAACTCCTCCCCACCACTTTAAAAGCTAACCCCCTCAATTTCCTTTCCTGCCCCCGTGACTGAATCGCAAACACCTCGCTCTTTCCCATATTTATCTTGTGGCCTGAAAACCACCCAAATTCTTCCAGTGCCTCCATAATTCCAGCCATCCCCCCAAAAGGGTCTGTGATATAAAGGAGTAAATTGTCCACGTGGAGCGAGACCCTATGCTCCACCCCCCTCTCACTATCCCCAGCCAGACATTCGATGACCTAAGAGCCATGGCCAGGGCAAACAACAGTGGGGAGAGCGGACATCCTTGTCTTGTCCCCCTACAAAGACTAAAATATTCTGACCTGACCCGATTGGTTCTTACATTCGCCACCGGAGCCTGGTATAGCAACCGGACCCAATCCACAAATCCCTGCCCGAACTCAAACCTGCCTAGAATATCCCGTAGGTACTTCCACTCCACCCGGTCAAAGGCCTTTTCTGCATCCATGGCTACTACCACCTCAACCTCGCGCCCCTCCACTGGCATCATTATAACATTTAAGAGCCGTCTAATGTTGGACGTCAGGTGCCTACCCTTCACAAATCCCATCTGACCCTCCCCGATTACATCCGGGACACAGTCCTCTATACGTGTGGCCAAGATTTTTTGCCAGCAATTTAGCATCTAGGTTCAAAAGGGAGATTGGCCTGTATGATCCACAGCTCTCTGGGTCTTTATCCCGCTTCAAGATGAGAGAGATCGATGCCTGTGATAGCATTGGGGGGAGCACACCCAACTCCTTTGACTCTTTAAAAGCCTTTACCAGGAGTGGCCCCAGTAACCCAGAAAACTTTTTGTAGAACTCTCCCGGGTATCCATCAGGTCCTGGGGCCTTACCCGATTGCATCGTCCCCAATCCGTCTAATACCTCCCCGAGTCCAATTGGGCCCCCCAGGCCTTCCACCAGCTCCTCATCTACATTTGGGAACTTTAGAATATTGTGTTTATTAAACGATCAACAGTACTAGAATACAAAAAAATGAAAACTAGTTATTTAACATTCCATACATCAGACCAACCATTAATCAACAAGGAGAATGCACTATGCCATACACACAAGTACGTTATCACTACAGAACATCGGTACAATCACAAAATCACAACAGTTCATTTGTACAAAGAAAACTAAACACACTACAATATAACGTGCGGGTCCTCAACAAAATGGTGGATCCTTGTCATTCAGCCGATGTACATGTCAACCCTGTCCATGAGCCTCCATTGTACAGGCCTTCTTATACGGCTTAATTTAATCAGAACCAAAGCTCAGTATCCACATGTTCTGCTGGCGTTCAAGCTACAACAAAAAAGCCTCAACAATCTGGTTGTTCATTCAGATCAATCCGCCTCCCCCTCCTTCCTGCAGCTCCCAGCAGTAGACTCTTCAACAGGGGAAAATCACACCAATGCAAAGCACAACAGAAGAGAAAAAGAGTTTCCCTTCCCCTTCTCCAGCACTGGCAGTAGGTCATCTTCATCCTCCCTTTCCTTACTCCAGGCCACAAAAGGAAAAGGGTGGGAGTAAACAAGCACACATCCTCCAGGCCTTAAACAGTCAACAGTACAATAAAGTCACCAGAAATCTGCAAAAGTGTTTCTTCAACACCTTCATCATGTTGCTCTTTCGGATCAGTCCACCTCTCTCTCTCACTCCTGCTGTTCCCAGCAGTAGATTCTTCAGCAAGGGGAAAATCACACCGACACAGAGCACCAGAAGAGAGAAAAACTCCCATTCCTCTTCCGCTGCACTGGCAGCAGATCATCTTACATCCTCCTTTTGCTTACTCCAGGCCAAAAGCAAAGGGGCAGCAGTAAAAAAACATACATCCTCCAGGCATTAATCCGTCAAAAGTACGAAAAAATCACCAGCAATCTACAAAAGTGTATCTTCAACATCTTCATCAAGTTGCTCATTTGGATCAAACCACCTCTCTCTCTCCCTCCTGCAGTTCCCAGCAGTAGACTCCTCAATAGGAGAAAATCACACCGATGAAGTGCACATGAGAAGAGAGAACAAACACCTCTTCCCCTTCTCCAGCAGCGGCAGCAGTTCATCTCACATCGTCCCTCTCCTTACTCCAGGCCACAGAAGAAAAAGAAACGGCAGCAAACAGACACCTGGGCCGAGATTCTCCGACCCCCCGCCGGGTCGGAGAATCGCCGGGGGCTGGCGTGAATCCCGCCCCCGCCGGTTGCCGAATTCTCCGGCACCCGAGATTCGGCAGGGGCGGCAATCGCGCCGGTTGGTGGGCCCCCCCCCGTGATTCTCCGGCCCGGATGGGCCGAAGTCCCGCTGCTAGGATGCCTGTCCCGCCGGCGTGGATTAAACCACCTCTCTTACTGCGGGACAAGGCGGCGTGGGCGGGTTCTGGGGTCCTGGGGGGGCGCAGGGCGATCTGGCCCCGGGTGGTGCCCCCATGGTGGCCTGGCCCACGATCGGGGCCCACCGATCCGCAGGCGGGCCTGTGCCGTGGGGGCACTCTTTTCCTTCAGCCTTCGCCACGGTCTCCAACATGGCGGAGGCGGAAGAGACTCCCTCCACAGCGCATGCGCGGGGATGCCGTGAGCGGCCGCTAACGCTCCCGCGCATGCGCTGCCTAGCAATGTCATTTCCGCACCAGCTGGCGGGGCACCAAAGGCCTTTTCCGCTAGCTGGCGGGGCGGAAATTAGTCCGGCGGGGGCCTAGCCCCTCAAGGTTGGGGCTCAGCCCCCCAAGATGCGGAGGATTCTGCACCTTTGGGGTGGCGCGATGCCCGACTGATTTGCGCCATTTTTGGCGCCGGTCAGCGGACATCGCGCCGATACCGGAGAATTTTGTCCATGGTCTTCATGTATTTACAGCTACCAGAAAGAGCGAGCAGCAAACACAACCTGCAGCACCTCTTGAGAGCTGTGAAGTGCTCTCACAACTAACAAGGCCAATACCTCAGGAGCAACAGCCTTCAGCTGTGAAGCTAGAAGCTGCTCACAGACTGTTATAACCTGCCTACTTACGATTGGCTGGGGACTAATGACTATCCCACAATCCTATAGGAGTATGAACTTCCCCAATGAGGGGGGCGGAGAAACTCCTAGTATAAATAAGCTGGCCAGTTCAGGAACCAGCAGGAAGGAGAAGGTAGCAAGGGAAGTTACTGCTACTGTTATGTATATATTGTTATAGTAAATAAACGTTATTATTTTGTATCCTTAAAACTCGTGCTGGATTCTTCGTGGCCCTTACAAAACTGGCGATGAGGATGGGATGTTATAACCTGCCTACTTACGATTGGCTGGGGACTAATGACTATCCCACAATCCTATGGGATTATGAACTTCCCCAATGAGGGGGGCCGTAGAAACTCCTAGTATAAATAAGCTGGCCAGTTCAGGAACCAGCAGGAAGGAGAAGGTAGCAAGGGAAGTTACTGCTACTGTTATGTATATATTGTTATCGTAAATAAACGTTATTATTTTGTATCCTTAAAACTCGTGCTGGATTCTTCGTGGCCCTTACAAAACAGACAAAGGGAGTTAAAGTGACCCTCAGCATATAACCAAGAACAGGGTTCTGTCTTGGATGTTTTTGGGTATCCACAACATTTAAAGATGACAAAAAGCCCCTCAAGCCCCCCCCCACCTCCCCAATCCCCCCCGGACCAGGGCAATCCCCGATCTGGAACGCTTCATCCCCCGACCAAGCCCAATACCCCTGAGGGGTTCCCTACTCTCCCCCAAGTATAGGGGCTACATTGCCCTTGAGTTGCATGCCCAAAAATTCAAATGGCTACTCACCTCCTCAGTTATCTACAGTTACCTATTGCACCAGCTTCACATTTTTAAAAAGGAATGTTAAATGACCCTCACGTGCTTTCTCGTTGGGGAGCTGGTTAATTCCCAGGAGGCCACTACATTTGACTTCAATCTCGTTAGTGAGAAGGAAATTAATGCAAATGAGGGTTAAAGATATACTTACCATATTTGGGCAAGATACAGAACTTGCCATCGGGAGTGGGCCAATTAGATAGCAAACCGATTCGCGCCCAACATGAATCTCGATTTGGGCCTTTCCTGCTATGTAACCCAGATCCACGCCGGGCGCAATGCAATGTTTAAATCGCACCCTTATAAACCCGCTTTTTAAAAAAGTAATTTAAAAGATCTGCGAAAGATTTTTAAAATATGTAATAATGCAGAAATTTGGCATTTCACGAATATAGAATTAATTTTCCAGAGATTGTGAACCTTTCAGTAGTAATTCTGAATTTGGTACACTGTCAAAATCTCAGTTACATTGTTTAGACAAAATGTAACATTTTTCAGTGATTTTTATAATGAGATTACTAGCATAAAGCAGCAAGTTCTCATCAGTTCAGTGATTTCTAATTGTTTGCACATTTGTTTAGTCAGGAGTAAAACAGTGCCCCCTCCAGAGAAACATAGAATCCCTGTTACCTTTGGATTTCTACCACCGAGGTTTCAGATTCCAGCATCCGCAGTAATTTGCTTTTAACCTTTGGATTTCTACATTTGACTGTGCATGGATAAACTCCAGAGTTACGAACAGTTTCAGGGGCGAAATTCTCCCCCAACGGCGGGATGTCCGCCGACCGGCGCCAAAGCCGGCGCCAATCAGACGGGCATCGCGCCGGCCCAAAGGTGCGGAAGGCTCCGCATCTTTGGCGGCCTAGCTCCAACATTGAGGGGCTAGGCCGACGCCGGAGGGATTTCCGCCCCGCCAGCTGGCGGAAATGGCGTTTGTTTCCCCGCCAGCTGGCGCGGAAATGCGGCGCATGCGCGGGAGAGTCAGCGGCCGCTGTCAGTTTCCCAGCGCATGCGCGGGAGCGTCAGCGGCCGCTGTCAGTTTCCTGCCCATGCGCAGTGGAGGGAGTCTCTTCTGCCTCCGCCATGGTGGAGGCCGTGGCGGAGGCGGAAGGGAAAGAGTGCCCACACGGCACAGGCCCGCCCGCGGATCGGTGGGCCCCGATCGCGGGCCAGGCCACCGTGGGGGCACCCCCCGGGGTCAGATCGCCCCGCGCCCCCCCCAGGACCCCGGAGCCCGCCCACGCCGCCTGGTCCCGCCGGTAAATACCAGGTTTGATTTACGCCGGCGGGACAGGCAATTTCTAGGCGGGACTTCGGCCCATCCGGGCCGGAGAATCCAGCGGGGGGTCCCGCCAACCAGCGCGGCCGGATTCCCGCCCCCGCCCAATCTCCGGGAGCGGAGACTTCGGCAGGGGCGGGATTCACGGCGGCCAACGGCCATTCTCCGACCCGGCGGGGGTTCGGAGAATGACGCCCATGGTGGTGAAAGCTGTCATTATTACTGTTAAAATCAGGCCAAGTAGGCCGAAGGCAGTTCATGGATAGGTTCCGACAGATATTTTAAGATACCAGGCATCGACAAGAACTAGGCTGAGTAGAGAAAAAGCTTTAAGCGGTTTACAAAAAGGATTAGAAGTGCATCAAGGAAAGTAGAGATCGGATTTCTAAACTATATTTTCAGCAAGGACTCTATCAGGTACGGTAAATAAATCTACAGTCTAAGTCTGCTGAAGAGCATAGATGCTAATTATATATTCAGTGTTCGGTAAACAAAATAACTTTAATATTCCACACAATGAACAAAGAACAAAGAAAAGTACACAAGGAACAGGCCCTTTGCCCTCCAAGCCTGCGTCGACCATGCTGATCGTCTAAACTACAATCTTCTACAATTCCTGGATCCGTATCCCTCTATTCCCATCCTATTCATGTATTTGTCAAGATGCCCCTTAAACGTCATTATCGTCCCTGCTTCCACCACCTCCTCCTGCAGCGACTACCCTCTGTGTAAAAAACTTGCCTCATACATCTCCTCTAAACCTTGCCCCTCGCACCTTAAACCTATGCCCCCTAGTAATTGACCCCACTACTCTAAGAAAAAGTTTCTGACTATCCACTCTGTCTATGCCACCCATAATTTTGTAGACCTCCATCAGGTCGTCCCTCAACCTCCTTCTTTCCAGTGAGAGCAAACCAAGTTCATTCAACCTCTCCTCATAGCTAATGCCCTCCATACCAGGCAACATCCTGGTAAATCTCTTCTGCACCCTCTCTAAAGTCTCCACGTCCTTCTGGTAGTGTGGCGACCAGAATTGAACACTATCCTCCAAGTATGGCCAAACTAAGGTTCTATATAGCTGCACCATGACTTACCAAATTTTATACTCAATGCTCCGGCCAATGAAGGCAAGTATGCCGTATGCCTTCTTGACTACCTTCTCCACCTTTGTTGCCTCTTTCATTGACCTGTGAACCTGTACACCTAGATCTCTCTGACTGTCAATGCTCTTGAGGGTTATACCATTGACTGTATATTCCCTCCCTGTATTAGACCTTCCAAAATGCATTACCTCACATTTGTCCGGATTAAACACCATCTGCCATTTCTCCGCCCAAGTCTCCAAATGATCTAAATCCTGCTGTATCCTCTGACAGTCCTCATCGCTATCCGCAATTCCACCAACCTTTGTGTCGTCCGCAAACTTACTAATCAGACCAGTTACATTATCCTCCAAATCATTTATATATACTACGACCAGCAAAGGTCCTAGCACTGAACCCTGCGGAACACCACTAGTCACAGCCCTCAATCAGAAAAGCACCCTTCCATTGCTACTCTCTGCCTTCTATGACCTAGCCAGTTCTGTATCCATCTTGCCAGCTCACTTCTGATCCCGTGTGACTTCACCTTTTGTACCAGCCTGCCATGAGGGACCTTGTCAAAGGCCTTACTGAAGTCCATATGGACAACATCCATTGCCCTACCTGCATCAATCATCTTTGTGACGTCCTCGAAAACTCTATCAAGTTAGTGAGACATAACCTCCCCTTCACAAAACCGTGCTGCCTCTCACTAATACGTCCACTTGCTTCCAAATGGGAGTATATCTTGTCTCGAAGAATTTTCTCCAGAAATTTCCCTACAACTGACGTAAGGCTCACCGGCCTGTAGTTCCCTGGAATATCCTTGCTACCCTTCTTAAACAAAGGAACATGCTGCATTTAATACTTAGGAAATTAATTTCCATGAAGTTTCTCCCAGTTGCATGCCAGAACTCTGACAGCAGAACCATGCAAACACTGGACAAATAGTGAGATGAATGCTTACTTTTCCAAAGGCTTATCCAGAACGTCTGTGTGTTTTTTGCCAAAGCTTTGGTGAACAATAGAAAAACCATTGCAGCCCCCATTGCAAAATTCAACCCTTTGAGCTTGATTCTCCAGTCCGCCAGCCGCGTTTTCCTGGGCGGCACGCCCTCGCCGGCAGTGGGATCTCCTTTCCCACCAATTGCCAATGGGATTTCCCATTGGGGCCACCCCACGCTGCCGGAAAACCAGCGGGCCTGGGTGCGTTGCCGGCGCAATGGAAAGTACCGACGGCGGACAAACTAGCCCTTCACGTTTCCAGCTGATCTACTGATTCAGCTAGAGATAAAGAAGAACAGGGGCGAAATTCTCCCGAAACGGCGCGATGTCCGCCGACTGGCGCCCAAAACGGCGCAAATCAGACGGGCATCGCGCCATCCCAAAGGTGCGGAATGCTCCGCCAGCTGGCGGAAACGGCCTTTGGTGCCCCGCCAGCTGGCGCGGAAATGATATCTCCGGGCGGCGCATGCGCGGGAACGTCAGCGGCCGCTGACAGTTTCCCACGCATGCGCAGTGGAGGGAGTCTCTTCCGCCTCCGCCATGGTGGAGACCGTGGCGGAGGCGGAAGGGAAAGAGTGCCCCCACGGCCCAGGCCCGTCCGTGGATCGGTGGGCCCCGATCGCGGGCCAGGCCACCGTGGGGGCACCCCCCGGGGTCAGATCGCCCCGCGCCCCCCCCAGGACCCCGGAGCCCTCCCACGCCGCCTTGTCCCGCCGGTAAGGTAGGTGGTTCAATTTACACCGGCGGGACAGGCAATTTTTCGGCGGGACTTCGGCCCATCTGGGCCGGAGAATCGAGCGGGGGGGCCTGCCAACCGGCGCGCCGCGATTCCCGCCCCCGCCGAATCTCCGGTGCCGGAGACTTCGGGGGTGTCGGAGAATGTCGCCCAGTTGTATTGCAAAATTAGAGCTAGTGCAGGCAAATGAACTTGAATCTAAGAATAGTTAACCTTGCGTAGAGTCATTTTGGGCTCTAACCTGGAGTAATTGCAGAGTTCTAGAGTCCAAAATTCATTGAGGCTAACTACGCGACGCAGGCTCATTGAGAATCAACACCTTGGGCGGGATTCTCCGACCCCCCGCCGTAGAATCGCCGGGGGGCGGCGTGAATCCCGCCCTCACCGGCTGCCGAATTCTCCGGCGCCGGACATTTGGCGGGGGCGGGAATCGCGCCGCGCCGGTTGGCGGGCTCCCCCCCCGGCGATTCTCCAGCCCGCGATCAGCCGAAGTCCCACCCGTTCTATGCAGGTCCCGCCGGCGTGAATTGGAGTTGGTCCCTTACCCACGGGACCTGGCGGCGCGGGCGGGCTCCGGGGTCCTCTGGGGGGTGCGGGGCGATCTGGCCCCAGGGGGTGCCCCCACGGTGGCCTGGCCCGCGATCGGGGCCCACCGATCTGCGGGCGGGCCTGTGCAGTGGGGGCACTCTATTCCTACGTGCCGGCCGTGTGAGCTTCCGCAATGGCCGGCGCAAAGGTGAAACCCCCCTGCGCATGCGCGGGGATGACGTCAGCAGTCGCTGACGTTCCCGCGCATGCGTGGAACCGCGGCGGCCAGCGGAGTCCCTTCGGCCTCGGCTGGTGCGGCGCCAAAGGCCTTCCATGCCGACTGGTGGGGCGCAAACCACTCCGATGCCGGCCTAGCCCCTGAAGGTGTGGAGGATTCCGCACCTTTGGGGCGGCCCGACGCCGGAGTGGTTCCCGCCATTCCGCTGCGCCGTTTCTGCCCGCCCTGTCGATTCCTGGAGAATCCCGCACCTTATTTTTCACCAGGCTCGATATTGGCCGGAATTCTCCGGTCGTCGGGATTCACTTTGCCTGCCGGCAGCGCATCCCCGTCAGCGGGTTTCAAGGCGCCGTAGAATGGTTTCAATGAGAAATCTCATCGGCAAGCGGCGGGAGGTTAGAATCCCGCCGCCAGCAAACGGCGCGTGGCCAAGAAACATGCGGCTGGGGGCTGGAGAATCCAGCCTTTCTACCATAGTTAACAGATTGGTAGGTCAATCTTTTTTGGTGTCTTGTTTCCTATTCTCACTGGGCTTTTGTATGATTTTGAATCAAATATCGAAAGAGAACTCCTGGAACGACAAAAGAAGAAACACATTAACATTGTTGCATAACAATTCAGTGAGTCCAATGTGCAAACAGGCTCATAAGTCCAGCCTAGTAGGTGGGCGACGAATTCGGGTTGACCGTTAGGGTGGCACACCATTCATCACCTGGATTGACGCTGTGCACTGGCATCGGCTGGTGGGTCCTACTTGGGGACATCCGATTTCTGTCAATTACCGCAACGCGGAAGGCTTCCCGGTCGTCGGTATCACACGTCTGTACGTCGTCAGGGTATGACTCGGTATATGGAGGCTGAATGGCCCGCACGTCCCTGCGAGGCTGGCGGAAATGGGGAGCGTTGACAGATTGAGCTGCTCGACAGCAGGCAGCGTAATGGCCCATCTTGCCACAGCGGAGGCATTGTCGATTTTTCGCTGGACATTGCCGCTTTAAAGGTGCAGATCCACAGTTGCCGCGCGTCGTGATGTCATGGCGTCCGTTGCGCCACCGCGCATGCGCAGTTCGGTCCTGCGTAGAGAGTGCCTGCGTGTTACGTCCCTCTGCGTCGACGTCTCTTTTGCCGCATACAAACGCGGGAGGCCACGGAAAGCGCGCAAAATGGCCGCCCTCGTCCGGGCCGCGGGCCGGGAGGAACTCGATGGAGTGGACCCGCTCAGCCTCATGGGATCCCTGCCATGCCGATTTGGCCACCTGGAATTGGGAATTCAGTCTGGTCGCGTTTTCGTGGAGGACACAGGTTTCGATGGCAGTGGCTAGGATGAAACTCTATATTTTGAGGAGCTGCTGGCATAGGGTGCCCGAGGTGGCCCCGAAAATATCTGGTCCCGAATCATGGAATCAGAGGTGGCCTCATAGCCGCAGGACTGCGCGAGGATACGGAGGTGTGTCAAAAAAGATGGAAAAGGCTCATCCTTACCCTGCAGGCACTGTTGGAAGAGGAACCTCTCGAAGCTCTCATTCACTTCGACGCTGAAGTGTTGCTCAAGTTTTAGAAGGACCGTCTTGTACTTCGTCTTGTCCTCCGCCTTCCGCGAATGCCAGGGAGTTGTAGATGTGGATGGTGTGTTGCCCTGCCGTGGAGAGGAGGAGGGCAATCTTCCTGGTGTCCGATGCATTCTCCCTGTCTGTGGCTTCTAGGAAGAGCTGGAAGCTCTGTTTAAACAACTTCCAGTTGACACCGAGGTTTCCAGCGATTTGGAGCGGCTGCCGTGGGTTGATGGTGTCCATGGCGCAGGATGGCGGATCGCTGAAGATGTGCAGGTAGGTCTCACAGTTGCTGGGTTCCAATCCTGGTACTATGTCGTGTTGGGTGTTCCGATACAAAAACAAACCAACACGGTTGTAGATGGTACAACTCTGTTTTATCATTTTTGATAACACCTACTGTATACTTCTGGCTGTGGTTCGTACTTTACCAGCTAACCTGTGGACCCAGCCCTTGCACTATCTTAGATAGGCACTCAGCACATGGTGTATGTCTGAGTGGCACGCTGTGAGCTCTGTGCTCTGAGCTATCTCCTGCTGAAATGAGCGGGAACTGTGGTGTTCCCAGTTTTATAGTGCGTGTGCTCTCACCGGTGATTGGCTGTGATGTTGCGTGTTTGTTGATTGGTCCGTTGATCTGTCCATCAGTGTGTGTGTGTGTGATTGCACCATGATATGTTTATATGAATATCATGACAGTGGTCTGCTGCCTTCCACCCTCTGTTGCCTTAGATCCCCTTGGTGGGTGTCCTCTGGAGGTCCTGGACATGGAGGGCCCAGCCAGGTTTTGGGTGGCATTGATGTTGTCGCGTCACCCTGTTCTGCCTGCTGCCCCTGAGAAGCACCAGTATCAGGAAGGGGGCATTCAGACAGCCTGGCCACTCCCAGATTTTCCTGGGTGAAAGATCCTGGGATGTGCTCCAGGGTTTGCTCCTCTCTCTGGGTGCTCATGGGTCCCTGGGCTATTGCATGGGGAAGAAGGGCAGGCAGAGTGAGCTCCAGAAGCTTCAACGTCATCTGGTGCTGCCAGTCTTGGAGGCTTTGGAGTTCGCCAGTCATTGCTTTGATATCTTGCCCCAGGCTTTCCACTGCGGCCGCCACCCTTGAAGTGTTGGCCTGGGTGCCATGCAACGCTGGCATCACCTTCTGCATCTGAAGACTTTGGGACTTGTCCATTTGACCTTGCATTCACCGGAATGTCACTGACAAGGCTTCCATTTATTTCCGTCTCTGCCTTTGCACCTCTATCAGCTGAGAGATGAATGTGTCCAGAGGCACGGCACTTGGCTGTGGCACAGCTGAATCCTGGGATCCAGCAGAACTCCAACTGTCTGCTCCATGGTCTTTCCAGCCTCTACCTGATGTGCATCAGATGCAGTGTGGTGCTCACCAGAAAGTGATCCAGAAGCCTGACTGCTACGTTTACCCGCCAAGGTGCTTGTCTCTGGGATGGTGGATGGTGCAGGTGGCAGTTGTGACGCATCACCCCTGTGCTCCTCAGATATCTCCCCCGAGGTGCTTTCAAGGGCAGCAGGGGCAAGCACTGTTTGTTGATGGGCGGGTTAGGTGGATTGGCCATGCTAAATTGACCTTAGTGTCCAAAAAGGTTAAGTGGGGGTTACTGGGTTACGGGGATAGGGTAAATATGAGGGCTTGAGTAGGGTTTTCTTTGTAAGGGCTGATGCAGACTCGATGGGCCGAATTGCCTCCTTCTGTGCTGTAAATTCTATGATGGATCATGTTCTTCAGTTGATATTCATGCATGGCAAGGATCATGATTTTAATACACGGCCTGGCCAAGGGTTTGGACAACAAATATCTCACTTGAGACTGGTCATCTGGAAGAAGGCGTCGCAACTCACCTTCCTGTTGCAGGCCAACCTCAGTGTCCTCCCCTGCGAGCGCTATGGCCCTCTCTTCAAAAAATGTCAGGGTCTTTAGTTTGGACATTCTTCAACCCGTCTTCCCTCTCTCTGGTTATGGGTTTTCTTCTCTTGCAGGGACATAAAAGGGTATATCGTTAGCCGCAGAACTGTCAGGGTTAAAGGTCGAAGACAGCTGGCATGTGTGGGCACTGCGCTTAAGCTGGAAGGGGTTCTGATGAAAAGTGGATCTGATGGTGGATGGGGGGGGGGGTGGGCGGGGGGCGGGGGGGGGGGGGTTGAAGATGATTCTGGAAGGTTGAGTGGTTGGAACTTGCGAGCTGGCGGCATGTGGCTTCAAGGTGACATGCCAGGGATTGATGGAAGGATCAATTTCCAAGGGGAGACAGGGGGCACTTATCCGTTCAGATCGTAGGAGGTCACTCAGCTTTTTTCTGCATTGAAGCCCCACCTCTTGGTCAGGCTACTGGCACTGAGCAGTGCTGCCATAATTTCTAAGGCAGGATTGGTGACCTTGCTGGAGGGCCTCCTGCCAAGCCCTGTGTAGATCGTGGCCCACCTCTCCTCCACAGCATCCAGCAATCGAGTCAGGGCTCTCTCTAAAAATCTGGGGCTGGTCTTCTAGCTGCCATCCTCCTGACCTGAATGAGAGTGAGTGCTGTGCAGCCATTTAAATGTAGTGCCCTCTTCATTGAAGTGCTTAGATGACATCCAGGGTGGGCGAATCAGACGCTTTGCACCTCAGGTGTGGAATTTTTCATGTGGGGAAAAATACAGTTTGCCACGTGGCTAAATATCGCGCTGCCAGGGCCAATGGGATTCGCACTGATTTTCACACCGAAAATGACACTGCCATTTTTGGGGAAAATTCTGCCCCTGGTCTCTCCCACAAGGCGAATCACCCTTTTTAACTTCCATCTTGTCAAGTTGCCTCAGGATCTTATATGTTTCAATAAGATCAGTTCTCATTTTTTGAAACTCCAATGGATACAGGCCCAGCGTGTCCAACCTTTCCTTGTAAGATAACCTCCCTGAGGTGTTGGGTGCTCTGAGATGCAGACGAACCAACACAGTTGCGATTGGTACAACGCAGTTTTATTCCAACTAACTATTTACACATCTGACTTGGTACTCAGCACGTGGTGACTGTGTGAGTGTCTTGCTAATGAGGTCCTGGCCCTGTGCTGTCTCCAGATGGACTGGCCAGGAGGTGTCGTGTTTCTTGTCTTATACTGTGTCTGCTCTTGTCTGTGATTGGCTGTCGTGTTATGTATGCTAATTTGTCTGTTGGTCTGTCTATCATTATGTATGTGTTATGATGTATGTTTGAATATCATGACACTCCCGTCCTAGGTATTGGTCAAGTCAACCTTCTCTGAATTGTTTTGAACACATTTATACCTATACTTAAATAAGGAGGACAAACTGCATTCAGCTCTGCAGATGTGGTTTCACCAGCATCCTGTACAATTAGAGCAAAACATCCTTCCTTTTATATTCCATTCCCCTTGCATTACGGGCCAGGGTTTAGAGAACCCCAAAGTATATCACGGCGTTCACCTGACCCATAACGTTAAACCGATTTTGGTTACAGGGAGCACGAGGGCCCACTCTACAGGTGTGATGCAACAGAGAACGAAAAGTATTTTTAAAACAAAACACAATGTTTATTCTATGAATCCCGTTAACATTTTTAAACACACACAGTAAACATCTTAGCAACTATCAACTCAAATACTCCCTCCAAAGAATACAGTACTCTATAAATAACCCAACATCCATCAGACAAATCCCCTCTTTAACACAGACATCAGGTTTAAATTCTCCACTGAGAGCAGTTATCACTTTTAAATTAGCAAGTAAATGAAGACATTCTTTTCAACAGAGAGAGGCCACAGTTACACCTTGTTTCTCTGGATGCAGCTCCCAATGTGCAAAACAAAACTAAACACACCCTGTAGCTGCTAGCTCAAAGCGAAAGTAAAACAGACAGACAGCCCAGCTCCACCCACACTCTGACATCACTGCAGCTAGTTGATAAACCCCATTTCTTAAATGTACATCCACTACAGCTATTTGATAAACACAATTTCTTAAATGTACTCACACATGACACTTGCAACAAACAACAACATTGTATTTACCTTGCTGCACCTGCATACTAACTTTTTGTGTTTTATATACTAGGACACCCAGATCCCTCTATACATCAGAGATTTGCAATCTCGCTCCATTTAAATTATATAGTGGGTGGGATTCTCCGGTTCCCCAGCCACATATTTCTTTGTCGCGTGCTGTTCGCTGATGGCAGGATTTCCCTTTGCCACTGCTTGTCAATGGGATTTCCAATTGAACCCACCTCACGCTGCCGCAAAATCCGTTGGCCGGGATGCTCTGCCAGCGGGAAAAGTGAATCCCGAGGACCAGAGAATTCTGGCCACTGCTTTTCTATTCTTCCCGCCAAAGTGAACAAATTCACATTTTCACACATTATACTTCAATGTTTTGCCTATTTGCTAATCTATCTATATCTTTTCCTAGCTCCTTATGTTCCCTTCACAAATTACTTCAGCAAATTTATCAACCATACATTCAGTCCCCTTCATCCAAGTCATTGATGTAAATTGTAAATAGCCCTGTGGCACTTTACTCAGCACATCTTGCCAACCTATAAATTGCCTATTTATGACTACTCTCTGTTTCCTGTTGGCTATTTAGTCCTCTATCCATGCTAATACATTACCCCCTACACCTAGTGCTCTTAATTTGCTTAATAACTTTCAATGTGGCACCTTCTCAGATGCCTTTGGAAATCTAAGTTCAGCACATTCACAGGTCCCCCTTTATCGTTATTGGGTGTTGCTTCCCCCAAGGAATTCCAATAAATTAATCAAACACAACTTCCCTTTCATCAAATCATATTTGCTCTGCCTGATTGCATTGAGATTTTCTAACTGCCGCGCTATAATCTCATTAATAATAGTTTTCAGCATTTTCCCAATGAAAGACGTTAAGCTAAAAGGCTTGCAGTTTTCTGCTTTCTGTCTCCCTCCTTTCACGAATAAAGGAATCACATTCACTACTTTTCAATCTGATGGGACCTTTCCAGAGGCTAGGGAATTTTGGAAAATTGAAACCAATACATCGACTATCTCGGCATCCACTTCTTTTAGGGCCTTAGGATTAAGTCCATCAGGACCTGTGAACTTGACTGCTTTAGTTCCAATAGTTTTCTCAGTACCATTTCTCTGGCGATTGTAACTGTTTTAAGTTGGACCCTTCCTTTTACCCCCAGGTTTAATTTTATTTTGGGGATAAGGGCAAAATACTATGGATGCTGGAAATTTGAAATTAAAA
Organism: Scyliorhinus torazame; assembly: GCF_047496885.1. Classification (NCBI taxonomy): domain Eukaryota; kingdom Metazoa; phylum Chordata; class Chondrichthyes; order Carcharhiniformes; family Scyliorhinidae; genus Scyliorhinus; species Scyliorhinus torazame. The sequence goes on from NC_092709.1 coordinate 283,321,315, forward strand.
CAAAAAAGGCTGGAAAAGCTCAGCAGGTCTGGCAGCATCTGTGCATAGAATCATAGAATTTACAGTGCAGAAGGAGGCCATTTGGCCCATCGGGTTTGCACCGGCCCTTGGAAAGAGCACCCCACGTAAGCCCCTGCCTCCACCCTATCCCCGTAACCCAGTAACCCCACCTGACTTTTTGCATACTGAGGGGCGGTTTAGCATGGCCAATCCACCCAGGCTGCACATCCATGGACTGTGGGATGACACCGGAGCACCCGGAGGAAACCCACACAGATAAGGGGAGAACGTGCAAGCTCCACACAGTCACCCAAGGTCAGAATCGAACTCAGGTCCCTCGTGCTGTGAAAGCAGCAGTGCTAATCACTGGTTCGCCGTGCCGCCGCTATAAATGTTGTATATCCTGAATAAGAGGGGGGTGGGACAGAGTAGAAGGTTAGTGATTTGTAGTTGTTGAAGTTAACCGAAGGTTTAAAACATGGCTGGAGATCCGAGACCCGTGTCATGCTCCTCGTGTGCGATGTGGGAGCTCAGGGACACGTCCACTGTCCCTGGTTCCTTCATGTGCAAGAATTGTGTCCAGTTGCAGCTCCTGTTAGACCGCTTGACAGCTCTGGAGCTGCAGATGGACTCACTTTGGAGCATCCGCGACGCTGAGGACGTCGTGGATAGCACGTTTAGCGAGTTGGTCACACTGCAGGTGAAAGTTACTGAGGGAGATATAAAATGGGTGACCAAAAGACGTAGCAAGAGTAGGAAGGCAGTGCAGGTGTCCCCTGCGGCCATCTCCCTGCAAAACACATATACCGCTTTGGATACTGTTGAGGGAGATGTCTCACCAGGGGAAGGCAGCAGCACCCAGGTTCACGGCACCATGGCTGGCTCTGCTGTGCAGCTGGGCAGGAAGAAGAATGGCAGGGCTGTAGTGATAGGGGACTCAATCGTAAGGGGAATAGACAGGCGGTTTTGCAGACGTAATCGAGACTCCAGGATGGTATGTTGCCTCCCTGGTGCAAGGGCCAAGGTTGTCTCAGAGTGGCTGCAGGACATTCTGGGGGGGGGGGGGTGAACAGCCAGCTGGCGTGCTGCACATAGGCACCAACAATATAGGTAAAAAAACGGGACGAGGTCCTACAAGCTGGATTCAGGGAGTTAGGAGTTAAACTAAAAAGTAGCACCTCAAAGGTAGTAATCTCAGGATTGCTACCTGTGCCACGAGCTAGTCAGAGTAGGAATGTCAGGATAGATAGGATGAATGCGTGGCTCGAGAGATGATGCAAGAGGGAGGGATTCAAATTCCTGGGGCATTGGAACCGGTTCTGGGGAGGTGGGACCAGTACAAAATGGACGGTCTGCACCTGGGCAGGACTGGAACCAATGTCCTGGGGGGGGGTGGGGGGGAGTTTGCTAGAGCTGTTGGGGAGAGTTTAAACTAATGTGGCAGGGGGGTGGGAACCAATGCAGGAAGTCGGAAGGTCGTAAAACAGGGAGAGAAGCAAAAGGCAGTAAGGGGGAAAGTGTAAGGCAGAGGAGCCATAGTCAAAAATCGAAAAGGGCGATAGTACAAGGTACAGTGACTGAGGGGAGCTCAGTGAATAGGCCCAGTAATACTAAAAGGAATAAAACGGGAAGTAAAAACATAAATGGTAAGCGACGCAGTAGGTTGATACATGAAGATATGGGTTCAGCGATAAGGAAAATTAGGAGAAATATTAAGAGGAATTATAACTCAGGAGTGGTTACTGATCGAGGCGATAAGATTCAAAACAGAGGTATAAAAGCCAACATAAGTGTACTTTACCTGAATGCTCGTAGTATTCGGAATGAGGTAAATGAGTTGATGGCACAAATCATTGTGAATGACTATGATTTAGTGGCCATTACTGAAACATGGTTAAAGGATGGTCACGACTGGGAGTTAAATATCCGAGGGTATCAAATTATTCGGAAGGACAGAGTGGATGGTAAGTGAGGTGGTGTAGCTCTGTTATTTAAGGATGACATCCGGGCAATAGTAAGGGATGACATCGGTGCTATGGAGGATAAGGTTGAATCCATTTGGGTGGAAATCAGGAATGGTAAGGCGAAAAGGTCACTGATAGGAGTAGTCTATAGGCCACCAAATAGTAACATTATGGTGGGGCAGGCAACAAACAAAGAAATAACTGATGCATGTAGAAATGGTACAGCAGTTATCATGGGGGATTTTAATGTGAGGTTATCCATTTTGGTAGGAATAACAGCAAAAGGGATTATTATTTAAATGATAAAATACAAAAACATGCTGCTGTGCAGAGAGACCTGGGTGTGCTCGTGCATGAGTCGCAAAAAGTTGGTTTACAGGTGATCTGAGGGGGGATCTTATAGAAAAATATAAAATTATGAAGGGAATAGATAGGAAAAATGCGGGCAGGTTGTTTCCACTGGCGGGTGAAAGCAGAACTAGGGGGCATAGCCTCAAAATAAGGGGAAGTAGATTTAGGACTGAGTTTAGGAGGAATGTCTTCACCCAAAGGGTTGTGAATCTATGGAATTCCTTACCCAGTGAAGCAGTAGAGGCTCCTTCATTGAATGTTTTTAAGATAAAGATAGATAGTTTTTTGAAGAATAAAGGGATTAAGGGTTATGGTGTTCGGGCCGGAAAGTGGAGCTGAGTTCACAAAAGATCAGCCATGGTCTCATTGAATGGTGGAGCAGGCTCGAGGGGCCATATGGCCTACTCCTGCTCTTAGTTCTTATGTTGTTAATGGCAATGTGAAGGACTATGGAAGGTGCTGATGGTGGCATAAAGGTAGGATAGCATAATTTGTTAATAAGAGAACAAAGGTCAGCGCTCAGTGAAAGCAAAACGAATGAACAAGTGACAGATGTCCCATTTGTGGGGTGGGTGGAGTGCAGGGTTGCATTATAGTCATCGTCATTAAGCTTTAGAGCACAGAATGAGGCCCTTCGGCCCATCGTACCTCCACCAGCAATCACGTGCCTATCTGTTCTAATCATATTTTCCAGCACTTGGTCTGTAGCCTTGGTCCATTTTATTGGATAAAAAAGGGTCAGGACGGAGGAGCAAGTTCACCTGAAAGGAGTATTATGGCCTTGATCGGTGAGGAGGGAGGTGTTAAAGGAATAGGTGTTTCATCTTCTGCAATCGTAGGAGAAGGTGCCATGGAAAGGGGATGGAGTGTTGGGATGATGGAGGAGTGGACCATGGTGTTATGGAGGGAGTGGTCACTGCAAATGCTGACGTTGGGCAATGTGGTTCATGGTGGCATCCTTCTGGAGTTGGCTGAAATAGCAGAGGATGATCCTTTGAATGAGGAGGCTGGTGGCGTGAAAAGTGAAGACAAACGGGACCCTATCATGGTTCCTGGAGGGATGGAAAGGGGTGAGGGCAGAACTGCAGGAAATGAGTCGGACCTAGTTGAGTGCCATGTCCACCACAGAGGGGAGGAAACTTGGTTCAGGAAAAAGGAAGACATACACCGCTTTCAAAGGTGGCATCATCGAAGAAAATGTGTCGGAGGTAGAGAAATGGGATGAATGGAATGGAGTCCTTAAAGGAAACAGGGTGTGAGGAGTTGTACCTCTCCTAGCTCCCACCTTCTACTCTGCTCCACCTGCCCCATCGCCTCTTATACACTATAAAATCCATCACATTTCACCCACTCTTTAGCTCTGAAGAAGAGTCACATGGACTCGAAACGTACTCTTATTTTTGGTATGTTATTTGTATCCTCTACAAAATATCTGTTCCATTTGTCTGTCATTTTCTTGTTTTCCATTATTAATTCCACATTCTCATTCTCCAGAAGACAAATGCTCACTTTACTTACACTTTTCCTTTTTAAACACCTGTAGAAAATCTTATTATCTGTTTTTATGTTCCTAGCTAGATTTCACTCGTACTATAATTTTAACCTTCTTATTAATCGTAAAGTTATTCTTTGTTCTTTATAGTCTGTCCAATTTTCTGACCTTTGCAGAATTATATGCTTTTTATTTAATTTTGATACTATCTTAAACTTCTTTAATTAGCCATGGATGGTGTGTCCTTTCATGAAGTTCTTTCTTTTGCACTGGAATGTATCTGTTCTGAGAATTCTGAAATATCTCCTCATGTGCATCTGTATTGACTATCCTTTAACCTAATTTCCCAGTTCACTTTAGCCAGCTCTGTCTTCATGCCCTCGAAATTGCCTTTATTTAAGTTTAAAAAACTAGTCTTAGATCAACTCTTCTCTCCCTCAAACTGAATGTGAAATTCAATCATATCATAGTCACTACCATCTAGGTTTGAGGTTATTAGTTCATCCTATCTCATTGCACATTGACAGATCATAGAATTCACAGTGCAGAAGGAGACCACTCGGTCCATTGAGTCCATACCAGCCCCCGGAAAAAGCACCCCACTTAAGCCCACACCTCCACTTCATCCCTGCAACCCAGTGACCCCACCCAATCATTTTTGGACACTCAGGGCAATTTAGCATGGCCAATCCACCTAACCTGCACATCTTTGGACTGTGGGAGGAAACTAGAGCACCCAACAGACACTCCGCAGACATGGGGAGGATGTGCAGACTCCGCACAGACAGTGACACAAGCCGGGAATTGAACCTGGGATCCAGGTGCTGTGAAGCAACTGTGCTAACCACTGTGCTGCCGTGCCGCTCGGTTTAGCCTGCTCTCAGGTTTTCTCAAGAACTGTCCTGAAAACACTATGAACTCATCATCCAGAGTACCTTTGTCAATCCGATTTGTGCAATTTGTATGTACATTACAATCACCGATGATTATTACCGTACCTTTCTCACAAGCTTCCATTATTTCTTCGTTACTGTTGTGGAGGATCTATAAACCACTCTCGCTCCCGCATAATTGTAAATAGCTCCTACAGGGCTGGTTTAGCTCAGTGGACTAGACAACTGGTTTGTGATGCAGAACAAGGCCAGCAGCGCAGGTTCAATTCCAGCTGATAATTCTGAATTCTCCCTCTGTGTACCTGAACAGGCGCTGGAATGTGGTGACTAGGGTTTTTTCACAGTAACTTAATTGCACTGTTAATGTAAGCCTACTTGTGACAATAAAGGTTATTTTTTTTTAATTTTATTTACAGTAGTCTTTGTTAAACACACCCTGGGACAATGTATGATACTACTTCAGATAGTAGGGACATCTGGTTACAGATGTGTAGGGTATTGCTGAGATCACACCAAAGTTAATGTGTATAGTTCTGTTTTCCTTATTTAAGGAAGGATATATTTGCACTGGAAGCAGTTCAGAGAAATTACACTAGATTGATTCCTGGAAAGACGGCGTTGACTCATGAGGAAAAGTTGAAGAGGTTGGGCCTATACACATTCGGGTTTAGAAGCCTGAGAGGGGATCGCATTGCAACATTTAAGATTCCAAGGGGGCTTCACAAGGTAGATGCTGAGAGGATGTCTCCCCTCGTGGAAGAATCTAGAATTAGCGCAAAATTTCCAAACAAGAAGTTTCCCATTTAAGAGCGCGATGAGGAAAAATCTATTCTCAGAAGGTCATTAATCTTTGAAATGTTCTACTCAAGAGAGCAGTGGATGCTAGGTCATTGAATATATTTAAGGCTGAGTTAGACAATTTTTTTTTCTGTACAGGACAAACAGGTTCATAGAATTTACAGTGCAGAAGGAGGGCATTCGGCCCATTGAGGCTGCACAGGCCCTTGGAAAGAACACCCCACCCAACCCCACACCTCCACTCCACCCCGTAACCCAGTAACTCCACCCAACCTTTTTGGACACAAAGGGCAATTTAGCGTGGCCAATCCACCTAACCTGCATATCTTTGGACTGTGGGAGGAAACCGGAGCACCCGGAGGAAACCCACGCAGACAAGGGGAGAACGTGCAGACTCCACACAGACAGTGACCCAAGCCGGGAATCGAACCTTGGGACCCTGGAGCTGTGAAGCAACTGTGCTAACCACTATGCTACCATGCTGCCCAAAGGTTATTGGAGACAAAAGCAGGAAAATGATGTTGAAGCCAAGATCAAATCAGCCATGATCTTATTGAATTGCAAAGAGGGATCGAAGGGCAGAATGGCCTACTTCTGCTCCTATTTCTTATGTTCTACTGTTCTTTTACAGATTTCTGCATACAACATGGCAGCCACTAAAGGTCTCTGCACATCAGAAGCATGATGCGAATAATTTGAAAGCCGTAAAGCTATTTCAGGGCTGACATATTTTATTGTGTTGTTTCTTTTCTCCTTGTGTTTTAGTCCTTCCTACATCATGCCCTTTTAAGCTCACAGGTATTATACTGACTGACTGAGTTGAACTATATTCACAAGAGACTAGCCTCTAATTCACCGTCCGCTGTGCAGCATTTGTGTCTTTGTTGCTGCATCAAAATGAATTAAAAATAAGTCCTTGAATGGAAATAAACTTGACTTAATGAAAGATCAAGTTGTTCCTTTGACAAGCATGAAATAGCCTTGAATTTTCAAGCTTTTAGCATGAATGGCGTGTGGTGTCTGCTTTTTCTTTAAAAGCGCAATTCAAACATATTAAATAAAATTCAGCGGCTGTTCGTTTAAAAAAACCTCTGCAGAACTTTTCATGAAAAACTATTTATGAAGTTTTTGTTCCTTTGTTTCTATTTTTAAACATAGCCATTTTCAGAAGTGCACATTATTTCTAACTGACAATGGAACGATTACCTTGGACTGACTGCATTGGGGGAAGGGTTACATTTATTATTTTCGCTTTTCCTTTGCCTTTTATGGACATTCATAGAACCATGTGCCTGCTATTTGTAGACAGGAGTCCAGGGACCTTTGATAATTCCAGCTAGGCTAATTGTGCTGGGAACAGCCCTGTGCTGGTTCAACTCACTTTATTTAACAAGGTTTGTTCCTCAATCAGTTCTGCAGGAAAAAGCTACACTACCTTTTCATGCACGATCAATTGGACAAAGACGAGAGTTGAATACAACTGAGGCTTTGAGGAAGTGATAGAGGCGACCGTCTGCCTCGAAGGCAGTATATGGACTGTCCGATTTACGAATGAGGAGCTGGTGGAAGGTGGATTAGAGGTCTACAAATGAGAAGACCCGGTACTGTGCAATCTGATTGACCATATCAGATATGCGTGGGAGAGGATACGCGTCGAGCTGCGTGTACCGATTGATGGTCTGGCTGTAGTCCACAACCATTCTGTATTTCTCCACAGTTTTAACTACTACCACTTGGGCTCTCCAGGGGCTGTTGCTGGCCTCGATGATGCCCTCCCGAAGCAGCCGCTGGACTTCGGACCTGATGAAGGTCCTGTCCTGGATGCTGTACCGTCCGCTCCTGGTGGCGATGGGTTTGCAATCTGAGGTTAGATTTGCGAAGACAGAAGGCGGATCGACCTTTAGGGTCGCGAGGCCGCACACAGTGAGGGGTGGTAGGGGCCCACCGAATTTCAGTGCTAGGCTCTGGAGGTTGCACTGGAAGTCCAGGCTGAGTCGTAGGGCAGCGCAGAGGTTCGGGAGGATGTAGAGGCGGAAGCCGCTGAATTCTATGCCCTGGACCGTGAGTGTGACCGTACAGTATCCCCAGATCGCGACGGAATGGGATCCGGAGGCCAGGGAGATTCTTTGGTTGGCGGGGCATACCGCGAGGGAGCAGCGCCTTACCATATCCAGGTGGATAAAGCTTTTGGTGCTCCCGGAGTCCAGCAGGCAAGAGATCATGTGTCCGTTGATTTGAACGCTGGTCGATGCGGTGCCCAGGTTGTGCGGATGAGACTAGTCGATGGTCACTGACGCGAGTCATGGTCTGTCGTCGCTGGTGTCGGATGATGGGGAGCCCGGGGGGCACAGGTCCTGGAACGCTGGCGGTGCCCATGTGCCGTGGGGGAGACAAGATGGCGGCGACTGAAGATCTTGAGGAGGACATAGGCCTCACGTGACAGGGGTTGAACAAGATGACGGCACCCATGGGCCGCACGTGTTGCGTGGAGGGGAAGATGGGGGCGGCCACGGGCCGCGCTTGGTCTGAGGGGGAGTAGATGGCGGCGCCCACTGATGTCCCGTGGTCCGGGAGGTGAAGGTGGTGGCGCCCATTGTCCGCAAACAAGGGGGGTGGGTGCGATAGTGGCCACTGCACGTGCCTGGCACACTGCGGCGAAATGCCCCTTCTTACCGCAAGCCTTACAAAGGGCAGCGCGGGCCGGGCAACGTTGGCGGGGGTGTTTCTGTTGGCTGCAAAAGTAACATCGGGGACCCCCGGGGTTCGCTGGCTGGCGCGTGGCATAGGCGTATTGGCTGGGTAAGGCCCCCGCTGGGGCGGCCGTCTGTGGGGTCCACGATGCGTAGGAGGGGTGGGCCGCACAGCTGGGGGTGTAGGCCTGAATGTTGCGCGAGGCGACAGTCATAGAGAGCGCTAGCTTCTTTGTCTCTGCTAGGTTGAGCGTGGCCCCTTCTAACAGTCGCTGGCGTATGAGGTCCGACCTGTTGCTAACTTTTGGTTGGTTCTTAATTTGGCTCTATTTAATCACGTTTGCTCAAGAGTCGCCAGGCATCTTTCGACACCGCCACAAGATTCAGAACCGAATACTGATCAATGACTTGATACACCAGTTAGTAAGTTCAAAAGCAATGCTTATTTATTTACACACAGTCAAATCTACTCATGCATAAACTCTACAAACTAAACTACCACTATTACTAAAGCCTCTACTTAGCTTTGGGCGCCCACTCAGTCAGAGGAACAATGGCCGTTGCTCGGTTCTGAGGCTGCTGGGTTGAGCTGTTTACAGCGTAGCAACTATCTCGTAGCGTGCATTGACTTGGAACTTACTTGGTCTGCTGTAGCTGCTAGGCTGGTCTCCCTCTTCACTGAGAGCCAAAGCCAAAGGAGAGCGTTCTCCCTTGGGGGATACCTTTTATACCCAAAAGGGCTTTGTGCTCTTTTGAGCGGGCCTTGAACTTGGCCTCAACTAATTGGGTCTTTCCCAATCATTGGTATCGATTTTTCTCCAATAGAGGGGTCGTTCCCTGATCGCTGGGCGTGTCCTGGTGACTGTCAGTCAGCTTTGTCTTAGCTTCTTCTGGCACCGGAGAGTCTGTACTAACATGGTGTATCTAAATGTTTCCCTTTTGTCCCCGGAGGTGGCTCATTAGTATGTAGATTGCTTGGTAGTTTCTGTCCTGTCTGAGCGTTTAAGGTTCTAATCAACAGACAGAGCTTGCACCTGCTTGTTTCTTAGCATTGTCCAATTTTCCCTGCAGTCTTTGCAAGTGTCCATTTTGTAATCGGGATGTGGCCATCCCAGATGGCTACACACCCTCCTTGTGATCCTCCACGCGAAGCGTGGAGGATCACATTACCATAGCGTCTTCATCCTCTGATCCCCCAGGGCACCCATGCTTAGGCTCTACACTGTCCTATCCTATGCAACACAATTTTACCGAAACCATTTTAAATACATTCATTATCAAAAAATTCTACAGGGCGCTATGACATTAATACATGCATTACAGAAAAATAAGAAACTGGAACCTCTAACTATTCTCAATAGACAATCCTCATTTAAACAATCGAAAGGTACAAACAATCCAAAAATAATCTATACATCTTAAACTGTACAAAATAGCAGCACACAAATTTCTCTGGCCTGTCAGTCAGACACAGAGGTTTACATCTCTTTATTCCATAGAATACATTAAACAAAATGGATGCTCTTTAATCCGTCCCAATGGGTTCGGGGGTCTGGTGAAATCTGAAAATGGGGGACCTAAATCTGTATACAGGTGTGCGAGAGTGATATGCTCTGTTTCGCCATTTCCTGACTCTAAACGTTTGCACGACACTGCAAAGTATCGCCAGCACTAAGAGTGCTTCGACTACATATGAGAGTGAATACCAGGTGATAAATTGATCACACCAGGTCGGGGTATTGCTAACTGTCGCTGGGCTAGTTATCTCGGGGTTCCGTGTATTACAGGGGTGAGAGTCATTTACGGTTTGTGTGGTAGGGGTCAGGGGGGTAGCGTCCGCGTGCGACTGAAGGGATCCCGCTAAGATCCATGTGAACACGAAGGCTGTCTTCATCTTTGTCGGACTTCTTTGTCTTCCTCGGTGGTTCCTGGGTTTCTGGAGTTCTGTGAACACAAGCATAATTTCTGTTATGATCTTGCTTAAGATCTTGTATGTCTGTCTGTCCTTTACTGCCAATTTCCCTTTATAATTGGTCACCATCTGTGACTCCCTGATTTTTTTTTTAACCGAATATTTGGACAAGACATCTAAGAAAATACTGCTGTACTGCGAGCCGTCTCGCAGCCTGTGTGATTTACCATCCCAGTGTTTGAGGATGTAAATAGCATAGGGAAGCAACCTCAGGGTTGCCAAAACCAAACAAAAGAATTTTGAACGTAACGAGCCAAAATGGGTTGCGTATGGACCACGGCGGGCAAGAAATGGGTGGAATCCCCAGGTAGGACGGTGATCAATGCCGTATGTGCTCTACCCGAGCGTAGCTGACCAGAGGGGGGGGGTCCTCAAGCAGGGCGGGGACCAATGCCGTTTCAGGCTGCCTCTCGAATTAGGAGAGCAACTATGAGTTGGGTTCTGTCGACAGACTAGTTCCTCTGAACTATTGTCTGGGACAAACATGTACCTTCAACAAGGTTCTGTCGACAAACTAGTTCCTCTGAACTATTGTCTGGGACAAACTTGTTCCATTAACAAGTTTCTGGGGACAAACTCGTTCCTCTAACAGCCATTGGCCGTCAAAGGGGGTGGTGATGTGGGGCCGTGAAAAACTTTCCGAGTTTACACACAACACTTAACGATAACACTAACGAACAAACATTCAACAAACATGGTGCAGGTTCCATCAGAAAGGACACCATATCTCTCCATCGGTTCCTTTTTCCTCCATCATCTGGACACCTCACTGCTCAATAGCGAACAGGATCGCAAAGGGATTTGTTTGGTGGGAGTCAGACTCTAAGTCATCATCTTCTCCCGGCTGCCAAACTCTTGTCTGTAGTAACCGTGCTAAAGCTGCTTGGGGCGAATTGGGGTCCATCTCATCATTCCGGATGAGCCTGAATGAATTGTCTCGGTGCCAGAATCGTGTGTCGAGGTTGGAGCTACCATGCTTCAATCCGTAATCGTCGGGCGGTGGGTCTGGGTCAGGGGCTTTGATATAAGTGATTTCAAATCGGTTGGTAGAATCATGCTCAGATTCACTGGGAATGGGGCTGGTGCAGGGGTGTAGTCGTATCGTGGTGTGCTGTGGCTATCGTCATCTTGATCGCTATCACTGTCGCTGCTGGTTGAGGGAAGGGAGAGGCGGAGTCGTGCCTCTGGGGACGGAGTTGAAGTCGTGCCTGAGGGCGGGCTGGAGTGGTTGGGGGAGGGTAGGAATACATCATCTGTGGGCGGGGCGTGATCATCTGCTGCTGCAAGCGAGATGTGGTGTGTGTGGTTATTCTGTGAGCCATAAGCCTTGAGCTGGTTTATATGAAACCACACAGACTTACCATTGGGATAGATTATTTTGCATACTGAGGGGCTGACTTTGTCCGAAATGGAGTACGATCCGGAAAATTTGGGGGAGAGGAATGAACTGGGGTTGTAAAGGGAAAGCATAACTTGTTGCCCTACTGTAAACTCAGTGACACGTACTGTTTTGTCGAAACAAGCCTTGCTCTGTTTCTTCCTGGTTCCAAGTCTCACTGCTGCGGCGAGTTGGGCTGCCTTAATGTTCTGTACTAGTTGTGTAACCGCATTTTCACGTGTGAGGGCTGTAACTGCGGGGCTGGCCAAATCCAATCCTAGTAAATACTCAGTGCCTTTCATGGGGCGTCCGGTCATGGGGGTGTGGGGGGTGTAACCTGTGGATGTAGATACTGTGTTTCTTAAAAACATCAAAGCAAATGGGAGTACTGAATACCAGGTGCTGTTATTCTGCTGTACCACTTTCCTGAGGGTGGCTTTCAATGTCCTATTCATTTGTTCTACAAAACCACTTGACTGGGGGTGGTATGCGATATGGAACTTTTTTGTAATTCTGAAAATCGTGAGGACGTTTTTCATTACACGTCCTGTAAAATGGGATCCTTGGTTGGACTCTCTACTGTGTGGGAGGCCCCATCTTGTAAAGATGTAGTGTGTTCAGATTTTAGCTGTTGTTTTGGCCGTATTAGTTCTTGACGGAAATGCTTCCACCCATTTTGTGAAGGTGTCTATGACCACCAACACATACTTGTAACCATTTCTGCATGGGGGTAGGGGTCCTATATAATCTATCTGGAGATTTGTCCAGGGTCCATTAACGGGGCGGGTATGACTAAGTTGAGCCTTTTTAGTATATCTGTCCGGATTGTTCTGGGCACAGATTAAACAATACTCGACGTAGTGTGTGACATCGATTTTTAAATCAGGCCACCAACAAAGCTGTCTGAGGTGGGCTAGGGTGGGTTCAATTTCTTGGTGTCCATGATTGTCATGGAACTGGCAAATTATCTGGTTCCTGTCCTGGCTGGGAACTATATAAAGGCAATCCTTTAAAATCACACCGTTGTGTGTGGTGATTGTGTTTCTAAACTTGTCGTACAGGGCTGGGAAGGTTCCCTTTAAAACTTGCCTGAGTTTCTCGTCCTCTTTCTTGGCATTCGCTAAATCCTGAATGTTGGTCTATGAGGCCTGAACTGCGTGTACTGGGGTGCTTTCGGGGGGTTCCAAAAATAACCATGCCTGAAGCCTGCCTTCGCATCTGCTTCTGCTTTAACGTTTCCAGGGGGGGAAGAACGGTGATGACTGCGAACCATAATTATGCCATATTTTCTATCCTTCGCTGTCTCTAAGATATGACGGAGTAATGGGGCTGAGGGTAGGGGTTTACCGTCCACGGAAACAAATCCTCTTTTTTCCCAGAATGGCAGGAACTCTGTCAAACTATTACAGACATACAAGCTGTCTGAATAGATGTCTGCTGGGGTCGGGAATGAGTCTGGGTGGTCTACAATGTATGCAATTGCTGCCAGCTCTGCTGCCTGTGAGCCTAAGTGTCCTGGCAACTTCAAGGAAATTTCACCTAGGGCGCGTCCTCTACATATTTACCGCAACCGGTAATTCTCTCTCCATTTAACACTGGATGAGCCATCCACATAAATCCTTAGGGGTGCACACGTGTCTGTGGGCTGGGGTCTCTGGGGTGTACTACCAGTTTTCCTGGGGGGTGTTTTGGGAATAAATGGGCCTGTGTTCTGTTTCGTGGTGATGATCTCACATTCATGAGGGGTGCCTGCATACTGCAGATTATCGGCAAGGAATGTGTGGGTTTTGGTTCTTTTTACCGTGATGCCCCGTCCCTGCAAAAGAAGGGTCCAACGGGCTGCGCGGATTTGGCTGCCTGTGCCATCTTTAAGTCGGCCGTCTAACAATAGTTGTGTCGCGGTGTGTTCTGTGAGGATGGTGATGGGGTTGAGTCCTGTAATGTAGGCGAAGTGTTGTACTGCCCAAAAAACTGCGAGCAGGTGCCTTTCACAGGCAGAAAATCCTTGCTCTACAGGGTCTAACATGCGTGAGGCGTATGCTGGTCATGGCGTTCCTGGAGGAGCACGGCCGAAAGGGTTCGGTCGGTGCTTGCTACCTCTATAGTGTACAGGGAATGTGGATCTGGGACCTGTAGTGCGGGGCTGTGCTGAGTGCTTTTTTAAAAGCGTCCATGGCACCTGTATGCTGTGGAAGCCATTCCCAAGGTGCCTGCTTCTTGAGTTCGGAAAGGGGCGTTGCTTTAGTGGCGAAACCGTCAATTTGGTTTCGGCAGTAACCAACTAGTTCAAAAAATGAACGGAGGGCTGAGACATTGTGGGGAAGGGGCAATTTGACGATCGAGTCAATTCTCTTGTGCTCGATCTCGCGTTTACCATGAGTGATCACTGTTCCCAAGTAAATCACGTTTTCTTTCAGAATCTGGGCCTTCTTGGGGTTGACTTTACAACCAATTTCTTTTAGGAGTGCTAGGAGTTCAGTGAGAAGCAAAATGAGCTCTCCCTTTGTGTCTGTCTGTAGTAACAAGTCGTCTACATACTGGACCAGACAATCAGGGTGTGAAAATTTTGCTAATCCATTTGCCAGCTGTCGGTGGAAAATAGAGGGGGAGTTGTGGAAGCCTTGTGGAAGGCACGTCCACGTGTATTGTTGTCCCTGGAATGTAAAGCGAATTTGTACTGGCACAATTTAGCCAATGGAATGGACCAGAAGACATTACTAATGTCCAAAACTGAAATTTGTTTTGACTCGAGTCCCTGTTTGAGCATGGTCTCGGGACTCGTGGCTATGGTGGGGGCTGCTGCTGGGGTTACTTTGTTCAGTTCCCGGTAATCAATGGTCAGTCGCCATGATCCATCCGGTTTCCTGACGGGCCAAATAGGTGCGTTGTTTGTGGAGGCTCCTGGTCTGAGTACGCCTTGATCAAACAAACTCTCTATGACTTTGGAGATCTCTCCCTCTGCTTCCTGGGGAAATCCGTACTGCTTCTGGGGATTAGGGTCGGGACCTGTAATGTTCACAAAGCCAGTCAAATTGCCACAGCCGTGCTTGTGCTGTGCAAATGCTGCTTTATGTTCCTGCAGGACTGCCCTAACCTGTTTGTCTGCACTAATGGCTCGAGGATCGAACCAGAAGTCTCCTACTGAGCTAATCCTATTTACGTACTCTCCGACTGTGAGCGTGGCGGGGGCTCGTGCTGCCTTTGCCATTTTCCAAACACACTTGTTAACTGGATCAAAAGAGAGGTCATGGGAGCTCATGAAATCGATCCCAAGGATATGTTCTGCTGTCTGGGGCAGATCAACTAAAACTACGGGGTGCTTGGTTGCGATGTTCCCTATCTGTATTGCTATAGGGGCTGTGATGTGTCCCTGTTGTAAATGGCCTTTAAACCGCTGAGTGTAACGGTGTCTGTTGTGGGCCACGTGTCTCGCTGGAATATCGTGGAGGAATTGAGTGTGGTGCGGGACCCTCCTGTGTCCCAAAGAAATTCCACGAGTTGTCCCCGAACTTTGCCTGCTACTACCGGTCTACCGGACTTGTCCCAAAGGGTGTCGCAGACCCAAGTTGGGGAGCCTGAACACCGTCAGTCGGTGCTGTTCATGTCTGTACTCTCTGAACGGGCGCTAACGCAATGGATCGGCTTTGCCCTATTCTTGTTTAGGGTGCCTGTCTGTTGGTTTCTCTGCTGCTTCTGGGGCACGTTGCACTCTCGTGCAAAGTGTCCTAGTTGTCCACAATTATAACGTTCCTGAGCTTTGGGCTGGGGTTGGCTGTTCCTGCCCTCATTTACCCAGGCTGGGTTGGTGTTCTGGTGTGCCTTAACTGGGTTCATTTCTACCTGCTCTTCACCGGATGTTATAAATACGGTTTTGCCTGCAATAGATTGCTCCCAAGCACGGGACAATCTCTTCAAAACCCATTTTTCATTGTGGGCCTCATCTGAGGGGTCATAATTTGCGCAAGCTTTTCGTCCTGCTTCTGTGGAGTGGGAGACTAGAATTCGGGTCCATTTGGCCATATTATCTGGGCACAAATGGACGTGGGCTAACTCTCCAAAAACTGTGGTAAAGTGAATCCACAAACGTCCAGCAAACGCTGTGGGGTGCTCTGTCTTCTTTTGCCTACACTTATTTAGGCCTTCTACGGGGTCTCCTCTGTTAAAGCCGATCGCATCAAGGATCGCTGTGTGCATCTCTTGGAGTGTGTCTCCTCCTACATCCTGTGGGTCGGGAAGGGCTGCTACGACTGAAGGGTTGAGGCTTAAAACTGTGAGCTTCACTTGCTCCTTTTTGTCCAGGCCGTACATGGTAGCCTGTTGTCTGACTTTTGCGAAAAAATTGGTGGGGTCTGAGTGGGAAGGAACTGTGCAATATTTCCACACGCGTCCCGTAATTGGGTCACGGTTAACGGGGTTGTGTAAAGGAAATCTGCTTCTCCTTCTCCTGCGGCCCTGCCGTGTGTGATCACAGGATTCATGGGGGTGTGTTCTGCCTGTTCGGTTGGGGGTTGGGGCGTTTTCCTTTTCTGGGTTTTTCCTGTGTACATGTCCCATGTACGTATCTATGGGCAGTCTCGTTCAATTCCTGCCTGTAGCGCACAAAGACTCCGTGAGACGAATAGAGTGAAGTCGATGAGGCTTTATTAAGCGTGTCTGTTCCCCCGCAGCTCGATAGTAAACTGGCCTGCGGGGGAAGACTCCGGCTTCTTATACTCCGCCTTCAGGGCGGAGCTAGAGGTCAACGGCCAACCAGGACCCGGGATCTGTCAGCCAATGACATTAGGGCTTCCAGTCCCACATGACCCCCAATACATACTACCACACTGCCAATCGGGGCTGTTTTCTTGATCTAATTGGGGTCCGAATGTACTCTGAAATCCATTTTGCACGGACAGCTGAGATTGCAATTCTGCAATTTGCTTCTGGCACTTTGCGTTGTCTACGGAGCTCTGCCTTTGTTCTGTTGTGGAAGTATGGAGTGCTCGTAGGGCTGCTTTTAAATTGTTGCACTGTTTCTGCAATTTCTCAACTTGCTGTTCTGTTTCTTATCTACCAAGACCGCACGTTGCGTGACCTGGTAGGCCTTATCGTACTGTGCCTGAAAGCTGTTCAAATGCGCGAGACAAGACTGATGTGCCCTCTTGGCACCATCCACCTCTCTGTCCCTTGCTGCTAACTGCTCTTTCAGATCTCGATTCTCTTTCTTTACCTCACTCACGTCTACCTCACTGGTTCTGTCTCTCTCCTCCATCTCTCTGCGGAGCGTCCTAACGACCTCCTCTGTGCCTCGCAATTGTGCCAAGCAGGACACGATTGCCATCGGCTTGCGAGCTTTTCCCAAGCTCTTCTTGTGGATCTCTGACAGGTTCTCCCACCAAGTATGTCCTATACTCCCAGGTCATGTTTTCTCATTATCACAGAATTCACTCCAAAGGGGCCATCCTTTCCCTTTGAGATATTTCCTGATCTCTTCTTCCCAAGCGGGTCACTGTCCTACTCTACTGCTGGTTGCTGCGACCTCGAATTCCTGGGGGTTCATAAGGCATTCCATTGCCTTCATTGCCATTCTCTTCACTAGGATCTCTAACAAATTTGGAACAGGTGGTGATAAAGCGGCGATGTAAACACGGGTACAGCTTACGCTAATCTCCGGCCCACAAAACTCCCAACAGTTTTTCGCAACAAAATCTCTCAGGTTTACCTTATATCCCTGTTAGTACACATGCATTAACACACTTCTGAATCTCAGAGGCTTGATCAGTACTGTTTTGACGTTTTTTCTTTCTGTTCCCAATTGGATTCTCAATTAAAATTTTGGGTTCTCTCGGAGTGGTTAAGCCACTTCTAAATTGAGTCCCGTCAGATGTCGCCAGTAAATGTTGCGAACTTTTGGTTGGTCCTTAATTTGGCTCTATTTAATCATGTTTGCTCAAGAGTCGCCAGGCATCTTTCGACACCGCTACAAGGTTCAGAACCGAATACTGATCAATGACTCGATACACCAGTTAGTAAGTTCAAAAGCAATGCTCATTTATTTCCACACAGTCAAATCTACTCACGCATAAACGCTACAAACTAAACTACCACTATTACTAAAGCCTATACTTAGCTTTGGGCGTCCACTCAGTCAGAGGAACAATGGCTGTTGCTCGGTTCTGAGGCTGCTGGGTTGAGCTGTTTACAGGGTAGCAACTAGGAATGTCTATCTCGTAGCGTGCATTGACTTGGAACTTACTTGGTCTGCTGTAGCTGCTAGGCTGGTCTCCCTCTTCGCTGAGAGCCAAAGCCAAAGGAGAGCGTTCTCCCTTGGGGGATACCGTTTATACCCAAAAGGGCTTTGTGCTCTTTTGAGCGGGCCTTGAACTTGGCCTCAACTAATTGGGTCTTTCCCAATCATCGGTATCGATTTTCCTCCAATAGAGGGGTGATTCCCTGATCGCTGGGCGTGTCCTGGTGACTGTCAGTCTGCTTTGTCTTAGCTTCTTCTGGCGCCGGGGAGTCTGCCTTAACATGGTGTATCTAAATGTTTCCCTATTGTCCCCAGAGATGGCTCATTAGTATGTAGATTGCTTGGTAGTTTCTGTCCTGTCTGAGCGTTTAAGGTTCTAATCAACAGACAGAGCTTGCACCTGCTTGTTTCTTAGCATTGTCCAATTTTCACTGCAGTCTTTGCAAGTGTCCATTTTGTAATCGGGATGTGGCCATCCAGATGGCTACAGACCCAATCCCCATAACAAACGCATCCTCCATAAGGAGGTTTGAATGTTCCGTGGCCGTAACGACCTGACAGTCACAGTGCCGGATGAGTGGGATTAGGGCCCGCCAGAAGTCTTCTGTGGACTCACCGGGGAGTTTAGAGCGAGTGGCGAGTACGTGCCTGCCGAAGAGCGTGTTCGTCTTCTGAGCGTAATTTTCTTTGAGAAGCGTCATGGCTTTGGTGTAGTTTGGCGCGTCCTGGATCAGTGGAAAGATGTTGGCGCTCAACCTTGAGTACAGAATCTGTATTTTCTGTGCCACCGAGACAGGGCTGGGCGCCAAGTTGATGTACGCCTTGAAACAAGCTAGCCAATGCTGAAAGTCCTTTTTGGCGTCGCTTGAATGCGGATCCAGCTGCAGGCGATCCGGCTTGATATGGAGGTCCATCTTTTGAAAATCTTAGAGCAATAAATTGATACACGATCTATTGGACAAAGACGAGAGTTGAATACAACTGAGGCTTTATTGCTCTAAAATGTGTGGCCTCCCACAGCAGCTGGCAAAATGGCTGCAGCATGGAGGACACACACATTTATACTCCGCCTACTGGGCAGAGCCAGCAGGCAGGGACTACCAACGTACCTGTAGTACAGGTCCTACCATACATCACCTAATAGAGGTGCAACAGTGGTTTACCACACCTTTCCTTATCGATTGCTTCCTCCCGTGGGTTTAGTACCATACTTAGGTCAGAGGACCAAAGCTTTGGTCAAAGAGGGAGGTTTGAAGAAGAGTTTCAAGGAGGTAAGTAAGGTAGAGGGACAAAGAGGTGTATGGAGGAGATTCCAAAGCCTGGGGCCTAAACAATTAAAGGCACAGCCATCAATGGTGGAATGATTAAATTCGGGGATGCTCAAGAGACCAGAGTTATAGGGGTGCAGACGTCTTGGAGCATTGTGGCCATGGAGGACATTATAAAGATAGGGAATGGTGAGGCTATGGAGAGATTTGAAAACAAGGATGAGAATTTTAAAATCAAGATTTCTCTTGATCAGGAACCAATATAGGTTGGCGAGGACAGAGATGATGGGGGAACAAGGCTTAGTTCGAAATAAGATGAGGCAATAGAGTTTTGGGTGACCTCAATTTATTGAGAATAGAATGTAGGAGTCCAAGAATAGTCAAGTCGAAAGATAACAAAGGCATGAGTGAGGGTTTCAGCAGCAGATGAGCTGAGACAGCATCAGTCAGGTGATGTCAAGTTAGAAATAGGTGGTCATAGTGATGGCCTGAATATGTGGTCGGAAAATGATCTCAGGGTCAAATTGGCCAAGGTTGGGAACAGACTAGTTTAATCTGAGAGTGTTGCCAGGGTGATGGATGGAGCCTGTAGTTAGGTAAAAGCATTTGGCCTGTTAATTGAAGACAACAGGCTGGATTCTCCGGCCAACGACGGGCGGAGAATCAGGCATAGGCCGAAATCGAGGTTCACACCGTGCGCTTAACCGACCGCTATGCTCCGGCCCCCTGCTGGGGGTCGGGATCAGGGTTCACAACTGCACGCCAGCGGGAAGCATCTAATGAATGCAAAGGGTCTCAATGACCAATTTACATCCACTCAGTGGGCCCAGCGCCAGATTAGCCGCACCCTCGTAATTCTCCGGTCCTCTGGGCCTGAAATCACATGGGTGCGGATCACTATAGGTATTATCAAACATGTACCTGACATGGTGGTTCCCACAGTGGGCCAAGGGTTAATTCCTTAAGGGAGCGCCCCCAAAGTCCACCCGAGGGCCCCCCCCCTGCCCCACACACACACAATGCACTACCTGCCCAACCCCTCGCTTACCAGACCACCCCAACCACCTTCCTGGAAAACCCTAAAATGGAAGAACCCCCCACAGAGACCCCCTAAATAGAGGTACTCTCCCAGGGACTCTTTAATAGAGAGACCCCCCCCAGAGACCCCTTTAATAGGGAGACCGCACCCCCCCCCCCACCCCCAGGGACTCCCCAACTAAAGGGACCCCCTAAATAAAGGGATTCCCCCACAGACCCTCCAGTTAAAGGATGCTCGAGAGAAGTCCAGACAATTGACAGAAATGGCAGTTGTAACATTTTGCTGTAAGCACCACATGTTCATTCCTGGAAAGAGAACAGCTGTGACCTGTGTTTAAACCTGTCAGATCCAGTAGCTGCAAGCCTTTCATTTGCTAACCTGCACATCTTTGGACTGTGGGAGGAAACCGGAGCACCCGGAGGAAATCCACGCAGACACCGGGAGGACGTGCAGACTCTGCACAGACTGTGACCCCGACGGGAATCGAACCTGGGACGCTGGAGCTGTGAAGCAACTGTGCCAACCATTGTGCTACCGTGCTGCCTCTGTCGCTTTCTTCCGCACTGTGGGCCAACATCCGAACCCTTGGCCCATCTCTCCAGGCATCTCCCCCCTTTCCCCCCCGGGCACGCCGCGGGCAGGTGATGGGTGTGAACGACACTCAGCAGATAGTCAGGAGTCAGACTATGGCATAGATTGCGGAGCACTGTCACTCAGATCTCTGAGGGTATCATTACCCCCCTGCCCTTCACAGTGACCCATTGACAGTGTCAACACAGTCCCAGCACCCTGGAGTGATGTGACACAGACCTTGGGAGGGTGGGAGATGGGGTGGGGGGTGGGTAAGGTAAGGTAGGCCGGACCAGGCAACATCCTAAGTAAAGTGGGCGTGCCCGACCCTCGCCGCTGCCGCCTGTCTTGCAGCCTCTAGCTGGGCCTCCGGTTCCTCACTGAGCTGGTCCTCCAGCTGGTCCTCCAGCCCCTGATGATCCGACACCGCCTTATCATCCTCCCCCTCCTCCTCCCCCGCGGAGGTGACCAGATGTTCCTCATCACCAACCTCCATCTCGTCACCCCGCTGCTGTGCAAGGATATGGAGGACACATATATGGATACCACCACAAAGCGTGCGACCCTCCTGGGGGTGTACTGCAGGGCACCACTGGAGTAGTCGAGGCATCGGAACCGCATCTTGAGGAGTCCAATGCACTGCTTAATTACAGCCAGGGTGGCCGCATGGGCCTCATTGTACCCGGTTTCTGCCTCGGTCTCTGGCCTCTGTACTGGTGTCATTAGCCTGGTCGTCAGCGGGTACCCCTTCTTCCCCAAGAGCCAGCCACCTATCCTGGGTGGTATTCAAAGAAGCCGGGAATGACCGACTGCCCCAGGATATAGCTGTCATGGACACTCACCATGATCTTCATGTGGTGGGCGCACATGAGCTGTATGTTCAGGGAGTGGAGCCCGTTTTTGTTAATGTAGGGCACTCCCAGATGGCCCAGTGAGCGTAGGTCAACATGCGTATTATCCACTACCCCGTGGACATGGGCCATCCCGGCGATGGCAGATAAACCTGCTGCCCGGGGTTTATCCATGTCAAAGTTGATGTAGTTTCCTGCCCGGGCAAACAGGGCATATGTCGGATGCACCTGCGAGATGCCACACAGGTCCCCGTTCAAGCCCTTGAAGGATCCTGAGGCATAGAAGGGTGCTGATTGTGGCACATAAAGAGGTTAGAATGTGTTAATGGCACAACAAAGTGAGCAGTGTGTCAAAGGACAACTTGGACCAGGGAACAGAGGACCCAAGTGGGAACAAGGCCCAAGGTGGACCTCGCAGTGGACCAAGCGGGTAATTCCTTAAGGGGATTCCCCCCAAAGTACATCCAAGGTACACCCTCCCCCCACAATGCACACTCTTCCCACCCCTCTCCCACCAGATCCTCTCCACTGCCCCCCTTCACCCACAGAGACCCCCTAATTAAGTTGAACCCCACAGGACCCCCTAACTGGAGAGTTAAATGCATGTCAATTGTGTCCTTTCACGTTTGATTGATTTTGAAGTGTGCTGAGCTGGAAATTGTATGTGGTGACAGTGCTTAAACTTACTCATCTATGAAGACGATGAATGAATCAAGGCTCACAGCCGCTTTGTGAAAGCTGTCAATCACAGCCCACTGCCAAAAATTAATGACTGACTTGCAGCTGACGGATCTGAGGGGTTTAATCACAGGTCATAAGAACATAAGACCATAGCATATAGGAGCCGAATTAGGCCCCTCGGCCCATCGAGTCTGCTCCGCCGTTCAATCATGGCTGATACGTTTCTCATCCCCATTCTCCTGCCTTCTCCCCGTAACACCTGATCTCCTTATTAATCAAGAACTTATCTATCTCTGTCTTAAAGACACTCAGTGATTTGGCCTCCACAGCCTTCTGCGGTAAAGTGTTCCACAGATTCACCACCCTCTGGCTTAAGAAATTCTACCCCTTCTCTGTTTTAAAGGATCGTCCCTTTAGTTTGAGATTATATCCTCTGCTTCTAATTTTTCCTACAATGGAAACATCCTCTCCACGTCCACTCTATCCAGGCCTCGCAGTATCCTGTAAGGTTCAATAAGATCCCCCCTCATCCTTCTAAACTCCAACGAGTACAGACCCAGAGTCCTCAACCGTTCCTCATATGACAAGCTCTTCATTCCAGGGATCATTCTTGTGAACCTCCTCTGGACCCTTTCCAAGGCCATCACATCCTTCTTTAGATATGGGGCCCAAAACTGCTCAAAATACTCCAAATGTTGTCTGACCAGAGCCTTATACAGCCTCAGAAGTACATCCCTGCTCTTGTATTCTAGCCCTCTCAACGTGAATGCTAACATTGCATTTGCTTTCCTAGCTGCCGACTGAACCTGCACACTAACCTTAAGGCAATCTTGAACAAGGACTACCAAGTCTCTTTGTGCTTCTGATTACCTGGGCATTTCCCCATTTAGAAAATAGTCTATGTCTCCATTCTTCCTTCCAAAGTGCATAACCTCACACTTTTCCACATGGTATTCTATCTGCTACTCATAGCTGTTCTCTTTCCAGGAATGGAAACAGGTGTTACAACTGTAATCTTTTTCACGGCCCCATGACTGGACTGCTCTCTAGCTTCCAGACAGAGGTACTTTTTCTGAGGTGGAGGGAGGGAGGCTGTGAGGTGATCCCTCTATTTAAGGTGCCCCTAGCCCACAGACTAGGGTTACAGACTCTTATCGGTTGTGGCAAGGCCTAAACAACATAACGGACTACAAAGCGAAGCCGAGCAGTATCTCCGGCAGCAGCGCACCCCTCCCCGATGAACTCAATGCATTATATGCTCGGTTCGAGCAGGAAACCATCAATCCTCTGTCGAGTGCCCGAGCAGTCCAAAACACACCCATACCTACCATCACAGGGTACTCTTTCCAAGGTCCAGTGTAGACTCGTTGGGTCGAATGGCCTCCTTCTGCACTGTAAATTCTATGATTCTATGAACAGATTCAAAAACAGCTTCTTCCCCACTGTTACCAGACTCCTAAACGACCCTCTTGTGGATTGATCTGATTAACACTACTCCCCTGTATGCTTCACCCGATGCTATGTGTACATTGTGTACCTTGTGTTGCCCTATTATGTATTTTATTTTTATTTTATTTTATTTTCATGTACTAAATGATCTGTTTGAGCTGCTCGCAGAAAAATACTTTTCACTGTACCTCGGTACACGTGACAATAAACAAATCCAACCCAATCCAATCCTGTGGGTTTCCCTTTAGTTAAGGGGTCTCTGTGTGGGGTCTCTCTAATTAGAGGGTGTCTGTGGGAGTTCCTTTAGTTAGGGGGTCCCTGTGGGGTGTTTCTCTATTGAAGGGGTCACTGTGGGGGATTTCCCCATTAAGGGGGTCTCTGAGAGGCCACCCTATTAAGGCAGTCGCCGGGGAGTACTCATTAGTCAAGGGCTCCCTGTAAGGGTTCCTTTAGTTAAGAGGACCATGTGGTGGAGTTTCCCTATTTGGGGGTGGTCAGGTCACCCTGTACTTGGGGGAAGGGGATACACCCTGAAAACCCGGCACTGGGGGACTGATTTGCTGCAAGGCGGGTTGTGGGCGGCCGCACGACTTCGCTGTTCGGCCGCCCGTTCAAATTGGTGGCCTAATAGTGGGATTCCATCGAGAATCCCTCTTATTCCTCGCCATTCATAAATTTACATGGCTAGGGATACTAAATTGCTCAGTGATTTGCGCTGCCAGCATGTGCAGTTCAGCTCTGGGGGAGAACATAGTCTCCCAAATGGAAAACTTCTCGCAGTGTTTCATAGACTTCTTCGTTTTTCTGCTCTATGCCTTTATTTATAAAGCCCAGCTTGCAATGTGTTTCATTAACCACTTTCTCAACCTGCTGTCACATCTTCAATGGTTTGTGCACGTGTACTCCCAAGTCTTTATGCTCTCCGCAACTCCTCTGGAATGCTCTTCTCATTCTTCTGAATAAAATGAGTAATTTCTTCTTTTTTTTAATAATATTTTATTAAGGGATTTGAAAGTTTTTATAAAAGTAACATAAACAATGACATCAACATAGTAAAATAAACATTCCCCCCCCCCCCCCCCCCCCCCAGCCTAATCTTCACACACCTCAACCATACAACAACAATCCTCCCCCCCCCTTTTGCAATTCTGCATCTGCTGACATTTTAATTTTCCCCGAGAAAGTCGACGAACGGCTGCCACCTCCGGGAGAACCCTAACTTTGACCCTCTTAGGGCAAACTTTATTTTTTCGAGACTGAGAAACCCAGCCATGTCACTAACCCAGGTCTCTTCACTCGGGGGCTTCGAGTCGCTCCACATTAACAAGATCCGTCTCCGGGCTACCAGGGAGGCAAAGGCCAAGACGTCGGCTCTTTCGCCCCCTGAACTCCCGGATCTTCCGACACTCCAAAGATCGCTGCCTCCGGACTCGGCACCACCCGTGTTTTTAGTACCGTGGGCATTGCCTTAGCAAAACCCTGCCAAAACCCTCTAAGCTTCGGGCATGCCCAAAACATGTGGACATGATTTGCTGGGCTTCCCGTGCACCTCGCATACCTATCCTCAACCCCAATGAACTTACTCATCCTCGCCGCTGTCATGTGTGCCCAGTGGACTACCTTAAATTGTATCAGGCTAGGGTTAATACCCTAAGCCCATAGACCCGCCTCTATCTCTCCTCCTAGCTCGTCCTCCCACTTGCCCTTAAGCTCCTCCACCGGAGTTTCCTCCGCCTCCGAAAGCTCCTGGTAAATATCCAATACCTTCCCCTTCCCCACCCAGGTACTGGAAACTACTCTATCCCGTATCCCCCGTGGCAGCAACAGCGGAAAGGCCGGCACCTGCTTTCTCAGGAAGTCTCACACCTGAAAATACCTAAAACCATTCCCTGCTGGCAATTTAAATTTATCCTCCAAGGCTTTCAAGTTGGGAAAGCTCCCATCTATAAATAGATCCCCCATCCTTCTGATTCCTGCGCCCTGCCACCTCCGGAACCCACCATCTAGCCTACCCGGTACAAACCTGTGGTTGTTATAAATCGGGGCCCAATTTGATGCTCCCTCCACTCTCTTATATTTCCTCCATTGCCCCCAGATCCTCAGAGCCGCCACTACCACCGGACTTGTGGAGTATCGGGCCGGCGTGAATGGCAGAGGTGCCGTTACCAATTCTCCCAGACTAGTGTCTTTACATGACGCTGCCTCCATCCGCTCCCATCCCCTCCTCCACTACCCACTTCCTAATCATGGTTATATTAGCCGCCCAGTAGTAATTGCAGAAGTTCGGCAGTGCCAACCCACCCTCCCCCCGACTGCGCTCGAGCAACACTTTCTTCACTCATGGAGTTTTACTCGCCCACATAAAGCCCAAAATAATCTTATTCACCTGCTTGAAAAAGGCCTTAGGGATGGAGATGGAGACGCACTAAAAGACAAATAGAAATCTGGGGAGGACCGTCATCTTCACGGTCTGTACCCTCCCCGCCAGTGATAGCGTGAGCATGTCCCATCTCTTAAAGTCCCCTTCCATTTGATCTACCAACCGTTTAACTTGTGTAGTACCTCCCATTTCTGGGCCACCTGGATTCCCAGATGTTGAAAGCTCTTCCCTACCATTCTAAGCGGCAGCTCTCCCAGTGTCTTTTCCTGCCCTCTTGCCTGGATCGCGAACATCTCGCTTTTCCCCATGTTCAATTTATACACTGAAAAACTGCCAAATTCCCCCAAGATTTGCATTACTTCCCCCATCCCCTCCAACGGGTCTAAAATGTACAAGAGCAGGTCATCTGCATAGAGCAAGACCCGGTGCTCCACCCCCCCCCCCCTTCCCCCCTCCCCCCCCTCCCCCCCCCCTCCGAACCAGTCCTTACCAGTTCCTAGAGGCTCTTAACGCCTTGGCCAAAGGCTCTATGGCCAGAGCAACCAGTAACGGGGGGAGGGGGCACCCTTGCCTCGTCCCTCGGTGTCGTTTAAAATACTCTGACCTCAGCCGATTCGTACGCACACTCGCTACCGGTGCCTGATAGAGCAACCGCACCCAGTCAATAAAGCCCTCACCAAACCCAAACCTTCCCAGCGCCTCCCACAAGTAATTCCTCTCCACCCGATCAAAAGCCTTCTCCGTATCCATCGCTACCATCACCTCCGCCTCCCCTCCTTTTGAAGGCATCATAATAACATTTAGAAGCCTTCGAACATTGGCCTTAAGTTGCCTGCCCTTAACAAATCCCGTCTGGTCTTCCCCTATCACCCCCGGGACACAGTCCTCTATCCTTGTGGCCAGTATCTTAGCCAGCAGTTTGGCATCCACATTCAGTAGAGAAATCGGCCTGTATGACCCGCATTGCTCCAGATCCTTCTCCCGTTTTAGGATCAATGAAATCGAGGCCTGCGACATTGTTGAGGGGAGAACTCCCTTCTCTCTTGCTTCGTTAAAGGTCCTCAACAGCAGTGGGTTCAATATCTCTGAAAACTTCTTATAGAATTCCACCGTGTAGCCGTCAGGCCCCGGGGCCATGCCCTCCAGCCCCTTGACTATTTCCTCAATTGGAGATGAGTTTGGTAGAAATAATGGTCTTGAAGGCTGAGCTGTAGTCAATAAGTAGGAGTCTGACATAGGTGTCTTTGTTATCTAGGTGTTCCAGGGTTGAGTCCAGGGCCAGAGAGGTGGCGTCTGCTGTGGACCTGTTGTAGCGGTAGGCGAACTGTAGTGGATCAAGGCAATCTGGGAGGCTGGAGTTGATTCGTGCCATGAATATTAGCATTGTCGCATTATTAAATCAGCTTATCTTTGCTACGACCAATCTCCCGAGCTGAATTGTCAGACGCAAAATCTATGAGTCACATCGCTCCCAAAATATTGAAAAATCATTATAGACTTGGCAGCCTGCTACTTTTCCATTATAACAAGCATAAACAGGCTTCCCGCGGTCAGTGGTTTGCAATGGTAATATCATGCACTTTGATCTGACCTGCTATTTGATCAAAAGGTCACTTCCTTCAAATCTGGTAGAGAACTCAGCAAAGAAAGAGAAGAAATGTTAACCTGGCGGAAGGGCTTCTGTGGGGATCCGAGGAGGTGAATAGCCATCTTTGCTCAGAGGCAAAGAGCCCGGGGGCACTGGGATTGACACCCTTGTGCCCAGTGGGGGATGAGGGTAGGAACAAACGTGATTTATTGTCACTTGTACCGAGGTACAGTGAAAAGTATTGTTATGTGTACAATCCAGACAGATTGTTCCATAGGTGTAAAAACATAGGCCATACATAAATACGCAAAGTAAATACATAGTCACAGGTATCGGGTGACGCATACAGGAGTGCAGTACTACTCAGTAGAGAAGATGTGTGGAGAGATCAGTTCAGTCCATAAAGCGTCATTCAGGAGTCTGGTAACAGCGGGGAAGAAGCTGCTTTTGAACCTGTTATCGCGTGTTCTCGGACTTTTGTATCTCCTACCCAATGGAAGAAGTTGGAAGAGAGAATAACTCAGGTGGGAGGGGTCTTTGATTATGCTGCCGCATTTCCAAGTGTAGGCAGAGTCAATAGACGGGAGGTGGTTTTGCGTGATGGACTGGGCTGTGTTCACGACTCTCTGTAGTTTCTTATGGTCCTGGGCCACGCAGTTGCCATACCAGGCTGTGTTGCAACCAGATAGGGTGGTACATCTGTAAAAATTGGTAAGAGTCAATGTGGACATGCCAACTTTCCTTAGGTTCCTGAGGAAGTGGAGGCGCTGTTGTGCTTTCATGGTCATAGCATCGACGTGGGTGGACCAGAACAGATTGTTGATGATGTACACACTGATGCACTAAGCGTCAAGAACCACAAAGACATGTGAGACTTCAACCAAGGCTTTAATACACTACATAGGAAGCTTACCCGACACAGACGACCCCAGACAAAATGGGTCAGGTCTCAGAAGCTGAGTCTTATGCCTAACTCTCGGGGGAGTGGCCAAGGCGGAGCTCTCCGTGGCCAGGTCAGGTTACATACAGGTGACCAAACCTCTACAGAGCTACAGTACAATACACAGTACAATGCACAGGATTACAGGGCCACGTTACACACAACTATTATATAACTATGTACAATGCTAGGGAAGTACAGTGGTGTATCACCACACACACCTAGGAATTTGAAATTGTCAACCTAATCCACCTCGGCACCATTGATGAAGTCAATGATCAGCTCCTTAGTTTTTCTGAAGTTGAGGGAGAGATTTTGTCATTACACCACTCCCTGTGTGTCATCAGCAAACTTGTGGATGGAGTTGGAGCCAAATTTTGCCACATAGTCGTGTCTGTATAGGGAGTAGTAGGGGGCTAAGTACGCAGCCTTGTGGAGCCCCGGTATTGAAGACTGTCGTGGAGGAGGTGCTGGTGTTTATCCTTATTGATTGTTGTCTATGGGTCAGGAAGTCAAGTATCCAGTTGCAGAGGGAGGAGTCAAATCCTAGATTTTGGAGTTTTGATACGAGCTTGGCTGGGATTATGGTGTTGAAGGCAAGCTGTAGATAATGAATAGGAGTCTGACGTAGGTATCCTTGTTTTTGAGATGCTCCAGGGATGAGTGTAGTTCGAGGGAGATGGCATCTGCTGTGGACTGTTTGAAGCGGTATGCAAATTGCAGTGCATCAAAATGTTTTAGGAGTCTGGTGTTTCTGTGTCTCATGATCAACCTTTCGGAGTACTTCATTGCGATCAATGTGTAGGACACCGGATGGTAGTCGTTGAGGCAGGTTACCTGGTTCTTCTTTGACACCAGTATGATGGTGGTCTTTTTAAAGCAGGTAGGAACCTCGGACAGAGTAGGGAGAGTTTGAAGATGCTCCAAACACACCTGCCAGTTGGTCTGCTCAGGATCTGAATGCAGGACCAGGGATTCCAGCAGGACCCATTGATTTCCGAGAGTTCACTTTCAAGAAGGGCGATCTGACTTTGGAAGCTGTGACGGTATGTATGGGTGTGTCCGAGGCTGCTGGGGCAGTTGACATTGGGTTTTTGGTTTCCTGCTCAAAACAAGCACAGAATACATTGAGTTCATCGGGAAGGGGTGCGCTGTTGCTGGAGATTCTACTCGGCTTTGCTTTGTGGCCCATTATGTTGTTTAAGCCTTGCCACAACCGGTGAGAGTTTGTGTTGTTAGTCTGACTCTAGCTTAGTCTGGTATTGTCTCTTGGCAATACCCTGATGGCTTTGCGGAGGTCGTACCTGGATTTCTTGCATAGGTCAGGGTCGTCTGTCAGACCTAACCTTCAGTAGGGAGTGAATCTCCTGATTAAACCATGCTTTCCAGTGGTGAATGTACGTACTGCCTTCTTTGGCATGCAATCTTCTACACACTTGCTGATAAAGTCTGTGACAGTGGTGGCATACTCGTTTAGGTTGGCCGTTGAGTTCTTGGATATGGACCAGTCCACTGTTTCCAAGCAGTAGCGTAGGAGCTCTTCTGTTGCCTCGGACTAGCACTGCACGACCTTCTTTTTTTTTTAATAAACAATTTTATTGAGGTATTTTTGGCATTGTAAACAGTTACAGTGTACAGTAATGTGCAAATATCAACACAAAGCAGAAACATAGTGCAAAAGACCACTCCTCTCTCATAAACAGTACCCGCCTATTTATCCCTCCTATTCTACTCTAATCTACCCTCCCTCCCCCTGCTGACATTTAATTCCCCGCGAAGAAGTCGATGAATGGTTGCCACCTTCGGGCGAACCCTAATATAGATCCTCTTAAGGCAAACTTACTTTTTTCCAGCCCTAAAAAGCTTGACATGTCCGAGAGCCATGCTTAGGTCTTTGGGGGCTTTGAGTCCCTCCGTGCCAGCAGTATACGTCGCCGGGCTATCAGGGAAGCAAAGGCCAAGACGTCGGCCTCCCTCTCCTCCTGGACCCCCGGGTCTTCCGAGACCCCAAAAATTGCCACCACTGGACTCATCACCACCCTAGTTTTCAGTACCTGGGACATGACGTCCGCAAATCCCTCCCAGTATCTCCTAAGTTTTGGGCATGCCCAGAACACGTGGGCGTGATTCGCTGGCCCTCCCGCACACCTAGCCGCATTTATCCACCACCCCCAAAAATTTACTCATCCGGGCCACCGTCATGTGGGCCCGGTGTACGACCTTGAACTGAATCAGGCTGAGCCTAGCACATGTTGCAGTTGAATTTACCCTACTCAGGGCTTCCGCCCTTACCCCCTCCTCCATCTCCTCGCCGAGTTCTTCCTCCCACTTGAGCTCCAGTTCCTCTGTCTGGGACTCCTCCCCTTTCATAAGTTCACGGTAAATATCTGAGACTTTCCCCTCTCCTACCTCTCCCCTAGACACTACTCTGTCCAGGATCCCGTTTGGCGGGAGGATTGGGAAGGATGGGACCTGCCTACGTATGAAGTCATGCGCTTGCAAGTACCGAAAGTCATTCCCTCTGACTAGTCCGAATTTCTCCTCCAAGGCCCTCATGCTCGAGAAGCTCCCCGCCCAAAAACATATCGCCCATCCTTCCCAGCCCGCCCGCCGCCACGCTTAGAATCCACCATCCATACTCCCAGGGGCGAATCGGTGGTCGTCGCATAATGGTGACCAGACCGATGCTCCAACCTCCCCTACATGCTTCCTCCACTGGCCCCAGATCCGCAGGGCTGCCAGCACTACTGGGCTGGTGGAGTACCTGGCCAGCAGGAGCGGTAGGGGGGCTGTTACCAGGGCTGCCAAACTGGTGCCCCTGCATGAAGCCGCCTCCACTCGCCCCCAAATAGAGCCCATATCCACCATCCAACTCCTTACCATGGCTATGTTGGCCACCCAGTAGTAGTTGCTGAGGTTCGGCAGCGCCAGCTCCCCCTCTCTATGGTTCCTCTCAAGCATCGCTTTCTTCACCCGCGGGGACTTCCCCGCCCAGACAAAGCCCATAATAATCTTGTTGACCCTTTTGAAGAAGGACCACGGGATGAAAATTGGGAGGCACTGAGAAATAAACAGGAATCTTGGGAGGATTGTCATCTTTACCGTCTGCACTCTCCCCGCAAGTGATAGCGGGAGTGCATCCCATCTCCTGAACTCGCTCTTCATTTGTTCCACCACTCTAGTCAAATTTAGCTTATGCAGCCTGCCCCAGTCTTGTGCCACCTGTATCCCTAAGTATCGGAAACTTGCTCCGACCATCCTAAATGGCAGCCCCTTCAACCTGTTCTCCTGGCCCCTCGCCTGCACTACAAACATCTCACTCTTAGTCATGTTCAGTTTGTACCCTGAAAACCGGCCAAATTCTCCCAATATTCCTAGTGTACTGTCCATCCCAGCCAGCATCCGATACGTACAGGAGCAGGTCGTCCGCGTACAGCGATACCCTGTGTTCCACCCCTCCCCTAATCATTCGGTTCCACCCCCTCGCAGCTCTCAGGGCAATCGCCAGCGGCTCTATGGCCAGTGCAAACAGCAACGGGGAGAGTGGGCATCCCTGTCTGGTCCCCCGGTGTAGTCTAAAATACCCTGATGTTGTCCTATTCGTCCTCACGCTAGCTTTTGGGGCTTGGTACAATAGTCTAGCCCAGTCAACAAAGCCCTCCCCGAACCCAAACCGTTCGACTACCTCCCACAAATAGTCCCACTCCACCCGGTCAAAGGCCTTCTCGGCATCCATTGCCACCACTGCCTCTACCTCTCTGCCCTCCGGGGGCATCATGATCACATTGAGTAGTCTTCTCAAATTGGCTACCAGCTGCCTGCCCTTTACAAACCCTGTTTGGTCTTCCCTGATCATCTCCGGGACACAGTCCTCAATTCTAAGGGCAAGACCTGAGCCAGGAGCTTGGTGTCGACGTTGATCAGGGAGATTGGTCTGTATGACCCACACGCTTCCGGGTCTTTATCCCGTTTTAATATCAGCAAGATGGTAGCCTGTGACATCGTCGGGGGTAGAATCCCTCTGTCCCTCGCCTTGTTAAATACCCTAGTCAGCACCGGCCCCACTTTCTCCGAGAACTTTTTGTAGAACTCCACTGGGTATCCATCTGGCCCCGGGGATTTACCCGACTGCATGGCCTTCAAGCCCCCCAGTATTTCCTCAGCTCTGATCGGGGCCCGCAGTCCGTTTACCAGCCCCCTACCCACTTTCGGGAAGGTCAGTCCGTCTAAGAAACGCTTCATCTCCTCCGGCTCCCCAGGGGGTTCCGAGGTATAGAGCTTGCGGTAAAACTCCCGAAACACCCTGTTCAGTCCTGACGGATCATCCACTCTGTTCCCCATACCGTCCACTACCCGGCTTATTTCTCTGGCCACCTCCTTCATCCTGAGTTGCTGCGCAAGAATTCTACTAGCTTTCTCCCCATGCTCATAAACCACACCCTTTGCCTTCCTGAGTTGTTCCACTGCCTTGCTCGTGGACAACACTCCCAACTCAGCCTGCAGTCTCCGTCTTTCTCTAAGTAGGTCCTCCCTCAGGGCCTCTGCGTTTTCCCTATCTTTCCGGTGGATCTCGTTACCAGTCTGTCCATCTCCGCTCTGTCCGTTCTATCTCTGTGGGCCCGAATTGAAATCAGCTCCCCTCTTACCACCGCCTTCAGCGCCTCCCACAGGGTCGCTGCTGAGACTTCCTCTGTGTCATTAACCTACAGGTAGTTCTGCATGCACTTCCGCAGTCTCTCGCACATCCCCTCATCCGTTAGCAATCCTACGTCCAACCTCCATTGCGGGCGCTGGTAGCTCCCTTTGCCGACCTGCAGATCAATCCAGTGTGGGGCATGATCCGAGATGTTGATCGCCGAGTACTCCGTATTTTTTACCCCGCCTACACAGTCCCTGCTCATGATGAAAAAATCGATTCTAGAATATACTTTATGAACATGCGAGTAGAACGAATATTCCCTTCCCATCGGCCGTCTGGCTCTCCATGGGTCTACC
This sequence comes from Scyliorhinus torazame, assembly GCF_047496885.1. Classification (NCBI taxonomy): domain Eukaryota; kingdom Metazoa; phylum Chordata; class Chondrichthyes; order Carcharhiniformes; family Scyliorhinidae; genus Scyliorhinus; species Scyliorhinus torazame. Next base: position 283,354,843 of record NC_092709.1, read on the forward strand.
CCCCCCCATCTGCTCCATGAACCCCCTCAGTTCCCTTGCCATCGCTGGGAGCCTACCTGTTCTGGAGCATGACCGGTCTAGTCTGGGGTCGAGGACCGTGTTGAAGACCCCACCCATGATCAGCTTGCGTGAATCCAAGTCTGGGATTTCCCCCAGCACCCTTTTAATGAAGTCAGCGTCATCCCAATTTGGAGCATATATATTCACCAGGACTACCCTCACGCCCTCCAGTGTACCCCGGACCATAAGAAATCTACCACATCGGTCTGCAATTGTGCCCTCCCCCTCAAATTGAACCCGTTTATTGATCATGATTGCCACCCCCCTGGACTTAGAGTCCAAGCACGGGTGGAAGACCTGGCTAATCCTTAGTCCTTCCTTAGTCTGGTCTGGTCAGTCACTTTCAGATGTGTCTATGTTCTATACATATGGACGATAAGGGAATAATGTAGATGGGCTTTAGAGTGGTTTCACAGGTCGGCGCAACATTGAGGGCCGAAGGGCCTGTACTGCGCTGTAATGTTCTATGTTCTATGTTCCTGCAGCATGATTACGTCCACCTTTAGAGCCCGCAAATGCGCGAACACACGCGCTCTCTTGACTGGCCCGTTTAGTCCTCTGACATTCCAGGTGATCAGCCTGGTTGGAGGACACCTGCCCCCCCCCTTGCCGATCAACCATCCCCCTTCTTGGCCCCGCCCCCCCCGCCGAGTTCGCCTCCTGGCAGCTCCCACCCCCGACCTCCACTCTGTTACCTACTTTAGATCCCTCCCATGCCAGCAAAATAACTTCCCCCCCTCCGCCCCCTAGCAACAACACCCCTCTGTAACCTGACCCCCGCCATGTACTGGCTGTATGCATCCCCCCCACCTGACTCCCTTGACTAGCTTCCCGCTAGCCCGATGACTCATCCCTCCGGCGCCCACTTGTCTCGCTCCCATTGTTCCCCCGAGCTCATCCCCTCACCCATCCACACCCATCCCCCTGATGTGTCCTGCTCGAGCAGTCTCCCTGCAGTAAGGGAGTTCAAACAAAAAACAAGGGCAATCAAACAAAGACCCGAGACCGCTCCAGCTGCAATGCTGTTCCAGTTGTGTAAATAGATGAGTGATACCGATCACCTCTTTCTGTGCATTAATAATAAAAACACACAGCAACAAATACCCGCGTCACCCCCCTACATCCAATACCTTTAACCCCCATTGCTCCCCGGCCAAATTTCTGTTACGTCCCCCCCCCCACCCCCCCCCTCGCCCAATGTACCCATAGGCAGCGGAAATGGAAAAGGGCAACTACAAAGTACCTGTGAAGCAACAAAAAATATAAAGTCAGTCCAAGAAAACTAGAAGTCCCACAGACAATAATACTCAGACTCTGACTTTGGTCCGTGGGCCCTGAGTTCGACACCAGTCCCTATCCTTTGCGAACTCCATCGCCTCATCGGGGTCCATAAAGTAGTAATGCTGGCTCTGGTGCGTGACCCAAAGCCGGGAAAAGCGGACCGAACTTCACGCCCTTTTTGAACAAAATCTCTTTAATTCTTTTAAAGGCTGCTAGCCACCTGGCCACCTCCTGACTTAGGTCTTGGTAAATGCGCAGGACATTGTTGTTCCATGTACAGCTCTTCACACTCTTTGCCCACTGAAGGACCCGCTCCTTGTCTGTGAACCTGTGGAACCTGACCACCACTGGTCGGGGGGGGGCCCCCGGTCGCGGCTGCTTCACCTGCACCCTGTGTGCCCCATCCAGCTCCAGCGGTCGCGGAATGGAGTTAACCCCCATCAGCTGCTGCAACAGGTCTTCCACAAACGTCGTGGCGTACGCTCCTTCGGCCCCCTCCGGGAGGCCAATAATTCTCAAATGTTGTCTGCGGGCTCTGTTTTCCAGGTCTTCAATTCTGTCAAGCAGCCTTCTCTGTCGCTCCTTCAACCCATCTATCTCTATTGCAGTGATCGTTTGTGTCCGCCTGTTCCTCCACCGCTTGCTCCATCTCCTTGACCTTTTTGTCCTGGGCCTCTAGCCTTTGGTTCACTTGCTCCACTGCTTTCTGCAGCGGTTCTAAGTTATCCCACTTCATGTCTTCAAAACTTCCTTTTATGACCTGCAGCATATTGTCCAGCGCTGCTTGGATCGTCTGGTCCGCGGTCCGGTCAGCCATCTTTGATCCCGGGTCAGCTCCCACACCACTTTGTCTCTGCCCCTTCTTTTCCTGCTTTCGCTGCTTTCTGCTCTTCTTTGTTTCCATGCAGCTCCGCCCACTTTAATCAACAACTTTGTGGCCGTCTTCTCCAGCGCTCAAAAGTTCTGAAAAGTCGGGAAACCAGGTCCAAAAAGCCATCCGGAGTGAGAGCCACCGAATATGCGACTCACTCCCTCATAGCCGCCACCAGAAGTCCCTGCACGACCTTCTTAACCAGATTCTCTCACTTAAGTTCCTGCTTGTATGCCGGTAGAAGGAGTACCGTAGAATGGTCCGATTTTCTGAAGTGCAGTCGGGGGATGGGTCGGTAGGCACCCTTGATATTTGTGTAGCTGTGGTCAAGGATGTTGACGCTCCTGGTGGGACAGGAGATGTGTTGGTAGAATTTTGGCAGTACACTCTTGAGGTTGACCTGGTTGGAGTCCCGGCCATGATGAACAAGGCCTCGGGGTGTTCAGTTTCATTGTTCTTGATTAATAAGCGGATCAGGGTTTAAGGGGAGAAGGCAGAAGAATGGGGTGAGAAAAATATCAGCCATGATTGAATGGTGGAGCAGACTCGATGGGCCGAGTAGCCTAATTCTGCTCCTATGTCTTATGGTCTTATGGCCTTATTGTCATTTATAGCGATGTACAATTCGTCAAGCGCCCTCTTCACTTCCACCTGGGGTGGGATGTAGACTGCCGTGATGATGGCAGAAGTGAACTCCCATGGAAGGTAGTACGGGCGGCACTTCACAGTCAGGTGGTCCAGGTCCGGGGAGCAGTAGTTCACCAGGGTCGCCACGTTGGAGCACCTGGAGGAGTTGTTGAAGAAGGAACTCTCTCCACCCTTCGCTTTGCCCAATGACGCAGTGTGGTCCACCTAGTGTATTGAGAAGCCGTCAGATTGTATGGCACAGTCCAGTGAGGCAGGAGTGAGCCATGTCTCTGTAAAACGGAGCACACAGCAGTCTCTTACTTCCCTCTGAGATGTAAGTCTAGCGTTAAGCTCGTCCAGCTTGTTTTTGATTGTTTGGACGTTTGCCAGGAGTATTCCTGGAGAGGAAACTTGAAACCACTATGTTTAAATCTCACTTGCAAACCAGCTCATTTCCCTCATTTCCTCATTCGGCGACTCCTTCTGTATGGTCCCAGGATCCAGTGGGAGATGTCTCACCTTGTGTAAGGCTGCGTCTGGCAGGGTCCCAGACACTGTTCTTGATTTTGGGGTCGCTGTTTGCGATCCGGTCGGGCCCCGGGGTTCTACGAGGATGGGACCACCTTTCAGCATGCTCAGGTCCTCATGTAGGCTCTTCGCTGTTTTGGAGGTATTTAGTCTTGGTTTGGGTCGCAGGCAGGGTGTTCCTGGGTCAGGTTTGGCCAGGTCACGTGTTCAGTTCCAGCGTTGAGGGTCTGGTCGGGGGTTCCTGAAATCAGACCTTGGAGTAGGCCTGGTCAGGCCTCTATGTGGATTCTCCTCCTTTACTCCATCTGCCGGTAAGCTGGGTGGGCCTCTCCAGGTTGGGTCGCTGGGCGGGCCTCTCGGTCGGATCGGGCTGAGGAATTGAACAAACAAATGTGATATAAAATAGTTAGTTCAAATATTAGTTACAGTAATGTAGATGTGGGCCAGTCTAATAGTAGTGAGTTCACAAAGGACAAAGGAATTCAGAAAGCATGGCAAGGATGGGGAAAAGGATGCTGGGTAACAAGAGGCCCAGGGTTAAGGAATGCGAAGTGAGCCAATCAGGATGTATGGCCAGGTCAGGGGTATAGGATGACCTATGGGAATCTTGTATGTGAAACTTGATGCCATTTGAATGTATTTGCAGAGATCTCTTTGTCTCCGACCTCACTCGGTTTGAGGGGTCCAGGAGACAGCTCCTGTGTTCTGAATCTCTGTGAAGCAAGTCAGTCTTGCAAGTTGGTTGAAATAAATAATACTATATCAACAAATCCATCTCGAGTTTTATTGAGGCCAGACTGACAGGTAAACAATTCAATATTGTCATTTGGTGCCGAAAACCCGGGATTTCTCCAGTCACCGGCCAGCTGCGAAATCAGAATTAGACTGATGTTGGACAAGGAAAGTGGAAAATGGGCCCACAATGTTTGTAGCTGGAAAATGCCCACATTGATTTTCCCCCCTTCTCATGGTCTGATTGGTCTGGTCACTCGCGGTTGGTACGGAAAGATCGTCTCGACGAAATCAAAGGTCAGTCTGGGGATTCGAAAATTAAACTGATGGGATATCATAATATTGATAGTTCAGTTTTGGGTTAATTGATGGGACATCGAAAGGATGGTTTAATTCCACGTGTGTGTGTTTTGGAATTGATGGGACATCGAAAGGATGGTTTAATTCCACGTGTGTGTGTTTTGGAATTGATGGGATGTCGGAAAGACGGTTTAATTCCACATGTGAGTGTTTTGGAAACTATAGTTGATTAAGCTAAAATTGTATCCTTGGGCTGTAGTGGCGAACAACGCAGTCTTGAGGACTAGTTCGAGATTATGGGGAATTGCTTGGACAACACGAGTGATCCAGGCAGTTCATTGCAAATATTATGTGATATTTATCTAGATAAAGCGAGATATTTTAGGAAAATGTCAGCAACTTTAAGGAAGAAATTGGGTGACGACTGGCCACTAGGGGGCACTAAAGACCTGGACATCATTAAGAAAATTCAGGGTGAAATCTGGAAAAAGGGCCAAAGTACGAAAGCAAAAGAATTAATTGGATTATGGAGACAATCTTGTCAAGAGGAGAGGGATAAGATCATGTTATCAAGTTGGCAAGAAAATGCCCTTAAAATGGGGATACCAATTAGTGAAGGGGGGAACCAGAAAACTCTGGAGATCTTAAAAAAGGAATGTGCATTCAAAAAACGTGCAAGTAAAGAGAGGGTGGACTCGAGTTTTAAAAATGGGCTACGTAGTTCAATGGCTGGCCTTGCATTGACAGAGGCAGATGATGACCTAGAGAATTGGACCATGTCGGGTAGAGTCCCGACTGCACCAGTAGCATTGTCTGTACTAATTCCAGAACCACCAGGGTACAATAATTTATATCCAGTCACTGCTCCCCAGATTCAAATCATGCCAGCCTCTCCAGTCCCTTTGGTTGATAGTTTGAGTCCTATTTCTGCACCTTTACCTTCGGTTAGAGAAGGGAGCTCTGTTCCACAAGTCCAGTTAGCTCTAGGTCCCGATCTCAGACAATGAGAGAGGGGCTTGATCCTATCCAGAAACAATTATGCACACCACCTAGATCCCGTAAGACCGATATGGTAGGACTGAAAAGTATGAGAACAAAGAAAGAGGACGGGAATAGTTCTGAGGAGCTGGAGCTCCCCCTAACGGAAGGGAAGGATGTCAAAGTCTTTGAAGAGCCAGAGGAATCCGCTATAGCACTCCCCAGTGAGACTCTGAGACAGTTGCCGATTAGGAAAATTCCCAACCCGGATGCTGCAACAGCAGCAGCCCAGCCCACGATAGACATTTAGTTCCCATGGAGACCCAGTGAGGTGATGGCTATTCTGGCTGCAATCCCTGACAGGAAGAAATCTCCTGCTGCTTTCGTGGACTATCTGAGAACTATCATCTCAGTTTATCAAGCTGATTCTAGGGACTTCTGGGCCCTAGTCCAGCAGCTTTTAACCCCAGCAGAGTACCGCAGTCCCCTCAACCACTTGAATTATGCTAGCCATGCCGCACTTCAGCAAGCCCCTGCCTTGGACGATGATAGACGGATACAAATCCTGAATGTGTTGAATGCCACATTTCAAAAGCCCATAAACATCTCTGCTATCTTAGACCTCAAACCTAAAAAGATTGAGGAGCCAGAGGAATTTCTGAAACGTTTTAATGAAATCTACGGTGGTCAGTCAGGCGACTTGCTGTACCAAAATGGTCAGAATTCCCCTCAATATTGTGCTATGTTAATGCATTGCCTACCACCTTCCATGGCCACTGCCGTGAAATGTAATAACATGAATTGGACAGAGAACGACCCTTCCCAAATGGCCCAAGCAGTCAGATTTTATTGGAAGGAGGGTGTAGGCCAGGAAGGAGGCTCAGTTACAAAGATTAAGACTGAGTATGTAATGAAAAAGGATGATCTGACCCCAACCAGAAGCAGATACAGTGGCTTACCAGCTGGAACCCCAATATTGTGACTTTGGGTGGGTGGATCAACACGGGGGAGGATATCAAACCCACCAAAATGGACCTTCAGCTCTTCTTTATGGCCCACCGTATGCACCAACAGCTTTACAACTGCCGCCCCCTCTGAGGGGCCATTGGTCTACTGAGGAAAGAGGATGGGGCAGATATAGAGGGAATAATGCATGTTTTAATTGTGGCCGTACAGATCACTGGCATCAGGAAAGCCCCTTTAAAAGAAGGGCAGCAGAAGGAGACTACCCGACCCAAAGGAGGGGTACCCACCAAGGGGAGGACAGACGAGGTACACTGACTTCTCCCAGGCAAACCCTTTCCCAACACAAAATTGACTAGCAAATTTAGTCATAAGGACTCTCCAATCGGACAGGGAACCTATTATCTCTCTGCAGACAGGAGATCAACGTTACCCATTTATAATCAACACTGGAACAGCCATGTCTTCGGTGTAATCAGAACTTCGACTACCACTATCCGACCACTCCCAGCATTTGTCGGGGCCCCAAGGATAGGTGTGTGAGTATCCTATTTCTGAACCTGTGACAGTCACTTATGAGAATAAGTCTACAGATCATCGGTTTGTGGTGACTACTGGATTGGACTGTTACTTGTTGGCCCGAGATTTACTGTCTTTCTTCCAGCTACAGCTAGAGTGCGGAGATGAAGGAGTAACGGTTCAATCATGGAGGATGAGACAACAGTGCTATATTTCTATCACACCCCAGTGGTGGACGTTAGACATTGAACATTCACTGCACCACGTTACCCTGGCCTATGACAGAACCGGACAGAACAGGGAGTTGGAGGACAAATACCGGCCGTTAATTGGGACCGAATGGCCAGTCAAGATTACAGCCACAGTCACGGGAAAATAAGGTACAGCCGATTTTGTTACAATACCACCACATTTATGGCCACAGTCAGCTTCTGTCGGCCCGCATGTTACACATCAGGTCCACGACCAGTACCATGCCAAGGATCTGGGGCCTATGGTAAGGAGGGCAGTGGATCATTCAGACCCAACAGAGTACGCACTTCAAGTCATGCCAGACGGTACTTACATAAAATATTTTGAGGTCCCTGAAACGATTAACACTCGACTTCAACATCACCTGGGAGGTGATGTTTTGGGATATGTCAACCCACAGCTCTGGAAGAATAGGGAATTCTTTACCTCGGCCGGCACGGAAATATCCCACCAGGGTTTAGTTAATGACCTACTGCAGGCCCTCCTTATGCCCGCGCAGATTTCCATCATTAAATGCGCTGCCCATACAAACGGTAAGACCCCAGTTGACGTTCGTAATGAACGAGCAGATAGTGCAGCGCGGACAGCCGCGCAAATTTAGCAAGTGATGGTGCCTCAAATGTTAAGTCAGACTAAACATTCTGCAATAAATAGGTCTGCCTCTGACAAGCCAATACCAACCATCCAAGTCGTCATAAGGTTACAGGAGGACGCTCCTGAGAGTGATAAACAAATGTGGAAACGGTTATGTTGTACATATGATTCTGTTTCCTCTTTATGAACCACGCCAGCACATCAGACTTGTATGTCTGTGGTACTGGCTTTATGGGTCATCGAATGTGTACACTTTGCAACTCATTGTGGGGCTCGGGGGACTACTGATTTATTGCTGGACACTTGGTGGCACCCTAAAATTCAGGGGCTGGCCCAGAGTATCAGCAATCGGTGTTTGATTTGTCAGCAATATAACACCGGCAAAGGTATCCCTTGTGGTATGGGGTAAACCCCGTTGCCCAGTGGTCCCTTTAAGACGCTCCAAATGGATTACATTGAGTTAGAAAGGTGTCAATGTTATAAATATGTTTTGGTCATTGTGGATGTGTTCAGCAGATGGGTTGAGGCGTATCCGACTACCGATAATAAAGCTGCTCCTGTGGTTAAAGTTCTGATGCGGGAAATCATTCCCCGGTACGGCATATCAGCTCAGTTAAGTTCTGATAATGGGCCTCATTTTATTGGACAGATTAACAAAGAATTCTGCTCCCAGTTGGGCATACGCCAGCAGTTACACTGTGCGTACAGACCGCAGGCGGCCGGGTTGGTTGAGAGACACAATCAGACCCTCAAAACTAAATTGGCTAAATTAAGAGCAGACACGGGACTGACATGGCTTAAGTTGCTCCCCATTGCCCTCTTTCAGCTGTGGGTTACACCTGCGGAACCGGCCTGGCTCTCTCCTGCTGAGATCCTTTATGGCAGGCCCCTTAGAACTCCCTAGAACCTGCATGTTCCCAGACTGGTTCAGTTTCACCATATGACTGAAGAAATGACTACCTATGTTCTAGCCCTCACTAAGGTCCTCAAGGAGCTCCATGGCCAGGTCCGCGAGGCTCACCCGCCACCGTCCCCATTCCCTAGCTCGCTTTCAGTTCAGCCTGGTAGTTATGTCATGATCAAAAATTGGACTCGGAAAGGGTCGGAGCCACGATGGGAGGGGCCCTTCCAAGTTCTCCTTACCACCCCCACTGCAGTTAAAGTGGAGGGGCGGGGTGCTTGGGTCCACCTCCATCACTGTAAAAAGGTCGGTCACTAACCTGCCTCCCTTCCCCAGCGCTGTTTTACAGGTGTGGAGCATGATGAGGTGGCTCCGCACCACCTGTGTAATCTTCGGCCTCGCCTCGCTTGGAATGACATCGCCGACGGACATGGAAAAGGGAAATATCATCTACATCTGTAACCCCAACCAAACTACAAGGACATTTCACTTATGCAGAGGTGACGTTCTTCGCTGCCCCCATATACGAGGACATGGTATCGACTCATGGAAGGTCATCAGGTTAACGGACAATGCAGGACTCATGAAGCAATTGCACCAGTCCCGGCGATGGGAAGGGAACATTACATGGATATTGCCTTGTTTTTGGAGTACATGTAAATTTTGTTTTGTATGTGTTAAGATTGGTGCCATAAAGGTCAAGTCAAACCATGCGGAGAGGGTAGGAAGAGGTTGTGAGAGAGAGAGGGGGACTAGAGAGAGGACGGGGCGTGTGAGGAGGGGAGTACAACTAGACCATAGGTTATCAGGAGATATACTTAATTCATTTAGGACCCAGAATGAGGGAAACCTGGGTAGTATGAATCTCTTCTACCAGATCTACCACCGCTTGTATGGCCAGGGACGGGTTGTCTGCTACCCGAACCCCGCAGTGGTGTCTAGGTTATTTTCTGTTTCACCGCTTTGGGGCACTCCCCAAACGGTGGTTCATTGTCAGCGTTCCGAGCCACCGCCCGAGCAAGTCACTTTTCCTTACGATACGGGTTCAGCACCACCGGCTATTTGCCTTCGCCTGCCTCGGGATAATTCCCACTCACAGTATGATAGGGTGCAATGGTGGAGGGCGTACATACCTAGCCACTTCACATCCAATCGAGACTCCCGGTCGTATGAGAATTGTTTCAGCAGTGACGGGTACGGCTGTTTGCTGGTAGAGGTGGAAACGAATATAACATGTCTGTTCCCCACCTGTACGGACAGGAGGTGTCTTTTCACTAAGGCATCTGGCCAATGCGTCTGTTACAACACCACCTGCGTTCCATTGAACGCCGGCCTCCAGCTCCTTTGTGGCTGGGCGAACGTATCTCATATCACTGTTGGGACTAGGGCTTTCCGCATTGCTAGGAGGCCCGAATGGGCGTTCCAAAGCTGGATAAACTGGGCTTTTGGGGGATCCCTACGCAACCGATATACTGATTGTGATGCTAGCCTGTACACGGAGCAAGGATACTACTTTTTTTTAATGACACAGCGACCAATGTTTTGTCACCCCCATTTCCCCACCAAATTGCTATTGGGACTCTAGTCCCTCCCACAGTCCCCTGCCCCTCGGCGTGGATGCTGCACAATCAGTTAGCACGCCGGGCAGTCTCAGCCGAATTCTGCGAGAACTGGAAAAAACCTCAGGTTCTCGCACCCAACCGGGGCCACTCAGCCGGATGGGGAATTCTGAGCGTCTTGACATTGGGAGGTGTGGGGGGTTCCTTGGCGGTTAGCGATAGGAATTATTTTATTTGTGGCCTTACCATCCTGGGAAACAAAACCTTGGGAGCCCTCAGGGCAATAACCAAGGAATTGCCTCAGCTGCGGTTGTTTGCCATGCAGAACCAGTATGCTCTTGACTATCTTCTGGCCCGTGAGGGTGGGGTATGCGCCATAGTGCAGGGCAAGTGTATCATGGGAGTTCAAGACCTAACCGCTAACATCACTAAATTTATGGATCGCATACGGGATCACCTGGACAGTATGCAGGACCCTGGCTCTTGGGGTAACTGGGGATTCGGAGGTTGGAAGGACTGGTTGATAAATATGGCCATGTATTTAGCAGTGGCACTCGGCTGCATCTTTGTGGGCCTGGCCATCCTTAAATGCGTGATGGGTAGAATGCAGGGTGCACTGGAACAGATAGACGCCCCAAGAATCTTGGCTGTTAGGATCCACAAGGGTGCAGCGGATGACGGGGGGCTGCAACAGGAATTATAAATGCAGCGACAAATCTTCTTAGATGAGGGGCCGTAGCTACGGATTGGACAGATAGGTTATCATGAAATGATAAAAGGAGGGAATGAAGAATTGAACAAACAAATGTAATATAAAATAGTTAGTTCAAATATTAGTTACAGTAATGTAGATGTGGGCCAGTCTACTAGTAGTGAGTTCACAAAGGACAAAGGACAAAGGAATTCAGAAAGCATGGCAAGGATGGGGAAAAGGATGCTGGGTAACAAGAGGCCCAGGGTTAAGGAATACAAAGTGAACCAATCAGGATGTATGGCCAGGTCAGGAGGGGTATAGGATGACCTATGGGAATCTTGTATGTGAAACTTGATGCCATTTGAATGTATTTGCAAAGATCTCTTTGTCTCCGACCTCACTCGGTTCGAGGGGTCCAGGAGACAGCTTCCGTGTTCTGAATCTCTGTGAAGCGAGTCAGCCTTGCAAGTTGGTTAAAATAAATAATACTGTACCTACAAATCCATCTCGAGTTTTATTGAGGCCAGACTGACGGGTAAAGAATTCAATATTGTCAGGGCTGGGTCTCAGGATCGGGGGCGGGCATTCCGGGAGCTGGATTGGGTGCTCCAGGGGTCTGGGTGGCTTCCCAGGCTGGGTGTTCTGAGAGTCGGGTGGGGTCCTAAGCAAGGTCGGGGTCAGACATCCAGGTAGGGCATCGTCCACTTGCAGGTCGAGGTCAGACTCGGGTCGCTGGAGGAGTCCTGTCGCGTCGGGTCATATGGGCGAGCCCATGGACATCGGAGGATCTTCAGACCTGTAAGTGAACATAAAAGAGAAAGGTTAGATATAATGTTAGTGTTAGAATTAAATTTGAAAGGTTGCTACGGTTATAAGAGATGTAGGAAGAGGATCTGTGGGAGAGAGCTTGCAGAGAGTCGCCATGCTATGGTGCCATCTTGATTCAGAGAACCCTGATGTCAACTGATATCCACTGTCCGGTAAGGAAAAAAGGGAGGCTTATGGCAGTTACCACGGGCTCAATACAGCAGAAGCCCTAGAGGAATATATAAAGTACAGGAGGTTACTGAAGAAAGAAATTAGGAGAACAAAGACGGGGCATGAAAAAGCACTGGCGGGTATAAAAAAGTAAAATCCAAAGATTGTTCATAAGTATATTAAGGGCAGGAGGTTAACCAGGGTAAGAGTAGGGCCCATTAGGGACCAATGTGGCAATTTGTATGTGAAACCGGAAGATATAGGTGAGGATTTAAATCAGTATTTTGCATCTGAGTTGACTACGGAGAAGAATGATGTTGGTATAGAAATCAGGGAGGTGCTTTGTGATTTACTTGAACGACAAAACTGAGAGGGAGGGAGGAGATATTTAACAGACCTAAAAGTAGATAAATCCCCAGGGCCAGATGAGATATATCATAGGTTGCTGTTGGGAGGCAAAGGAGGAGATCGCAGTGGCTCTGACAACAATTTCAAATCTTCCCTGGCCACAGGAGATTTGCCAGAGAACTGGAAGACAGCTAATGTGGGGCCATTATTTAAGAAGGGAAATCGGGACAAACCCGGAAATTATAGGCCAGTGAGTCTAACTTCAGTGGTAGAGAAACTACTGGAAATAATTCTGAGGGATAGAATTAATCTCCACATGGAGAGGCAAGGATTAATCAAAGATAGTCAGCATAGTTTTGTCAAAGGGAGATCATGGAGTGAATTCTCCACCTCCGCAGCTGCGTCTCCTCGGTGGCGTGCCGTCGCCGTCAGCATGATTGTCCACTCCCGCCGTCGGCCAAAGAGATTTCCCATTGTAACCCCGCCAGCAGAGAATTCACCCCCATATCTTACAAATTTAATTGAATTTTTTGAGGGGGTGACTAGGGGTGTAGATGAGGGTAGTGTGGCTGATGTAGTCTGCATGGACTTTAGTAAAGCTCTTGACAAGGTCCCACATGGGAGGCTGATGCAGACAGGGGTGTGTACAGTACTTTGCTTCCTGAAGTCAATGACCAGCTCTTTAGTTTTGCTGGCATTGGGGAATAGATTGTTGTCGCTGCACCACTCCATTAGGTTCTCTATCTCCCTCCTGTATTCTGACTCGTCGTTATTCGAGATCCGGCCCACTATGGTCGTATCGTCAGCAAACTTGTAGATGGAGTTGGAACCAAATTTTGCCACGCAGTCGTGTGTGTACAGGGAGTAGAGTAGGGGGCTAAGCACGCAGCCTTGCGGGGCCCCGGTGTTGAGGACTATTGTGGAGGAGGTGTTGTTGTTCATTCTTCCTGATTGTGGTCTGTTGGTCAGAAAATCGAGAATCCAGTTGCAGAGTGAGGAGCCAAGTCCTAGGTTTTAGAGTTTTGAGATGAGCTTGGCTGGGATTATGGTGTTGAAGGCGGAGCTGTAGTCAATACATAGGAGTCTGTTGTAGGAGCCCTTGTTGTCGAGATGCTCTAAGGATGTGTTTAGGACCAGGGAGATGGCATCTGCTGTGGACCGGTTGCGATATGCAAATTTCAGTGGATCAAGGCATTCTGGGAGTATGGAGGTGATGCGCTTCATGATCAACCTCTCGAAGCACTTCATTATGACTGAAGTCAGGGCCACCGGACGGTAGTCATTGAGGCACGTTGCCTGGTTCTTCTTTGGCACTGGTATGATGGTGGTCTTCTTGAAGCAGGTGGGGACCACAGAGCGGAATAGGGACAGGTTAAAGATGTCTGCGAACACATGTGCCAGCTGGTCCGCGCAGGCTCTGAGTGCAGGACCAGGGATCCCGTCCGGACCCACCGCCTTCCTAGGCCGATCTGACTCGGAAGCTGTGATGGTGGGTATGGGTGTGTTATGGGCTGCTGGAGTGCTCAACAGCGGATCGTTTGTTTCCTGCTCAAACCGAGCATAGACTGCATTGAGTTCATCGGGGAGGGGTGCGCTGCTGCTGGAGATACTGTTCGGCTTCGCTTTGTAGCCCGTTATGTTGTTTAGGCCTTGCCACAACTGCCGAGAATCTGTCACACTAGTCTGTGACTATGCTTGGTCTGATATTCTCTCTTGGCATCTTGGATGGCTTTGCGGAGGTCATACCTGGATTTCTTGTATCGGTCAGGGTTGCCTGACTTGACCGCCCCAGACCTTGGGATGGAGGGGCAGCTGGTTCGAGCCCCAGCAGCTCCTGCATCTTCTGGCTCTACCAGCCCTGGCGGTTCCCCATGTATGCACTATCGTGTCGACGCCCTCGGTGATGCTCCTCAGTGACTGGGACATGCTCTACAGCACCTCGTCAAGGACCACCTGTGACTGGGACAAGGTCTGCAGCGCCTCGGCCATGCCCATCTGAGAGTGGGACAGGTCCTGCAGAACCTCATGAATGTCGGCCTGATACTGGATGACTTGCCCCAGAGAGGCAGACATTCTGTCGAGACCCTCAGCCATGGCTGACACCGACGATGCGACGCTTTGGACATCTTCACTAATGGTGCTGGCATTGTACATTAAGTTCTCCGCTGCTGTCGCCACACTAGCAGTGTTGCCTCGGTAGCACACATTAACGGCGACATCTCCTGCTCCCATAGCCTCTGGGACTCCTCCCAGTGGCTATGGATCTGCTGGAGTGAAGCTGAAATCCCCCTCTGAAAGCCCAGGTTGGTCCCTATCGTCTCCATCAGCTTTCTCCGACTGCTGTGTTGCCTGGGGGTTCCTGCCTCCACCTAATGTGCATCATCAGCAGTGTGGTGCTCACCAGATTGTGCGTGATGCCTGTCCACTAACATGTCCCACAGAGGTGTGTGTATCTGTACTTGTGAAGGGCGGGGATGACAGCTGTGGCTCGACTATAATGATGGCATCCTCAGAGCTCTCCTCCAGGTTGGTCTCCTGGGAGGCAGGAAAGGATGCCGCACGGGATGAGCCGGCACTGCCTAAGAATGGAGATGTGGTCAGAGGGAGGGATGGGTCAGTCAGTAAGGCAATTCAACTCATGTTTGACAGGTCCTCTGGGTGTAGCCCAGTGGTTGCTCACCTCTGCGGTGACACTGAGGAGACACAGAGGAGACATCGTTATGTCACAGGGTGGGAAGGATGTGTGTGAAGGGAGGGTTTGGGGGGTGCTGAAGGGGAGGGGGATTGAGGGAGGAGGGTTGGGGACCGCATGGAGAGTTGGGGGTTAGATGCTCCCTTGCGGCGGCGGCGGGGGGGGGGGGGGGGGGGGGGGTGAGGGTGCATTGGTGTCGACTCACTCGTGCTGCCCGGTGTAGGTAGTTGACCTTTTTCAGAACTGGAGTCCTCCTGGTCACACACCCTGAGCTCACAGCCGCCACCACCTCATCCCAGGCAGCACTGGCTGCCCTATGGCCCACCCTCCGAGACCCTTGGGGGAACAAGACATCCTTCCTGGCCTGCACTGTGTCTGGGGGCCTCCCCAGGCCAGCGTCCCTGAATCTTGGGGCTGGTCTCCTCGGTGCCATTGATGCGAGCTAGCAGGGATTGGCTGAGCAAGTGCAGCTTAAGTGCTGCTCAACCTTGCTAGTGGGCGTGTTGATGAGCGGGGTCCCGGTGAATCAGTTGGCAAGCCTTAATTTGCGGCGACAAGCCCGTGAGGGCTCGTTAAGTGGATCAATTAACGTTGAATTGCATTGCCGGCCTCGCTGGGCCGAGCGCCGGGAAGTCCGTGGTAATTCCTGCTCGTTACCACATTTAAAAATTTTTCAAGAGAATCACGCCCTACGTGTGGGCTAAACCAGTGAGAAACTCCCCAGGGCCCAAAAAAATGGGTGGGAATCTCCATTCCACCGCACCTGTTTTCTGGTGCGATGCGCCCCCGCCGGCAGCAGATTCTCCGTCCCGGCAGCCAGACAATTGGATTGCCCAATGTGAGCACCCCCACGCCGTCGGGAAATCCGTGGGCGTGAGTGCGCTGCTGATGAAACGGAGGATCCCACTGACAGAGAATCCAACCAAATGACTAAGTGTCATTGAATAGTGGAGGGGAACTCGCTGGCAGAGCTGATGGGAAACTCCCTGAAAATCCCACCACAAGTGAACTTAGAAATTTTCTGCATGATCGCGTCCTATGATTCCATGACTTTAAGATGTGCAACAATTAATGACCCCAATATGAAAGTAATAATGGCTACTGTTCAGCTTTAGAAAACAATTTCAATGCTACAACGTTGTACAACCGAGCAAACAAACAACTTACAATGATGGTCAGCTCTTTCCAGATACAGTCGAGTTACCATTGAGATCTTTTTTTTTGTTCTGCTATTGAAACTACTTCTTTCTGATTTCAGGATGGAACGAGATGGCATGTTTGCACAGAAGAAAGCAGAGAGAGCAACTCTCAGGGTGCATTTAAGAGAAAAATACAGGCTTCCAAAGGTTAAAAAATACATTTTATAGATATTTGTTGTTAAAGCGAGGGAATGATAATGATAGACTGGTGTTAAGCATGTTATACATATTGTAGTATACGTAGATATATTGCTGTCCCTATCTTGCAGGGAAGGATGTAGCACTAGTCAATCTTACAAATCTTATAAGAAAAATACCATCCATATGAATTTCCTTAGGTATATTCATTTGGAGGATCACCAGAAACTCTACTTAAATGACTAAATGGGTTTTTTGCTGGTCACCTGTAGCAGGAGAAACCCAGAGGAAATTCCCAGCACCTATGAACAACCAGGTGATGTTCTGTTTGATTTGGAATACATCTATTTGCTTCCATATAACCTTTCAAGTGTTAAGATCAAAAAAATGGCTGTGAGGTCTATAAATCCAGGGTACTCCATAGGCCAATTATACTATATTGTAGTTTGGACTGACGTAAAGCAGTTTAATCTGTGCATTGATACAAGCTGCACAGTGAGACAACATCCAAGAGGTGAAACCCCATTGCCAGATATAGTGGTGTCGTTTGGTCATCAAAGGGTGAATGCATTGCATTTTGCCAATTGCTTGACTTTCTAAATAGTCATGTTCAACATTCCTCGGTCCTGTGTAATGTTGCCAAATCAGTGCTAGCACACGAAGGCTAGATAGTCCCCGCTTACTCATTCGCAGGGCAGCCGTAGCATTGTTACTCAAGTAACACAATGCTTTCACCACATTTTATTCCAACATACCTTCAAGGCATATTTCACGACTTCTACCCTATGCAACATTATAGTGTGCTATATGTTGGAAATGCTGTTATTAAGTTAAGTTGGCTCTTAATGAGTTAAATTCACAAGATAAGGGTCGAAGATGGATTAAGAGTCAACTGGCTAAGTCAGAACTAATGTATACTTCAGACAATGAAAGTTGTCCTAGATGTTACAATATTTGCTGGCATAGAATTGTACAATGCAGATAGAAGCCATTTGATCCAATGTGTCTGTGCAGGCTCTTTGAAAGTTCCATCAATTAATCGCAAAACTTGCTCTTTCCCCAGAGCTCTGCAATTTTCCTTCCAAATATCTAATTCTATATCAAAATAAATCTCATAGATATAATATAAATCCGAGTTGAGATGATTTGATCCATTTGAGCTTGGGACAGATCGTTCTCAGGGTATAGTTAGATTCTACCTCCTTGGTCAAGATTCACAAAAACAAGAGAAAAATCCACGTTCAGAGCAAAGGAAATTGAGAGGAAATTTAATAGAGGTGTACAATCTGTTATCATTGTTATGGGCATCAGATGTGGTAGTCATAGGCTTGGACTTCCAGATAATTCTGGAGACAAAGCTTTGGTAAAATCTACCTTTTATTGAAAATCATACTAACAATGTTACTATAGTTACTTTAAAATTTACAGTGCAGAAAGAGGCCATTCAGGTTATCGAATCCGCACCGGTCCTTGGAAAGAGCACCCTATTCAAACCAACTTCTCCACCCCATTTGCGTAACCCAGTAACCCCACCTAACATTTTTGAACACTAAGGGCCAATTTAGCAAAGCCAATCCACCTCACCTGCACATCTATGTAACTGTGGGAGGAAACCGGAGCACCTGGAGAAAAACCACGCAGACATGGGGAGACAGTGCAAACTCCACACATGCAGTCACCCAAGGCCAGAACTAAGTCCAGGACCATGGAGCTGTGAGGCTGCAGTGCTAACCACTGTGCCATCATGCAGCCCATGCATAATAGAGATTCAGCACCAGGCTCTACAAAGAACTATCTATCTCCATACTCTGTTGTCAAATGATCTTACATCACTGATGAAGTAAACTATGGGAGGGATGTTCCACACACCCGTGGCGTGTTTCTTGGCAGCAGGAGGCAACCCGCCATTGGGGATCTCCCCACTGCTGTCAATGGGATTTCCCATTGAACTCACCCTCTGCTGCCGGGAAACCCACAATGGGAGTTTGCAGTCAACAGGACCGGAAGATCCCACTGGGAGAATGGCTGGAAAATCCCACCCGCCCAATATACATATATTAATTTGTTAATAATTTGTATATAATTTATACAAAGCTGACTGACGCCTTACCCACCCACTCTAAGATTGGGAGTGGGACAGGAAGGCTGGGGGAAAACCATCCACGGGGTAGGGAAATGGGGGTGGGGGAAGTGTAGGTAGGATAAGTGTAAAATTCCCCCATGACTCTTAATAATTGTTAAGCTGAATACCGAAGATTTTTAGCTACAATTAAGCAAAGTGATTAGTACTCAAAAATACATAATTAAGTTGCAAACCACTTGTAATTTTAACTTTATCATGCAGCCAAATTGAAGTGTATTAAGATTTCTGCTGATTTGAATAAGAGGTTTATTGTATGTAGCAGAATTGGAATCCCGGAACACCAGGCCTCAAGATAGGAAACTATTTGCTTGAATCTTCTCATGTAGATATTTCAGCTCCTGTTGCTGCCTTTACTGACTTCAAGCACATTACTGTTTTTTTAAAAAAATGTGGATATTACCAGATGGTTTTAACTCCAACAACAACAAAAGCAAACTGCAGATGTTAGGAAATTGAAACAAAAACAGAAAATGCTGGAAACATGCAGGGTCAGGCAGAATGTTTTACATGTGGATCTCTCCTCAAAACGGGAAGGTCCTATTGATGAATAGTATTTAAAAGAGAGCAGAAGAAGAGACGTGAGGATGGACAAAAAATACAAAAACATCCTTTTTAAATGCTGTTTATCTGTAATATCTCCCAGTTCATAGAATTTACAGTGTAGCAGGAGGCCATTCGGCCCATTGAGTCTGCACCAACTCTTGGAAAGAGCACTCCACTTAAGCCACCCTATCCCGTAACCCAGTTACCCCACCCAATCTTTTTTTTTTGGACAATAAGGGCAATTTTCCATGGCCAATCCACCTAACCTGCACATCTTTGGACTGTGGGAGGAAACTGGAGCACCCGGAGAAAACCCACGCAGACATGGGGAGAATGTGCAGATTCCGCACAGACAGTGACCCAAGCCAGGAATCGAACCTGGGACCCCGGAGCTGTGAAGCAACTGTGCTAACCATTGTGCTACCGTGCCACCCCATGGTAGCATAGAGCCCATGTCGAAAGTATAAACGTGTTAGCCCTCTCCATTGATACCAATTAAACTGTGTGTTTGAAGTTTCTTTTTCATCTCAGACCTCCAGTACCTGCAATTATTAATTTAAAAAATGTCTTAAGTTTGTTTTCTTTTAAAAAATACAGAATCATATAAATAATAATGGATTCGGTAGTGTAACATGAATGGAATCACAGCAGAACAAAATATCTATCAAAAAGAACATTAACCAGTTAGGTAATGTCCTTGACTGCAACCGATGTGGCAAAGAGACAGAAGAAACCACAGGAGTAAGGTCAACTCGGGACCTGGACCAATGCATTCTACAGAGGAGAAAAAATATATGCTGGCAGAAAAGCTTCTCAAACTGAGAAAGCCCAATCATAGGAAAAACAAGAGAGTTCGCCAATCCTTACTGGAAGATCACACAACTCCTGAAGTAAAGCATTCTCAGCCCTAAGCCACATTCTGAAATCTTGAGAAGTTAAAGCACAAACAGCTAAAATCGATCTGGAGATTCTCTCGTGAAATAATATGAGATGGCCAGAGAACCAGCATGAATGGCTAAAAGTTATTTCAAAATTATTTTTTATTGCTAGGGTAAAAGAGTTATCGTGCACAATTCTCCCAATCCACAACTAAGTGCTTTCGCCACTGGGAGAACCAGCGCAATTCCTGCTGGTGCGAGGAGTGAACCTGATATGCCCAATCTCAAAATGCTGCTGCAGTTCCCCCAGATCGCTGACAGCAACCCCCCCCCCCCCCGCACTCAGTACCCCATTTCAGCCCTCCCCCATTCTCCCCCTTCAGCCCTCCCTCATTACCCTCCCTCACCCTCTAGTTCCCCCGTTCAACTTCAAGACCCTCCTCAGCCTCCTCCCTTATACCCTCTCCTCACCCCGCTAGTCCTCTGAGTTAGTGGTTTAATCCCCCATTGCCCCCTCATCCTGTTCCCCCTTCAGCCCCTTTCATTCCCCCGGCAACTCCCCCCATCCCACCTTCAGTCCCCCGCAATTCCACCTTTTCTGTCCCCGCCCCTTGGCAGTGCCAACCTGCCATCTAGCAATCCGAAGGGTGGAATGGGGCAGCTACCCTCCCAAAAATTGCTTCCAGAGTGGCGAGAAGGGTCCTTCCTGGGAGGCGGGGGGCCAGGGGGGCTTGTGCTGGGCTTCAAAGTTTTACACTTTTAGGCATACACACAGGCTTTCATATGGCTTAGAAATTAGACATTTTTTATACTTAGAGTTCTGGCATCTTCCAGTAAGAGTTGCCGATCCCTTTTGTCATTGATCTGAATAATTTACAGAACAGCTGTGGGTGCTGCTGCTGCTCTTTCTTGGAAGCACTTGAGAGCAAGGAGACAGCCTCATAAAAAAACTGCTGTTAGGAAAACATCTGCTTCCATGAGTTAATGGATCCCTGCAGAGCTATATAAATAAACAATCCGAATGACTTTTGAATCTGACTCAACTTGTCAATCAGAAAACTTTTAGAAAGCAATGGGGCATGAAATTGAATGTAAATAATGCAGGTCAAAGCTTTTAAGTTTCTCAGCACACATTTCTATATTTTAAACAGCAATGAAATTGACTGAGAAAACCACTTCAAAGCTTTCCAGCACTTTAAAGGGATTAATTTTGCATTCATCTCACAGACCTTTAAACCTGGCATACTGACATCATTTAAGGGGTATAAATAGGGTCATTTTCACTTTATTATGAGAGATATGTATTTCTGTGATACTGAGTAACTGTTTAAAGGGATTGGGGGTACAGATGGGATAACTTTCACTTTATTATGAGAGATGTGTATTTCTGAAATACTGAGTGACTGTTTAAAGGGTTTAGGGGTACAGATGTGAACACTTTCACTTTATTATGAGAAAACTTACATTTTTAGATACTGAGTGACTGTTTAAAGGTTGCAGATGGGTACAGCAGTAAACAAGTTCCAACCCAGGAAAGACCTTGGCCTGAGCCCCTCCAGCCCAGCACAAGTCCCCCTGAACCCCACCTTCCCTGAAGGACATCTCTCGGCACTCTGGAAGCAATTGTCGGAAGGATACTTACCACCTTGCCACCCCTTGGACTGCAAGCCACCAAGTCCATGTTCCTCAGGACTTGTAATAATGCACACCAGCAGGACTCTTGGCTGGGAGTGCCTGGAGCATCCTGCCCATCAATTAGATGCTAAACAACATATTTCCACAGGGCTGGGGAGGGAAGCTCATCGGGCATTGGGAAACCCGTTATTGACGGTGGGATGGGCCGGGAGAGTCGTGACAGGTTTGATGCTCGACACAAATCCCAATTTTGGCCTGATGTGAGATTCAGTAGGCCATCGTGATTCTTGCATCTAGCGGGCGGCCCCAGAGTATTGTAGCCATAGAGTTATTCAAAATTTGGAATGAGTTGTTTCCAGTTTGGCAAATGGTCCAATTTTGAAATTTATATAAGAATTCCGTCAATGCAAGACAAAGAAGCAACAAACATTAGAAATGAAGAATCAAGCTGTTGACTATTATTGGTAGTTCCTAGAACAACAGTTCTTTGAGGATACAATGGTGTAGCAGTAACATTACTGGACTAGCAATCTTGAAGCCCAGGCAAATGCTTTGGGGACCTGGGTTCAAATCTCATCATGGCATCTGGTGAATTAAACTCAATTAAGAAATTGAGAAGTGAAAGCTAGTCTCAGTAAAAGTGACCATGAGACATTGGCAATTGTTGTAAAAAGCCTCTGGTCCACTAATGTCCTTCAGGGAAAGAAATCTGGAGGGTTGGGGGTCGCATGGAGAGTTGGGGGTTAGATGCTCCCTTGGGGGGCATTGGTGTCTACTCACTTATGCTTCCCGGTGTAGGTCATTGACATTTTTTCAGCACTGGAGACCAGTCCTCCTGGTCACACTCCCCGAGCTCACAGCTGCCGCCACTTCATCCCAGACAGCACTGGCTGCCCTATGGCTCACCCTCCGAGACCCTTGGGGGAACAGGATTTCCCTCCTGGCCCCACTGCTTCTAGGAGCTTCCCCAGATCAGCGTCCACGAATCTTGGGGCTGATCTCCTCGGCGCCATTATTGCAAGCTGACACTGAGAAAGTGAAGCTTAATGCTGCTCGAGCTTGTTCGCGGGGGGGCTGGCAAGCACAGTCCCGGCAAATCAGCTGGCGAACCTTCATTTACGGTGAGAAGCCTGTGAGGCCTTGTTAAGTGGACCAATCGACGTTAAATTTTGTTGTTGGCCTCACTGGGCCGAGCGCTGGGGAGCTTATGACAATTCCTGCTTGCTGCCACACTTAGAAGTATTTTCAGAGAATCGTGCCCACAATGTTTTTGCCCCAACTACTTCCTATGGTAATGAATTCTACAGACTTACCACTCACTGGGTGAAGAAATTTGTCCTCCTCTCTGTCCAAAATGGTGTACCACGTATTCTCAGGCTGTGCCCCTGGTTCTGGACACCCCCACCGTCGGGAACATCCTTCTTGCATCTACCTTGTCTAGTCCTGTTAGAATCTTATAGAATTCTATGAGATCCCCCTCATTCTTCTGTACTCCAGCGAATACAATCCTAAACGATTCAATCTCTCCTCATTCATCAGTCCTGCCATCCCAGGAAGCAGTCTGGTAAACTTTCGCTTCATTCCCTCTAGAGCAAGAACATCCTTACTCAGATACGGAGACCAAAACTGCACATAATATCCAGGTGTGGCCTCACCAAGGCCCCTTATAATTGCAGCAAGATATCCCTGCTCCTGTACTCAAATCCTCCTCCAATGAAACCAAAGAGAAAATGCTGGAAAATCTCAGCAGGTCTGGCAGTATCTGTAGGGAGAGAAAAGAGCTAACGTTGCGAGTCCAGATGACCCTTTATCAAAGCTAAAAGACTTGAAAAACAGCAGAGAAACTACCAGAGGCTTCTTTCCTCCTCCAATGAAGACCAACATACCATTTGCCTTCTCTACTGCCTGCTGCACCTGCATGCTTACCTTCAGTGACTGCTGTACGAAGACACCAAGTCTTGTTGCACATTCCCCTCTCCTAATTTATGGCCATTCAGGTAATAGTCTGCCTTCTCATTTTTGCCACCAAAGTGGATAACCTTGCATTTATCCAAATTATACTGCATCTGCCATTCATTTGCCCACTCACTCAACTTGTCCAAATCACACTGAAGGACCTCTGCATCCTCCTCACAGCTCACCCTCCCACTCAACTTTGTATCATCTGCAAATTTGGAGATACTACATTTTGTTCCTTCATCTAAATCATTAATATATATTGTGAATGGCTGGGGCCCCAGCACCGATTCCTGCAGTACCCCACTAGTCACTGCCTGCCAATTTGAAAAAGACCCATTTAATCCTACTCTTTGTTTCCTGCCTGCCAAGTAGTTTTCTATCCATCTCAATGCAGTGCCCCTAATCCTTTGTGCTTAAATTTTACACGCTAATCTCTTATGCAGGGCTTTGTCAAAAGTCCTCTAAAAGTCCAAATAAACCACATCAACTGACTCCCCCTCATCATCTCTACTGGTTACATCCTTGAAAGATTCCAGTAGATTTGTCAAACATAATGTTCCCTTCATAAATCAATGCTCACTCTGTCTGATTCTGCCACTGTTTTCTAAGTGTTCTGCTATAAAATCCTTGATCATGGATTCTAGAATTTTCCCCACCACTGACATCAGGCTTACTGGTCTTCAATTCTGTGTCTTCTTGTTGCCTCTCTTTTTAAATAGTGGAGTTATATTAGCTAATCGCCAATCTGTGGGAACTATTCTGGAGTCTGTAGAATCCTGGAAGCTGACCACCAATGCATCCACTATTTCTGGAGCCACTTCCTTAAGCACTTTGGGATGTAGATTATCAGACCCTGTGTATTTATCAGCCTTCAATCCAATCAATTTCTCCAACACCATTTCTCTAGTAATATTGATCTCCTTCAGTTCCTCCCTCTCACTAAACCCTGCGTTCCCCAACATTTCTGGTATATTATTAGTGTCCATATTTGTGAAGTCAGAGCCAAAGTATGTATTTAGTTGCTCAGCTATTTCTTTGTCGACCATTATAAATTCCCCTGTTTCTGATTATAAGGGACCTACATCTGACTTTACCAATCATTTTCTCTTCATGTACCTAAAGAAATGTTTGCACGTTCCATGCAAGCTTACACCCGTGCTCTATTTTTCCCTTAATCAATCTCTTGGTCCTTCTTTGCTGAATTCTAGACTGCTCCCAATCCTCAGACCCTTTGTTTTCTTGGCCAATTTGTATGCTTCTTCCTTAGATCGAATACTCTCTCTAATTTCCCTTGTAAGCCATGGATTGGCCACCTTTCCTGTTTTACTTTTGTGCCAGACAGGAATAAACTACTGTTGCACTTTCCCCATGCACTCTTTGAATGTTTGCCATTACCTATCCACAGTCATCCCTTTAAGTAATGTTTCCCAATTGACCATAGTCAACTCACACCTCATATCATTGTAGTTTCCTTTATTAAGATTCAGGACCCTAGTCTCAGAATCAATTACTTCACTCTCCACCTTGATGAAATATTCTATCAAATTATGGTCACTCATCCCCAAGGGATCTCGCTCAACTAGATTGCAATTGATTCCGTCCTCATTAGACAATACCCAGTCTAGGATGACCTGTTCTCTAGTTGGTTCCTCAACGTGTTGGTCCAAAAACCATCCCATATAGACTCTAGGAATTCCTCCTCTATGATATTGCGACTAATTTGATTTGCCCAATCTATATGCAAATTATAATCACCCAAAATTACAGATGTTCCTTTAATGCATGCAACTCTAATTTCCTGTTTAATGCCATTCCCACTATCACAACTTCAGTTTGGGGGTCTGTATAAAACAGCCACTAATGTTTTTTGCCCATTGGTGTTTCTCAGTTCGACCCATACTGATGGCGCATTGTTGGAGCTAATATCCTTCCTCACTATTGCATGGCATGGTCACATCATTTGGACAGGTTAATTGTGAAAGGGAGCTGTCAATTGATTCTTGTCGGCAGCTCCCAAGATCCATCAGCACTTAGACAGTGGTAAACATATCCTTGAATCAAGTTCCTAATTTCAAATTCATATATTTGTATTAAAAGGATGTTACTTGCCCTCTGTTAAAACTAACAACGCTTTTTTAGATGTTGTGTTATATTTGTAATTGTTTAAGGCATGGACGAGCATTTACATCTGTTGATTGAGGTCTAGCCATTGCTGTAACATCAAACTTAGGGGCACAATCATTATGAAAAAATTGTTGGTCATTATTTTAAATTAATTTGCAGACAAATAGCAAAGGATGATAAATTATGTCTAAATAAATCAATGTGTCACTTCCAATTGATGTTATTGTCTATTCAACTTTTTCTTCCTGCCCCAAAAAGTTGCTATGGGTCTTTCATCAGGAGATAATCCTTTAATCCATGCTTGCTTTCACCTTTTAACTGTGGCAGAGGTTTTGATATAGTATTTTCCATTTACACAAGAAAGGTGCAAGTTATAAAACAGGACTGTCCGATCAGCTATTACAATCATAATCTGCAAACACCTTTATTGCAGACAATGAAGAATGATAGTTACATTGGTGATCTTTTGATAAAAATGCTATTCTTTTCTATTTCAGCTTCCAGCAGATAGATGCGTGTCCAATGCAAACAGTCCTTAAGCAAAAGCCAAGAATAACACACCTACAGTATCCCTTTCCTCTCCCGCCCTTTCCTCCGCATGGGTTCTTGGTTTTGTAAAAGTGTCATTTCTGCACATTTCTTAAGTTATACATTATAATATTTAGTACTATTCATATAAATGTGTGTCCTAAGACTTTAAAGTTTTTTTCAAAACTCATAATTCAAGGAGTCATCACAGATTAAGCTTCTCTCTCAACAGTAAGAGAAAATCAGGAGCAAGCTATATACAGAGATTCAAAAATGCATGTTATCAGTTTGCCATATTATATTCATTATACTGACAGACTTCTGCTTGTACAGTGTGAACAGGATGAGAATCAAATACAAATGGCCAGAGAGGATGTTGATCTGCCAGAAGAGCTGAGGAAGATGGTAAACGAGGACGAGGAGGAAGAAGATGGCAAAGAATCTTTCATTGGACAAATTCATAACCTCCAGACTATGGATGTCGATCAAATAAAAGAAAAGGCCCAGGCAACATTTAGTGAAATAAAACAGGCTGCTGAACAGAAGTGCTTCCTAATGTGAGCCAGTGTTGATTCCTGAACTTTCAATTCAAGTAAAACATCTAATAAAGTTTGTAATCATGCACCTCACACAGGATGTATCTGTCCAATATGCATTCTTGACACAGTGTGAGGTTGTTAGTATAACACCTGGGGCATAATTTTCCAGACAATACATGAATTATTGACATAAGACGTGTATACGCATATGGTACAACAAGAAGCATTTTTCATAGAAGAACTGTCAAAAGGTAGACATGATGCTTTTTAAAACTATTTTTCTCCCAAAGGATGCCTTGTGAAAAGAGTGAATATGCAATATCTTACATTTTGTGTAGTGGGATTTGGACGAAATTAGTTTATTCTGTGGGTTAATGCATTGTGTTGGAATATGTGATCAAATAAATGATTTGTCCACCTATGATGGCAAAATTTTAAATGATAAGAGATGACCATTCTCCTTAATTAGTACAAATTCGCATTATTGAATAATCTCATCAAAGTTATCTGTACAAATAAATATTAGAAATCATTGGTGCAAAAAAATGACTCTCTAAATTTGAAACATTGGTTGAAATGGAATAAGTATAAAATTTTCATTTAATGTGTAATCTGGATGAACATAGATCTCAGGGTTATTGTGGTGGCCAGTTCTTTGCAGTGCCATTCATTACTTTGATCAAGAGAACACTCAAAGAGAAATCCACCAACACATTTTAACGTGGCCTATAGGAAAATTGCACTTCATAAAAGTTGTTAGAGCATGAAAATACAGAAATGTTTGGCAAGTTTAGAACAAACCATGCATAATCGCCATGCCATTCATGGTTTCCTGTTGATGTGACAGCTTAAGCTTGTAACTAATCAAACTAGAGCAAGCATCGGGCTCCGATTTGAAATATTTATTTGTTCCAAACAGTGTTCTATTGATGTTGACCCTGATCGGGACAGGATAATCTCTGGACTGAAAACAGAAATGACAAAAGCAAAATGCTTGATAGATTAATAAGGAATAACTTTTAAAATGAGTTACTAAGCCATTGCAATCTACTGAAAGAGCATGATGTTTCCCGGAAAAGCTTTCGCAGTTAGAGATTTTTAAAATTAGCTGAAGGACAGAAAGCAACGAGTTGTGGAAGATGATTGTTTGGTGGGCTGGAGGATGGTAGACAGTGGTGATCCCCAAGGGTCAGTGCTAGAACCAAATATAAATGCTAACCAAATATAAATGCCTTGGGTCCTGGAATACGGAATAAAATTTCAAAATTTGCCAACAATAAGCAACATGGAGGAGTGGCAAACAGTGAGGATGACACAACTTGCCTGCAGCAGGGCATAGATAGACTAGTAGAATGGGCAGACAAGCGGCAGATGGAATTTAATAGAAGGAAGTGTGAGGTAATGCATTTTGACATGTTGCTAATTGTGTTTCTCTCTTTATTTGGCTCTGAATATGGCGGTCAATATGGTCGCCTTCCTTAATTCTAATTACGTTTTGCTCTACAGTCGTCAGGTATCTTTCGATACCGCCACAAGGTTCAAACCAAATACTGATCGAAGACTCGATACACCAGTTAGTTAGTTCAAAGTCAAATGCTTATTTATTTACACATACAGTTAAATATACTCATGCACAAATACTACAGACTAAACTATCACTACTGCTAAAGCCTATACTTAGCTTTGGGCGCCCACTCAGTCAGAGGAACAATGGCCGTTGTTCGGTTCTGAGGCTGCTGGGGTCGAAGTGGTGAAGGGGAACAGCTAAGGTCATCTGTCTCGTAGCGTGCATTGACCTTGGACTTACTTGTTCTGGTGCAGCTGTTGGGCAGGTCTCTCCTCGGTGAGAGCTGGAGCCAAGAGAGTGATTCTCTCTTGGGGGATCCTTCTTATACCCAAAGGGGCTTTGCGCGCTTTTGGGCGGGCCTTAAACCTGGCCCCAATTAATTGGGCCGTTTCTCGATCGTTCCTATCAATTTCCTCCAATAAAGGGGTGGGTGCCCCGATGGCTGGGCGTGTCCTAGGTGGCCATTGGCCTGCTTTGTTCTGGTCTCCTCTGGCGCCGGGGTGTCTGCCTTAGTATTGGTTACTCAAATGTTACACTTTTGTTCTCGGAGATGGGCCATTAGTATGCTAATGGGTTTGCAGTTTTGGTCTTGCCTGGGAGCTGCGGCTCCAATAAACAGACAAACCCTGAACCTGCTTGTTTTCTCAGTATTGTCCATTTTCCCTGCAATCTTTGCAAAGTATCCATTTTGTAATCAGGAAGTGGCCATCCCAGGTGGCTACACACCCTCCTTGTGATCCTCAATGCGAAGCGTGAAGGATCACATTACCGCGTCGTCTTCATTCTCTGACCAAGCGGGGCATCCATAAGCACTTCACGGGCTCTACACTGCCCTATCCTATGGGGAATCGCAATATTTTACCTAAAATCAATTTACATACATACATCATTATAAAATTCTACGGGGTGCTATGACATTCAGGCATGCATTACAAAATTAAAAAACTGGAACCTCCAACTATCTTCAATAAACTATCCTCACTCAAACAATCAACAATAATCTACAACACTTTAAACTGTACAAATAGCAGCAGCACAAGTTCCTCTGGCTTGGCAGTCAAGCACAGAGATTTACATTTCTTTATTGAACGAACAAAACACACAGAAAGAAAAACGGATGCACTTTAATTCACTCAAGGGGTTGGGGGGTTTGGTGAAGTCCGAAAATAGGGGACCTAAGCGTGCGAAAGCGGGAGGCTCTCCTTCGCCATTTTCTGAGTCTAAGTGTCTGCACGACACTGCAGAGTATCGCCAGTACTAAGAGTGATTCTACTATGTAAGATAGTGAGTACCAGATTATAAACTTGTCACACCAGGTCGGGGTGTCGGTAACTGTCTCGGGGGTAACTATCTTGGGGTACAGTGTATGGCAGGGGTGGGAATCATTCACGGCCTGTGTGGTAGGGGTCAGCAGGGTAGCGCCCGCGTGCAACTGAATAGATCCCGCTAAGATCCAGGTGAAAAGCATGAAGGTCGTCTTCATTCTTCCTTTTTGTCAGTCTTCTTCTTTTTCTTCCCCTGGGGTTCCTGCTGTTCCGGAGTTCTGGGGACACAAGCATAATATCTGTTATTATCTTGCTTGAGATCTCATATGTCTGTCTGTCTGTCCTTTATTGCCAATTACCCATTATGATTGACACCATCTGTGACTCCCTCATTTAAAAAAGAAAAAACGAATATTTGGACAGGACATCCGAGAAAATACTGACACAGTGCGAGGGCTAGTGTTTGAGGATGTAAATAGCATACGGAAGCAACCGAAGGGTCGCCAAAAACAAACAAAAGAATTTCAAACTGAAAGTGCCAAAATGGGGTGCGTATGGGCCGCGGCGGGTAGGAAATGGGTGGAATCCCCAGGTAGGCCGGTGATCAGTGCCACTTGTGCTCTACCCGAGCGTAGCTGACCAGAGGCAGGTCCTCAGGCAGGGCGGGGACCAGTGCCGTTTCTCCACTGCCTGAGTGACCAGCAAGAACGGGTAAGAATGTGGTCCTCGTGGGGGCTGCCTCTCGTGATCGAATCAGAAGAGTGGCTATGAGTGGTGTCTGTCGACAAACTAGTTCCTCTGAACGGTTGTCTGTGGACAAACTTGTTCCATTAACAGCCATTGGGCGTCAAAAGGGTGGTTGCGTGGGGCCATGAAAACTTTCAAATTCACAAACAACAAACATGTACGTTAAACGAACAAACATACAACAAACATGGTGCAGGTTCCATCAGAAAGGACACTGTATCGCTCCATCGGTTCCTTTTTGCCATCATCTGGACACCTCATTGCTCAGTAGCGAGCAGGGTCGCAAAGGGATTTGTTTGGTGGGAGTCAGACTCTATGTCATCATCTTCTCCCGGCTGCCATACTCTTGACTGGAGTAGTTTAGCTAAAGCTGATTGGGGCGAATTGGGGTTCATCTCATCATTACGGATGAGCCTGAACGGATTGTCGTGGTGCCAGAATTGTGTGTCGAGGTTGAAGCTGCTAGGTTGTAATCCGTAATCGTCGGGCGCTGGGTCTGGGTCAGGGGCTTTGATGTATGTGATTTTGCAGGGGTCACTGAAATCATGCTTGGATTCGCTGAGAGTGGGGCCTGGTGCAGGGGTGTAATCATAACGTGGCATGCTGTGGCTGTCGTCATTGCTGTCGCTATCACTGTCGCTGTCTCTGCTGGTTGAAGGGAGGGAGAGGCGGAGTCGTGCCTCTGGGGGTGGAGTTGAAGATGTGTCTGAGGACGGGCTGGACTGGCTGGGGGAGGGTATGAATGCCTCATCTGTGGGCGGGGCGTGTTCATCTGCTGCTGCGAGCGAGATGTGGTGTGCATGGTTGTTCTGCGAGCCGTAAGCCTTAAGCTGGTTCATATGAAACCATGCAGACTTGCCATTGGGATATGTGATCTTGTATACAGAGGGGCTTACTTTGTCCGAAATGGAGTACAGTCCGGAAAATTTGGGGGAAAGGAATGAACTGGGGTTGTATAGGGAAAGCATCACTTGCTGCCCTACTACAAACTTGGTGGCATGTACCTTTTTTTCGAAACAAGCTTTGCTTTGTTTCCTCCTGGTCCCAAGCCTCACAGCTGCTGCGAGCTGGGCTGCCTTTATGTTCTCAATCAGCTGCTGTACAGCATTTTCATGCGTGAGGGCGGTGACTGCGGGGCTGGCCAAATCCAGTCCTAATAAATACTCTGTCCCTTTCATGGGGCGTCCGGTCATGAGGGTGTGGGGGGGGGGGGGGGGGGTGTCCTGTGGATGTGGATACCGTGTTTCGTAAGAACATTAAAGCAAATGGGGGAACTGAGTCCCATGTGCTGTTGTTCTGTTGCACCATTTTCCTGAGAGTGGCTTTTAGAGTTCTGTTCACCCTCTCGACAATGCCGCTTGACTGGGAGTGGTAGGCTATGTGAAACTTCTGCCTAATTCCAAAGATTGTGAGGATGTTATTCATTACCTGTCGTGTAAAATGGGAGCCTTGATCAGATTCTATACTGCGTGGGAGGCCCCATCTTGTGAAGGTGTGCTGTGCTAGGATTTTAGCTGTTGTTTTGGCCATATTCGTTCTGGATGGAAAAGCTTCCACCCATTTTGTGAAGGTGTCAATGACCACCAACACATACTTATAACCATTTCTGCAGGGTGGTAGGGGTCCTATGTAATCTATCTGCAAATTCGTCCAGGGGCCATTAACGGGGCGGGTGTGACTAAGCTGAGCATTTCTTGCATATCTGTCCAGGTTGTTCTGGGCACAGGTCAAGCAATTTTCAACGTAGTGAGTAACATCAGCTTTTAAATCAGGCCACCAGCAGAGAGGTCTGAGGTGGGTTAGGGTGGGTTCAATGCCTTGGTGTCCATGATTGTCATGGAACTGACAAATAATCTGGTTCCTGTCCTGGCTGGGAACTACATAAATACCTTCTTTCAAAATCACACCGTCATGTGTGGTAATTGCGTTCTTAAACTTGTCATACGGGGTTGGAAAGGTTCCTTTTAAAACTTCCCTGCGTTTTTCATCTTCCTTCTGGGCTTTCGCTAGATCCTGAATGTTGGTCTGTGAGACCTGAACCGCGTGTACTGGGCTGCTCTCGGGGGGGGTTCCAAAAGTAACCATGCCTGGAACCTGCCTTCGCTAGGGCATCTGCTTTAACGTTACCAGGGGGGGAAGAACGGTGATGACTGCGAACCTTAATTAAACCGTATTTCCTATCTTTAGCTGTCTCTAGGATATGCCGGAGTAATGGGGCTGAGGGTAGGGGCTTTCCGTCTGCGAAAACGAATCCTCTAGTTTCCCACAGGGGTAGGAATTTCGTTAAACTATTACAGACATACAAACTGTCCGAATATATGTCTGCTGGGGTCGGAAACGAGTCGGGGTGATCTACAATGTACGCTATGGCTGCCAGTTCTGCTGCCTGTGAGCCCAGATGTCCTGGCAACTTTAGCAAAATCTCATCTAGGACGCATCCCTGCGCGTCCTCTACGTAAATGCCACAACCGGTGATTCTCTTTCCTTCCAAAGCAGTGGAGGAGCCATCCACATAAATTTTCAGGGGTACGCACGTGTCTGTGGGCTGGGGTCTCTGGGTGTATTACCTGCTTTCCTGGGAGCTGACTTAGGTATAAATGGGCCTGTGTTGTGTTTTGTGGTGATGATCACACACTCATGTGGGGTACCTGCATATTGCAAATTATCGGCGAGGAAAGTGTGGGTCTTGGTTCTTTTAACTGTAATGCCCCGTCCCTGTACAAGAAGGGTCCAACG
This sequence comes from Scyliorhinus torazame, assembly GCF_047496885.1. Taxonomy (NCBI): domain Eukaryota; kingdom Metazoa; phylum Chordata; class Chondrichthyes; order Carcharhiniformes; family Scyliorhinidae; genus Scyliorhinus; species Scyliorhinus torazame. The sequence goes on from NC_092709.1 coordinate 283,387,721, forward strand.
GGCTGCGCGGATTTGGCTGACTGTGCCATCTTTAAGTCGACCATCTAGTAATAGCTGTGTTGGGGTGTGTTCAGTGAGAATGGTGATGGGGTTGAGTCCTGTAATGTAGGCGAAATATTGTACTGCCCAAAAAACTGCGAGCAGGTGCCTTTCGCAGGCAGAAAATCCTTGCTCAACAGGATCTAACACGTGTGAGGCGTATGCCACTGGGCGTAATTGGTCATGGCGTTCCTGGAGGAGCACGGCCGAAAGGGTTCGGTCGGTTCTTGCAACTTCGATTGCATACGGGGAAAGTGGATCTGGGATCTGTAATGCTGAATGGACCTGTGCTGAGGGCTCTTTTTAAAGCATCCACGGATTCCGTGTGCTGTGGAAGCCATTCCCAAGGTGCCTGTTTTTGAGAAGGTCGGATAGGGGCGCTGCTTTTGTGGCGAAACCATTGATATGGTTTCGGCAGTAGCCAACCAGTCCTAGAAATGACCGGAGGGCTGAGACATTATGGGGAAGGGGCAGTTTGACGATCGATTCAATTCTCTTGTGCTCAATCTCGCGTTTACCATGGGTGATTACTGTACCGAAGTAAATCACTATTTCCTGCAAAATCTGGGCCTTCTTGGGGTTGACTTTACATCCAATCTGTTTTAGGAGTCCCAGGAGTTCGGCGAGAAGCGAAATGTGCTCTCCCTTTGTGTCTGTCTGTAGTAGCAAGTCATCTACATACTGGACCAGACAATCGGGTGGGGAAGATTTTGCTAGTCCATTTGCCAGCTGTCGGTGGAAAATGAAGGGGGAGTTGTGGAAGCCTTGTGGGAGGCACATCCACGTATATTGTTGTCCCTGGAATGTAAAGACGAATTTATATTGGCACGCTTTATCCAATGGAATGGACCAAAGGCCGTTGCTAATGTCCAAAACCAAAATCTTTTTTGACTGGAGTCCCTGTTTGAGCATGGTCTCAGGACTTGTGGCTAAGGTGGGGGCTGCTACTGGGGTTACTTTGGTCAGTTCCCGGTAATCAATGGTCAGTCGCCATGATCCATCGGGTTTCCTGACGGGCCAAATTGGTGCATTGTTCGGGGAGGCTACTAATCTGAGTACGCCTTGATCAAGCAGACTCTCTATTACCTTTGAGATTTCTCCCTCTGCTTCTTGGGGAAAACCGTGCTGTTTTTGGGGTCTGGGGTCGGGACCTGTAATGCTCACCAAGACAGCTATCTTGCCACAGTCGTGCTTGCGCTGTGCAAATGCTGCTTTGCGTTGCTGCAGGACTTCCCTAACCTGTTTGTCCTGACTAATGGCTCGAGGGTTGAACCAGAAGTCTCCTACTGAGCTAATTCTGGTTTCATAGTCTCCAACTGTGAGCGTGGTGGGGGCTCATGCTGCCTTTGCCATTCTCCAAACACATTTATTAACTGGATCAAAAGAGAGGTTGTGGGAGCTCATAAAATCGATTCCTAGGATATGTTCAGCTGTCTGGGGTAGATCGACAAAAACTATGGGGTGTTTCGTCATAATGTTCCCTATTTGTATCGCTACAGGGGCTGTGATGTGTCCTTGTTACAAATGATCTGTAAAGCCGCTGAGTGTGACGGTGTCTGTTGTGGGCCATGTGCCTCGTTGAAACATCGTGGAGGAATTGAGCATGGTGCGGGACCCTCCTGTGTGCCATAAAAATTCTACGGGGTGTCCCCGGACTTTGCCTGCTACTACCAGTCTACCGGACTTGTCCCAAAGGGTGTCGCAGACCCAAGTTGGGAGCACGAACATCGGCAGTCGGTGCCGTTCATGTCTATGTTCTCTGAAAGAGCGCTAACGTTATGGATTGGTTTTGCCCTATTCTTATTTAGGGTGCCTGTCTGTTGCTTTCTCTGCTGTTTTTGGGGTGCTTGACACTCTCGTGCAAAGTGTCCTAATTGTCCACAGTTGTAACGTTCCTGGGATTTTGGTTGTGGTGGGCTGTTCCCGCCCGCATTTACCCATGTGGGGTTCTGGTGTGCTTTAACTGGATTCATGTCTGCCTGCTCTTCCTCGGGTTTTGCAAATGCGGTTTTACCTTGGACGGACTGTTCCCAAGTGCGGGACAATCTTTTCAAAACCCATTTCTTGTTGTGGGCCTCGTCTGAGGGGTTGTAATTTGCGCAAGCTCTCTGTCCTGCCTCTGTCGCATGAGAGACTAGGATTCAAGTCCATTTGGCCATATTATCTGCGGACAAATGGGCGCGGGCTAACTCTCCAAATACTGCTGTGAAATGTATCCACAAGCGTCCAGCAAATGCTGTGGGGTGCTCTGTTTTCTTTTACCTACACTTGTTTAGGCCTTCTACGGGGTCTCCTCTGTTGTAGCCGATCGCATCGAGGATCGCTGTGTGCATCTCTTGGAGTGTGCCTCCTCCTACATTCTGTAGGTCGGGAAGGGCTGCCATGACTGAAGGGTCAAGATTTAAAACTGTGAGCTTCACTTGCTCCTTTTCGTCCAGGCTGTACATGGTAGCCTGCTGTTTAACTCTGGCGAAAAACTGGTGGGCGTCTGATGTGGGAAGGAACGGTGTAATTTTTCCACATGCGTCCCGTAATTGGGTCACGGTTAACGGGGTTGTATATAGGAAATCTGCATTTCCTTCTGCTGCGGCCCTGCGGTGTGTGGTTACAGGGTTCATGGGCGTGTGTTCTGCCTGTTCAGTCGGGGGTTGGGGCGCTTTCCTTTTCTGTGGTCATTCTTTCGTACATGTCCGATGTACGTATCTATGGGCAATTTCCTTTAACTCCTGCCAATTGGGCCGTTTTCCTGGTCTAACTGGGGTCCAAACATACTTTGAAACCCATTCTGGACAGAAAGCAGAGATTGCAATTCTGCAATTTGCTTCCGGCACTTTGCGTGATCTACTGAGCTCTGCCTTTGTTCTGTCATGGAAGTGTGGAGTGCTCGTAGGGCTGCTTTTAAATCATTGCACTGTTTCTGCAATTGCTCTACCTGTTGCTCGGTTTCTTGTCTTACCAAGACCGCGCGTTGCGTGTCCTGGTAGGCCTTATCGTACTGGGTCTGAAAACTACTCAAATGGGCGAGGCAAGACTGGTGTGCCCACTTGGCATCATCCACCTCTCTGTCCCTCGCTGCTAACTGTTCTCTTAACTCCTTAGTCTCCTTTCAAATTCACTCACATCTCCCTCATTATTTCTGTCTCTCTCCTCAATCTCTCTACGGAGCGTCCTAATGACCTCCTCTGTGCCTCGCAGTTGTGCCAAGCAGGACACGATTGCCATCGGCTTGCGAGCTTTCCCAAAGCTCTTCTTATGGATCTCTGACAGGTTCTCCCACCAAGTATGTCCTGTACTCCCGGGACCTGTTTCGCCGTTGGCGCAGAATTCACTCCAAAGGGCCATCCTTTCCCTTTGAGATATTTTCTGATCTCTTCTTCCCATACGGGACACTGTCCTACTCTACTGGTCGCTGTGACCTCGAATTCTTGGGTGTTCATAAGGCGTTCCATTGCCTTCATTGCCATTTTCTCTCTATCTCTGGGTTCTCTACTGAATTTGGAACAGGGGGTGATAAAGTGGTGACACGGGTACGGCTTACGCTAATTTCCAACCTACAAAACTCCCGACAGTTTTACGCAACAAAATCTCTCAGGTTTACCTTACATCCCTGTTAGTACGCATGCATTAACACACTTCCGAATCTCGGAGGATTGATCAGTATCGTTCTCACACTTGTGGTTTTTCTGTTTCCAATTGGATTCCAATTCAAATTTGGGTTCTCCCCGAGTGACTAGGCCCCTTCTCGGTCGAGTCCTGTCAGAGGTCACCAGTAAATGTTGCTAATTGTGTTTCTCTCTTTATTTGGCTCTGAATATGGCGGTCCATATGGTCGCCTTCCTTAATTCTAATTACGTTTTGCTCTAGAGTCACCAAGTATCTTTCGATACCGCCACAAGGTTCAAACCGAATACTGATCAAAGACTCGATACACCAGTTAGTTAGTTCAAAGTCAAATGCTTATTTATTTACACACAGAGTTAAATATATTCATGCACAAATACTACAGATTAAACTATCACTACTGCTAAAGCCTATACTTAGTTTTGGGCGCCCACTCATTCAGAGGAACAATGGCCGTTGTTTGATTCTGAGGCTGCTGGGGTCGAAGTGGTGAAGGGGAACAGCTAAGGTTGTCTGTCTGGTAGCATGCGTTAACCTTGATTTACTTGTTCTGGTGCAGCTGTTGGGCAGGTCTCTCCTCGGTGAGAGCTGGGGCCAAGAGAGTGATTCTCTCTTAGGGGATCCTTCTTATACCCAAAGGGGCTTCGCGTGCTTTTGGGCGGGCCTTGAACTTGGCCCCAATTAATTGGGCTGTTTCTCGATCGTTCCTATCGATTTCCTCCAATAAAGGGGTGGGTGCCATGATGGCTGGGCGTGTCCTAGGTGGCTGTTGGCCTGCATTGTTCTGGTCTCCTCTGGCGCCGGGGTGTCTGCCTTAGTGTCGGTTACTCAAATGTTACTCTTTTGTTCCCGGAGATGGGCCATTAGTATGCTAATGGGTTTGCAGTTTTGGTCTTGTCTGGGAGCTGCGGCTCCAATATGCAGACAAACCCTGAACCTGCTTGTTTTCTCAGTATTGCCCATTTTCCCTGCAATCTTTGCAAAGTATCCATTTTGTAATCGGGAAGTGGCCATCCCAGATGGCTACAGACATGAGGGACAAGGAGAGGTAATATAGACTTAAAAGACAAATCCAAAGGGTCTGCAGGAAGAGAGGCACCTGGGTGCATGTGCAGCTATCTCTGAAGCTGGCAGGACATGTTGAGAGAGCAGATAGCAAATCATACAGGACCTTGGATTTCTTAAAGAAAGCCATTGAGTACAAAAGCAAATAAGATATGCTGAACCTATATACATCTCTGGTTAGGCCCAACAACAGCATTGCGGCCAGTTCTGATCACCACATTTTAGGAAAGCTGTGAAGGTCCTTGACAGGGTGCAGAGGAGATTGACCAGAATGGCTCCAGGATTGGGGACTTTAATTGCAAGATTAGGTTGGAAAGGCTGGGATCATTCTCCTTGAAGCAAAGGGGATTAATGAGAGATTTGATAGACGTGTACAAGATTATGACTTAGATAATGTAGGCAAGGAATTTTTTTTTCCAGTAGCTGATTGTCCAAGGACTAGGGGGACACAGAGTTAAGATTTGGGGCAAGAGGTGCAGGAGAAATGTGAGGAAGACCTTTTTATTCAGCAAGCGATAATGACCTGGAATTTGTTGCCCACCAGAGTGGTGGATGCAGAAATAACCAATGATTTCAAAAAGAATTGGACGGGCACTTGAAGGAAGTAAACTTGCAGGGCTACATGGACTGAGCAGGAGAGTGGAACTGACTGGATTGATTCACAGGGAACCAACATGGACTTGTTGAGCCAAATGGTCTCCTTCTGTGCTGTATACTATTCTAGTATTTTAGAACCGGTTTAGTTCAGTTGGCTGGACAGCTGGTTTGTGACACGGAGCGAAGCCAACAATATGCTTTCAATTCCCGTACTGGCTGAGGTTATTCATGAAGGCCCCGCCTTCTCAGCCTTGCCCCTCGCCTGAGGTGTGGTGACCCTCAGTTAAATCACCACCAGTCAGCTCTCCCCCTCAACCTTAATTGTTACCACCAAAGCTTGGCAACACCTAATCACTGCTTTCCCAATTTACCCTAATTCATTTTGGCTTTTTAACTTGGTGGCATGCTTCAGCATGGCCCTTCAACTTGACTTCCTAATAAAAACATAAAGGTTGAAAAATGTAACAACACCTGAAAACAGACATGAAGATCACCATGTGCAATTAACCCAAATGATGAACAAAAACTTCATACTGCCTGCTTATTGAAATGATTGTATCATTGCAATCATTAACAACTTGTGCTGTTGAGCGATGCATGCCTGAGCAGGGATAACCAATACTTGAAACGGTAGCAAGAATTAAAGCTAACCTGCACCTCTTAAAGGCGAGGTGCCTTTTGGCTGGAGCAGGTGCTGAAAAAATGACTGTGAACAAGGGAAAGCACAAGAATGGCACAAGATGGAGCAGTCTCCAAAATGTTCCGATGCTGCACTGGAGGTCAGGGTGCATGAGAGGGAGATCAATCATCAATCCACAGGGGACCATGAGATCCTTCTGACAAACTTTACGAAGGCAGAGTGATACCAGATAGAGATGGCTATCAATGCCAAAAACCTAGCCTCATGGGACTGGATGCAGACTTTCAATGATCTCATATGAATGGTCAAAGCTAGTGGCTTTCCCACTAGCTTCAGACACTGCTCAAAGCAAGACACCCCAACCACCCACCTACCACTCATCTCTATCAATCATGACTCTTATCATACAATCATAGAATTTACAATGCAGAAGGAGGCCATTCGCCCATTGAGTCTGCACTGGCTCTTGGAAAGAGCACCCTACTTAAGCCCACACCTCCACCCTATCTCCCAAACTGAGTAACCCCATCGAACCTGAGGGCAATTTAGCATGGCCAATCTACCAAACCTGCACATCTTTGGACTGTGGGAGGAAACCGGAGCACCCGGAGGAAACCCAAGCAGACATGGGGAGCATGTGCAGACTCCGCACAGACAGTCACCCAAACTGGGAATCGAACCTGGGACTCTGGAGCTGTGAAGATACTGTGCTAACCATTGTGCTACCGTGCCACCCATCTAATACTTATGGCTTCAACTCACCCCCACATACAGCTGGAAGCCTTACATCTACATGTCACAGCTTACATACACTGCCAGCTATTGAGACATGAAAGCCATATCACCTAAACACATCGCATCACATTCACACCTTCCTCTTCCTTGCAGGAAAAGGTGGCGTATAACTCGAAACAACAAGAATTAAACATTCTCACCACCTCCCCCACCTCCCCTCACTAACCTCCCCCAACCCATGACTGGACTTTGAGAGAGTGGAATCCATTGTGCTTGGAGTACATCTCAGGATAGATATGTAACGACATGAGTGCGGTCAACGGCATTCTGTACCCTGCAGGAGGAGTGTTGATAAGACCATAAGACATAGAAGCAGAATTAGACCACTCGGCCCATCGTGTCTGCTCCAACATTCAATTGTGGCTGATATGTTTCTCATCCCCATTCTCCTACCTTCTCTCCATAACACCTGATCCCCTTATTAATCAAGAACCTATCTATCTCTGTCTTAAAGACACCCAGTGATTTGGCCTCCACAACTTTCTGTGGCAAAAGGTTCCGCAGTTCACCACCCTCTTGCTGAAGAAATTCCTCCTCATCTCTGTTTTAAAGGATCGTCCCTTTAGTCTGAGATTGTGTCCTATGGTTCTAATTTTTCCTACAAGTGAAAGCATCCTCTCCACATCCACTCTATCCAGGCCTCGCAGTATCCTGTAAGTTTCAATAAGATCCCCCCCACATCCACTCTATCCAGGCCTCGCAATATCCTGTAAGTTTTAATAAGATTCCCCCTCATCCTTCTAAACTCCAACGAGTACAGACCCAGGGTCCTCAACCGTTCCTCATATGACAAGCTCTTCATTCCAGGGATCATTCTGGTGAACCTCCTCTGGACCTTTTCCAAGGCCAGCACATCCTTACTTAGATACGAGGCCCAAAACTGCTCATAATACTCCAAATACAGCCTTATACATCCTCAGAAGTACATCCCTGGTCTTGTATTCTAGCCCTTTAGACATGATTGCTAACATTGCATTTGCCTTCCTAACTTCCGACATGATCTCTAATATGCTATGTTGTGTGATTGTTATTGCAGGGTCTCCTGTCAAATTTAAGGCATATGAACATACCTATGAACATATGAATTAAGAGCAGGAGTAGGCCCCATTAAATAAGATCATGCCTGATCTGACTGTGGCCTCAGCTCCACATTCTACCTATGCCCGATGCCCTTTGACTCCCTTGTTAGTCAAGAATCTGCCTACCTCTGCCTTAAAATATTCACTGACCCTGCGTCTATTGTTCTTTGAGGAAGAGAGTTCAAATGATTCACACCCCTACGTGACAAAACATTTCTGCATATCTGTCTTAAATGGGAGACATTGTGGTAGAGGTTTTTCTTCCCCTCCATGGTGTGTTCTGCAGCAACAGAGATGGCTGGCCAGTGGTCAGCGGCAGGATCTTCTGGTCCCACCATTGTCAATGGGGTTTCCCATTAAATGCGCCCCTTGCCACTGTGAAACCCGAGGCAGTGGTGTGCCAGAACCGTAAGATCCAGCCAGCGTGAACAACCAGATAATCCCACCCAATATTTTTAAACAGTGTCTGCTAGTTCTACAAATAGAATCCATCCTATCAGCATCCACCCTGTTGATGCCCCTCAGGATCTTATATGTTTCAATAAGATTACCTCTCATTCTTCTAAACTCCAATGGATATATGTCTAACCTGTCCAATCTTACCTTGTAAGATAACCTCCCAATCTCATGTATCAGTTGAGTGAACCTTCTCCGAACTGAATCTAATCCTTTCTAAAATAAGGAGACCAAAACTGTACACAGTACCAACTTACTCAACTTTGCCTCATAAGTAAATCCCTCCATACCTGGGATCAACCTAGTGAACCTTCTCTGGACTGCCTCCAATGCCAGTATATCTTTCCTTAGATAAAGAGACCAAAATTCTTCACAGTATTCCAGGTGAGGTCTAACTAATGCCTTGTATATTTTTAGCAAGACTTCCCTATTTTTATACTCCATTCCTTTTGAAATAAACAACATTCTTTACGCCTTCCTCATCACTTGCTGTACCTGCATACTGACATTTGTTGATTCATGTACCAGGACACCCAGATCCCTCTCTACCTCATAATTCTGTAATCTCTCTCCATTTAAATAACAAATTGCTTTCCTGACAAAGTGGGCAAGTTCACGTTTTTCAGCATTATACTCAATCTGCAAAATTTTTGTCCATTCTCTGAACCTACCTATGTTCCCGTGCAGTCTCTTTGCACTTAATTCCCCACCTATCTTTGTGTCATCGGCAAATTTAACAAACATACCTTCGGTACCTTCATCATTCGAGTCAATTATGTAGATTATAAATATTTGAGCCTCCAGTAGTAATCTCTGTGGCCCTCCACTCCTCATATGTTATCAATCCAAAAAAGACCCATTTATCCATACTCTCCATTTCCTGTTAGCTAACCCATCCTCTATCCACGCAAGGCACAGTTTTCAATCATGCGTGAGTCAGCCTGCTTTTGGAAAGAATATCTTACATTCAGACAGATTAGTAAATGTAGTGAACACCCCAGATAAGTTCCCAGGAGCATAATCAAACAACATTTGGCATCGAGTCACATAAGGTTTGAAGAATGGACGCCAAATATTTGAGAAAAGAGACAAGTTTTAAAGAGGACCTTAAATAAAGATAAAGAGGTGGTGGTTCTTTCGGAAGGAAATTCCAGAGCTGTGGGCCTTGGTAGCTGAAGGCTCGACCACAAAAAGGGGAGTAAAGAAAATCAGGGGTGCACAAGTTAGTGGAGCAAAGTGATTTTGGACTGTTTTAGGGCTAAAGGATGTTATAGAGGTAGGGAGGAGTCATGGAGCATTTTGAAAACAAGAATGAAAATTTTTAAATCATTGCCAGTCGTAGGTAAGCAAACTCAAGCATGTTGGGTGAATGGAATTTGGGGCAACTTTGAATGAACTCAGGTTTAAGAAGGGGCAAGGGAAGAGGCCAGCCAAGTAAGCATTAGAGTGTTCGAGTCAAGAGAATGCCTCAGCTTTGCCTGCTTCAGAGCCCCTCATCCCTCCTGAAAGTCTCTATCCATTCCCAACCTGTTTGCTGTGAGCCTTCCTCTTCTGCCAGTGACCTCGGGCCACATAAACTACCGCCCCTGCAGCTGGCCTGCTGTTGCCTGCCACATTTTCGGTTGGCAGCTGACTGGTGTCATGCAGATTGGATACAGGAGTTAATGGGTGGCATGATAGCACAGTCTTAGCACTGTTGCTTCACAGCACCAGGGTCCCGCATTCGATTCCCACTTTGGTCACTGTCTCGGAGGAGTCTACACGTTCTCCCCGTGACTGCGTGGCTTTCCTCTGGGTGTTCCGGTTTCCTCCCACAAGTCCCGAAAGACGTGCTTGTTAAGTGAATTGGACATACTGAATTCTCCTTCTGTGTACCCGAACAGGCGCTGGAGTGTGGTAACTAGGGGATTTTCACAATAACTTCATGCAGCGTTAATGTAAGCCTACTTGTGACAATAATAAAGATTGTTATTAAAATGCTCTCAGGTTGAAATTTAAATCAGAATGTATGTATAATTATCGCTCTGCCCACTTCAAACTTACGAGCTCTTGAAATTCTTCAGATTAGTTTCCAGTCAATGTCAATTTTCTTTTAGAAAACTCACAATGTCCACCATTTATAAAAATACAGCATTCAGGAATTGTTGAACAAGGTCTCCTTGCTTCTGCAATTATACATATGTGAAAAACAGACAATTAGAAAATAGATCATTTAGATCTTTACATTGAGAACTATATCCAAAACCATTGTCATACCAATTTATAGTGTTCCGCCATGCACACTAAAAGGCTAAATCAATCTAGTTGAAGAAGGTTTATTGTTCAATTGCACTATCATTTATTGGGGTCACCATACCTTTAATGTGTGTGTGTCTGCATTTGTGTATGTGTGAATAGTTAATACATTGTCTTGGTTGGAAGCAATTGGTGTGCTAATCAGAAGCCAGAAGACTAAGTGCAGCATATGCTATTGCTTCGGGATGTTTGCCAAGTTCCTGGGTGACGAAGGATCATGCTGGGCCATATGTGTACAAAGGATGGAATCAGAAAAATATTAACCACTGAAGACTGAAAATTACAGTTCATCCTCGAGCCTCTAACAACCTTGAGGATTATTTTACAGAAGAAAACGCTTAGAGCAGAATCTTGTGCTTCTGTTTTATGAGTTTGGTGGTTTTGAGGTATTTAATGAGGAGGGAGGTTGGCCAATGCAAACTCCACCACTTTCCCGTCTCTACCCCAATTGTGACTTTGACAGGAAGGCCACACAGGGTTGAAAACCCATATGAGTTTGACTGTGGGTTCTCTGGGGTTGGAGGAGGTGGGGGATTCATTCAAAGGCACCCAATGAGAAACCCAATATCAAAAAAGCAGAGGCATGCAGAGAACCACCCCCATTGCGCTTGCTGGTCACCCCATTTCCCTGTGACCCATCCCACTATACGTTGCAACTGGAAAATGTGAGAGTTCCTGGGCAAACACGTATGCAGTAGGCTTCTACAGTTTGAGGAGTTTTCACTCAGAGTCATGGAGCTGAACTGCAGACACTGTGATGCATTAGGAATGGTGAAGTTACCTGGACACCTTGTACCAGGAGCAGGTCATACCCTTTAGGAAAGGTTCTTCTGATTTGGTCAGTGGTCAGGAACTGAAGGGTGTGACTGCGAGTGAGGCCGGTTTGGGGACCTAAAAGATAGAAATAGAAGAGTCCCAGTCTTTGCAATTGTCCAACAGGTTTGATGGTTCTTGCAGCATGTTTGAATAAAAATGGTGGCAGCAGGCTGCATGAGCAAATTGACCCTGGCACCATGGTTTAGGAAGTAATTCCAGCAGGGGGAGTCAATAGAAATGCACTAGTAGTTGGGGACAATATAGTCAGGACGACAGACACAGTTCTCTGCAACCAAAAACAGGCGTCCAGATGGCTGTGTTGCCTGTCAAGTGCCGGCATTTGGCTGGAGAGGAACTTGTCTGGGAGGGAGAGGATCCAGTGGTTGTGGGCCACGTAGATACCAACAACTTGGCTAGAACTAGGAAAGAGTTTCTTCTGAGGGACTATGACCACCTCGGTGCAAAATTAAAAAACAGATAATCACCTCAAAGGTAATTATCTCTGGATTATTACCTGAACCAGGAGGATTGGCATAGGGTGAATCAGATTCAAGAGATGAATGCATGGCTCAAAGACTGTTGTGGGATAAATGGATTTTGATTCATGGGGCACTGGTACCAATACTGGGTAAAGTATGAAAGGGCCATCACCTGAACCATACTGGAACCAGTAATCTGCGGAGTTGTATAACTAGGGTGGTAGAGAGGGCTTTAAACTAAAAAAAATGGGTGTGTGGGATCAAGTTTGGGAAGATGTGATATATTAAATAGAGAGGACAAGGCAAAAGAACAAGGTAGGAATAAAGGAGATGGTTATCAGAACGTGACAGAAAGGGACAGAGTGTACAAACTTAAATGTGCAGATAACCAGCAGATATGGCTTAAGGTTACAAAAATAAGCAAGAGATAAAACTAAAGGCACTGTATCTGAATGAATGTAGCATTCATAACAAAACAGGTGAATTGACAACACAAATAGAAATAGCTATACAAGAATGCCAAAGATATGGACCTGAATTTTGACGGCTACGTAACATTTCGAAGGAGAGGTGTTGTACGAGAACTCCTTGCTACAAGCATCAGAAGCCAACATGAAACAGCAATAAATAGTCACACACACCAATGAGCAGTATGAGCAGTATTATATTTTGTTATGTAACTTCAGACTCACGGGATATAAAATATTTTTTTTGTCTATTCTTCAGACGCATGAGGCCCATTGTTACATTATTTTAAAATTCCAAATGATGTTCAATTCCATTAACACTTCTTCTGATAATGAAGACGCCTGTGCAGGCCAACATCCAGGCCTGGATAACATCCAGCTTTGTGCTGCCGACCAGGTTTTTACCAAGTGAATGCCAGGCAATTACTATCGTTAATAAGAGAAATTCAAGTAACTTCTTCCGATTTTCAAGAGCATCATCATTGACCACTCAGTCAGTCTCACATCTTTTAGCATCTTAAAGGATGGAGTCACGAATACCCAGAATGTTAACTGGACCAACTTTATAGACAACATGGCTACAAAAGGGCAGCAGAGGCTGAGGACTTCAGCCAATGCCTCACCTCCTAAACCTTCAACATTTCACCTGCCATCTGCAAGGCTCAACTGGGGAGTGTAATAGAATACTTACCTGGATGGGTGCAATTGTAACAGCACATATGAAGCTTGACACCTTTCAGGACAAATCAGTTTGATGGCTAGCACCCCACCACTGCACTTAATTTATATCCTGCAAAATACCAATGCATCTTGGCGACAGTATGTTCCATCTACAAGCAGTGTAGAAACTAATCAGGGCTCCATCACTGTGGAAGCACCATCCAAACAAAAATCAGAATGGTTTAAGAAAATGGTATAACATCACTTTTGCATATCAATTGCAGTTGGAAATAAATGGGGCAGGATTCTCCGTTTCTGAGGCTAAGTGTTGATGCCAACACTGAATCCGTGGACTTTACGTCAGAACAACCGGCGCTGCACCTGGACCGATTCCGCTACCATTGCGGTGTCACGTGGCACACAATCGATTCTAATGAAAAATGGTGTGGGATTCGCCGGGTCCGTCATTGATACTCAGGAGGCTGACAAGCTGCAGCTGCACATACACATTACAATCCCGACACACGCTCATCCCAGCCAACAATATGACACTGGTTGCGTTGGAGCGTGCCCATACAGCTGATGGATCGGCTGGAGCCAAAGGGCACCTACGTGGGTGCCCTGGGGGACACCCATATGACCCATTGCACTAAATTTAAAGTTGGCTGTCAGCGGCGTGCACAGCTGCGGCAATGGTGTTCCATGCCTGTCCACCGCAACCCCACAGCCTACCTCCTGGCCACCCCCCACTACTCTCCCCGCCCTGGCAGAAGCCCCCCTGCCAGCTGCACAATTGTCAGCAAACTATGGCGATGTTGGACACTTTCTGTACCCCCTGTCTCTCCGTCAGCAGCCACCACGTCAAGTGAACCAAGCTGTCAGGAACTCAGCCCATCAGAGGCGGAGATTTGCAGAGGCCTCAGAGAATACAGGGTCTGCTATTGATATGAAAATGGTGTCCGAATGGAACACATTGACAGCCCTGTCAAGGTGCTGGAGCCAGTGACAGCCACGTTCCATGAATGAATGAACTACTTCAATTGTGGCCACCCAGTGCCTGTCTTCAGCACTCACGAAAAGGAGACTAGCGAGAATAACCCCTTTACTCAATTCTAACAATGTGCCTTTATCCCAGTTTCAAAAGATCGGCGTCTTCCTATCTTTCAATCAAAACCAAGGTTGATACCCCATCAGTCTGGGCTGGGTAAGATTGTGGACCCGAGCTAGGAACAAAATCAGTGCTCTAGAGTAACGCCTCTTCCAGTCCCCAATACCAAGGTAGTTATTTCCATACATGAATGAGAACATGCAGAAATCAATGTGAGGCAAGCTTTAATCGTTAGTGAAATATTATTTTGTCATACTGTGCCCATTTTTGTTTTAGAGTAGAGTATTGATAACTAGTTTTCGGTAGTGAAGGATAGAAAAACATCCAAGATACCATTCTCCCTTCCAAGTGTACAGAATCCTCTTTTATTCCAAATGGAACATAGATGAATTTCAACTTCATACCAGGGCATCATCACTGCTTTCAACGCAAGATTGGACAAAGATAAGCACTTCAATAACATTGTCATACAGATGTGCGATAGAGAGCATTCTTTCCGGCTGCATCACAGCCTGGTATGGCAACTGCTCGGGCCAAGATCGCAAGAAACTGCAGAGTGTAGTGAACTCAGCCCAATGCATCACACAAACCTGTCACCCTCACATTGATTCTGTCCACACCTCCCACTGCCTCAGGAAGGCAGACAGCATTATCAGAAACCCCTCCCACCCAGGCATTGCCGTCTTCCAGACCCTTCCATCAGGCAGAAGGTGCAGAAGTCTGAAGACTCGCACATCCAGACATAGGAAAAGCTTCTTCCCCCACAGCTACAAGACTCCTCAACAACTCCCCCTCGGTCTGATCTGTTCCCTGTAAGAACACTATTCATGACACCCTTTGCTGCTCTTGCTCATTTATTTGCTTTGTTTGCTTTGTTTGGCCCCTTGTTCCGCAGTGTAACCAATCACTGTTTTGTCGATGTACCATTTGTCAATGTTCCCTGTTGATTATTCTTGTGTCTACTATGTATGTTCTGTGTACGTTCCTCGGCCGCAGAAAAATACTTTTCACTGTACTTCGGTACATGTGACAATAAATCAAATCAAAATCAAGTCTGGTCACCTTTTTGTTTACTATCTCAAGATCGCAAACAAAACAAAATCCAATGAAATTCATAAGACCACCCTGATCGTTCTTTTTTGGTCTCAATGTTTGATTGCTTATAACATGGTTTCACGTTTCAGAGAAAGAATCCTAGAATTTTCCCTCCCATATCTTTTCGCTTGGACTCTTGATGGTGCACGATGCCAGCTGGGGTGGTTAGCAAGAGGTACCCAAACTGACGGGAAGGCAGTACATAATTTTGCCACCTTTCTAGCTCCTTTACTTGAACCCCGAATCTGGGGCTAATGATACTGCG
Organism: Scyliorhinus torazame; assembly: GCF_047496885.1. Taxonomy (NCBI): domain Eukaryota; kingdom Metazoa; phylum Chordata; class Chondrichthyes; order Carcharhiniformes; family Scyliorhinidae; genus Scyliorhinus; species Scyliorhinus torazame. The sequence continues at coordinate 283,403,198 of NC_092709.1, forward strand.
CTTGTTCTGTCTGTCTGCCTGTGAGGTGGGCAACTATTTCCCCAAATCTCAAACTGCCCAATGTAGTCATGCTTCATCATAATAGTCAGGCATCTCACATTCACTTTAGAGCTTTCACGTGTCTCTGCATTGTTGTTGCGTGACAGGGCATTGGCGAGAACATTCCGGCTTCCTCCAATATTGCTAACGAACTGATTCGACGTTATCCGAACGTCGAAACAGAGGGGCTGACACTTAATTAGCCCTAATTTCAGTATTCATGAAAGAGAATCCTCAAACAATAAAGTGCATTCTTCAGATAGTATTTAATCAGTGGGTTGTGTACAAACACCTTAATCGTCTGGAGAGCTGGGAGGTTACGCACATGCTCCTTCCCTCTTATGGTAGGAAATCGTTTCAAACGTATACCAAGCCTGTCCCTCAATTTAACGCAGCGGTTAACTTTTGGGGTACATTGAGCCTTCTTCTTCCAGGCCCCTTAGACCCATCAGGAAAAAATGAATATGTCTATTACCCCTGCATTCTACTACTCACTCAATCCCATTTTAGACAAATCAGCTCCAGCTTTATTTTCTCTGTTGAAAATATTATCGAGGAAACTGTACCCACTAACAGCTTTGGAAATGGGCGAAAGATGGGTAAACAAAAGTGACCATTTTCGTCCTAGTCCAATTTAAATTGCAAGTAGGTCCGGAATGGGAAGTTTTCGAGAAGCGGAAAGCCGGTCCAACAATGCAAACAGCAAGTGAAATGTGCATGTAAACTGAAGGATGACAATACACCGAAACTGAGTGTTGTGTCGACTCTCCACCAACCCGCCACTATTGACTTACTCTTTAATCGCTCACAATAGCCACCCGAGACCTTTTATGCCTGTCTTCACCCTGTTACCCTGGCAACCTGTCATTGACAGGTAAATTGTATACAGAGGACCCCCTAGTTCAGGCATCATTGTAAATAAAGGGTAACACCGCCTGGCCATTAGAAACGCACAGCCCTTCCAAACTGCCTTACATTGGAAAATGCCTTTAAGCCCCTTAGCAGCGTGTGGGCATTGGATATAAGGTGCAGCCACTCAGTTTAACTCTAATTGCAGTGATCACTTTAACTTTTGTTTGATTTATTTACAGAGTGGGACACACACCAGTGTGTGCTTCTTAGCCTGGACCTGTGCAGAAAACAAATCTTTTCAACTGGTGTTGCTGCTTTATGGAGATAGAAAGGTTCAAATCATTTGATAAGCGGTCGAGAATGAATATATGTCGGTGCTTTTACTTTTGTTCTGGTGATAGAGAGTATGACGCACTGTGCTGCTTTCCTTTACCTTCAGTACCAAGGAAATACGCCACACCTTTCATTTGCACCTTGTATAATTCGTGACCAGATTAGATGGCAAAGCGATTCACATCGTACAAGTGGCCACTGGAGCTCGGTGCACTGACCCTTCCTTACTCTTCGCTCGGAGCATAGCTCCCACAAGCGAGATCTTTAAAACTAGGAGCTCTGTAGCAGGAATGGGATTAAGTTGTGAAATATTATTCCCACATTGTCATCTGATGAATAAATAAGCTTTCGCTTTCTCAGACCTACGCGGCTACTAAGCTTGAAGCAATGTGTGAGTACGAAGATATTTCATTCCTATCTATATCGATCCATCAGTGTGTCTGCTAACGAGAAAGATTTTCAGCCACAGAAAAGAACGAAATAAAATGAAAAGGTTAAGGGAGAATATGGGACGCAGAAACTAATTGGAACATCCAACTTGACGCGCGAGGCCTTCTTCTCATGGGTAAACTAATTAACGATAAATCCTATTAAATCATTAATTAATGTATAGACACTTCAATAGACTCAAATAAATGACCTAACAGGCACTCGTTGGCACACATGGCTCACTTGAAGGAGATTACCAGAAGCGTCTCCTTGAGACAAGGTTCCCAGTAATTGCTTCACAAGGGTTTTACAATGCGTTCCCAAACTGTCCCTGAACAGAATCGTCCATTAGAACGAGCAACAGGAGCTGAAGGGTATTGAAAGTAATTAGAGGATAGCACCATCACCTCTTACTGTATCTGACAGAAGTTTTTGGATAATAGAATGGATGGGGGAGGAGTGGGATGGGGGAGGGGGGGGGTGCAGGGACAAAAGGAGGAACACAAAAAGCTAAATAATTGAATAATTGTGACGCAGATAATTCTTATTGAATAATTGACAATTACCAGCCCCCGACACTGAACTGTAACCCTAATTTCCAATTCAGGTTGGCACTGTGCGAGTTTAATAAATTTGCCTTTTCTATTGTATTTTAAAGGACACCGGTAACTCTCCAGCCTGTGTCAACCTACTGTTGCGCAGGACCCGATGTTAAGAATGGAATAATTGACTCTATCCTGCACGATTCTATTTTTGCGAATTGCTGACTGTGGCTATACCCCCCCCCCCCCCCCCCAACTTTGATATTAAGTTTCAATGTGGCTGCCTCGACGATAACGGTAGATTTATTTCGGTTTGCCTTTCATGGGAGAGGCCAGCACGTTTCGATGCACTTTTGAAGAGCCACTGACCATTTAAACAAAAAATGGATTGAGTTATAATTTCTCTTCCACATAAATCACACGTTAAATCTGTATTTATGTGCGATTGTCCGATCTTGTTCTGTCTGAATAAACTCTGCTCTAATCCCCCATCCGTCCCTCCCGCTCTTTCTCCACCTCCCACCCCCCTGTTTTTTTTATCGATGCGGCAGCTGGGAGACGCAAAGATTGGTCCAAGATTTATAAGGAACTGTCTGGGCAGAGGCCACCACACAAGTGCAAGGAGGAGGCTTCAAGCTGCCACTCTCGAGGCGCAAGTAACCAGGTGCTCGAAGCCCTTAGTAACAGGAACTTTAGTCTATGGGGGATGTGCGGACAGCTCGGTGGGCGGCTCTCAGCTCCTCGGGGACGGGGTGTTAGCCAATGCATCACCTCAACCCTCAGGTTGTGATCGCCAGCGCGGGAGAAAAGGGCGTCCGTCCACCAAAACGGCGCTTACCTGCACCGTACAACTCTTCCAATCGCACCTTTCCCACTAGACCGCCCCGCCCCCCACACCCCCGGCCAGTTCTTGAGTCATTTACCTTTCTGGGGGGGGGGGGGGGACAAAAAGAAACTTGCAGTCACAGAATCGGTCCCTGCGGAAAATCCGGAAGCTGGAAGAATATTGAGCAAGAAATAAGTGATTTCTTTGAAGAGAGAAAAACAGAATTCTTCCCCCATCCGGCGCCCAGCACCCCCAGCCCCCTCTCCCATTTCCCTCCCAGAGGGACAGTAAGTTTACGCATTAGTATTCAGTAAGTGATCATTCATGCGGTTCCTCGGCTCCGCCAACAACGTGATGGACGGAAGTTTGTCACCGTTTGGGAGCTTGACGAGAAACAGCGGGAACGTGTCTTCCAGGGGCCACAGCATAGACTCAATTCTGGGATTTACCAAGGAAGACTCGGTTCTCCATTCCACCTTCACTTCCAGTAGAAATTCCAGGAATGTGGAAGAGGCGGGAAAAAGCAATGGTCGGGATTGCTTCAACCGATTGTCAAACTTGAAGCACGAACGGGAGAACTCTGAAAGTTTTGACGGTGAGAGCGTGTTTCTTGTTAGTCCGCCAACCCCCCCCCCCCCCCCCTCCCCCACCCCGACCGTTCAAGGGGCAAGCGACGCAAATCGATGTTAATACAAGAGTAGCAATGAAATTCTTATTTGGGTCAAAATCCGCCTATTTCTAAATTAGGTGGCGACAATGAAATGTTAAAAGTTTTATCCTGAATGTTTATCCATTTCACAAGATGGCTCTAAGCTCTGCAATTATAAACTTTTAATGACTCTCGTTTGCGACCTCTAATGGCATTTTAAAACCAGTTATTATAAAGTAAAGTTATTATAAGAAGTCGATTTTGGGGAAAAAACCTAGACGAAATATAAATGCCTTCTTCCGCCAGATTCAGATCACTTTTGTACAAACAGCGGTGGGGAAGGTCTCCGGTCAGACATAGTGAAGACCAAGCAACATGAGAATAGTTTAACAAGCGAGGAGCAACCCAAGAAGAAACACAGGAGAAACCGAACAACATTCACCACGTACCAACTCCACGAGCTTGAGAGGGCCTTTGAGAAATCTCACTACCCAGATGTCTACAGTCGAGAAGAGCTGGCCATGAAAGTCAACCTCCCGGAGGTCCGGGTACAGGTGAGACACCAACGCTTCTCTCTCTTTCCGTGTTCTAGTAGCTGCATCTTCTGGTCGTGCTGCAGCCCTCCTCCCTGGTCTAAGTGTCTCAATTTAAAGAAAAGGCTATGCTCATTGCCTCTGTAGAATTCGGAGTAAAATCTGGGTGTGGGGGGACGGGGACGTGGTGATTTGAGTGAGAATATATTCCTCTTGAGCATTTCATCTACCAGATGTTCTACTTCAGATAACCTCTAATCCCGCGTTCTGGAAGTTAAACTGAGCTAATGTGGAAGGCCACACAATAATTCAGTTGCCACATTACCCGGCCATAGCGTATAAATCAGTTAGTTGCCGGATCTAGATGTGATAATAGCAACAACAATTCAATCATTTATAATCACTGTCCCTTTTAGCGTTTTCATGTCACTATCTTTTTGGAACTTGGTGAGGTTAGTATTGACTGAATCGGTGTCTGGGATGAGATGGTGCCCTGAGATGGGAGACAATCCAGTGAATTGGGCCAATCAATACTCTCTGGGGTTTAGAAGAATGAGGTGATCTGAAATATTAGGAAGGCACTGAGAGATCGTTGCCCTTGCCCGGAGAACCTGGAACAACCTCAACATAAAGGGTCTTACAACACCAGGTTAAAGTCCAACAGGTTTGTTTCAAATCACTAGCTTTCAGAGCGCAGCTCCTTCCTCAGCATCCTTCACCTGATGAAGGAGCTGCGCTCAGAAAGCTAGTGATTCGAATCAAACCTGTCGGACTTTAACCTGGTGTTGTAAGACTTCTTACTGTGCCCACTCCAGTCCAACGCCTGCACGTCCCATCAAAATAAAGGGGCTGATAATTTAGGACTGAGATGAAGAAAAATGTCTTCACTCAGAGAATCGCGAATCTTTCGAGGTATCGAACCCAGAGCGTTGTTGATGATCCATCAGTGTTTACGATTGGGTCAGGCAAGATGTTCTCTCAGGTAATCAAGCTGTACGGGGAGCTGGCGGGAAAGCAAGATCTCTAAATTCAATGATAATCTATGATTAATCTAGGACAAAGGTTCGGCACAACATCGTGGGCAGAAGGGCCTGTTCTGTGCTGTATTTTCTATGTTCTATGTTCAACGAACGACTGAGTGGGCTTCAGGAGCCCTATGGTCTCCTCACGCTGTTATTTCTGATGTTCATATTGAATTGTAATGTTTAAACATCTTTGATATTCAACAGTAAGAAGTCCTTTAATGGTATGATTTCAAATGTTAAAATTAAGTCGTTCATCCAAGCTCCCAAACACGCCGGAAAGTTCTTATTGAAATAGCCTCCAGCAAATTCGGAGTGCATTCTGCAAATCTGTTAAACTTATATCAAGTCTGTATTTGCAGTCGTGTAGAAGCCTCAATTGGGATGGCACCGTTTATTTGATCGAAACAAGATTGAAGGTGACACCAAATATATATTTGCAGAGAAAAGTACCTTTACACTTTTTACGTGTGATTCTTATTGAAGTGGGTCCAAAGTTAATTCAGGGTAATATCCCGTGATAATGTGCGGCAATGTTGTCAGTAAAGTGAACTAGCGTAAGAACATTCACAGCAGATTATCTGTGAGATGAGGAAGGATGCTCACTATTCTGTTTATGTTGTATGCTCACTATTCTGTTTGTGTGTATGCTCACTATTCTGTTTGTGTTGTGTGCTCACTATTCTGTTTGTGTGCATGCTCACTATTCTGTTTGTGTTATATGCTCACATTGGCAGGAATCGCCATTTCCTCCCCACTCCACAGTTTATCTACCAAATAAGTGTGCGCAAAACGTATAATTTGAAAGCCAACCATGGTTTCCTTTCGAATGGGATACATCGAGTTTTCAGCCTTTAAAGAACCTATTTTTCTTGACACAAAAGCCCACTCTTGCTTGTCATGTTTTGTTAGCTAAATAAAAACATGCGTTTTTGATAAGTTTTTGTTTAAACCACCAACGGTGCTAAGGAGGAACTTTTAAATACCGTTCTTGGTTATTGATTATCCTAATATCTAAAAACCAGTTACTCAGAAGTATAGAAAATATCATAAACGTAACTTTCACAACGTAAAATGAAAACGGCTAATGTGGTGTAATGGGCTGTACTTGCTAATTATATAAGAGCCCATTCAATGCATGTTTTACACAAATCTTTACTCAATATGCCACAATCTGTCTCAAAATGTTACAGTCTGCCCGATCAGTAAATAATGGAATCCCGCTCATGGCAAAAATAACCAGTGGGTTAAATCTTCTATACTAAGGATGCAAACTGTGTGGTACATAGCGAAGAGAGTCACCTGAAATTAAATGATATTGATATTGCCAGAAACAATTTTGATCAAATTGAGCGAGTTTTTCTTCAAAGACTGATTGGCAAATCATTCCTGGATCCGTGACATTAGTCCTGAGGTATAGGATTTAAAAAAAATAGTTTTATTGCACTTTCTTCGCTCAAAACGAACGTCGAACTAAAATTCAATGACCGACGATCTTGGAGGATTTTTATTTGTGTTTCCTTTAGAACCGTTCGCAATGCAAAACACTTCCACCCAGATATAGCCATAATTTCCCCGGAGGAACTTCTTAAAACGGCCCCATAAAACGCCAATAATTGGAACAACGACACATGTAACTCTTTAAAAACATGACACACACACACAAAACATAAGGCTGACTTGTCGGTCCTCCAAAGTTTAATGAGCCTGCACTATACTTTGGGGAGAGTGTATTTCGGTAAAATAACCAAGATATTTTATGAGTTAGAGTTGTCTACTCTAAAGGATCGTTCTAGACTACACACTTCCAAAGTAAATTCTGACTCAGACCAGCAACAAACCAGAAACAGATTCAAGTAAATTGCTAATTGTTAACGAGCACTGAACTAACCATATGGTTGGGCAAGGGCTAACATTGCTTCGAAATCCTTTCCTTCAAAGTCTTAGCTGCTATTCCTCACATATCTATACAAATAGCATTTAATATAATTGAAGTGTTTAGTAAAGTTATCGCCTCCGTGTTTATAATTGCTCAACAGCTCAACATTCGCAAAGTTTTTTTAAAAAGTTTTGAAACGATTTAGCAGCAGTTATAGGCAAAGGCAAACTGCCTGTGTTGCATTTGTGTCGATTTTAATTCCTGCAAACAAGTCAGCGGGGGAAATATTTGTTTATCAGATCTAGTTTTTTTAAAATTTCCAAATATTTATGACAAACTGCAAGCAAGAAAAGCGAGATGCATTCGGTCTCGGAGATGCAGGGCCGTGGATTTAACAACTCATCATTTTATCTTCATTGGAGAATCCTATTTCTACTTTGAGTTGTTTCTGGGTTATTGCTGGTCTGAGTCAGAATTTACTTTGGAAGCGTGTAGTCTAGAACGGTCCTTTAGAATAGACAATTTTAACTCATAAAATATCTTTAGTTATTTTGTCGAAGTACACTCTCCCCAAGGTATAGTGAAGGTCTTTGATTTAGCTGATTCAAGTAGATGAAAGCAGCAATGCTGTGTGTGTGAGAGAGAGTAGTTGGACGAGTGCTAAATTGGATTGGAGGGCGAGGGAGGGAGGAATAGTCATTTTCTCAAATTGTCATTATTTTTCACTGGAACACATAGAAAGGTATGTGGAAATAAGACAAACCATAATTCGCCGCCAGAATATATGTAAAGATCATTATTGATGTACAAATAACCCAGTAATTTGTAACGGGGATAAGAAGGGAGCCCATGCGTGAATCAGCGCATTTTTTTCCTGCCCAGCTTGCTTTGCTCTTCCAGTAGCCTCTCGGAAAGGGCAGCGCTAACTCTCCACCTCTGTGAGTTCCAGACATTGCGGCATTTGAACTGTTAAACCGAATGAAATGCATACAGAGAGTTTTGTGATTTTTCTCCCCCCTTTCTGCATCTTCTCTCTCTCTCAATGCAATCTTTCTACCCCTCTTGTGATTTCTTTCTTTATACCGTGTTGACTCCAATTCACTCTTTTTTTCTCTGGGGCTCGTCTGTTTCTTTACATCTACTTAAATCTAACCATTTAAAGAGATCGACTGCTGATCCCATCATTCACCAAGACCCTAGATTCCCCACGAACAGATTCCACTTCCAGCAATTTGCTGTACAGCTAATACGGGTTTCAAGCTGAAAAAAACTCCGTTGAAAAAAACAAATATATGGGACAGTTGCAGTGATATCTCCAGCTCTTTGTTTTGGAAAAAATAGAAACAGTTGTTCAACATATTATACTTTTTACCCGCCATTTCTCATTTCTGCAATTTGCATTGCACGCTCTCTTTAAAATCTAAGTTACTTGGCCAAATAATACCACTTCGATTTGGTGAATGTGGTAAACTACGTTATTGCATTATATGTATTGTATTGTGCATGCCTGGGCTTGTCCAGGCTGGCTCCGCCTGTGGCTCCTCCCCTCAGCTTATGTATAAAGGTGGCAAGTCTCCTCCTCCGACCCAGTTCGTGTCCAGAGGCAGAAGGCTTGCTGTTTAGTGTATTAAAGCCTCAGTTACATTCATCACTCGTCGTGTGTTATTGATGGTGTATCAGTGATCATGGACCATTTGTTAACTCTAACCTACTAAAACTTCCACATATGTATTTCCAAATGCGAATGATGTGTAACGGAGTTTTAGCTTTAGCTGTGGTCTGCACTCCTAGCAAGATACATCCGCCTGGCAAGTTGGAAGAATTAAAGGGAAGTCACCTTCTATTTAGTTTCTTGTATAATTATTTAATGCTATCACAAGATGACAATGAAAATCGACATGAGGGCGATCATCTGGCCACCTTAACTCAACCATCCTCAATAAATAAAAAAATGCACTCCTTTTATTATATCATTGAGTTATCTGGTGGCTGTGCCTAAGGTTTTGACTTCCACGAAACAATCCAGAAGAGTATTCTTAATTCTCATTCTTCTTGTCTGAAACCGTTTTCTGAGACATTCGTCATTAATGTTCCTTTCACCAATGTTCCTAGTACTGAGACATTCTGGGAAACCTTGAAGTATTGCTCCAGATTAATTGACAGTATTTTATATTATCATATCCTTGTGTACACCTTCCAGAAGTAAAAACACTCACATTGTCCAGTTTCCTTTTAACTCAATCATTTAAGAAACCCAGAAGCTCTTATTCTGGGCTTTATTACCAGGGGCATAGAATACCTGAGCAAGGGGTTATGCTGATCTTATACAAGACACTCGTCAGATCTCAACAGATCTCAACAGGAATATTGTGTAGAGCTCTGGGTGCTACATTAGGAAGGATGTGAAAGCATTGGAGAGAGTGCAGAAGAGGTTTACAAGAATGGCTCCAGGGATGAAAAACTCCAGTTCTGAGGATAGAATGGAGAAGTTGGGACTGTTTTCCTTGGAAAGAAGTTTAAAAGGACATTTGATAGTGATGTTCAAAATCACGAGGGGTCTGGAGAGAGTTGATAGGGAGAAACTGTAAAAGGATCAAGAACGAGAGGGCACAGATTTAAATTGATTTGGAGAAAAAATGTGATGGAGAAGAAACTTTCACGCAAGTGGTTCGGGTTTGGAAAGCACTGCCTGGAAGTACGGTGGAGACCAGTTCAATCAAGACATTCAAGAAGACATCAGATGATCACTTGAATAGAAACAATATGCACGGGTGTGGGGAAAAGGCAGGGAGGGAGTGGCCTCAATTGAAGAGCCAGTGCAGACACGGATGGGCCAAATGGCCTCCTTCTGTGCTGCACCAATTCTGTGATTCAGTATAGCTTCTGTAATTTATATGTTGCCTTTACGACCAGTTTGACCATGTTTTAACCTGATGTCTTGTGATTTACAAAACTGACCTTTCAAGGTAACTAAGCATTCTATGTGCTTATTGCTGTCCCAATCAGTTGATGTGTCAAATGCCAAGTTGAATATCAGCCCCCATAAATGTGTGCTTCACCATTAGCTATATCTACATAATCCTTGGGATACACATGACATCCATTTTTCTTCCCAATATACAGTATCCTGCCAGTGTCTACACTGAATTTCACCTTCTGATGACTTGTCCATTTACAGATTTTATCTAACTCCTTTTGCTTTGGTTCATTTGCTCAATTTGAGTGTCCAATTGTTTTATTTTCCCCATCAAACAGTTAAGGAAATCATTTGGCAAGATTTTCCCTTTTGCAAGTTATGTTGTTTTTATGTTGGGACAAGGGCAGCATACACTTGGGAGCACCACCACCTACAAGTTCTCTTCCAAGCCAGACACCATCCTGACCTGGGGGCATATCACCATTCCTTCACTGTCAACATCCTGGGACTTCCTTCCTAACAGTACTGTGGGTGTATCCACACCAGATGAGAACTGCAGCAGTTCAAGAAGGCAGCCCACCACCACCTTCTCAAGGACAATTGGGGATGAGCCACAAATGTTGGCTGTGCTGGCAATGCTCACATCTCATGAATGAATATATATGTTAAAAAAATTAATGAAACATTTTAATGTGAGTTTGTTCCCGATGGTTGATTTAATTATTTGATCAGAAATTGATATTAGGCTGATGGTTTTGTACTTTTCCAGGTCAGATTTGTTCAATTATACAAATTTCATGAACAAATAAAATCTAATGTAACAGTGTATGCATGTTTATCTTCTCTTTGAGTATGTTTATACACCTAATAATAATTCAGAATTGGCCAGACAAATCAGGGGTATTTTCCCGACCTGACCGAAGCAGGGAGCAGTCTGAGACCACATGAAGAAGATAATCTCACACGGGTCCAGTTTGCCATGACATTAGGTGCAATTAGATTCTCAAGGAGTTCAGGTAATCCCTTGGAACAACTGGAAAATGTCTAAACTTACCTAGTGTTTATTTAAATCCACCAGGATGACCCCAACTTCTCCTCAGAGCCATTTCTAAACATTTATGCATACATATTTTGGTGTACCTGCACACAGATTGGGAGAATTTAAATCGGAGTTAAGCAGTATAGCCGAAGGTTGGTTTTCAGCTTCATAAAAATTCTCTCTACAAGAGGCAACAAATAGAATTCCTTGTATGAACGCAATTAAGTGTTAATTTTGCATCCTAAGTTGACAGTTAAATGATGTAAGAGAAATCTGAGACAGACAAAATCCGTTTGAAGTCCACATTACGGAGGGCTGCTTTGGAGAGCCATGGTTTGAGTCATGGACAGTCCCATCTGATTTCCATTTTGCTGAGTAGCATTGAGTGCTGGAAACATCTTTGGCTGTGTTGCTCTCTCCAGTGAAAGCCATGGGAGCCAGATTCATTAAATATGTGTTCCCCATTGTCTACGCTGAATTAGCTGATTGGGACCTAAAAAGGAGATGAAATAATCAGACATGGGGAACATATCCTCCAAGAGGTAATAGCGTCTTGGGGGAATAAAATGCACAGAGTAAGTGGAATCCATTGAATTAATAATGTTATTTGTATTCTGAATCAAAAATGCTCTTTTATTTCAGGTATGGTTTCAGAACAGAAGAGCCAAGTGGAGGAGGCAAGAAAAACTGGAAGCTAGTGCAATGAAACGTCAAGATTCACCCATGCTTTCCTTCAACAGATCTTCACAGTCATCTACCATGGGCACTCTGAATAGTAACTTGGCTCTGGAGCCTTGGCTCACTTCACCGATAACCACCTCCTCTGCATTACAAAGCCTCCCAGGTTTCATGTCCACAACGCAGGGTCTGCAGAGCAGTTATACTCCTCCACCTTTCCTGAATTCCCCAGCCATTAACCACAACCTGCAACCTATGGGCACCATCACTCCCTCAACCTTCCAGTGTGGGACACCTTATGTGGACAAATTTCCTCTGGAAGATGCAGAACAGAGAAACTCCAGTATAGCTTCCCTAAGAATGAAAGCCAAAGAACACATCCAATTCATCGGGAAAAGTTGGCAGACGATCTGAGGGAGTTGGTGGAGAACATAAGCAGAACATTCTGTTAATAATCCTTATAATTGTTTTAAAATGCTGATTACAAGTTTTAAATTGGGATGAAGAAGGGTCACATTAAATGTCAAAGAATTATTCCTACCAACCTACCTATAATAATTCTCTTTTTTTATTTTTGTACATTTGTTAACATGTAATTGTTGTAGATGCAATTGTTTTGTATTGCATAGGGTCTATAGTCTCTTAAATTAATATTAAGTAAGGCGGAACCTAGTGCTTTGAACAATATTTCTAACTTTTAAGCTAAGAGCTTGATTTAAACATTTTTTGCATTTGATCAGTGAGATGATTCACAAATAATCAAGTAAATCTGACCGAAACGCACACTCTATGGCAATGCATGGATACTTTATTAAAAAGATAATATTAATAATGTTTACCATGCTCTTCCAATGAATTGTTCAATTCATAATTAAAGAAATGAGCATATGTTGATAATAGAATTAACTATAATTGAAGCATTTTGAATATTTAGACAGTTTGTTTTCTTGATTTGTTGTTCTTCAATTCTTCCCCTTCCCTTGATGAGGCCAATTCTTGCTGAGTTTTAGTTCTATAGAGGCATTTGGTCAATCAATATGTGTAATTCCAGACGTGTTTCTGTCATTATCATCACACAAAACAAAACTCACCTTAGCTTTTTCTTGACTTTGGTACATACACTTTGCATCAAGGCTCATTGCATTACAATCAGACTGAAAACTCTGTCTTTTTTTCAGCTCCCTATACCAGGAGTCTTATGTCCAATTGTAAAGCCCTAACTGCTACCCTAGCAAAATGTTAACGCAACCTAGATCCGCGAATAAACATTGAACATCATTGGTCTGTTTGGCTTAGTGCTATCCATGGTAATGCATTTACCACAAAGGCATTTACCATTAAGACACAAATAATCAGGGGCCTTTTAGCCGTCAGAGCATAATGCTGTTATACAGTGGTTTACTTTCATGTCACAAGGTGCAATGGCATTTATAGGAACTCTTCAAAATTGCATTCTTTTGTAATCAGCCCATTGTTTTATCCCCCCAAAATGGGAAAAAAAAAGAGAGGATTAAAAAAAAATCTTCCATTATTCTGAGATGTGGATAATGCAGGCCATGCCAATATTTGTTGCCTATTTTTCCCTTTGAATTGAGAGGCTTGCTAGACCATTTCAAAGGCCTGTGGTTCTTGAATCACATGTAGGCCAGATCAAGTAAGGATGGCAGATTCCCTTCCTTGAAGGAGATTAGTGAAACAGAGGGGTGGTTGTCATGGTCGCTAAATTTCAATTACAGACATTTCATTAATTTAATTCAAATTCCACCAACTGCCGTGGTGCTCCAGAGCATTAGCCTGGATTACCAGTCCAATGATGTTACTACTGATGTGTTGGGTGTTCTGGATCACAAACAGGTCACCAACACTGGAAGTGGTGCAACTCTATTTTATTATAAGGATAACTATATTAACATACTTGAACTGTGGGTAAATGCAATACCAGCTTTTACTGTTGACCCTTGTCTAGTCCTAACCAGGTGATGCACTCAGCACATGGTGAATGTCTGTGTTGCAGGCTATGAGCTCTGTGCTCCGAGCTGGCTTCTACTAGAATGAGCGGGAACTCTCCTGTCCCCTGTCTTTATAGTGCGTGTGCTCTCACTGGTGATTGGCTGCGGTGTTGTGCATGCTGATTGGTCCCACTGCATGCCCATCAGTGTGTGTGTGTGTGTCTGCACCATGATATACTGGTGTATATTATTTCATAGAATTTACAATGCAGAAGGAGGCCATTCAACCCATCGAGTCTGCACCGGCTCTTGGAAAGAGCACCCCACCCTAGGTCAACACCTCCACCTTATCCTCATAACCCAGTAACCCCACCCAAAACTAAGGGCAATTTTGGACACTAAGGACAATTTATCATGGCCAATCCACCTAACCTGCACATCTTTGGACTGTGGGAGGAAACCGGAGCACCCGGAGGAAACCCACTGACACACGGGGAGGATGAGCAGACTCCGCACAGACAGTGACCCAAGCCGGAATCGATCCTGGGACCCTGGAGCTGTGAAGCAATTGTGCTATCCACAATGCTACCATGCTGCCATCCCCCCTTTTATATAAAGAACATATGCCTGCGTGACAATAAACATTGTGTAGTGAATGTACCTGACTATGTGTGTGTGTGTTATTTACATGACTATGTACATGAGGCTAATCTATTTACATGGCAAGGTGCCTGGTGCAGAGAAATAGGGTGTCACACCAACAACAAAATGAACATTATATACGAACTACTGGAATGACGAAACAGGATAACAGAACAGATCAAAGAGTCCAACATTGTAAAACTCATAAGTCAAGTCTCTGAGGTGGGCGACGAATTCTGGTTGACAGTCAGGGTGGCACACCACTTGTCGTCTGGATCAATGCTGTGCACCGACAGCGGCTGGTGATTTTGATTCGGGGACAGCCTGTTCTTTGTTATAACAGCGACTCGAAAAGGCTCCCTCGGGTCCTCGGTGTCATTGATCTGCGGGAAGTCGGAATCGGACTCGGTGAACATGGGTTGAATTGCCCGAACGTTCCTGCGAGGCTGGCTGAAGCGATGCGAATTGGCAGGCTGAACTGCTCGACAGCAGGCAGCATAGTGGCCAAGTCTGCCACATCGTAGGCATTGTCGCGATTTTGCAGGATATTGCCGCTTTAAATGGGCGGAGCCACAGTTGCCGCACGTCGTGACGTCAGTATGCTCGTTGCACCACCGCGCATGCGCGGTGGGGCCCTGCGTGGTGCGCGCCTGCGCATCATGTTCCTCCACGTCATCGTCCCCTCGTTTGGCGTGTACAAGCGCGACCGGCCGCGAAAAGCGCGCGAAATGGCCGCCCTCATCCAGGCTGCAGCCTTGGAGGTGTTTAATTGTTTGGACCCGTTCCGCCTCGTGGGGACCTTGCCGTGCCGTTTCAGCTGCCTGTATGTGGGAGTACCGGCTGGTAGCATTTTCATGCAGAACACAGGTCTCGATGGCAGTCGCTAGGGTGAGTTGCTTAATTTTGAGGAGCTGCTGGCACGGGGGGTCCGACAGAACACCAAATACGATCTGGTCGCATATCATGGATTCAGAGGTGGGCCTGTAGCCGCAGGACTGCGCAAGGATGCGGAGGTGTGTTAAAAAGGACTGGAAAGGCTCGTCCTTACCCTGCAAGCGCTGCTGGAACAGGTATCTTTCGAAGCTTTCATTGACCTCTATGCTGAAGTGGGTATCGAATTTGAGGAGAACCGTCTTGTACTTGGTCATGTCCTCGTCGTCTGCGAATGTGAGGGAGTTGAAGATGTGGATGGCGTGTTGCCCGGCCGTGGAGAGGAGCAGAGAAATCTTCCTGGTGTCCGAGGCGTTCTCCCTGTCCGTGGCTTCGAGGAAGAGCTGGAAGCGCTGTTTAAAAATCTTCCAATTGACCCCGAGATTGCCGGCAATGCGGAGCGGCGGCGGCGGGTTGATGTTCTCCATACTTCAGGATGCCGGAATGCTGATTAGTTGCAGGTGGGTCTCAGAGGTCCTAGTATGCAACTATTCCTTGTACCATGATGTGTTGGGTGTTCTGGATCACAAACAGGTCACCAACACTGGAAGTGGTGCAACTCTATTTTATTATAAGGTTAACTATATTAACATACTTGAGCTGTGGGTAAATGCAATACCAGCTTTAACTGTTGACCCTTGCCTAGTCCTAACCAGGTGATGCACTCAGCACATGGTGAATGTCTGTGTTGCAGGCTGTGAGCTCTGTGCTCCGAGCTGGCTGCTACTAGAATGAGCGGGAACTCTCCTGTCCCCTGTCTTTATAGTGCGTGTGCTCTCACTGGTGATTGGCTGCGGTGTTGTGTATGCTGATTGGTCCCACTGCATGTCCATCAGTGTGTGTGTCTGTCTGCACCAAGCCATTGTCTCGCTTTCCCGAAAAGAAGGGAATCTAGTTGAGCTTAAATTTAAATTAATCTTCCCTACAGTTCTGTTTAATGTCCCAAGAAAAGAACAACATAGTTTTGGTAGATTTGTCAGATACCAAGTTGAGAATCATGGGGAGCAAGATTCAGTATCAACAGAGGGTAACCAAATGGCCTATAGAAAATTGGCCAGCTATCATAACATTGAAAAGTAATCAGGAGCTGTATATATCATGTGGTCAATTCATTACTGACCATTTTGGCACACTGTTGTATTTCCAATTCAGCTCATTAAATGTGATTATACGTTCAAATCTGGTAATGCCTAATGTACATAAATTTTAATCTGTCATGTAAGTAAAATGTAAATATGTTTGTATTTTTAAAGGTAATTTGCTTTTGATATTATAGAAAATCTAAAATTGTAGTTTTGCTTTAGCTTTGGTTACTCCAAGCACCCAAAATTCAATTATTTCATAGAATGTTTAAGTTTTGGAAACAGCCAGTATCCAATGGCACAACCAAATTGGTCACACAATTGTGCACGTGATTGTATATCTGTGTGTGAGTGTACCTCTGTCAATGACCAGGGATTTTCACTTCTGTGCTCACTCATTTGTCATTTGGCGGCAATTAAAATAGAGAATTAGCATTTACATAGCGCCTTTGTTGATTTCAGGCTGTTCCAAAGTGCATTATAGCCAATGAAGTACATTTGGAGTATGGCCACTGTGGTAATGCAGGGGACATGGCAGCTAACTTGCACACATCAAAGTCCCAAAAGTGGAGCAAAATAAATGGCCAGATCATCTATTTTTAGGTCTTGATTGAGATAAATGTTAACCAGGACAAGGGAAGAGTAATGCTGTGATATGGACCCCAGGTTAA
Organism: Scyliorhinus torazame; assembly: GCF_047496885.1. Classification (NCBI taxonomy): domain Eukaryota; kingdom Metazoa; phylum Chordata; class Chondrichthyes; order Carcharhiniformes; family Scyliorhinidae; genus Scyliorhinus; species Scyliorhinus torazame. Next base: position 283,420,210 of record NC_092709.1, read on the forward strand.
CATTTCACCTGAAATATAACGGGTGGGATTCTCTGACCCTCCGCTCCGGAATCGCTGCTGGCGTGGGGGTGGAGAATAGCCGTTCACGCTGGAAATCCGGCACTAAGGCGCTTCTGCGATTCTCCGCGGACCCACCAGTCACATGCGCGCGGTCGACGCAGTGTCGATCGGGGCTGTTGGGAGAAGCCCCCACGGACATTTCGGCCGAACCCCCGCCAGCGTGGTTTACATCTGGTACCACCCAGCGGGAGCTCGGACCCACGGCCGTGGTTCTGGTGAGGGGCGGGGGGAATCTGACTCCGAGGGGGGCCTCAGCGGTGGCCAGGCCCGCGATCGGGGGCCACCAATCGGCGGGCCATCATGATCTGTGGGGGACCTATCTTACTCCACATGGGCCCACTGTGTGGCTCCGCCATGTCTGCGGTGCCTGCGCTGAGGTGGGCCACCGCGCGCATGCACGGCCACGTGGTCTGTACAACAGGGCCCCGCTGGCAGCCAGAGCAGCGGAACGCATGTCGTGTTTCTGCTGGCCCCCTGGAAAACAGGAAACCACCCCGGACTTTCGAGGAAAAAGTCTGGAGTGTTTATCGCCCTTTTCCGGCGGGCACCAAAGGGAGAATCCCGCGCAACATGTCTTGACAGCAGTGGTACCCTGTCAGTACTGCACTGCAGTATTAACCTGTATTAGGTACTGAAAACTTTACTGAAATCTCTGGAGTGGGTTATTAAAACTTTGGACGTGAAGGTGACAATTCTATCAGTGAACCAAGGCTGGCTGTAAACTGAATAAGCAAATATATTGCAGGCTTTTGAGGGTGAATGATTAGCCTGGCCAATGTGTTTACTAGTCAGTGATATTCTCCATACAATATGCCTACAACATGTGAAGTGCCTTCTGCAAACCTATTATTACTGAGGGCAAAACTTAGCCCCATTTTAGCTAAAGTCGTTGTCGTGTTGGGTGTTCTGGTGGGAAGAGTTGGAAGCGCTGTTTGAACAGTTTACAATTGACCACGAGATTGCCAGTGATTCGGAGCGGCAGCGGCGGGTTGATGTTCTCCATGGTGCAGGACGGCGGATTGCTGATGCATTGCAGGTAGGTCTCACAGGTGCTGGCTTGCATCCACTTCTGGTATCATGTTGTGTTGGATGTTCTGGTGTACAAACGATCCAACACGGCTGGAGATGGTGTAACTCAATTTTATTTACTACTTAACTATAACAGCACACTGCTAACTTGGGTACGTGCATTACCAGCTAATCTGTGGACCCTGTCCTTTTACTATCTGGGTGAGGCACTCAGCACATGGTGAGTGTCCGAGTGGCAGGCTCTGAGCTCGGTGCTCTGAGCGGGCTGCTGCTGGAATGAGTGGGAACTGTAGTGTCCCCTGTTTGGCTGCGATGTGTGTGTGTTGGTTGGTCCTACTGCATGTCCATCAGTGTGTGTTTGATTGCACCATGATATGCTGATCTAAATATAATGACAGTCATGTGTGATTGCTCCTTGGTTTTGCTTGAACTGGCAAGCTGAGAGCAAGTTTCCATTAGTGACCAATTGGAACACACACATGGTTAAGGTGGTTGGCTAATGGTGGCTGTCTCACTGACCAAACAGTTACTTATTTGATAGGAGGAATGGGCTATATATAGAAACACAGAAATGTAGAATGATTTATACCACAGAACGTGGTCATTCAGCCCATTATCCTCAAGATGATCTAGATATGATAGATTGTTATGGTGTAGAATGATAAACGGGAAGGCGAAAATGTGAGCAAGCAGGAGAAAAGCTCAAGGTATGTACATGCAATGAAGGAGCAATCATTGTCACCAAGCAGACAGAAAAAACAATCATGGATCCCATTTGCTGACCCTAGAACCAGGGGTTGTGGTCTCACAATAAAGGGCAGGCTATGTAAGACTGATGTAAAGGCGTATTTCTTTACTCAGCGGGTGACAAATCTTTGGAATTCTCTGTCACAGAGGACTGAGGAAGCTCAATCATTGGGCAAATTCAAGTCAGAAATTGACACATTTCTGGATACTAATGACATCATGGAAGTTTGGGTGGGTGGGGGTGGAATGGCGTGGAGGTTGATTATTAGTCATCATCTGTTTGAATGATGGATCTGGCTCGAAGGGCAAAATAGTCTACCCATGATCCTATGTACCAATATTATTTTGACCTGTCAATCGCCTTTTAATTTTGATGATCCTGATAAGCAGATGCGGTGCCTGGACTGTCAGAACCAACTGCTGCAGAGATGGTGAGTGAAGAGTTCTGCTGGGTAACCTGAAGAAACCAACATCCAAAAGTAGCTAGAAACTGAGGTAAAATTGCCAGGTGATGTGAAGAATGAAGGACTCTTCTAACATGAATTATGAGTGGGCCAAGGAGCAATGTTGGCACCAGTGACTGATTCTGCAAGCAAATAATTTTTAAAAATAAATATTTTTATTAGGTTTTTAATATTTTTTCACATAATTTACATTACACGTATTTAATTAACATTTAACAAATCCCTCCCTCAAACCAAAAACAATTAATCAACTAACTACCCTAACTAACTACCCTAACCAACTAACTACATTTTTAGCTGTTGACTGAGGCAAATTCCTTAAAATGAGATGTGAATGGCGCCATCTCTTCTGAACCCCCTCCTCATTCCCTCTTAAGCTAAATTTAACCTTCCAAACAAAGAACAAAGAAATGTACAGCACAGGAACAGGCCCTTCGGCCCTCCAAGCCCGTGCCGACCATGCTGCCCGACTAAACTACAATCTTCTACACTTCCTGGGTCCGTATCCCTCTATTCCCATCCTATTCATGTATTTGTCAAGATGCCCCTTAAATGTCACTATCGTCCCTGCTTCCACCACCTCCTCCAGTAGCGAGTTCCAGGCACCCACTACCTTCTGTGTAAAAAACTTGCCTTGTACATCTACTCTAAACCTTGCCCCTCTCACCTTAAACCTATGCCCCCTAGTAATTGACCCCTCTACCCTGGGGAAAAGCCTCTGACTATCCACTCTGTCTATGCCCCTCATAATTTTGTAGACCTCTATCAGGTCGCCCCTCAACCTCTGTCGTTCCAGTGAGAACAAACCGAGTTTATTCAACCGCTCCTCATAGCTAATGCCCTCCATACCAGGCAACATTCTGGTAAATCTCTTCTGCACCCTCTCTAAAGCCTCCACATCCTTCTGGTAGTGTGGCGACCAGAAGTGAACACTATACTCCAAGTGTGGCCGAACTAAGGTTCGATACAGCTGCAACATGACTTGCCAATTCTTATACTCAATGCCCCGGCCAATGAAGGCAAGCATGCCGTATGCCTTCTTGACTACTTTCTCCACCTTTCAGTGACCTGTGGACCTGTACACCTAGATCTCTCTGACTTTCAATCCTCTTGAGGGTTCTACCATTCACTGTATATTCCCTACCTGCATTAGACCTTCCAAAATGCATTACCTCACATTTGTCCGGATTAAACTCCATCTGCCATCTCTCCGCCCATGTCTCCAAACAATCTAAATCCTGCTGTATCCTCTGACAGTCCTCATCGCTATCCGCAATTCCACCAACCTTTGTGTCGTCTGCAAACTTACTAATCAGACCAGTTACATTTTCCTCCAAATCATTTCTATACAGTACAAACAGCAAAGGTCCCAGCACTGATCCCTGCGGAACACCACTGGTCACAGCCCTCCAATTAGAAAAGCATCCTTCCATTGCTACTCTCTGCTTTCTATGACCTAGCCAGTTCTGTATCCATCTTGCCAGCTCACCCCTGATCCCGTGTGACTTCACCTTTTGTACAAGTCTACCATGAGGGACCTTGTCAAAGGCCTTACTGAAGTCCATATAGACAACATCCACTGCCCTACTTGCATCAATCATCTTTGTGACCTCCTCGAAAAACTCTATCAAGTTAGTGAGACACGACCTCCCCTTCACAAAACCATGCTGCCTCTCACTAATACGTCCATTTGCTTCCAAATGTGTCAAAGAATTTTCTCCAGTAATTTCCCTACCACTGAAGTAAGGCTTTGGTTCCCTGGATTAGCCTTGCTACCCTTCTTAAACAGAAGAACAACATTGGCTATTCTCCAGTCCTCTGGGACATCACCTGAAGACAGTGAGGATCCAAAGATTTCTGTCAAGGCCTCAGCAATTTCCTCTCCAGCCTCCTTCAGTATTCTGGGGTAGATCCCATCAGGCCCCGGGGACTTATCTACCTTAATATTTTTTAAGACGCCCAACACCTCGTCTTTTTGGATCTCAATGTGACTCAGGCTATCTACACACCCTTCTCCAGACTCAACATCTACCAATTTCTTCTCTTTGGTGAATACTGATGCAAAGTATTCATTTAGTACCTCGCCCATTTCCTCTGGCTCCACACATAGATTCCCTTGCCTATCCTTCAGTGGGCCAACCCTTTCCCTGGCTACCCTCTTGCTTTTTATGTACGTGTAAAAAGCCTTGGGATTTTCCTTAACCTTATTTGCCAATGACTTTTCGTGACCCCTTCTAGCCCTCCTGACTCCTTGCTTAAGTTCCTTCCTACTTTCCTTATATTCCACACAGGCTTCGTCTGTTCCCAGCCTTTTAGCCCTGACAAATGCCTCCTTTTTCTTTTTGACGAGGCCTACAATATCTCTCGTTATCCAAGGTTCCCGAAAATTGCCGTATTTATCCTTCTTCCCCACAGGAACATGCCGGTCCTGAATTCCTTTCAACTGACACTTGAAAGCCTCCCAAATGTCAGATGTTGATTTGCCCTCAAACATCCATCCCAATCTAGGTTCTTCAGTTCCTGCCTAATATTGTTATATTAGCCTTCCCCCAATTTAGCACATTCATCCTAGGACCACTCTTATCCTTGTCCACCAGCACTTTAAAACTTACTGACTTGTGGTCACTGTTCCCGAAATGCTCCCCTACTGAATCTTCTACCACCTGGCCGGGCTCATTCCCCAATACCAGGTCCAGTACCGCCCCTTCCCTAGTTGGACTGTCTACATATTGTTTTAAGAAGCCCTCCTGGATGCTCCTTACAAACTCTGCCCCATCTAAGCGCCTGGCACTAAGTGAGTCCCAGTCAATATTGGGGAAGTTGAAGTCTCCCATCACCACAACCCTGTTGTTTTTACTCTTTTCCAAAATCTGTCTACCTATCTGCTCCTCTATCTCCCGCTGGCTGTTGGAAGGCCTGTAGTAAACCCCCAACATTGTGACTGCACCCTTCTTATTCCTGATCTCTACCCATATAGCCTCACTGTCCTCTGAGGTGTCCTCCCATAGTACAGCTGTGATATCCTCCCTAACCAGTAGCTCAACTCCGCCACCCCTTTTACATCCCCTTCTATCCCGCCTGAAACATCTAAATCCTGGAACGTTTAGCTGCCAATCCTGCCCTTCCCTCAACCAGGTCTCTGTAATGGCAACAACATCATAGTTCCAAGTACTAATCCAAGCTCTAAGTTCATCTGCCTTACCCGTAACACTTCTTGCATTAAAACATATGCACTTCAGGCCACCAGACCCGCTGTGTTCAGCAACTTCTCCCTGTCTGCTCTGCCTCAGAGCCACACTGTCCCTATTCCCTAGTTCTCCCTCAATGCTCTCACCCTCTGACCTATTGCTCCCGTGCCCACCCCCCTGCCATACTAGTTTAAAGCCTCCCGTGTGACACTAGCAAACCTCGCGGCCAGGATATTTATGCCTCTCCAGTTTAGATGCAACGCGTCCTTATATAGGTCACACCTGCCCCGGAAGAACTCCCAGTGGTCCAGATAACGGAAACCCTCCCTCCTACACCAGCTGTTTAGCCACGTGTTTAGCTGCTCTATCTTCCTATTTCTAGCCTCACTGGCACGTGGCACAGGGAGTAATCCCGAGATTACAACCCTAGAGGTCCTGTCTTTTAACTTTCTGCCTAGCTCCCTGAACCCCTGCTGCAGGACCTCATGCCCCTTCCTGCCTATGTCGTTAGTACCAATATGTACAACAACCTCTGCCTGTTTGCCCTCCCCCTTCAGGATGCCCTCTACCCGGAGACATCCTGGACCCTGGCACCAGGAAGGCAACATACCATCCTGGAGTCTCTTTCACGTCCACGGAAGCGCCTATCTGTGCCCCTGACTATAGAGTCCCGTATTACTATTGCTCTTCTGTGCTTTGACCCTTCTGAACATCAGAGCCAGCCGTGGTGCCACTGCTCTGGCTGCTGCTGTTTTCCCCTGATATGCTATCCCCCCCGACAGTATCCAAAGGGGCATACCTGTTCGAGAGGGGGACAACCACAGGGGATTCCTGCACTGACTGCCTGCCCTTTCTGGTGGTCACCCATTTCTCTGCCTGCACCTTGGGTGTGACCACATTTATATAACTGCGATCTATGACGCTTTCCGCCACCTGCATGCTCCTAAGTGCATCCAATTGCTGCTCCAACCGAACCATGCGGTCTGTGAGGAGCTCCTTAAGTTAACTAACTGTTTCATGTTAGCGACAGTGAAGGAACAGCGATGCAGTTCCAAGTCAGGATGGTGAGTGCATTGGAGGGGAATGTTGTATCTTTAGATTAACAGTACAAAATGAATAGTTTGCCGATGCACATTGGTTGAGTGTAAGATCAACAGAAGTTTATTAGATAGTTCTTCAATGTAGAAGAGTTGGTACTAGACTAAGGGCAAAAGCCCACAAAGTTGCAGATGACGTCACACATGTCATGTGACTCCATTCTGAAAGAGACAATTCACACAACTATGATAGCCCACATACATAAAATCCCTCCCCCTTTATTTCTAAGGTCCAACACAGCTAATAACTAATATTTAAAATAGTCATTTACTCTATATACAGGTGCAAGCATCAAATTATTACATTGTAATAACACAGCCAATGAGATAGACCATCAGATGGGTGTCTATGTTTCGCTGGTTGCCTGTGCAGTTCCAGAACTTTGTTATTTTCGACCTTCAATGTATTTTCAGATTCCCCAGTCAAGCATCTCTTCCCTGGAAGGCATATCAGTCTCTTTTTCTGAGGGAAGACTTGTAGTAGCAGCTACTTATGGTACAAACTATTCTTTTGTAGATGGACTATACGTTACACAGTCAGATGAAATATAGAATCTCTTGAGGTAGTTCTGCCACTGACACACTAACATGTGTTGACAATAATTGATCTGCATGGCATCTCCACAGGGCATCTCCGCATGAGTTCATCTGTCGTTTGGACCATGTACAATATTGGTCCAATATAAGTCTGATCCAATAGCATTGCAGGGTCCGATTTATCACTAGTGATGTAGCTGCTCGCTGACACTTGTTCTCCTTGTTTAAATAAGCATTTCCTTGAGTTACTTTCTCGTCTCAAGATCTGTGACTGATGGTTTTGCTCTACTATGTCAGGTGTCTCCTCTGGCAAGAGTAACTCAAAGATAGTCCATGGCTTCCTTTTCATCATAACAAAGCTGTGGAACCTTGTGTAGTTGCATATGTTGTATTCTGGGATGTTGCTAAAAACTTGTTCACATGGCGATGAAGAAAACCTTGGTTCTTAGAGCATGCTTCAAGGACTGAATAAACATTTTGGCTAAGCCATTGGGATGGGTTGTAAGGTACTGACTTTATATTTTGAACTCCATATATCTTAAGTAGTCTTCAAACCCTTGGGCTGTAAACTGTGGCCCATTGTCACTTAAATCTGCTCTGGTTTACCAAATCTTGCAAAGATCTCGTTGAGTTTCTCAATGATTTATTCCATAATGATTGACTTCATTAGGACCAGCTCAGGTAACTTTGTATGTGCATCTCCATTGACCATGTGCCCCTCGAATGGACCAGCAAAGTCAATGTGTAAACGTTGCCATGGAATTTTAGCCACTCCCATAGATGCAATGGAGACAATGACAGTGTGTTCCTTACCCACACACATGATTGGCACAACCCTACTTTTTCTTCTATCTGGGTATCAATTCCTAGCCACCAAAAGTAGTTCCTGGTACTGCTCCTTCCTTCATTTAAACTATACCTGGATGCCTTTCATGTAATTCCATGTAACTCCAATAACATTTGTCACAAATTTGGAAGAACTCTGTTAATTTGAGTTACCTGGAAATGTAAGGTTATAGTTTTCATGCCATCCTCCCCTTTATCATAGAATTTACAGTGCAGAAGGAGGCCATTCGGCCCATCGAGTCTGCACCGGCTCTTGGAAAGAGCACCCTACCCGAGGTCAACACCTCCATTCAATCCCCATAACCCAGTAACCCCACCCCACACTAAGGGCAATTTTGGACACTAAGGGCAACTTATCATGGCCAATCCACCTAACCTGCACATCTTTGGACTGTGGAAGGAAACCGGAGCACCCAGAGGAAACCCACGCACACACGGGGAGGATGTGCAGACTCCGCACAGATAGTAACCCAAGCCGGAATCGAAGCTGGGACCCTGGAGCTGTGAAGCAATTGTGCTATCCACAATGCTACCGTGCTGCCCTTTAATACAGTTTCCAGTAGCTTCCCCATCACAGGATCATTTCTGGTCTGTCTTTGGACTTGAACTGCAGTCACTGGAACATTATCTGTGCACAATAAAAATATTATCATGACTGTGTGGTATTTGACCAGCTGGTAAAGGCAAACATGATAATGCATCTGCATTGGCATGATTTACCGACAGGCGGTATTTGGTCTCGTAGGAATGTGCATATAATGTTAAGGACCATCATTGAAGTTTGCTTACAGCCAACAAAGGGATAAGTTGCCCAAAAGCTGCATTTAAGGGCCTGTGGTCCATCAGCAATGTAAAGTGATTACCATAAAGGTATTGGTGTAATCATACACTTATAATACTCAGTGCCTCCTTCTCCAACCAAGTGTAGTTAGATTCTGCACTTAATGTACATGATTGGTCTTTTTTCACCTGAAGGTAGTATATGTGACACCACCGCAGCGATCTGCAGGGGAGACTAAACCAATGCGGTTTCAAGATTCCTCTTCCCAACATACTCCTGGCAAATGTCCAAGCGATCGAAAACAAGCTGGACGAGCTTAACGCTAGACTCACCTCTCAGAGGGAAGTAAGAGACTGCTGTATGCTCTGTTTCACAGAGACATGGCTAATTCCTGCCATACAACCTGAAGACTTCTCCATTCACCGGACGGACCGCACCGCATCATCAGGCAAAGCAAAGGGTGGAGAAGTTTGCTTCCTCATCAACTCCTGGTGCTCGGCTGTGGTGAGTCTGGCAATCTACTGCTCCCCGGACCTGGAATACCTGACTGTGAAGTGCCGCCCGTACTACCTTCCATGTGAGTTCACTTCAGCCATTATCACAGCGATCTACATCCCACCCCAGGCGGAAGTGAAGAAGGCGCTGGTCGAACTGTACACAGTTATAAACAACTACGAAACAGAACACCCGGAGGCCTTGTTCATCGTGATCGGGGAATTCAACTAGGTCAACCTCAAGAGTTTACTGCAAACATTCCACCAACACATCTCTTGTCCCACCAGGGGCAACATCACTCTCGACCACTGCTATACAAAAATCAAGGGCGCCCAAATAATAATAATAATCTTTATTGTCACAAGTAGGCTTACATTAACACTGCAATGCAGTTACTGTGAAAAGCCCCGAGTCTCCACATTCCGGCGCCTGTTCAGCTACACTGAGGGAGAATCTAGAATGTCCAATTCACCTAACAACACATCTTTCGGGACTTGTGAGAGGAAACCGGAGCACCAGAAACACATGCAGACAGGGGGAGAACGTACAGACTCTGCACAGACAGTGACCCAAGCCAAGAATCGAACCTGGGACCCTGGAGCTGCAAAGCAATTGTGCTACCCACTGTGCTACCGTGCTGCCTACAATTCTATCCCCTGACTGCATTTTGGAAAATCAGACGATAAGACTGTGCTCCTTCTCCTGGCATACAAACAGAAACTTAAGCGGGAGAATCTGGTTAAGAAGGTTGTGCAGTGCAGTGCTAGTCCATGGAAACAGAAGAGCTCCTACATGACAGCTTGGAGTCAGTAGATTGTTGTGGGGTGAGGGTGGAGCTGTGCCCAGGAGTGGCAGTCTTCGGGTATCGGTCCAGCCAGAACTATTAATGGGGAAAGGGGCTGATGCTCTTGCCTTTGCTTCCCTAACAGCCCGCTGAAGAATCCTGCTTAGCTGCTGATCGGCAGCACCACCCACAGCTGCAGACTGGCTGGCGGGATTTCTCCACCTGGACAAAATCAATAATAATAATTGTTTATTGTCACAAGGAGGCTTCAATGAAGTTACTGTGAAAAGCCCCTAGTCATCACATTCCGGCACCTGTTCGTGGAGGCCGGTACGGGAATTGAACCCGCGCTACTGGCCTTGTTCTGCATTACAAGCCAGCTGTTTAGCCTACTGTGCTAAACCAGGTGGCAATGGAAAGCTCTTGTATACTGCACCTAATCCATATACCCTTGTTTATTGCACAGTGTATAAAGTAAAGAAAGTCAATAAAAACATTAACATTTAAAAATACAAGTCAAGCCTTTGGAGGAGGATTGGATGATGGTCCAGTTTTTGGATTGACTGGCCTTCCTGGTAGTGGAAAGGGAAAGATGGCAGGAATTAGAGGTGCCGCTGGGGTAGGAGGTAACAGCAAACTATATTCGTGCAATGCTGTCAGAGAGGGCACCGGGCCCGGATGGATTCTCTATGGAATTTTATAAACAGTTGGTGGCTCTGCTGCTGCCACATATGCTGGATATGCTCAATGACTCGCTGACCTGGGGGGTGTTGCCGGCCACACTGGCACAGGTTTCGATTTCTTTGATCTTGAAAAGGGACAAAGACCCTACGGAGTGTGGGTTGTATAGGCCCATATTTCGGTTGAATGCCGATGTAAAGCTGATGGCTAAGGTGCTGGCTACCCATTTGGAGTTGTGCCTGCCGGGGTTAATTTCTGAGGATCTGACAGGTTTTGATAAGGGCTGACAGCTGTCTGCCAGCGTCAGAAAACTTCTGAATGTGATGCTGTCGCCCTCTGCAGGGGACAAGTAGAGGGGGTTATTTCCATGAATGTGGAGAAAGCATTTGTCCAGTTAGAGTTGGGGCACATTTTTGAAATTATAGGGTGGTTAGGTTTTGGGCCTAATTTCATATCTTGAGTTAGGCTTTTGTGTAGAGCCTCCACTGTGAGCATCCATATCAATGCCCTGAGCTCGGGCTATTTTCAATTGAATAGGGGTACCAGGCAAGGGTGTCCATTTTCCCCATTGCTGTTTGCTTTGCAATTGAGCCATTGGCCATTGCACTCAGGCCTTTGACCAGTTAGAAGGGAGTAGAGAAGGGAGCTAGGGTGCATACGTTGTCCTTGTATGTGGATGCTGAGGAAGGAGCTGTGCTCCAAAAGCTAGTGATTCCAAACAAAACTGTTGGACTTTAACCTGATGTTGTAAGACTTCTTACTATGCCCAGACCAGTCCAATGTTGGCATCTCCACATCATGGTCTACAAAAGCAGCACCCTTAGGTGCATCCATAAAATTCAAAACTGAGGGCTAGAGAAATCATTTGGGCCATGGACGTGGCATTTCCTGCTGCCTGAAGCCTCCAGCTTCAGTGCCCCCTCGACTTATTGCTGGCTGACTGGCTCCAAGGAGCTGTCGGACCTGACACTCAGTAGCAAACTGCTCCAGTACCATGAAGACCCTGGCAGGGTTCTCCTTGTCCCCTTATTAGCCTATTAATTGGTAAGTATATTTTTGCTGCTGTTGTCAGGTAAGTAGCTGCTGCTGTTGATGAGAAGATTGCCCAGAGCATTGGGCAGCTGACCCAACTCCCTCATTTCCAACTTTGCTCCTTGTCCCACCTTTTGCCCAGGCTCTGCAGGACTAGGGAGATTCAACCTCTGGTACTGGCAGCAGGCTCTCATGTTCCACGTCCTCTACTTCTTGTGTGTCCTCTAATACTATGGTGTGAGTCTAATGGAGATTTTCTTGCCCTGTAGAGCTTGGTGAATGAATGTCTATATATAGGGAAGAGATATAATTGATGGTGCATGACTCCAACTTTACCTCTTCAATGTTTTCATCCTCTCTTTATCATTAAATCAAAACGAAGGTCTTTTTCCTTTGAGAAATCCATGTTTCGATTGAAAAGCAGCACATTAAGAGAGCTTTTAGCAGCCAAAAGTCCTGATTCAACACCCAAAGAACTAAAATGAGTACTAATGCAGGCTAAGAAACACCAACGTCAGTAAGAACATTTAAAATGACCTCCCAATGTGATATCCACTACGAAATATTCTTTGTTGCAATTGAGGCCCACCATTCAGAAAAACAGCATTCAATGAGACCTGCTTTGAATTCACTCTTTATTATCTATGTTTTGCTATAAGTAGCTCAAACTTTAAATGGGTAAATCACTACAGCAGCTATTCAGGCAGCCCAAGTGAAACCTTTGTGTGCTGTTCTGCATGCAGCCGTTTTGTATTTAAATCCACACTAATTTATATTACACTTGCATTATAAAGTGAATGAAACATATTTGTCCTCAATACTCTTGTTTGTTTTGAAATAGTGTGAGGAGTGGCATAGCTGTCGATCAGAGTGACAGGAAACAAAGGCTCGAAAATTCTAAAGAAATCCTTGATCGTTAAATGCTTGTGTCTTGAAGAGATAAAAGTTCTTTTCGAACACTCTGGTGGCTTTGTTAGGTTATCTCAACCAGGAGACAGTGAGGATGCTAAAGTTGGTCTCGGTACCGCAAATCGATGGAAAGTAAATGCCTGTTAAAGCAACGTTTTGCAAAGAAACCATGTAGCAAGGTTATTGGTAATCTGTAATGCTTTGCACAGTTAACCTGTCTACCAACACTCACTATCGAAACCCATACACGAAGAAGGCCACTTGAATGAGCCACTCCATGTTTGCTAGTGCCTTTGGAAAAAGTCAATTCCTTAAGGAGATGAAGGGAGGAAATTGGGTAAAAAAAGCTGCTCGGTAATAACTGAGACATGATTGGTTATTTATAATGCATTGGTCTGGACAGTTTGCAGGTTTCATTCTCACACTCAATATTTAACTGAACTCACCCGATCTCAAGGAACTGTAGAGTAAAGGGCTAACATCAGAAGAATGCATGCTGTTGATATAATAATCATGTCAGATCACATGACTGAGAAGTAAGAGAATTCTGGAAGGGTGACACCAAATCATCTAAAGGTCCAAATGTGTAAATACTTGCTGTAAATAAGAAGGAATGGTTTTGAGAAACTACAGATTTGCGCAGGATACATTGAGAGAGTAGACAATCCCAAAACCCCCATCTAGATTCCAACGACACAATGAAACAAGGTGGCAGAGAGTGAAAGAATGATCATAACTTAAACCTTGGCATTGGCAATAAAAAGAGATCCTCGAAGGAGGGACAAAAATGAAAAAAATAAAATTCACCAAGACATCGGAATACCGTGGGAGATACAGATGCAAACTGAGAGAAAGACCTGGAGACCAGACAGCAGTGACCACAGACCTGAAGCAGAAAGCAGCAGCACAGAAGCAGGAATAATTCCAGGGTTCAGCAGAAGCATGGAATATTACGGTTCCCAGAATTATTTCCGAGTGCAGAGTGTTTGCAACAGGCCCAAGTCTGGGACAACTGGAGAGAAACATTCAGAATGCACAGAATTATTTCAGGATGATGCAAATAGATCCAAAAGACCAGGTCAATACACCGCTTTATGCGGTAGGATCTATTGCGGGTGACATGATGGCAAGGCCAAGACTTCAAATTCTTATGAAGAAGTACTGCATGCTTTTGATTCTTATTTCAGTGTCGAGCAGAATTTAACAATAGAGAGGGATAAATTTAATAAAAGAAAGCTAAGATTAGGCGAAAGCATAGATTAATTCGTCAATGAGCCCTCTAGACTGGCAGGGAACTGCGATTATGGAACCTTAAATAATGAGCTGATTCAGAAAAGTTTGTAGGCAGGTTCCCAGCTGACGGATTTTGGACGGACAAGAATGTTTTAACTCTCGTTTTAATGGTGCATATTACGAGGCAATTTCTCCTTTGTCCATGTGGGATGAGAGATCCTGTGGAGAAGATCGAGTGAGCCCATTCAGTTTGTAGGCCATAAAAGAGAAAGTGTTCCAAAGCCGAAGCCCACCAAAATGGACAAAAATGCGACAATAGCCATTTTGAAATGCATTCAGGGTGGAGGTAACAAACTATAAAAGCAAGAAGAGTGCCCAGCGGGGAGGGCGAGTGCCACAATTGTGGAAAAACAAGCCATTTAAAAATTAATTTTTCCAGCATGAAAATGTTCACAACAAGTAAAAATAGGGAGAAAAGTTTAAACAGAACCACAGACAAGAAGTGGAAGAACTACAAGCAAAGGAATTAACCTTCCTGGGGGTAGTAAATGATATGGAAAACAGCTCTTAAGCTCAAAGTGAATGGAAGAGTTTAAACCAGACGCAAGAGCAGGGGTTTTTGCTTTCTCATATTAAGTCAAATGCAGCCCTCATCACTTGTGATGGGAACGTCTGTTTGCCGCAGATGGGGGCCATGGGGGCATCTCGGTTAAACCAAAATGCTGCCTTATCTGGTTCCATGCCTTCAGTGTAGCTACTACCACTGGGCAGGATGTGTACTTTGTCGGGGGGGGGGGAGGGGGAGCACTGCTGTGGTGAGGGCCCGGAGGGTCGTTTCCTTGCAGGAGGGTTCCTCCAGCCTCATCCATTCTGTGTTAGGTTCTCGTATCCATCCCCTCACCATCTCGGCTTCCCAGTGGTAGTATTGTAAATTCAGCAGGGTCAGACCGCCCATGTTTTCCCTCCTTTGTAGTGCCGACTTAGGACCCCCCCCCGTGTGCTCGGAAAAGCAACAAATCCATTAAAGGGAGAGGTTGGTTGAACTCCATGATACATTTTGGGGTTCTGAAAAGCCTCGCCCATAACAAGGTTCTTTTTAACTTCCTCCGCCAGACTGGTCAGATTCCACTTGTGCATCCATGTCCAACCCCTCCAGTACCTCAATGAGGTACTTTCACTTGACACCGTCGAAGGCCTTTTCTGCATCCAGGGAAATGGTCACCTTTAGTGTTCTCTCGCCAGATGGGGTCAGTCTCTTGGCCAGGACCTTCGTGGGTATCTTCGTGTCTATGTTGAGCAGCGAAATGGGTTTGTATGATCCAACGTAGCGTTGAAGGCAGGGTGCCCCTCGCTAGCAAGCCTGTGAACATGACCCGTAGGTGTGAGTCCAGGACTGGTGCAAATTTTTTATAGAAATCCGTCGGGAACCCGTTAGGTCCCAGCCCCTTCCCCGCCTGCATTGAGTTGATGCTCTCCATGACCTCTCCCAGTCCTGTTGCTGCTTCCAGTTCCCCCCACCTATTGTCCCCATGATTGGCATGCCCAGTCCATCGAGGAACCGCTTCATCCCCGTGTCCCTGTCGGGTTGTTCGTAGATGTACATCCCTTGGTAGAAGTTCTCGAACGCTCAGTTACCAGCCTGCCTCTGCTATTCTTCACCTGAGCTATCTCTCTTGTGGCTGCCTGCTTTCTCAGCTGGTGAGCCAGTAGGCAGCCAGCCTTTTCCCCATGTTCATAGAAGGTCCCCCGTGTCTGGCGGGCTTGGTGCATTGCTTTCCTGATGGATAGCAGGTTAAAATCCATTTGTACCTTTTTCCTCTCCGCCAGAAGTTCTACGATCGATGCCTCGGAGTACTTTCTGTTGACCTCCAGAATCAAGGCGATCAGTTGTTGCCTGGCCTCCCTATCTCTACGCACCTTGTAGAGGCTATAATCTCTCCCCTAATCACAGCCTTCAGCGCCTCCCAGAACATGGAAGGTGAGACTTCCCCGTTCTGATCATTAGTAATGTACTCGCCTATGGCCTGTGATGTTTTCTGGCAGAAGACCTTATCGGCCAAGAGGTCCGTGTCCAACCTCCATGTGGGGCGCTGGGCATGATCCGTCTCCAACTCGCATCCACATAGTGTGGAGCATGGTGGGAGATAACAATCGCAGAGTATTCCGCCCTTACTATTCCTGGAAGCACCGCTTTCCCCACTGCAAAGAAGTCTATCCTTGAGTATGCTTTGTGGACCAGCAAAAAGAACGAGAAATCCTTCTAACCTGGGTGTAGGAACCGCCAGGGATCCACTGTCCCCATCTGCTCCATGAATGCTCCCAGTTCCCTAGCCATGCCTGTCGTTTTCCCCGATCTGGGGTTCGATCGGTCCTATACACAGTTGAAGTCACTCCCCATGATCAGTCGGTTTGTGTCGATGTTGGGGATTTCCGCCAAGTTCTTCTTTATGAAGTCTGTGTCGTCCCAGTTGGGCGTGTACACATTAACCAGGACTACCGGTGCCCCGTCCAGAACACCGCTCACCATGATGTACCGTCCCCCCGGGTCCGTAACCGTCCTTGTCGCTGTAAACCTCGTCCTCTTGCTAATCAGTATGGCTAGAAATCTCCTGCAGAAAGACTATGTCGGCTTTCAAATTTCTTAAGTGGGCGAAGACTCTGGATTTTTCACTGGGTCGTTAAGTCCCCCGACGTTCCAGGTGATAATCCTATTGGGGTTTTTTTGTCCCCCCATTCTTGTGGGACCAACCAGACGTACCTAGTGGATTCACCCCTGCACTCCAGGTTTCTCTTTGTCCATGGGGCATCCAAAATGGCCGTGAACTCTGTGTACGCCATGTGGGTGTGTCCCTGCACTCCGGGGCTTCCCTTTGCCCATGGACCCTCCAACGTGGCTGCTTGCGGTGCAATCTTGTCTCCTTAGCCTGCACCTAACCTGCTGAAGCCAATCCAAAAACCAACTGTTTTTCCCCGTTTTGTTCCTTTAGTGCCCTTTTTCCACCATGCTCTGCCCTCCCATCCCCCTCCCCCTCGCGCCACCCTTTCCTCGTCTCCCCCTATGTTTTCCCCTTCCCTGTCCCGGTGTACCCCCCTCTCCTGACCAGGGGCTCCCTCCCTCCCTTGAGGTGCGCCGCGGTTCCCCCCTTTCTGTCTGTCTTCCCGTGCTAGCTGTCCATGCTAGTGTGGTGGCTTCCCTCCCCAGGGCTAGTCTAGTCCCTAACTTATGACCGCTGACTGCCTGCTTTCTCTGTCTATTCTCTCAACTGCATTCCCCTGTCCTCACACTCTCCTGTGACCCAGTTTTTTTCATCAGAGCGAGGCAGCACAAACCTATTTGCTGTCCAATGAGCCTCTGTTTTTTCATAATCCTCCTCTGATCAGCCTTCATTGCTGCCTCACCTGCCCCTTATCCAGGCCGTTGGTTCGCACAAATTTGTTTGCATCTGCCGGGGTGTTGAAATAGTGCTCTTTCTTCTGATACGTGACCCAGAGCCTAGCTGGGAACAGCATTCCAAATCGCACCCCGTTTTTGTACAGGGTCCACTTCGCCTGCTTGAATTCGGCCCTGCGTTTTGCCAGATCTGCCCCAATGTCCTGGTAAATTTGGATTTTGTGTCCTTCCCAGGTGCCCGCGTTTGTCTGTCGTGCCCACTGCAGGACCCTCTCATGATCCTGATATTGGTGCAGCTTCACGTTGTTGGCCCTCAGCTGCTTCCCAGCTTTGGATTTCGGTCAGAGCGACCTGTGCGCTCTGTCGAACTCTGGGGGGTTGGGGAGGCTCTTTCTCCTGACTAGGTTACCCAGCATTTGCGCAATGTAGCCCGTTGAATCTCTGTCCTCGATGCCTTCTGGTAGGCCCACAAACCGAATATTTTGTCGTTGGGACCTATTTTCTTGGTCCTCGACTTTCCCCTTTAAGTTCCCCTGGACCGCCACCAACCTTTTTACTTCTGCTTCCAGGGCGATGATCCTGTCACTCTGACCCGTCGAGGCCTTCTCCAGGTCGAGGATTGTCCTCTCCTGCGTCTCCACTTTGTCCCCCAGCCCATCGCCTTTTGCATGGTGACCATCGCCTCTGCCACCACCACCTTGACTGACACCTGGATTTCTATCCTGATTGCCTCTTTCGTGGCGGTCAGCTCCTTCATGAGGAAGTTCTTCCATCCATTTCCAGGTGTTGGGGGGGGCGGGGGGGGGGGGGAGGCTGGTGCTCGGGTCGTTGGTCTCCCTCTCTCCTAGGTGGCCAGGGCCCCTTCGCCTCGTGGTTCCGCCGTCTCATCCGCCTGCTGCCCATGACCCTTTTCCTACCAGTCATGGCCCAGTCCATCACACGAACGTGCCTCCCATCCATTGACTCCATCCACACCTCCCACTGCCTGGGGAAAGCGGGCAGCATAATCAAAGACCCCTCCCACCCGGCTTACTCACTCTTCCAACTTCTTCCATCGGGCAAGAGATACAAAAATCTGAGAACACACACAAACAGATTCAAAAACAGCTTCTCCGCTGTTATCAGACTCCTAAATGGCCCTTTTATGGACTGACCTGATTAACACTACACCCCTGTATGCTTTACCTGATGCTGGTGTTATGTAGTTTCATTGTCTACCTTGTGTTTCCCTATTATGTATTTTCTTTTCTTTTCATGTACTAAATGATCTGTTGAGCTGCTTGCAGAAAAATACTTTTCACTGTACCTCGGTACACATGACAATAAACAAATCCAATCAAATCCTACACTTCTGCCGTCCTTTCGACCCCTCAACCTCCTGTTTGCTGGCATTTTTGTGTAGTTGGTGCTTTCTTCTTGCCATTGAGGAAAATTTGCCTTCGAATTTTCTGACAAAATTTGCCTAAAAGTGCCTATTTGATTCTGGTCTGGAGGAGAGCCACCTGATGTGCGTCTGCTCAGCACATCCCCGTCACCGGAAGACTCAGCACATTTATTTTGACCGTCTGTACCCTTCCCGCTAAGGAAAAGGGGAGTGACTACCATTTTTGCAGGTCCTCTTCACCTCCATTTGTGGAGCCTCGTCCAGGTGTGGGCCAATTGGATCCCCAGGTACCTGAACTTGCTTTGGGTCACTTTAAATAGTAGTTATTCCAGCTCCGATCCTCCCCCTCAGGGGTTCACCGAGAAGAGTTTGCTCCTTCGCAGGTTGAGTTTGTAACCTGAGAAGGCACCAAACTCCCTAAGGTGTGCTGTTATCTTTCCCATGCCGGCTACGGGGCTCGACACGAAGAGGAGCATGTCATCCACATACAGCGAGACTCTATGTTCCCTGCCTCCTCTCCAAATGCCTGTCCACCATTCCGCCAATCGAAGGGCGGTGGCTAGTGGTTCGATTGCCAGTGCGAACAGGAGAGGAGATAATGGGCACCCCTACCTCGTTCCCCTGTGCAGCCAAAAATTGGAGCTGGTGAAGTTCGTTTGGGCACTCACCATAGGAGTGCGATACTGGAACTTCACCCACGCGGTGAATTCTGCTCCAAACCCAAACCATTCAAGTACCTCCATGAGGTACCTCCATTCTACTGGATCGAAGGCTTTCTCAGCGACCAGGGTGGCGATCAGCTCTGGTGTCCTCTCCCTGGATTGGATCATTATTACATTCAGCAGGCGTCTGATGTTTGCTGTTAGTTGTTTGCCCTTGGCAAACCCTTTGACATTGAGTCGTTGAACATTTCCCACAAGTGTGGGGCCAGCACTGCTGCAAATTGTTTGTAAAGGTCTACCAGAACCCAGCCAGTCCCAGTGCTTTCCTGACTGCATGGAATTAATGCATTCCATGATTTTACCCAGCTTTAGCGGTGCTTTCAGCCTTTGTTTCCTGTCCTCCATTACCAGCAGTATATACAGTCTGCCGAGGGACTGTTCCCTCACCGAGTCCCCCTCTGGGGGTTCGGAGTTTATAGCCCTCGGTAAAAGTTTACACTGGCCTCGGTAACCTTGTTTGGATCTGCCACCATCCTACCATTTCTGTCCCTAACTTGCGCTATCTCTTTCACGGCTGCCTGTTTTCTCAACTGGTGTGCCAGCATGCGGCAGGCCTTGTCTCCATATTCGTAGAAGGTCCCTGATGCCTGGCGAAACTGGTGGACTGCCTCCCTTGTGGAGAGCAGATCAAATTCCATCTGCAGCTTTTTCTTCTCCGCCAGCCATTCATCGTTGGGGCTATGGAGTACCACCACTCCACCTCCAGTATGGAGTCAATCAGCTGCTGCTTGGCTGCCCTTTCTATCCTGTTCCTAAAGGCCCTATAGGCTATGATTTCATCCTGATCACCACCTTCAGTGCCTCCCAGAACGTGGAGGGTGAGACTTTCCTGTTCTAGTTGCAGGTTACATAACTGTTGATGGCTTGGGATATCTTTGTACAGAATTCCTTATCAGCGAGGAGAGCTGCGTCCAGCCTCCATGGGGAGTGTTGGCCCAGCCTTTCTCTAACCTAACATCCATGATGTGGCCCCTGGTCAGAGGTTACAATCGCAGAGTATTCCACCTTTGTTACCCCTGGAAGCACCATTTTCCTGGACGTGCGTAGGCCTTGAGCATGTGGAGAAGAAGGAGAATTATTTTTCTCTTGGTGATTGAACCTCCACAGGTCTACCCCATCCATCTGCTCCATAAAGGCATTCAATTATTGTGCCTTACCTGACAAGGTTCCTGTCCTGGGGTTGGACCTGTCCATTTTCAGGTCCTGTACACAGATTAAGTTGCCCCTGTCAGGTGGATGTACCTTTATGAAATGGGTGTTTATAAAATAGCTGCAGTGATGTCACTGTGTGGGTGGAGCTGGGCTGTTTGTCTGTCTTTTACTTTCGTTTTTGAGCTGCGAGCAGCAGTGTGTTTCGTTTTCAGAGTTGGAGAGCTGCATTCACAGCAAGAAGATGTTATGATCTCTCTCTGCAATCTAAACAATGTCTCCAAATCACTTGATGATTTCAAAGTAATACCTGTTTCTGTAGAGAATTTAAACCTGCTGTTTTTGTTAAAAAGTGTTTTGGGTTTATGGATGTTGTTAGGAAAGTTACTAAGGGTTGCCTATAGAATATTGTATTTGGGAAAGTATCAGTATTTGTAGTTGATAGGATGTTTACTGTGTGTTTCTAAAGTGTTAACTGAATTCATAGAATAAACATTGTTTTGTTTTAAAAATACTTTGGATCTCTGTTGCATCATACCTGTAAATTGTGCCCTTGTGCTCCCCATAACCAAAATCTATTAAAAGTTGTGGGTCAGATGAACTCCATTGTATATTTTGGTGTTCACTAAACCCTGGCCCATAATAAATTGGGGGCTCATCCAGGATAAAAGTCTATCTTTCATGATTGGGTTGGCTTAGTGAACTTAAAGACAGTGAGGGGTGAGCATATTTGTGTTTGCTTTTAGGGTGTGGCATTCCAGTTTAAGTATGGAGTGTGTTGTGGACAATGGCTCTTTCAGAGGCTCGGAAGCTTTTGGGGGTGGAGAAGGTCACATGCAGTACCTTACGAACAGAGACTAAAAAAAGGCTTTTAGATTTGGCAAAAACATTGCAGTTAGCGTTATCTGTCGGCACACAAAAAGAAGAGGCACTTACAGCGGTAGCTGTGCATTTAAAATTGCCTGAGATACAGTCTGACTCATTAGAAATGGCAAAAGTTCAGTTACGGATTAAACAACTGGAACATGAAAAATAATTAAAGCAGCTTGTATACGAAATGAGGGAGAAAGAAAGAATAGCCCTAGCAGAACAACAAGAAAAAGAGAGAGAGGAACAAGAAAAGGAGAGAGAGGAAAGGGAAAAGAGAGAGTGTTTGAACTTCAGAAAATGGCCATGAAACATGACAGTCAGTTAAAATTGGCGGATATGAAGGGAAACGTACAGTTTGAGGATAGTGATGAGGAAAAAGAGAAAGAGCGTCATAATCGAAGGCTTGGTAGGGATCTATTTAAATATGTCCACGCATTGCGAAGGTTTAATGAGAAGGAGGTAGAAGCTTTTTTCATTTCATTTGAGAAGGTGGCTAAACAAATGAAATGGCCACAGGACACGTGGGCATTATTGATTCAAACAAAGCTGGTAGGTAGGGCGAGTGACGTGTTTGCATCACTATCAGAGGAGATATCTGGGGTGTATGAAGAGGTAAGAAAATCCATCTTAGGTGCATATGAACTAGTGCCTGAAGCCTACAGACAAAGGTTTGGAAATTTAAGGAAAGAACCTGGTCAAACATACATGGAGTTTGAAAGAATCAAACAGAGTAATTTTGATAGGTGGATAAGGTCTTTGAAAATAGACCAAATGTATGAAGCTCTCAGAGAAATTATACTTTTGGAGGAGTTGAAAAATTTAATTCTTGATGTAGTGAGAACTCATGTGGAAGAACAGAGGGTTAAAACTGCGAGGTTAGCAGCAGACATGGCAGATGATTATGAATTAGTTCATAAATCAAAGATTGGTTTCGGACATCAGTTTCAGCCGGTGAGGGATAGAAACTGGGGAAAAGAGAAATACTCAAGTGGTAAAGGTAAAGGTGGTCTGATGGGAGATAATAAGGAGAGTGTACCTCAGGTTAAAAAAGTAATCCAGGAGAGTGGAAAAGAAATGAAAAGTTTCAAATGTTTTCACTGTAATAAACTAGGCCATGTAAAGTCACAGTGCTGGTGGTTGAAGAAAAACACTGGGAAGGCTGATGTGATAAACAGGATAAGTCAGTGGGGTTTGTTAAAGTGGGAAAGGAAAGCCCAAGTGAAGCGAAGGAGGTGCAAAAGATTGTGCAGCCTGATCAAGAGGTGATTGAAAGGAGGTGTCAGGTCTCTTTAAAGAATTTACTTGTGTGGGTAAAGTTTACTCATGTGTACCAGGTAAAGAAGTCACAGTTTTAAGAGATAAGGGAGCTAGTCAATCTTTGATGTTAAGAGATGAGAAGTTCTGTAGTTTGGGAGGAATATTGCCGGAAAAGGTGGTAATATGTGGAATTCAAGGTGAGAAGAATAGTGTTCCATTACATAAGGTAAGGTTGTAAAATCCAATGAAGAGTGGTGAAGTGGTAGTAGGAATAATAGAGAAACTATTTTGTCCAGGAATACAGTTTATTTTGGGTAATGATATCAGGTGGGAGTGATGCCTACTGTGGTTGATAAGTTAGTGGAAAATCAGACAACTGAAGTGTTGAGGGATTAATATCCTGGGATTTTTCCGGATTGTGTAGTAACAAGGCCGCAAAGTCACAGGTTAAGACAAGAGGAGAAATCAAAGAGTGAAGATAAAGTTGAAGTTCAATTATCAGAAACGATTTTTGATCAGATGGTTGAAAAAGAACAAGAACAGGTGGAGGATGAGGTGAATATTTTTAGTTCAGGAAAATTGGCAGTTACAACAGAAAGATGTAGAAATAAAACCGATGTATCAGAGAGCATACACGGAAGAGGAATCTGAGTGTATCCCAGAATGTTATTACCGTAAAAGTGATGTCTTGATGCGAAAATGGAGACTTTTACATATGCAGGCGGATGAAAAATGGGCAGAAGTTCATCAAGTGGTATTGACGGTAGGGTATAGAAAGGAGGTGTTTCGAGTTGCACACGAGGTACCAGTAGGAGGTCATTTGGGAGTAAGGAAAACGCAAGCTAAAATACAAAAACAGTTTTATTGGCCTGGACTACATAAAGATGTAGTGAAATTTGTCAATCATGTCACACATGTCAAGTGATAGGGAAACCTCAAGCAGTGATAAAACCAGTGCCCTTAATACCCATTCCAGCATTTGAGGAACCTTTTACAAGGGTCTTAATTGATTGCGTGGGACCGCTTCCTAAAATGAAAAGTGGGAATCAATATCTTTTAACTAAAAAAGCTATGAAGAAGAGTAAGATAGATTATGAGAGTAAACTTGCTCAGAATATAAAAACAGATAGTAAAAGTTTCTACAAATATATAAAACAAAAAAGAGTGGCTAAGGTAAATATTGGTCCTTTAGAGGATGAGAAGGGAGATTTAATAATGGGAGATGAGGAAATGGCTGAGGAACTGAACAGGTTTTTTGGGTCGGTCTTCACAGTGGAAGACACAAATAACATGCCAGTGACTGATAGAAATGAGGCTATGACAGGTGAGGACCTTGAGATGATTGTTATCACTAAGGAGGTAGTGATGGGCAAGCTAATGGGGCTAAAGGTAGACAAGTCTCTTGGCCCTGATGGAATGAATCCCAGAGTGATAAAAGAGATGGCTAGGGAAATTGCAAATGCACTAGCGATAATTTACCAAAATTCACTAGACTCTGGGGTGGTCCCGACGGATTGGAAATTAGCAAACGTGACACTACTGTTTAAAAAAGGAGGTAGGCAGAAAGCGGGTAATTATAGGCCAGTGAGCTTAACTTAGGTAGTAGGGAAGATGCTGGAATCTATCATCAAGGAAGAAATAGCGAGGCACCTGGATGGAAATTGTCCCATTGGGCAGACGCAGCATGGGTTCATAAAGGGCAGGTCGTGCCTAACTAATTTAGTGGAATTTTTTGAGGACATTACCAGTGCGGTAGATAACGGGGCGCCAATGGATGTGGTATATCTGGATTTCCAGAAAGCCTTTGACAAGGTGCCACACAAAATGTTGCTGCATAAGATAAAAATGCATGGCATTAAGGGTAAAATAGTAGCATGGATAGAGAATTGGTTAATTAATAGAAAGCAAAGAGTGGGGATTAATGGGTGTTTCTCTGGTTGGCGATCAGTAGCTAGTGGTGTCCCTCAGGGATCAGTGTTGGGCCCACAATTGTTCACAATTTTCATAGATGATTTGGTGTTGGGGACCAAGGGCAATGTGTCCAGGTTTGCAGACGGCACAAAGATGAGTGGTAAAGCAAAAAGTGCAGAGGATACTGGAAGTCTGCAGAGGGATTTGGATAGGTTAAGTGAATGGGCTAGGGTCTGGCAGATGGAATACAATGTTAACAAATGTGAGGTTATCCATTTTGGTAGGAATAACAGCAAAAGGGATTATTATTTAAATGATAAAATATTAAAACATGATGCTGTGCAGAGAGACCGGGTGTGCTAGTGCATGAGTCACAAGAAGTTGGTTTACAGGTGCAACAGGTGATTAAGAAGGTGAATGGAATTTTGTCCTTCATTGCTAGAGGGATGGAGTTTAAGACTAGGGAGGTTCTGCTGCAATTGTATAAGGTGTTAGTGAGGCCACACCTGGAGTATTGTGTTCAGTTTTGGTCTCCTTACCTGAGAAAGGACGTACTGGCACTGGAGGGAGTGCAGAGGAGATTCACTAGGTTAATCCCAGAGCTGAAGGGGTTGGATTATGAGGAGAGGTTGAGTAGACTGGGACTGTACTCATTGGAATTTAGAAGGATGAGGGGAGACCTTATAGAAACATATAAAATTATGAAGGGAATAGATAGGATAGATGCAGGCAGGTTGTTTCCACTGGCGGGTGAAAGCAGAACTAGGGGACATAGTCTCAAAATAAGGGGAAGTAGATTTAGGACTGAGTTGAGGAGGAACTTCTTCACCCAAAGGGTTGTGAATCTATGGAATTCCTTGCCCAGTGAAGCAGTTAAGACCCCTTCATTAAATGTTTTTAAGATAAAGATAGATAGTTTTTTGAAGAATAAAGGGATTAAGGGTTATGGTGTTCATGCCGGAATGTGGAGCTGAGTTCACAAAAAATCAGCTATGATCTCATTGAATGGCGGAGTAGGCTTGGGGGGCCAGATAGCCTACTCCTGCTCCTAGTTCTTATGACTATAATGGATGTGTACTCTAGGTTTCCAGAGGCCATTCCAGTACGCAATATTACAGCTAGAAAGATTGTGGAGGAGTTACTTAAATTCTTTACTAGATATGGACTACCCCCCAGAAATACAATCGGATCAAGGATCAAATTTTACCTCAAGGTTATTCAAAGAAGTTATGGATCGCTTAGGCAGAAAAAAGTTACATCAACTGCGTACCATCCAGAATCGCAGAGAGCGTTAGAAAGGTGGCATCAGACATTAAAGACAATGTTGAGGGCTTATTGTCAAGATTATCCAGGGGATTGGGATAAAGGAATTCCATTCGTACTGCTTGCAATTAGGGATGCACCTAATGAGTCAACCAAATTCAGTCCCTTTGAACAAATTTTTGGTCTATGAGGTAAGAGGACCAAATAAATTGATTAAGGAAAAATTGGTGAGTGAGCAGTCGGAACTTACATTATTGGATTCCGTGTCAAATTTTAGAGAATGATTAAATAGAGCAGGTGAATTGGCTAGACAACATTTAAAGGTTGCACAAAATGTGATGAAATGGGAAGCGGACAAGAAAGCAAAAGTTCGTAGTTTTGCCAGTGGCGATAAAGTTTTAGTATTGTGACCAGTGGCAGGTGAACCTTTAAAAGCAAAGTTTTGTGGACCATATCAGATTGAAAGGAAATTAAGTGAGGTGAATTATGTGGTAAGAACGCCAGATAGAAGGAAAACTCACCGAGTGTGTCATGTGAATATGCTTAAAAGCTACTTTGAAAGGGAAGAAGAGCAAAAGGAGGAGGTTTTAATGATTCTAACTCAAAGTGAAGAACCAAATCCAGATGACTTTGAATTTGGCATCCCTCAAATTAAATTATTGGAAAACCAGGATGTTCTTAAAAATTGGGATAAATTGTTGAGTTACCTTCCAGAGGAAAAACGTACTGACCTGAACGAAAAAAAAGAAAAAAATATCACTTATTGCCACAAGTAGGCTTCAAATGAATTTACTGTGAAAAGCCCCTAGTCGCCACATTCCAATGCCTGTTCAGGGAGGCTGGTACAGGAATTGAACCATGCTGCTGGCCTGCCATGTTCTGCTCTCAAAGCCAGTGATTTAGCCCTGTGCTAAAGAGTTATTGATATCACATGGGCAAGTTTGTGGAGATAAGTTACTAAAATGGCTATACATTATGTAGATGTGGGAAATGCTGTTCTAATTAAACAACATCCATATAGAGTTAACCCTTTACAATTGGCACAGGTTAACAAGGAAATTGAAAGTATGCTTAAAAATGGCATAATTGAAGTGGGTTGCAGCCAATGGAGCTCACCCATAGTGATGGTACCGAAAACGATACTCTCCCTTATTTCCTTAGATATCCACAGTCGATTTTCCCTCTTTTTACCGTCCTTCCAATTTGTTGGTATAAACCTTTGCTGAGCACTGTGAAAAATCACTTGGAATGTTCTCCACTGTTCCTCAACTGTTTCACTATAAAGTCTTTGCTCCCAGTCTACCTTAGCTAGTTCTTCTCTCATCCCATTGTAATCTCCTTTGTTTAAGCATAAAACACTATTGCTTGATTTTACCTTCTCACCCTCCATCTGTTATTTAAATTTCACCATATTGTGATCGCTCCTTCCGAGAGGATCCCTAACTATGAGATCCTGAATCAATCCTGTCTCATTACACAGGACCAGATCTAGGATTGCTTGTTCCCTCGTAGGTTCCATTACATACTGTTCTAGGAAACTATCGCGGATACATTCTGTAAACTCCTCCTCAAGGCTGCCTTGACCGACCTGGTTAAACCAATCAACATGTAGATTAAAATCCCCCATGATAACTGCTGTACCATTTCTACATGCATCTGTTATTTCTTTGTTTATTGCCTGCCCCACCATAATGTTACTATTTGGTGGCCTATGTATTACTCCTATCAGTGACTTTTTCGCCTTACTGTTCCTGATTTCCACCCAAATTGATTCAACCTTATCCTCCATAGCACCGATGTCATCCCTTACTGTTGCCCGGATGTCATCCTTAAATAACAGAGCTACACCACCTCCCTTACCATCCACTCTGTCCTTCCGAAAAGTTTGATACCCTTGGATATTTAACTCCCAGTCGTGACCATCCTTTAACCATGTTTCAGTAATGGCCACTAAATCATAGTCATTCACGATGATTTGCGCCATCAACTCATTTACCTTATTCCGAATACTACGAGCATTCAGGTAAAGTACACTTATGTTGGCATTTTTACCTCTGTTCTGAATCTTAACACCTCGATCAGTAACCTCTCCTAAGTTATATTTCCTCTTAACCTTTCTCCTAATTTTTCTTGTCGTTGAACCCATATCTTCCTGTAACAACCTGCCGCGTCGCTTACCATTAATGTTTTCACTTCCCGTTTTATTTCTTTTAGTATTCCTGGTCCTATTCACTGAGCTCCCCTCAGTCACTGTACCTTGTACTGTCGCCATTTTTGATTTTTGACTATGGCTTCTCTGCCCTACACTTTCCCCCTTACTGCCTTTTATTTCTGTCCCTGTTTTACTACCTTCCAACTTCCTGCATCGGTTCCCATCCCCCTGCCACATTAGTTTAAACTCTCCCCAACAGCTCTAGCAAACATCCCCCCTAGGATATCGGTTCCAGTCCTGCCCAGGTGCAGACCGTCCGGTTTGAATGACTATTTAACCTATGAGAGATTTGATTGCGAAAGAAGAAATGTTGGACACCAGGAAACTGTCCCGCTCTTCATTAAAAATGCCATTATTTATCATCTACCTATTCATGGAGTCAAAGACCTCAGTTATCAGCATCTCCAACAATGCTGCATTGATCAGTAGTGCACTGAAGTTTCAGCCTAGGTCATGTACTCAAGTCCTGGAGAGGTGTTTGATCTCATTACATCTTGACTATCAGCTAGGTGTGGTAACACTGAGTTAAGCTGGCATTATCTGCCTCACGGCACTG
This sequence comes from Scyliorhinus torazame, assembly GCF_047496885.1. Lineage (NCBI taxonomy): Eukaryota > Metazoa > Chordata > Chondrichthyes > Carcharhiniformes > Scyliorhinidae > Scyliorhinus > Scyliorhinus torazame. The sequence continues at coordinate 283,448,808 of NC_092709.1, forward strand.
AGGACCCGGGTTCGATCCCGGCCCTGGGTCACTCTCCGTGTGGAGTTTGCACATTCTCCCCGTGTTTGCGTGGGTCTCACCCCTACAACCCAAAGATGTGCAGGGCAGGTGGATTGGCCAAGCTAAATTGCCCCTTAATTGGAAAAAAAAATTGGGTACTCTAAATTTATTTTTTAAAAGCTGGCATTATTTCAGCCACGTTCTGTCTCTTGTGAAAGATGCACGTTTAACCATGTTTATGCACATTGGCATGAGTCAATGTCTCAAGTGTACTGTTTGCATGTGAAATACTCACATTTAAATTTTAGATAATAGTGTGGTCATTTTAAAATCATACCGATTTTAGTGTAAACCAGACCCTTATCCCAATTGTTTTCTCACTGCATCCCACCAACCTCTAGCAGAATAGTGATGGCCAGTCTTGCCGAGTGGGAGGATGTCTTCCATGCATATAAAAACAGTAAATGGCCCAAGTGGGTACAGTGGGCAAAACCCCAAAACTGGATCTGGGATCCGAAGGAGAATATTGCTGGAGTCATACTCTGGCACAGCTCTTCCGTCTTTCTTTGGGGTTGTTGCTGGTGATGGCCATTGTTGTGGTAATTTGTCATAGATTTAATCAAATTAAAGAAGACAAGGAAAGTCAAATAATAAGATTACAGGGGGAGCCTCACGAATGCCTGATTCCTGCAGTTAATGACCCCAAGGGCCATTTCTGCCTAAACAAATGGGGTGAGAAAGCAGGGGAGCCAGACAGATTCAGAACAGCTTAAAGATTTATGTTGATGGATCCTCCATAGTGGAGGACATTAACAGGAAAACAGGATGTGGCATCTATGTGGAAGACCACAAAGGCAAACCCCTGAGGGAGATAGCCCTAAAATGTCCTGCACCCATGAGTGCCTAGGCTGCAGAGCTAGAAGCAATAGCTTACGTAATCAGCCGCCCCGACCTGTTTCCCAGGCCAGCAGACGTACATTCAGATAGTATGTATGTCTGCAACAGTTTTACGGATTTTATGTCCATATGGGCAGTAAGGGGATTTATCTCGGCAGATGGAAAGCCTCTGCCATCAGCCCCACTATTGAGATTCATTTTCCAGACCACCCAAGGCAGAGAGTACGGAATAATAAAAGTCAAGGCTCACCACCGCACCTCCCCATTTGGGAATGTAAAAGTGGATGGATTAGCCAAACAAGGTGCCCGGGAGCGAGAATTTTGGCAACCACTTGTCACTGAACGCATTGAAGCTGTTAGTGTCAGTCAGACCAAGGTCGAAGGCCTGAAATAGGTCCAAAACAGCGACCAGGCCCCCAAATACGCTGGACCCTATCCGGTGACAGATAAAGTCAGCCCCTCTGTATACAAGGTATTGGTGGGCCCCAAAAAAGCCGGATAGTATACCAACCAGATGAAGGTATTTGGCTCGCAGCAGAACTTCCACCAACTCCACACCACGTCAGACTAGCAGGGATCTTCGAGCCCCCAGAACCATTTAACCCACACCTTGTACTCCAGGCCCCAAACCTCCACCCTATACCTCCGGAATCGATTCCGGCCCGCCCGGCCCCAGCTCCGATTCACCGGGCATCTGGAAGAAGACCTCGTCTCAGGGGACCTCCGCTAAAAGGACTCCGGGGAACCAGAAAAGGTCACCTCTTATGGTATCCATGGTACCAAGACCCACAGAACCGCCTGACCCAGTGCTCACCACCAGAGGTGGTAATGCAGCGGGTACCCGGCAGCCAAAGCCCGCCCACGTAGGTTCCCTCCGCTGAGGAGAAATCAGGACTTCACGGTCCAAATTGTAAATAGCATTATCCGTTCACTCCACGCATCACCCAATTGGAAAGAGCTTTTATCCGCCCACATTGTATTGTTTCCATGATCCCTCGACACACCACAGTTTGATTGTGGAATGAAAAAAAATTATAATGTTACTGATTACTGACCCTTCGAATGACTATTGGGCCTTTGTTATTCATGAACTTCTTTCTTTATTTAAAAAAAACAAAATGGTCATACGACATTCTAGTAAATAAAAGGGAAAAGAGAATCAGATATTGATAAGAATTAACAGGTATTACCTTGATCTCCCCAGAACTGCATTGTGTCACACCTGGGTGTTACAGGACCCCTACTTATGGCAGTCTATCCCATCATCCAAATTCACCCGATGGAAGAAGGGATTCCTACAATACCTGGACTCGACAATCAAGAATCTTGAGATATTGTTTCTTCATTGGTTTTTTCAATTTGTTATTATTATTGTGGGTTAGAGATGATACTGTAAAACCCGGATTCAGGGTACTTGAGATGGTTTGGTAAGGATTGAGTGGTCCGGTTCACTGACACTCACTAGATCAAGAGGAAGGAATGTGGTCATTTTAAAATCATACTGCAGTCAAACCTCAGGAAGTCTGTTGTTCATAGCCCAGATCGAACCAGACTTTCCGTCACCGAGTGTATCTACTGCTGCCTTATATGGAAACAGGACATGCGCGTCCACACCACCAGAGATGGGACACCTGGGGCGGGCTCAGGTGGCCTGCCAAACAGTCATCAACCAGACCATTGGCTGCTGGGACCCCTTTTCCGAGACCTCATTGTCCGGAAGCCAGAGGAGTTTCTGGAAAAGCAAGTGGAGGGCGTATAAAAGTAGGCATCTCAGAGACATCAGTGGCAGAAGGATCAGAGCAAGCGGAAGAAGCAAAAGAGCAAGCAGAGCAAGCAAACGAGGCAGAAGGTGCAGAAAACAAGCAGAAGGGCAGAAGACAAGCAAAGACTCGAAGCAAAGACTCGAAGCAATGACTCGATGTGTGAGGTGACCTTGACCAGACCAGAAGGAAGCAAGCAAGCAAGAAACAACCAGCAAGAATCACCTTTGCAAAGAGGAACCAGAGAGACACAGGGATTGGATCTACAACTTATCAGACCACCTTTGTGGTAGTATAGTCGAATCCTGGGTGTTTCTTGTATGTATAATGGGTAATTTACAGGTTAACTATATTTAATAAAGTGTGCTGCATTATATCCATGTCCGTACTTTGTTCTACTCATAAATAAAGATATCTGGATAGACTTTAATTAAGGAGCTGGTTGAAGTATCTGAATCGGACAGATACAATAATAATAAGAACTCTGGATCCAGCCAGAGAAATGATAATCAATTCTACAATAAACAGTCCATTATTCCTCCTTTTGCATAAAATTAAATGCCCATCATCATGGAAAATTCACCCAGAAAAACCTTTGGTAGCACCTTACAAATGGTGCACTTTTGGAAGGTACAGACAAGAATTCATCTGACTGTAACAGACATTGTTGCTTATCATCCGTTTCTGAGTGGCTTTAATTATTGTAACTCTAGAAACTAATGTGATATGGGTTAAGATTTTATTTTTAGAATTCATAATGTAGCAGAAACCCAAAAGGTGAATGATTATAAAACACCAAAATAGTAAAATTATGATCATTATATTGGAAGACCTCCCCTAACAATGCGTATTTACATTAAAAACATCAAAACATAATCTGCTGTGTGAAAATCATTTAGTTAATGTTCAGATGTACAAGAACATTTGATTATTTTAAAACAAAAGCAGTTTTGTCTGGCATTTGGTACAGCTAAACACTTGGAGAAAAAAACATAATAGTCTCTTTAGATTTATTTCTGGCAGGATTGATATTATGTATTCAACTTGGGGTTTCATCCCTCGGGTTCATCAATTGCAGAAGATAATCCACCATCTGTCAAAAAAAGAAACATTGTCCATTAGCACAAGACTTGTAATTTTAAAATGTTAATTAATTGACGACTGCTTGAAAGCAACAAGATGAATATCTTATTATTTGGTCCTTCTAACCCTAATTGTTCAGTTACCAATCTATCAAAAAGAAGGCACAAAGAGCAATGATTGACTCTTCTACAACCTCCAGTCACACATCAACTCTTTTCAGATTTCTGGCAAGAGGGAGAGACGAGTAACTACATAGTGAACCCCGCCACCTCTTGGCCAAACAGAAATTTACACAGGTTACCCAATACAGCAAAGAAGCAATATTGTAACCTGAATCTCTGCCTGTAAAAATCAATCAATCAAATGACAAGAATAGAAAAGTTAATGGAAATTGAGAATTTAAAGAAATTGCAAAAACTGAAATGGCCCTCACAATGGGCGATAGCTTGAAATTGGTAGTATTCAGAGAGCCAGAATGAATTGTTTCAGTTCTCAAACATGTATTGATGCTAAGAAGCCTATTGTACCTACGTACATCACCTACAACCGTAAAACAACAAAGCTATACAATGGAGTTGCAAAATATGTATTAAATATAACAATTCAATTAAAAGTTTCCAGCACCTGTCATATTTTGCTTATTTAATCTTCATCTGATTCCCGCCACTTGCCCATGCCCGATTTTAATCGCTCAACCATTGGTGACTGCACCTATAGTTGCCCAGGTCTTAAGCTCTGGAGTTCCATCCCTACACCTCTCCACCTCACTTTCCCCCTTTAAGACATTCCTTTGACCAAGCTTTTGGGCGTCTGACCTGATATCTCCTGTTGCAGCTTGGTGTTGTATTTTCTAAGATAATGCTCCCATTAACTGCCTTTGTATCTTTTGTTACAATATAGGCGCTATATAAATGTAAGCTGTTAGCGGCCTACCATTACCATTAGACAAACGGCTTTCATATCATGACAACACATGTGTAGTTAGAAAGAGTTTGTGGGGAGTCTGCGAATGTGCATGGTCAAATTTGAAAGCAGTTCTCAAGATACGTCAACAGAAAAGATCTGGAAGGGTACTGGGGCCATTGAGAACAAAGTGGGGGCAAGTGGGTGGAAGGTGGGAGAAGCTGTCCAGCTAGGAAAGAAATACTGAAAAATAACTTACCTCAAAGTGGAAAAGCAGCATATCTCCCCCAGCATGATTATCACAGTTCATTCCACAGCACGTACCAATGGCCAAAGCCTGCGACTGCAGGCGGGCTGCAGGCATTTTATCTTCTCATACATGCTCTCATTAAAGCGCCAAAAATATTTTTCTCTGATTTTTCACCTGTCAGGATATTGCATGTCAGGGTGAGAGCATAGGAGGGAAGTAATTGAAGGTGGATATGTTGATACGGGTGTAAATTGTACTACGCTGTGATATGACAGGCTCAATGGGCCATTGATTTTCACTTTCTGTTTTTTTCCATTACATATGTTTTAAAATGTAAAGCAGATTAAGCAGCATAACAATGTCATCAAACTAACGACAGCCTTTTTAAAGGGAAGACATCCCAAATTTGACCCTGCTGTCTAATAAAATAAAGATTTTTGTTGGCTTGTAATGATTACGAACAAAGGTAACAATTATTTAGACCAGATATTAAAGGGGCGGCATGTGGCGCAGTGGTTAGCACTGGGACTGTGGCGCTGAGGACCCGGGTTCGAATCCTGGCCCTGGGTCACTGTCCGAGTGGAGTTTGCACATTCTCCCCATGTCTGCGTGGGTTTCACCCCCACAACCCAAAGATGTGCAGGTTAGGTGGACTGGCCACACTAAATTGTCCCTTAATTTTAGAAAAAATAATTGGGTACTCTAAATTTATTTTTAAAAAAGAAATTCCTATTAAAGCGCCAAAAATATTTTTCTCTGAATTTTCACCTGTCAGGATATTGCATGTCAGGGTGAGAGCATAGGAGGGAAGTAATTGAAGGTGGACATGTTGGTACGGGTGTAAATTGTACTACGCTGTGATATGACAAGCTCAATGGGCCATTGATTTTCACTTCTGTTTTTTTTCGTGACATATGTTTTAAAATGTAAAGCAGATTAAGCAGCATAACAATGTCATCAAACTAACGACAGCCTTTTTAAAGGGAAGACATCCCAAATTTGACCCTGCTGTCTACTAAAATACTGATAAATGATACTGATTGTTCATGGTAAAGACAGTTAACACGATTCTGCAAATCAAGTTCAAGAAAGCTCTGCATTTTAACAGCAGTTGAATAGTCTGTGACATTATACAAATGCACAGCATGTGAAGAGTTAATGTTATGTTAAGCCTAGCCACTAGAGGGAGCTAAGGGACAGTACTGTAAATTGCACTGGCTCTTAAGCTAAGGGGAGGAGATTAGACTGGAGCTGACAAAGGTAAGATTCATAGTGTATTGCAGACTTAGTTAAGATATAATAGTTATAATTAATAGATAGTGATAGTGTTAGTGAGTATAGTTTAATTCTTAAATGCATGTTTGCCAGTCAGAATAAGTGTTGAACTCAAATTTAGTAGTGTTAATAAAATTAGTTTAGTTCTTCAAAAGAGCTTTGTGTATCTTTGTGATCACTACGCCTTCCATCCTGGAAACCCCTCACAAAGATCACCACACTGTCTACAACTGCTGGAAGAGTTCCACAGGAATATAAAGTGAATAAAACTTGACTGCTTTTATTCCAGGATCATCTTTTAAGAGAAAGATTAAAAGTTGTGCTATAGTGACTGTTGTTTCTGTGTTTCTGCCTTATTCCCAGCATCTTTAGCTATGTTCAGTCACATCTCTTTAAAGTCAGAGGTGGAGCAATAAATCAACCTTATGTAATCTACTTGTCTTTTGATTTTGGACTGGATTGAGTACATAAATGTGTGTCAGGTTTCTGTTGAAGTAGGTCAACTAGTTGGATAAAGATTTGCAGAAAACCAAAATAACTTATTGTGGCAAACAAGCTTAGCTATCTTGAGGATTCTCACTCAACTAGCCTGTCCCACTTTATTCACCAATGTAGCTTACATGTCAAGTCAAAGAATTAAATGCTTCTAACTAAAGGCAGCTTATTTGTGTCACAAGTAGGCATACATTAACACTGCAATGAAGTTACTATGAAAATCCCCTAGTCGTCACATTCTTGCGCCTGCTCGGGTACACTGAGGGAGAATTCAGAATGCCCAAATTACTAACAGCACGACTTTCGGGACTTGTAGGAGGAAACCGGAGCACACGGAGAAAGCCCACGCAGACACGGGGAGAACGTGCAGACACCCCACAGACAGTGACACAAGCCAGGAATTGAACCCAGGTCCCTGGCGATGTGGAGCAACAGTGCTAACCACTGTGCTTCTGTGCTGCTAGGTACTCTAGTAGAGCTGGATGGTTCAGATCATAGTCAATCTGGATTTACTGACTAGTTCTTCATTATGTTCATAATGTAAGCAAAAAGAGCAAGATTGTTTTGTGAAGACGTTGGGCAGGATTTTACATGCTCCAAACCCCCCGCCCCCCCCGGGCGTGTTTTGCGATAGCGGAGACAGCCTGCCATTGGCTGGGGCGGGATCTTTAGTGTCACCACTGTCAACAGGATTTTCCATTGTTCACACCCTCCACTGCTGGGGAGCCAGTGATGGGGTGGCACCCTCGACGGGACTGGAAGATCCCACCCATCTGTGGAACACACTGCTTAGAAGCTGCAAAAATGTAGACATTTATTTGTCATGACTCATTATGGAAATCGGCATATCTTTCAACACCCAAAATAATATATTCCACAAATTCAGGTTACCAATGAGATCAGATTTATAAAGGCATTGATCAGACTTAGAGCCAGGCTTGAAGGATGTGAAAAAGTTGGATTGCACAGATACTTTGAGAAATTCAGACAAAAAGGTGGGGAAGTATGTCTTCAGATTAATTTGCTTAGCTGGCCTTGCCTATATTCGACTCCAGTTCCAGAACATAGAACACGGAACATAGAACAGGACAGCCCAGTACACGCCCTTCAGCCCACGATGTTGTGCCGACCATTTATCCTAATCTAAGATCAACCTAACCGACACCCCTTCAATTTACTGCTGTCCATGTGCCTGTCCAAGAGTCGCTTAAATGTCTCTAATGACTCAGACTCCACCACTTCCGCTGGCAGTGCATTCCACGCACCCACCACTCTCTGTGTAAAGAACCGACCTCTGCCATCTCCCCTGTACCTTCCTCCAATCACCTTAAAACTATGTCCCCTCATGACAGCCATTTCCGCCCTGGGGAAAAGTCTCTGGTTCGCCACTCCATCCATGCCTCTCATCACCTTGTACACCTCTCTTTTGTCTTCGCTCCAGTGAGAAAAGCCATAGCTCCCTCAACCTTTCTTCATAAGACATGCCCTCCAGTCCAGGCAGCATGATGGTAAATCTCCTCTGCACCCTCTCCAAAGCATCCATATCCTTCCTATAATGAGGCGACCAGAACTGGACACAATATTCCAAGTGTGATTGAACCAGGTGTCATGATATTCAAACACACACATCTTGATAGACACACCAACAGACAAATCAGCACACACAACACGACAACCAATCACAGACAAGGACAGAGACAGTATAAGGGAAGAAACACGACACCTGGTGGCCAGTCCATCTAGAGACCAGGACAAGGACAGGACCTGATTAACAACACACTCACGGAGTCACCACGTGCAGAGTATCAAGACAGAACTGTAAATAGCATGTTAGAATAAAACAGCGTTGTACCAAATGCAACCATGTTGGCTCATCTGTACATCAGAACACCCAACACCACATGGTACCTAGTGAGTTGATCGATACCTGCCGGCACAGCTGCCATCCTGAGCCATGGACATCACCAACAAACCGCAGCCGTTGCAAGTCGCTGGGAACCTGGGCACCAATTGGAAGCTCTTCAAGCAACGATTTGAACTGTACATGCGAGCCAACGAAAAACAGAGTGCCTCGGACAAAATAAAGATTGCGATGCTCCTCACTACCGCAGGTCAGCACGCCATTGAGGTATACAACTCATTGGTGTTGGCGGAAGGCGAGAACCAATCCAAGTATGACACGGTCCTCCTCAAGCTCGACCAGCACTTCAACGTTGAGGTAAATGAAAGCTTTGAGAGGTATATCTTTCAGCAACGCCTGCAAGGTAAGGATGAGCTCTTTCAACCCTTTCTGACGCACCTCCGCATACTCGCGCAGTCCTGCGGTTACGGCACCACCTCAGAATCCATGATCCGGGACCAGATCGTTTTTGGCGTTGCCTCCAGTGGCCTACGCCAGCAGCTTCTTAAAATTAAAGGCCTGACCTTAGCATCTGCGGTGGAAGCCTGTGTCCTCCATGAAAATGCGACCAGCCGCTTTGCCCAATTTCAGGCGACCGAATCGGCACAGAGGGGGTCCCTAGCGATCGAATCGGCAAGCCAGGCCGCCCACGAGGCCGAACGCATCCAGGCAATAGAGTATCTCCCGGCCCGCGGCCCGGATGAGGGCGGCCGTTTTGCGCGCTTTTCGAGGTCTCCTGCGCTTGTGCACGCCAAAACCAACGGCAACATCGAGGGACGCACTGCGCAGGCGCGCCCGATGCAAGACCGAACTGCGCATGCGCAGTGGCGTAACGAATGCCGTGACGTCATGACGTGCGGCAACTGTGGAGCTGCACATTTAAAAGGGCAATGTCCTACAAAAAAGCGACAATGCCTACGCTGTGGCAAGATGGTCCACTACGCTGCCTACTGTCGAGCGGTTCAACCGATGGATCCTACACATCTCCGACAACCTCGCAGACACGTAAGGACCGTCCAGCCCACACATCAGGACATCCAGCCCAATGACACAGATGACCAAGATGCCTTCCGGGTTGCGGTCAATGATGTGAACAGGGTCAACACCATCAATCCGGCAGATGAATGGAGTGCCACCCTGACGGTCAACCCAAATTCGTCGCACACCTACTAGATTGGACTTATGAGACTGTTCACACGTTAAAGTTTAGAAACTATTGTATTGTAACATGTACTGTTTTATCATTCCAGATCTCGTTTGACCGGACCAAACTTCAAAGTTTTTTTCTTCTTGTTTTGTTATGGTACAACCTCGTTAGCATGACACACCCGACATTGCCCCATGTATATAGTTACGCCACATGTACATGCTGTAAATATCACGCACACACACTTTTAGCTGCACTCAGGACACATTCATATTTATAACCACGTAGGCACATAATCTTGTAAAAAAGGGGGGATGTCATGATATTCAAACACACACATCATGATAGACACACCAACAGACACATCAGCACACACAACACGACAACCAATCACAGACAAGGACAGAGACAGTATAAGAGAAGAAACACGACACCTGGTGGCCAGTCCATCTAGAGACCAGGACAAGGACAGGACCTGATTAACAACACACTCAGGGAGTCACCACGTGCAGAGTATCAAGACAGAACTGTAAATAGCATGTTAGAATAAAACAGCGTTGTACCAAATGCAACCATGTTGGCTCATCTGTACGTCAGAACACCCAACACCACACCAGGGGTTTATAAAGCTGCAGCAAAACCTTGCGGCTCTTAAACTCAATCCCCCTGTTAATGAAAGCCAAGACACCATACGCCTTCTTAACAACCCCATCAACCTGGGTGGCAACTTTGAGGGATCTATGTTCGTGGACCCCAAGATCCTTCTGTTCCTCCACACTTCCAAGAATCCTGCCTTTAACCCTGTATTCAGTGTTCAAATTCGACCTTCCAAAATGAATCACTTCACATTTATCTAGGTTGAGCTCCATCTACCACTTCTCAGCCCAGCTCTGCATCCTGTCAATGTCCTGTTGCAATCTGCAACACCACTGGTCACCGACCTCATAGGAGCGAGTCTGTTGATTACAAAAATGATGCACCCAGGCCATACAGCATAGCAATAGGCCCTTCGGCCCATCATGGCCATGCTGACCATCAAATACCAATCTATACTCATGCCGTTTACCAGCACTTGGTCCATAGCCTACCATACCTTGGCAATTTAAGTGCTCATCCAGATGCTTCTTAAATGTTGCAAGAGTACCTGCCTCCACCTCCCTCTCAGGCAGCGCGTTCCACCACCCACTGGGTGAAAATATGTTCCCTTACGTCCCCTCTAAAACACTTACTCCTCACCTTAAGCTTATGCTGTCTGGTCTTAGATACTTCTTCCATGGGGAAAAGATTCTTATGATCTACCCTAAATATGCCTCTCATAATTTTGGATACCTCTATCAGATCCCCCCTCAGCCTCCTCTGCTCCAGAGAAAACAAACACAGCCTATCCAGTCTCTCTTCATAGCTGAAATTTTCCATCCTCGGCAACATGCTGGTGAATCTCCTCTGTCCTCCTTCTAGTACAATACGTCCTTCTGATGGTGTGGTGACCAGACTGCACACAATACTCCCATCTGTGGATACACACTTTTAGGGAATGAATCTGTTACAAATGTTCAAGGTTTTACAGGATTATCATGCTTGGGACTGGGTCTTTAATTTAAGGCAAACTGGCGGAATAAATGGGATTCTGGGCTGAATAATATGGGGGGGTAGACAACATACTCCCCCCTCCCCCCACAGAAGTCACATTGGCGTGGGTCTGTGATCCGCTCCGCATTATGGGACTTGGCCCCTCATTTGGTGTGGAAGTCCTGCCCTCCAGAACAACTGGCCAATGGGATTGTCTGGCATTTCCATCAGGCTGGGCAGCAACAGGAAGTTATCACTGGCTGCTAACAGAACTGCTGGTGAAGAGACAACCCCAATGTCATGGATTCACAGAGCACGGTCTTGGGCCAAAAGGGTTTGGGTGGTTAGAGAGAGGATCAGTATGTTTCAGGAAGAGAGCAAATAGGAAGAAAAGTCGGGGATTCAAAGTTATTTAACTAGAACAGGAAAGAGGAGCTAAGAATGACTTTGGACTGCTTCCTGGAGAATGAAGTGTTCACTTAAGGGATGAAGTATAGTATAGCCATGGAGGAAGGCTTTTCAGTCATTTTAAAGGTTAAATGGGGGATCTTTTCCATAGCTTACAGTATAGGTTGCCAACTGAAATAATGTTTAGTCAATGTTCCTTTTAGTTTGTGGCTTACATGAGAAGTCTTAAAACTTGAACTCTTGTGGTGCAATCCCTTTGGCCATTCAGTGGAAGTTCAGGTTTATTGTTAAAGTTATCAGTCTCTACAGGGATCGGAACAAGTGCCTGGCGATGTTATCCTGTTCCTCTGCGATACGTTTGTCAAAAGAAGCACAAAAATTTTCAAGGGAGCCTCTGTGCAACCGCTGTGGAAAATCATCCCCTTGAACTTCTGCAATGTTATCTAGCAAGTAGTTAGATCATCAAAGGATGATGCACAGAACACTATCTCCATAGATCACTTTTCATTCTTGAGAGATACATATGTCCAAAAATGATTTTCAGTTTGTGAAAGTTTGCTATCACATGCTTGGAATAAACAGCCTATGTAACAGCGCTGTAATTGATATTCCACCTCACAGTAATAGATATTAAACCTCTCAGAAATTGTCAGAAACTGCAACATCTGTAAGGGGTAAAAGATTGCCACAAAAACCATGAGGTTTGTGAAATGTAATGTTAATTTATCATTCTTAAGCATAAATGATTGTCAGTTTGTCAACAGATATCACCACTCATGTTGAAGCCACAGATTCTTACTCAAACAACATTGCAGGTTTGGAACCATCTCCCATTGATACACTAAAAGCTGAATCCAACTCCTGGTGAATGATTGTAATGATTGTGTACAAGCTTAACTCCAGATCCTCACCATTACCAATTCCAAAGTAAATTACATCTTAAATGACCGTTTTACGACAACGTATACATGAATGGCGACTTTAACATTAGTAAAAAGTCCCAATGTTCTTAACTACCTCTTGTGATCAAACAACATTTGACTCAGAGCCCCTCCAGTAGATATTAGAGCAGATGATCAATCATGTGCTCAAAAAACATTTGTTTCAAGGAATGTCTTAATGAAGGAAAGAGTAGTGAGATGGAGAGTTATAGGGAGGGAATTCCAGAGGTGAGGGACTTGGCAGCTGAAAATACAGCCACCAAGGGCGGAGCAATTAAAACTGAGAATGCCCAAGAGCCTAGAGTTGCAGGAACTCAGATGTCTCGATGAATTGTAGGGCTAGAGAAGAATTCAGACAGAGAGGGGCAAGACCATGGAAGGATTTGAAAACAAGAATGAGAATTTTAAAATCAAGGCATTGTTTGATCAGGAGTCAATGGAGTTCAGTGAGCACAGGTGTGATGATCGTATGGGTGTAATGATGCACTTTCACAGCCTTCATTAGAAACACGAAAGGATTTTGAATAAGAATTGTACAGCATGGCTGCATCTAGTTCCCTACATGTCTCTAGACTAAAATAGTTCCAACCCCTGGGGTGATTACACCTCTGAGTCCCAATTGCTCACACAAATCAGGTGACCCTTACTCTGCTGTGTTGCCCTTAAAGGGACAATCACCACAAAGCACCACATCCCCCCCCCCTTTAATTCCTTTAGACGATCTTCAATATCTAAGTTACTCAGTCCTTAATTCTAACTAAACATTATGTACATGAGTTGGACAACTGTAAATCAAGTCTTTGAGAGATTTTTTTGTTCATTGTAGAGCAGTCATTTTCAAAGTCAGGGTCGCGACCCGTGGGTGGGTCACTGGCGGGTGTTGGGAGCATCGTGGGGCCATCGGTCATGGCGTTCCCAGTCGTGGGAAGAAGTGCCCAACGGCTGGAACTGGTTTTAAAACTTACAGCCATGACCGGCTTTCAGAAGGTCGACCCTCCTGTGCCCCCTCAGCAGTGTGCAGGTCCGGAGCCAGTAAGGCAGACCGCCTCCTCCTGATGTCAGCGTGCTGACCCAGGAGCAGATTCTTTCAAAAAAAATGACCAAGTCTTCTCTCCAGAAGCAGTGGCAAGGAGCAGGTCATGCACCCTGTACACTGACGTCACATGCTCTGGGCACAAGACAGATTCCTACATTTTGAAGCTGCCAGCAGTGCTGACCTGAGCTCCAGGGCCTCTGGTGAACAACCCATGAAAAAGAAGCTGAAAATAGGAACAAAGAAGTATAAAGATGATTTCTTGTTGATTAATTGTACCACTTCAAATCAGTATACAAAGTTTGTGTGTGTTATATGCAGGGAAGTACTGGCAAATGAAAGATTAAAACCCTCAAATCTTCAAAGGCATTTCAAGACTAAACACGGCAAGTTCAAGGACAAACCTCTTTATTTTTTTCATTGGCAGCTATGAGGTCTTAAATCGTCAGCTGCAGTCCTTAGCAGAAATGTAACATTGAATGGCAACGCAAGTGAGAATGTGAGGACCAAGCAGGCTCACCTGTCGCAGTAAAGATAAGTAAAAATGGTGGGCCATGAAGTTCAGACAGCATGTGTTGCGAAGGTCAGCCAGCGTGGGTCCCAAAGGATGGGCGGTTGGACAAAAAAGTTTGATAAATACTGTCCTAGAGCACATAATTCTATAATCTGGGATGTTACCATAGGATCGACATTAACAGGAACTGTAATAACAGGGACCTCTTCTGGCACAGGCAGTTCATTACTATTTGCTACCACAGAGATATCAGTTATGTCTATAGCTGGTCGATCAGGTACGTCAGTGTTTACGGTTCAAAAACATTTCTTGATGGCAACACTGATTGCTGAAGCGTCTCCCTACTCCTGAAGTGACCCACATATTTACAAATGATCCGTAACTCCATGTCTACTTGGTGTGGTGATATGCATACACACATAAATGTATATAGTTGTGTAAATGTATAAAGTTGCATATCAGCACATGTAATCATAGTGCATGTGATTACCAGCGGGTGGCGTCAGGCATGCATCACGTGACTGAAGGAACCCGGGCAGTTGGTGGTACGACGTACAGCAGGATAGTCACACTCAGAATAGTTCCCTAGAAATGTAAGTATCTTTGTCTGCATATAAATCTATTAGTTATCTTTCCACGTGTTTGACAATAAATCATTGTTCTGGTTTAACACATACATGTTCTGTTGCATCTTCATCATCAGTGGAACCACAGAACATAACACGTTGTACAACCGGTCTGATCTTAGAGACAATGGCCGGGATTCTCCGCCGGCATGATTCTCCGTTATATCGGCACCTGGGGGTTTCCCGACAGCGTGGGGCTGCCCCACAATGGGAAAACCCATTGACCAGCCGGTGTAATGGAGAATCCCGCCGGCAGGTCGGGGCAGAAATGTGGTGTGGCGGGGCGGAGAATCCTGCCCAGGGATCCAACTTGATCCACTACCGAAGTTTTATATTATGACAACTTGTATATTATGTACTTAATATGGGTTTCTTATGACGAATGCTTGCACATATCATCATAATACATCACTGTATTACACCAAGGCTGGATTCTCCACCGCCTGTCCCAGATAGTGGAGTTCCTGATTCGACGGAGAATCCAGCGTCATCCAAAAAATGGGATCGGTGTGGTTCTGTTGCTCCCGTCCCCCGCTGGCGGCAGTATCGAGGTCCTGGCCCTGGCCAGAGAGAGGATGCAAATAGGTTTCATAAGCCAGCCCCCCACCAGAGACCCCCCCATTACAGAGACCCCTAACAGAAACACCCTCCCCCCCCCCCCCCCCATAAGAGAGCCCCCACCTGAGACCCACCCATTACAGAGCCTCCAACCACAGATCCCGGTAATGGGGGGTTCCAGTGAGACTCTCTTAAATGGGGGGGTCTCTGTGATGGGGGCCTTTGCAATGGGGGGGGTTCTCTGCAATGGGGTGGTCGCTGGTGGGGAATCGGGTCGTCCTCGTACTGTGGGGGGGGGGAAGGGGCCCAGCAAATCCTGGGGTGTGGGGAGAAAGAATTGAATTGCAGCAGAGAGGGGGCCCAGCCACTGGACCTCGTTCTTAGGCCACCCACAAAAAATGGCAGCCCAATAGCGAAATTCGGGAGGGAATCTGTCGCAATCCCCGCCATGCATACATTTGCATGACATGGGATAGTGAATCTCCTGTGCATTCCAGCTCCCAATGCGAGTGCAAATCAGAGGCGATTCATCTCCGGCAGGAGAATATAGGGGTAGATTCTCCGCCAGCGGGATTATCTGTTCCGCCAGCAGCGCATCCCCGCCCCCAAGTTTTCTGGGGGTGTGGGATGACCACAATGGAAAATTACATCAGCCAGTGACAGTGCACTGCCGAGGAACATTCAGCTGGGAGCTGGAGAATTCACCCCATAGTCTCCCAAATAGAGAATTCGGCCCCTTATATATTAATAGTTCTTTCACAATATTGGTCTATCACATAATCTCAGTTTGTTTCTCTGTCTGAATTACTGATTCTGCTGTCAAATTCAATGTTTATACCTCTTCACTTAATTTCTCATTGTCAAGCTTCCTTCTTCAGTCTCTTATTCTCCTGATTCAATTCTTCACTGGACTTGTTCTGATGTTCAAATTGATTTTCGTGGAGTTCAGCTTATTCTGCATTATCTCATTAATTTCTCCTTCTTAACTTTATTTTGTAAGTTTTGCAACCTTTTTCTTCAATGTTTGCTGTCAGTCATTTCAGCTTGTTGTTTTAATGTCTTCCCCAGAGCTTTAATTCTTTTTGCCGATTCTTCTTTGTGTTCAATAGTTCCTATTTTCTTTTGAAGTCTTTAATTTCTGTGTTTCCTTCAAGGGAAATCCATCACTGGACATATGCATTTTACAAATGGAACCTTCATTTCTACTTTTCTGAACTTCAGCATAACTCTTTTGGCTTTACTGAGGGTCAGGTCTGTATTCGACAAAGTGCTGACTTGTTTCCATTCTGCAATTCTCTCATTGCTCTACTTGTGGGGTCTTTAATAGCCCTTCTGGCATCTTTCAGTATCCTCCTTCTGTGTCTTTCATTGATCCCTTCGGGGGTCTTCAGTGACCACCTTATGGGATCTTTCATTGCCCTCCTTTATAAGTCTTTCAATTCCTTCCCTCTGGGATTCTTCCTTGTCCTTCTTCTGGGGTTTTTCATTGCCTGCCTTCTGGGGGTCTTTAATTGTCCTCCTTCTCGGGTCTTTCGTTGCCCTCCTGGTGGGGTCTTTAATTGCCCTCCTTGTGAGGTCTTTCATTGACCTCCCTCTGGGGTCTTTCATTGCCTTTTGTGGTCTTTCATTGTCTTCCTTGTGGGGTCTTTCATTGCCCTGCTTCTGAGATCTTTCATTGCCCTCTTTCTAGGTTTTCTATTGCTTCATTTCTGGGGTCTTTTTGCCTCTCCGTCGCGGTCTTCCATTGCCTCTTCCTTAAGGTCTTCATTTCCTCCTCTAATGTCTTCCATTGCTTCTTCTTTGAAGTCTTCTCTAATTTTCCTGTCCATGACTTTTCTCACTGGAGCGAAGAAGGAAGAGAGGTGATTTGATAGAGGTGTACAAGGTGATGAGAGGCATGGATAGAGTGGACAGCTAGAGACTTTTCCCAGGGCGGAAATGGCTGTCATGAGGTGATATAACTTTAAGGTGATTGGAGGAAGGTATAGGGGAGATGGCAGAGGTAGGTTCTTTACACAGAGAGAGATGGGTGTGTGGAATGCACTGCCAGCAGAGGTGGTGGAGTTAGAGTCATTAGGGACATTTAAGCGACTCTTGGACAGGCACATGGAAAGCAGTAAATTGAAGGGGTGCAGGTTAGGTTGATCTTCGATTAGGATAAATGGTCGGCACAACATCATGGGCTGAAGGGCCTGTACTGTGCTGTCCTGTTCTATGTTCTATAACTGTTTGTTCCTTTTTGAGTTTGCCACTTTAAGTGTATTGCCACTTTAAATGTATTACCTCTTTAAGGGTATTGCTGCTTTAAGACTGTAGTAATCTTTTTTAACCCCTCACAGGCTGTAGCTGCTTGGATACAGATGGCTTCCCTTTGCAGGTGTATTTTGCAACACGTATCAATGCAGGTATAGAGTGTCTTGGGTTGTTTCTTTTTTGTTTAGTCTTAAAGCTGCAGCCCTGTTTCTTAGTGCCACCATTTTGTTAAGCTTTTGTACTTGTTTAACTGCATCAATTCTTTACCTTTCATCCAAGTTCCTTGTTTTTAAATTTGAAGACATAGCTCTTGTAGCTGCCAACTCCACATAATAATAATCTTTATTAGTGTCACAAGTAGGCTTACATTAACACTGCAATGAAGTTACTGTGAAAATCCCCCAGTCACCACACCCGGCACCTGTTTGGGTACACAGAGGGATAATTCAGAATGTCCAATTCACCTAACAAGCACGTCTTTTGGGACTTGTGGGAGGAAACTGGAGCGCCCGGAGGAAACCCACACAGACATGGGGAGAACGTGCAGACTCCTCACAGACAGTGACCCAAGACAGGAATCAAACTTGGGTCCCTGGCGCTGTGAAACAACAGTGCTAACCACTGTGCTACCGTTCCGCCCATGATCGTCTTGTCATTTCTTTTTACTCTACCTTTCTTTTTTTTTAAATGTTGGACTCTGCCAGCCAATTTTACAGGTTTGCTTTTCTATGTCTGTCTTTCAGTTTCTTTAATGCATTGAGCATCTTGTAACTGTCCATCTTTTCTGGTTCAACATTACTCAGGGCAATACCTCAATATCTTAAACGGGTCTTGTCACCCAAAGAGAGACATTCTGGTGAGGACTTTTTTTCAGATTTCGATTAAAACAGGATACTCACAGGTGTCAGGCCAGAGGCAGTGTCAGGATAATTTTATCCTCAGTGCCAAATGTAATGACGCACTTTAACAGACTTCATTAGAAACACAAAAAGTTTTATTAATAAGAAAAATTGTACAGCAGCTGCACGGCTGCACCTAGTCCACACATGTTTCTAACTTAAGTGAGCTTCACCCTCTGGGATGATTGCCCCCTCTGCATCCCAATTGGTCACCTAAGTCAGGTGACCTTTACTCTGCCTTGTTGTCCTTAAAGGGACCATTACCACAATGGAAGTCCTTAAAACTACTGTTTTTGAGCATGTGTTTGGTCATCCGCTCTAACAGAAATGGTTGATGAAGTAATGTGATATACATGGGTTTCCAAAAGGAATTTGATAAAATGTCACATAACAATCTTGCAGCAAAGTAAAAGTCCATGGAATTAAAAGAAAGTGGCAGCATGGCTATAACATTTGCTGAGTGACAGGAAACAGAGAGTTCTGTTGTTCTCCAAATCTTGGTATTTGACTTTTTATTTTTTTTAAATAATTTAGAGTACCCAATTAATTTTTTCCAATTAAGGGGCAATTTAGTGTGGCCAACCCACCTACCTTGCACATCTTTTGGGTTGTGGGGGCGAAACCCACGCAAACACAGGGAGAATGTGCAAACTCCTCATGGACAGTGACCCAGAGCCGAGATCGAACCTGGGACCTCGGCGCCGTGAGGCAGCAGTGCTAACCACTATGCAACCGTGCTGCCAGGACCACCCCTTTGATTGATCCATATTAATAACGTAGACTGTGCAGGACACAGTTTCAAAATTTGCAGCTGACACAGCTCTTGGAGGTAATCTGAATGGATGGACAAGTAGTAGATGAAATTTAATTCAGAGAAGTGTGAAGGGATTCCTTTTGGGAGGAAGAATGAGAAGAAGCATTAAAAAATAAAGGATTACATTCTAAAGTGAGTTTCAGAGCAGAGGGTCCAAGGCTACACATACACCCAATCTTTGAAGGCTGAGAAAGTGGTTGGTCAAGCATACGGGATGCTGGGTTTTATAAATAAGAGCACAGTAAACAAGGAAGTAATGGTGAAGCTTTATAAAACACTGGCTCGGCCATTAACTATCACACCTGATTCTGGACACCACACTTTAGAATTGATGGAGAAATGTTTTCTGCAGGAGTTTTTATTTTATTCGTTCATGGGACGTGGACATTGCAGGCTGGGCCAGTATTTATTACCCATCCCAAATTTCCCTTGAGGGGGCAGTTAAATATCAACCATCTTGCTGTGGATCTGGAGTCATGTGTACACCAGACCAGGCAGGGACAGCAGATCCTTGCCATCCCACCATAACTTTGACAATGTTAGCAGAAGCCCCAGTGTAATGGTGTAAGCAGTTCCACCAATCCGTCACTGGAATTACACAGGGAGGATACAAAATCAATGTTTTTATTGTTTATTTTTATTTGTACTCTTCCTCTTTTCAGAGGTGCAACCGCAAGCTCCTGGTGTTTACTGTATACCCTTTGTGATTTACTAAATAGATTCAAGTGTTTTCATGACTTATCATATCATAGAATTTGGAATCATAGAATTTACAGTGCAGAAGGAGGCCATTCAGCCCATTGAGTCTGCACCAGCTCTTGGAAAGAGCACCCTACCCAAGCCCATACCTCCACCCTATCCCCATAACTCAGTAACCCCACCCAACACTAAGGGCGGTTTTGGACACTAAGGACAATTTAGCATGGCCAATCTACCTAACCTGCACATCTTTGGACTGCGGGAGGAAACCAGAGCACCCGGAGGAATCCCACGCACACACGTGGACAACGTGCAGACTTCGCATAGTGTCCCAAGCCGGGAATCGAACCTGGGACCCTGGAGCTGTGAAGCAATTGTGCTAATCACTATGCTACCGTGCTACCCGTTAGCAGGGTAACAGTATTTAGTATGATTGAAGCTTGAATAGTCTCCTTTTTTTCATCTGATATGGACTTGACCGTTCCTATCTCAGTAACTACCTGCAGCCCTAAACACCTTTGTGATCCGCGATCAGCACTCCTCCAATTCTTGTCGCCTGCACATCTCTGATTTTAATCGCCCCATCGTTGGCTGCCATGCTTTCAGTTGTCTGGGGCCTAAGCTCTGGAACTCCCTCCCTAAACTCTTCTGTCTCTCTAACGCTCTATCCTCCTTAAATACCTCTTAAAACCTACTTCTTTGACCAAGCTGTTCACCACCAAGCTAAATATCTGCTAACTTGGCTCAGTATCAAATTTTGTTTGCTGCTGCTCCCGTGAAGTGTCTTGAGATGTTTCACTAAATTAAAATAATTATATAAATGCAAGTAACCGTTGCCTGTTGTTGTATGAATTGTACAGATATAATTCCGATAAAATACATCATGGGAAATTATATCTGACCACATCTAAATCCAAATTGTTTTACTTCCTTCAGTGTTCTCCATTTCCTTCCTATTTCTGTGGACACTGCCTAATCTCCAATACCTTGCAAAATAGCTGTTTAAACTATATGTTGGTTGTTGATCTGCTATTCCCACATAAGGAGCATCATAGCCGAGCAGGTCTCCTACCTGACATGGGATTTCTAACAGGGGTCAATACATGGTAATCAGGAACAGAAAATCCAGATGGCTTTCCTTACCCTATTTTAGGAATGCTGAGTGCAACTCTTGTGACCTGCTACCTAGAGCAGCAATTACCCAGCCCATGATTATCAGGTACTGACCTTGTGACATATTGGTCTTTATGATTAAGTAAATGCCCTCTACTCCTTCAGGAGAATTCTCCATTTTCTCAAAATGGGTTTGTCTACTTGCCTCTTTGAAGTCATCATCAGTGGTCTGCCATAGCTTCTTGTTAAATACTGGAAATTGTTCCCTTGTTTGCTGAACCTTTCTGGATGGTGTTCCTTCCCACAGACTTAAGAAATTCTTAGCCATCTCAGCCCATTGCAGATTGCCTTCTGGCTGCTGAGCACTTTCTGACAGAACTGGATGTACCATGTTGTCACTGTTGGCATAAAGGCCGTCGTCAACGCTTTTTTTCCCCATCAAATGCCCTTTAAATAAACAAGAATATTTGCACTTTAACTTGAAGGAGCATATCAGCATGATAAGAATAACTTTTTTTTTGAAAGAGTAGAATTTCTCTGACTCCAGTGGCTCTCTGCATCCTCTTCCAGGATCGTTCACCAGAAGCATGGGACTTAGAACATACCTACATTAACATGGATGGCACATTAAAATTAGTACCACGTGATGGGAATATATTACATAATGTATATCCCATTGTTTTCATTCAAGCAATGTTTATTGTCAAAAATGCATTATTTATGATTACTTAAAATGTTAAAGTAACAAACGAGCCTTTGCAGTTGATCACTGGACTGTTAAGGCACCTTGCAGTATTTTCCTGCTGCACCAAAAGGATATTAAAATCAAGCTGTTGCGACAAGTATAACAGTGTCTTTACTGATAGCTTAATATTTGTGTTGTCAAAAATGGAATCCAATAGTAGTTGACAATATTGTTAAGGGGATCCTAAAACACTCTGGTTTCAATTCTTTGAATAGAGTTAAACACCATTTGCTCCGAAAGTAGCAATGGAATGTGTCACTCCTGCATAAACAAATGAAGGACTAATTGCAAGTTTTACAATTCATAAATCTTAACTACTCAATTCCTGCCAAAGACCCACTGAAAGGTCTACTGGAAGAATCCCAAACACCCAGAAATCCACATTTTAAAAATTCATTTGTGGTATGTGCACGTGATTGGCACATCCAGCATGATCATCTCTAATTGCCTTTGAGAAGGTGGTGGTGAACCGCCTTCTTCAATCTATATTGGTTTGGGTAACATTGGTGTATCTACACCAATCCATGTGGTGTACCTACGCCAATCCATGTAGCGTAGGTACACCGACAGCACAGTTAGGAAGAAAGTTCCAGGATTTTGACCCAGTAATATAGCTCCAAGTCAGAATGGTGTATGACTTGCTGAGGAACTTGTAGGTGGTGGTGTTCCCATGTACCTGTTACCCTTGTTTTTCTGGGCAATTGAGTTTGCAGATTTTACAGGAGCCCTCGAAGGAGTCTGGGTGAGTTGCTACAGTGCGTCTCGTAGATAGATTGGAGACACTGCTGCCACTGTGCGCTGGTTGTGAAGCAAGTGAACATTTAACAGGTTGGATGGGCTGCCAATCAAGCAAGTTTCTCTGTACTGGATGGTATTGAGTTCTTAGGACGTGGGCATCTCAGGTTGGGCCAGCATTTATTGGCCATCCCTAATTGTCCTTGAGGGGGCAGCTAATTGTCAACCATGTTGCTGTGGATCTGGATTCACATGTAGGCCAGGCCAGGTAAGGACAGTAGATTTCCTTCCCTGAAGGAAATTAGTGAACCAGATGGGGTTTTCCGACAATCGACAATGGTTTCATGGTCATCATTAGGCTTTTAATTCCAGATTATTATTGAATTCAAATTTCACCATCTGCAGTGGCGGGATTTGAAACTGGATCCCCAGAGCATTACCCTGGGTCCATCCAGGTACGTTGATAGGCTTCAGTGAGTCAGAAGGAAGTTATTCAGTGCAGAATTCCCAGCCTCTGATCTGCTGTTATGGTCACTGTACTTATTTGGCTGAACCAATTAAATTTCTAGCCAATGGCCATCCCCAGGGTATTGATAATGATGGCAATGCAGTTGAATGCCATGGGAGATGGCTAGATTTTCTCTTGTTGGAGATGGTCATTGCCTGGAAGTTGTGTTACTTGCCAAGCCTGAATGTTGTACAAGCCTAATTGAATATGGACACAGACTGCTTCAGCATCTGAGGAGTGCTGAACAGTATTGAGCACTGTCCAATCCTCACCAAATGTCCCCACTTCTAACGTTGCAGGGAATATAATTGATGAAGCAGCTGTAGATGGTTGGGCCTAGGTCCTGAGCAATTCCTGTAGCAATATCCAGGGACTGAGAAGATTGATTTCCAACAACCACAACCATTTTCCTTTATGCTAGGTACGACTCCAAACAATGGAGAATTTCCCCCCATTCCCCAGTGACTTCAATTTTGCTCAGGCTCTTCAATGCCACATTTGGTCAAATGCTGCCTCGGTATCAAGGGCTGTCACTCTCACCGCAGCTCTGCATTGAGTCTTTTGCTCATATTTGGACCAAGACTGGAGGTCTGGAGCTAAGTGCCCCTGGTGGAACCCAAAGAAGGCACTTTGAATAGGTTATTGCAGTGCTTAGTAGCACCGAAAATGGCACATTCCATCACTTTGATGATCATTATGGTAGACTGATGGAGCAATAATTGACCATTTGGTTTGTCCACCCTTGGACAGGACATATCTGGGCAAATTTCCTTGTTGTTGGCTGGATGCCACAGTTGTAGCTGTAGTGGATCATCACCGATTAGATCAAAGCTTTGCAGTTCTATCACACCCAGTCATGAATTGTGGTGGGTAATTGAACAACTAACCAATGAAGCAGGCTCCACAAACATCCGATGGTCAATGATGGGGGAGCCTGGTACATCAATGCAAAAGGCAAGGCTGATGCATTTGCAACCATCTTCAGCCAGAATTGCCAAGTGGGTGATCCATCTTGGCCTCCTCCTGTGCTCCCCAGTATCATGGACCATAGAATCATAAAAATCCTACAGTGCAGAAGGAAGCCATTCGGTCCATCGAGTCTAACTGGCCTTTTGAAAGACCATCCTACCAAGGCCCAATCACCCGCCATATTCCTGTAACCCCACCCAACCTTTGGACACTAAGGGGCAATTTAGCATGGTCAATCCACCTAGCCTGCACATCTTTGGACAGTGGGAGGAAACCAGAGCATCCGGAGGAAACCCACGCAGACACAGGGAGAAAGTGCAAACTCCACATAGTCAGTGACCTGAGGTTGGGATCGAACCTGGGTCCCTGGCGCTATGAGACAGCAGTGCTAAGCACTGTGCCACCGTGCCACTGTGTCAGTTTTAAGCCAATCGATTCACTCCGCATGATATCAAGAAATGCGGAAGTTACTAGATACTGCAAAGGCTCTGACAACAACTTATTGAAGATGAACAATGTAAAACACATGTCAAATCTAGAATCAAAAACTAAATTAAACAGCAATGCACAGCAGTCAATCAGCATTGGAAGAAAAGTTGATGCTTCTGTTGTATCCCTTCATCAGAATTGCCAGCTGCAGATTTCCAGCATTTCCTCTTATTTATAATTCAGCATTCATAGAATCATAGAATCCCTACAGTGCAGAAGGAGGCCATTTGGCTCATCGGGTCTGTGCCAACCCTTTGAAAGAGCACCCCGCCCTATTACTGCAACCCCACCCCCAAGG
The DNA here is from genome assembly GCF_047496885.1 of Scyliorhinus torazame. Taxonomy (NCBI): domain Eukaryota; kingdom Metazoa; phylum Chordata; class Chondrichthyes; order Carcharhiniformes; family Scyliorhinidae; genus Scyliorhinus; species Scyliorhinus torazame. Next base: position 283,473,689 of record NC_092709.1, read on the forward strand.
GACAATTTAACATGACCAATCCACCTAACCTGCACATCTGTGGACTGTGGGAGGAAACTGAAGCACCCGGAGGAAACCCACGCACACACGGGGAGAATGTACAAACTCCACACGGACAGTCACCCGAGGTCGGAATTGACCCCAGGTCCCTGGAGCTGTGAGGTAGCTGTGCTAACCACTGTCCCACTGTCCCGCCCTGAATCAATCTTGAATCATTTTTTAACCTCACTCTTGCTTCTACGTCTGAGGTAAAACTGCATTATTTACTAGTTACAAGCAGCCAGCTGAAACACTCAATATTAGGTTTCCCACAAAAAGGCAAACCTCAACCTTGATGTGTGCGGCTGTTCTGTTGGTAGGTGGCCCTTTATAGTAAAGTGGGATCTCCATTTTATGTGTACTTCGGGTTCAGAAACAGGCTTTTTGGCTAAAATGAAGCGCAGGATCAAGCGTGAGATCAGGGATAATGCCTGTTCTTGTCAGCTTGGATGTATGCTCTGTGGAGACCATGAATTACATTCTATTTGAATTTGAATTGTTTTTTGCAGCAAACAAGGGGCTGGGATTACGGGCTGGCCCCATCCACTCTGCGCATTGGCTGTGCATTCGTAACTCTGAGAAAGGAATTTTTAAAAAAATTCTAAAATTCAGTCCTGACCAGCAGTCTCACAGGGATTTATCCGTTTTGCTCTAGAATGGTACTTCTTTGGCCGAGCATTCTAACACAGTGTTGGAGTTAAATAAATACAGTTCAAATTCAAGGACTTCTGAATACCATTGTAAATTTCCCATCATTTAATTAAGATAACATCCTGTTGAGAAGTGATAACAATGGTGCAGTGTGTTCATTGGTAGAGAGCTCTGTCGCATTTGCATTGAGAATCTGTGGAAGGTTCCTCAAATTGTTTTTTAAGAAAGATTTTGCATTTGCAAAGCAGGAAGTCCCAAAGTGCTATCACTGCTGTTATGTTACTGAGCACTGTAGACATGCTGAATGCAGCAGCAAGATAGATAACCCAGCCAGTCTCTTTTGCTGGTAAATAAAAGCAAATTACTGCGGACGCTGGAATCTGAAACAAAAGCAGAAAATACTGGACATTCCCAACAGGTCTGACAGCATCTGTGGAGAGAAAGGGAGCTAACGTTCCCAATCTTGATGACTCTTTGTGAAAGCTGGTATTTTGCTGGCATTGATTGTGGATATAAATAACAGTATTAAGAAATGTAGCAGAAAGTTTAGGGTTACCACATTTTAAGCAGAGTAAATTTGTGTAACTATAATCCAGTCCACATTGGACATCGACAACACAGACATGCTGCTAATGAGGCACGATTCACAATTACACCCAGAGAATCTACGGACTAGCTTGATTTAGATATGAGGAAAAACGAAGTTCAACAGTGGTACTTGTCTGGTGTCGAAACTACACCTAACTGGACCTCACTAGCAGCGCTATTGACCGAGCCTGTAAAACTTCATTGCGGTGAAAAGATGGATCTGTTATTACAAGCATAAACAAAAGATGGCGCAAGACGATCACCAATAAAAGAAAAAACCCTGTGATAGTGGGGTGTAATTGTCAAGTCCTTTCGGATCAGGTCAAAATCAAATGTGATAATGTGCAAACTATGTGTAATGGCACGTTAAAGAAGCACCGACTGTTCTACTGACAGCCTTTTCGGGTTCGGAAATTTGGCAGAAAATTGAAGGGAAAAAAAGCAATACTTTCCAAACAATGTTACAGGGATGATTAGAGAGTTGTGTTTGTTGACATGGTTGATCCAGCTGTCTCAGTAGCAGACCCTGCATTACTGAAGCAAAGGTATGCTACTTCAATTGATTCTCCAAAAGTCTGTTTCCGATCTCTGGATGGCTCTGCATCTACTCCGTCTTCTCGTTTTACAGACACTGAAATGAACTATCATACTTCCTTAACATGTTTTTGGCGTTGGCGAAGTAGCGGCTATTGGGGACGTTAAAAACCTTGACTGGAAACAGAAGACTTGGATTCCAGAGAAGGGGTGAAATGTAAAGCGTACAATAGCGCCGAAAAGATGCTTCCATCTTTCGAAATATATCTTTTTTTTTCTGACTGTGCTCTCTACTCTGAAGGAAGGACATTCGAATTAGACTAAGCTACGAGAGGAGGAAGTAGGCAAAATATGGCATTGCCACTGTGTAACAGGTTGGACCAGATAGATCACAGGGTTGATCGACCTGTTGGATCTTGATATTCTTGGGCGGTATTTTGCGGGTTACGATTAAACCTTCCACTAAAGACATTTTCCAAGGTCACCCGAATCCTTTGCATCCTTTGGGGGTGGGTGGGGGGAGAGAGGGAATAATGCAGAAACTGTTCGGTTAAACAAACCCGCACATGTAATGTTCTGTGCGGTCGATTGGCACCAAAAACAAGCACCCCAATTATTACCTCGGGGGGCAAAATTGCGCACAGGAGCACCAGAAGGGACAGAAGTTGTCCCAGATTAGAGACAGGACACAGGCAAAAGCACACGCGGGATAAAGCACCAATCGCATGTGGTGAAATTTAACATAAATCACTTTTTTCCCCCCAAAATAGCACATTACACTTTTTTTAAAAATTCAGTTTGTCAGTCCAATCCAGCGACATGTGAGGCGGTGGGGCCCGGGAGCAGATGTTGGAGAAGGGTGACACCCTCCTGTCACCAGTTGCCCAGTCCCACATTCAAGAGAGAAAGGGACTTGAAATGATAACGACTGCTGAGATATAAACCTGTCCGGCTGGAGGAAAGACAATCAGGGAATTAATTCAATGTCCAGTCTGGCTGAACGGCTCATTTCCAGACTCGAGTGCATGTGGACGCGTTAATGACAAGTAGACTTTAAAATAGAAATACTCACCCACCGCCCAGTGACTGCCCCTGGGGAACATCTTGGGAAAACTGCCTTGATTTTCAACGGGAGCTGCGAGCCCATAGTGGACCGTAGAACTTGCAATACTTAAAACTATCAGAGAAAACAGCAAACGGTGTTTCCATAAAATAAATTCAGACCCCATCTCACACTAGTAGCACACGGATCTCCCTCCCTCCCTCTCTCTCTTCCCTCCTGCACTGAAACTGCCCTGAATGATTCAGAAGCTGTGTTTCCCCCCCCACTCCTCACAATAAATGGTCTCTGCTTCCCCTTCAAGTGTGGGTGCAATTTATATAAAACTATGACGGAATCGCGGGTAGCTGACAAAATTAACTTAGCTGACGATCGCTTACGTGGAATATTTTTGAATAGTATATATAAATCAAGGGTCACGTTATCATCCATCTCTATTTTGGAGTGAATTATATGAGTTGTATCTCCTACCACCGGATATGTTGGCATCATACTTCTCCGGGGGAAATTCGCAAATTGATCCAGATCTGAAGGCAGTCAGTGGAAGAAACATAAATGCTTTGTATATTTTTGTCTCGATGTCCGTTATTAAGTCCGCAATAAACAGCCGCCTGTCCTTGTGTATAATGTAAAAACAACAGCCTATGCCTATTAAATAAACACTCTTTGACACTGCTGGCGAGAAGCCAATCCCTCTCCCCTCATTCTTAGGGACGTCGCTGATAGGGGGGTCCTGGGTCTTTTGAGGTTACTTTACCCCAGTAAACTGTGGCCAGGGATTTCCAATTCGCCAACACCCGCAGCTAAACCCAAACAAAGCTGGAAGCCCGTCCATTTCACTACAAATCAAACCCTGCGGGAGTTCAGAGAAAGGTCATCCCACCTGTCTCGTTCCCTCAATTCATTTCCCTGGACAATATCTTGGACCATGAATGAATGGATCCTTTGTTCTTTCCTTAACTTTTGTTTTATCTATACCACAGTTTTCCCATATACCCTCCCGTGTCTTGCTCCCTTTCTTAAAACCCCGTTAACCTTTCTCTTCTGTGTCTTTTTTAATTGCCTCACTATTAACTAACTTCGTTTTCTTTCATTCACTGTTCCCCAGTGCTCACCATTCTTTCAGTCGCACTGTGCTGGTGTTTAAATTGGCGCCCATTTAATCGCCGCAGATAACGTGGAAGTCCGTTTTGCTCACATAGTCGTATGGAATCCTGAACTGGGTGGTGATTTTTTATCACACAATGGTATTCTGGATACTTATTAACATAGCAATACTTTCCGGGAGTCAAGTGAAAGGGTTGCTTATTACAGCATGAATCTGAATGACCATTACCCTCCCGTCCAAGTCTGCCAGGTTTCAAGGTTCAACTTTAATCGCTGGAGTGAAATAGACGGAGTGTCGGAAACTCATTCCCAGATGCCGGGGGGTTGATTTGCATTTGCCTACTTTCTAGTGTTTGATGAGCTCCCCCCGCCCCCCCCCCCCCCCCCCCACCCCCTCTTGTTTCTCGGTGGAGATTACGATTCACAGGTTTCCACATCTACCTGTCTTGAGCAACGCATTTACTCCTGAATCAACTCTCACAGTAAACGATTCTTAGCAGCTAAAACAGAAAATACACAGCAACGTCCGTTCAGCACAGTTGCTCCCAGCCAAATAGGAAACCCTCATTTCCCCCTTCAGATCCCGACTGACCCACTTTATATTTGCGGCCAAACTACCAGCTTGCCCTTGCCCTTTGCCAATGCTTCGAGTTTATTAATATAGGAATCGGCAAGCAAATCAAAGATTCATTTATCTTGTAACCAGTTCTATTTTACACTTTAAAACACTTCGAATGTTCTGTTTCTTGGTTTACCTCTTCCCAACATTTTCTTCATGCGACTCCGTGTGCAGTGACAGGGGAATGATTAACAGGTTCTGATCAATCAGACTCAACCAAAGAGGAAACTTTCTTCAATAACACTTAAATTAATACTAATCGACCTCTCCGTCTATGGAGTTTTCAGTGGAACATTCTGCCAATCCCTCTTACTAACTTGAGAGTTGAAAATAGCAGACCAGCTTCGTGAAGTTAGCAAATCCGTTTTTTATTGTAGCTCTTTGACTCCAACAACCATTTACACTAAACAAGAGAAGTAATAAATCCAGGCTCGGGAACATGGCACTATTAATCGTCTCATTTAAATCAAGCAACATCTATGACTGAAATTCAACCAGTCCTCTGAAGATGAATATTCAATGGTTATAGAATGGTACAGTGCGGGGAGGCCATTCGGCCCATCGTTCCTGCGCTGGGCATGGGTGTTGCTGAATTACAGTTCTGAATTGTCAGAGCCCGGCCGGGAGCATAATTTCTGCAGGAAATATCCGCAAATGAGAGAAGATGACACTGACGTGAGAGCACGTAACTCAATGGTGCAATGATCCATCAGGAGGGAGGGGGCTTCACAATCGGAAGAATTTATATGGATTTTGCAAACATTCCGCTCACTTGAGTACCAGGTTCAATTTTGTGGCGTCTATCCATTATCTCTCCACACAATAATGCCTGTTCTACTGGTTACATTATTTGTAAACCTTCTCCAAAGGCCTTCGCCCCACACGATACTTGGGGTAGAATTTCCACCACGGCTCTTTGGTCTCCCGTTGTGGCATCGGTAGAAGAACCCAGAGAAATAAAGGGGTGGGGGAGAGGAGAGAGATTGCGGGGAGGTGAATTTCCACGAAGCTCTTCAGTTGTCCCGGTCTATCGATCACTAGGTGATGATGGTATTGGCTAAAAAAGATATTCGCGCCTGTTTAGAATCTGCTGTAACATAATGCCAGCCTTGAGTAATGTGGTGACCAGTAAGGTAAAGTCACCATAGTCCCAGAGGACCATAGGCTGCTTTGCCCTTTGAGGGGGAGAGCTGACTGGTGGTGGCTTAACCTGAGGATCACCACACCTCAGGAGAGGGGCAAGATTAAGAAGGCGGGGTCTTCATGAATAACAAACCAGCAGCCTACCTTGGCTCCCAAAACATTTTTTCCTCCCCTTGACATTCAATGGCATTATTATTGCTGAATCAACATTTCAGGGGTCAGCATTTACCCCAAACTCAAAGGGACCTGCCATATACATACTGTGGCTACAAAACCAGGTCAGAGGCAATTTACAGCCTTTCTCCCCAAAGCCTGCCCATCATCTGTAAGACCCAGATCAGGAGTGTGATGGAATATTCCCCACTTGCCTGCATAAGTGCAACTCCACAAACATTCAAAACGCCTAAACCCATTCAGGACAAAGCAGACTATGGGCGGGATTCTCCAGTCGCCAAAATCGCATTCGCCGATCGGGTGGAGAATCCCCATTCACGACCGAATCGGGAGCGGCGTACTTTTGCGATACTCCGCCCCCTCCAAAGCGGCGTACTGTCGAGCTCAGGACATTGCCAGAGGCCCACACCCCGATGCTCCGCCCCTGACTGGCCGAGTTTCCGACGGCAACGGTCGAGTGTGGTCTCATCTGTCGGGAACTTGATGTGGCGGCTGCGGACTCAGTCCAGCACCGCCACAGTTGGGAAGGGCCGGTCCGCAGGCAGGGGGGACTTTGCCAGGGGCTGGGTGCACTGTTGAGGGATGATCCGGGAACCGCGCATCGGCCAAACGGGGGGCATTATTTCGCAGGCAGGATCCGCGAGCGGCCGGCGCCATGTTGCATGGCGCGGCCGCTGCAGGCCAGCGCCGTGCGCATGTGCGGCCACAAACCGGCAATTTCCCTGGCCATATCGGCAGCTAGAGCTGATTGCTCTACGCTGCCTTGATGCTAGTCCCCAGCCAAACGGAGGATCGGTGGCCTTTTTATGCCATGCTTTCTGTCCTAAAAAGCCACTGTTCCTTTGCCGGTGTGGGGACAGCCTCAAAATCTGAGAATCCTAGGCAGAACGTGGCGCAGTGGTTAGCACTGCTGCCTCACAGCGTCAAGGTCCCAGGTTCGATCCCGGCTCTGGGTCACTTTCGTGTGGAGTTTGCACATTCGCCCCATGTTTGCGTGGGTTTCGCGCCCACAACCCAAAGATGTGCAGGGCAAGTGGATTGGCCATGCTTAATTGCCAATCCACTTGTTTGGAAAAAATAGGTACTCTAAATTTATAAGAAAAATAAATAAAAATCTGCGAATCCAGCCCCACTTGTTTGGCACCCCTTTAACTCCCTCCACCATGGGTGCACAGTGGCAGCATCTACAAGAACAGCAGCAGGAGCATGGGAACACCACCACCAAGTTCCCCTTCAAGGCACAGACCAGCCTGACTTGAAATTACACAGTTCCATCATCTTTGGTGAATCAAAATTCTGGAATGCCCAAAGCATGGAACAATTGAACAGCATTATGGATGGACTGACATCTCATAGTTCATTCCCCAGCAACTTCTGAAGGGCAATTAAGCATGAGCAAGAAATACTGGCTTTACCAGCGATGCCCACATTCCATGGATGAATAATAAAAATTCAGCCTATATAGAGCTATATTTGACAATTTCAAAGCGGAGAAGGGATTGAAAGTTTGGACATTTGACATAGTTGAAATTTCATCTTAAAGAACTAAACTTGTAAAATGTGTTACCCCTTGTTCTGTATTCTTGTTTGCTCCTAGTTGGAACAAGGTCACTTTAAGTGTCCGATCACATGACATATTGATGATGTCATTCGCCATTTGTGCAGGCATTTCAGTAAAGTTGACTAGTCAAGCTCATCTCCAGACAAATGTAAAGGTAAAATCGCCATTGTCCCAGATGCCCATGAGCTGCTTTTCCCTTTGAGGGGGAGAGCTGACTGATGGTGATTTACCCTAAGGGTCACTGCACCTCTGGTGAGGGGCAAGCTTGGGAATGTGGGGCCTTCATGAATCACCTCAGCCGTTAGGGGAATTGAATTCTCACTGCTGATCTCGCTCTGCATCATAAACCAGCTGGCTATTATTTTCAAAATCGAATGTTTTTAACCAATACCTATATGCGAGGAAATTTACTTTATTAATGGATCATAATAATAATAACCGTTTATTGTCACAAGTAGACTTCAATGAAGTTACTGTGAAAAGCCCCTAGTCCCCACATTCCAGCACCTATTCGGGGAGGCTGGTACACGAATTGAACCGACGCTGCTAGCCTTGTTCTGCATTACAAGCCAGCTGTTTAGCTCGCTGTGCTAAACCACTGACAACAATAGCAGCGAGCCGGATGCAGAGATGGGCATTGCTACCGTCAGCACATACATACAGGACATGTACCTTCATGGCCTGAAAACCTATCCTATAAAAATACCACACTGTTGTATTTAATATCTCAAGTGATTGTGCAAAGGGGGGAACTAACCAATTGTAACATGTAAATATAATGTTTGTTGATCTATAACAAGAAGACCAAGGTAGCACAGTGGTTAGCACAGTTGCTTCACAGCACCAGGGTCATGGGTTTGATTCCCGGCTTGGGTCACTGTCTGTGTGGAGTTTGCACGTTCTCCTGAGTCTCCGTGGGTTTCCTCTGAGTGCTCCGGTTTCCTCCCACAGTCCAAAGATGTGTGGATTAGGTGCATTAGTCACACTAAATTGCCCATAGTGTCCAAAGGTTAGGTGGTGTTACTGGGTTACAGGGATAGGGTGGAGGAGTGGGCTTAGGTAGAGTGCTGTTTCAGCGGCCGATGTAGACCCGAGGGCCGAATGGCCTCCTTTTGCATTGTAAATTCTAAGATTCTATGAAAGAATACCGTAGACTGGTTTTCTATTTTACTGCAGAGTAATGTGAGCACGGAGCTTTTGATCCCAACCTGAATCCATTTTCCTATATTGGGCTTAAAATGAGGCTTCACATCAAGGTGGCGGGGTTGGGGGGGGGGGGGGGGGGGGGGGGGCGGCGCGGGGGTGTGGAGGGGGGGGGGGGATGTTCACTATGTGGGGAAACTCGGATGGTGCTGCAGTGACACAGGTATTGCCATACCTGAGGGGGTAAGAAGCTTTCTGGACTTTAGTGACAGATGTCTCATGGTAGATAATGTGAACAGTAACAACACCAGCTTATATTAATCCAACATATGTGGAGCAATCAAAATCAGAGATGCATGGGAGGTCATAATTAGAGGGGCCTAGGTGTCTCGGAGGGTTGTGGGACTGGGAGAGATTATAGTATTAGCACAGGGCAATGCCATGGAGAGATTTGAAAACAAAGATGATAATTTTCAAATCAAGGTGTTGCTTGACAGGGAGCCAATGTGCGTCAGCAAGCACAGGGTTGATAGCTGAATGGGACTTGGTGTGAGTTAACACTTGGGCAGCTGAATTTTGGATCATCTCAAGTTTATGGAGAATAGAATGTGGGAGACCACCCAGGAGTGCATTGGAATAGTGAAGACTTGGATAAGAAAGGCATGAATGAAAGTTTAAGCAGCAGCTGAACAGAGACAAGAGTGAAGTTGGGCGATGTTAGGGAATTACACATAGGTAGTCTCAGTAATCCACAAATATGAGGTCAGAAGACCATCTCCAATACAATGTAACACCCAGATTGCAAACACACTGGCTTAATCTCAGACTGTTCACAGACTCACACAGTGCTGAAGAAGTCCCTCGGCCCATCGAGTCTGCACCGACACGTGAAAAACACCTGACCTACATACCTAATCACATTTACCAGCTCTTGGCCCATAGCCTTGATGGGCCATAGTCTTGTTGCCACAGATTGGAATGGAGTTGATAGGTAGGGAATGGATTTTGGATTTGGACGGAGTTAATAACTAGAGAATAGAGTTTGGATTGGGATCGCCTTGATAGGTAGAGGATGGAGTTTGGATAGGCACGGAATTAAATTTGGATTGGGGTGGAGTTGACAGGTAAGGAATTAAGTTTGGATCAGGATGGAGTCAATAGGTAGGGAATAGAATATGGATCGGGATAGAGTTGATATATGGAATGGAGTTTGGATTGGGTTGGAGTTAATAGCTAGGGAATAGAGTTTGGATAGGGATGCAGTTAATAGCGAGGGAATAGAGTTTAGATCAGAATGGAATTGATAGCTAAGGAATAGAGTTTGGATCAGAATGGAGTTGATAGCTAGAGAATAGAGTTTGGCTTGGGATGGAGTTAACAGCTACGGAATAGAGTTTTGATTGGGATGGGCTACTATAGCAAATGGAGTTTAGATTGGGATAGAGTTGATAGCTAGAGAATGGAGTTTGGATTGGGAGAGTTGATAGCTAGAGAATGGAGTTTGGATTGGGATAGAGTTGATAGCTAGAGAATGGAGTTTGGATTGGGATAGAATTGATAGCTAGAGAATGGAGTTTGGATTGGGATAGAATTGATAGCTAGAGAATGGAGTTTGGATTGGGATAGAGTTGATGGCGAGAGAATGGAGTTTGGATTGGAATAGAACTGATAGCTAGAGAATGGAGTTTGGATTGGGATAGAGTTGATAGCGAGAGAATGGAGTTTGGATTGGGATAGAGTTGATAGCCAGAGAATAGAGCTTGGATAGTCTGTGAATAATTGCTTTAGTCTTCCCAATGTTTAATTGGAGGAAGATTATGCTCATTCAATGTTGCCGTAATGGGGAAACAGAAGCTCTGCAGTTTGTTTGAGACTGTTATTAGTTGGATTTAAAGACTTAAATATGGTGATGCATTTCCACAATGCCAGACACTAGTTTGAACAAATGATTCAATAAGAACATAAGAACTAGGAACAGGAGTAGGCCATCTGGTCCCTCGAGCCTGCTCCGCCATTTAATGAGATCATGGCTGATCTTTGTGGACTCAGCTCCACTCTCCGGCCCGTACACCATATCCCCGAATCCCTTTATTCTTTAGAAAGGCATCTATCTTTTTCTTAAAAACGATAGATTTAAAGAAGGAGCCTCAACTGCTTCACTGGGCAAGGAATTCCAGAGATTCACAACCCTTTGGGTGAAGAAGTTCCTCCTACACTCCGTCCTAAATCTACCTCCCCTTATTTTGAGGCTATGCCCCCTAGTTCTGCTTTCCCCGACCAGTGGAAACAACCTGCCCGCATCTATCCTATCTATTCCCTTCATAATTTTATATGTCTCAATAAGATCCCCCCACATCCTTCTGAACTCCAATGAGTACAGTCCCAGTCTACTCAACCTCTCGTCATAATCTAATCCCCTCAACTCTGGAATCAACCTAGTGAATCTCCTCTGCACTCCCTCCAGTGCCAATATGTCCTTTCTCAGGTAAGGAGACCAAAACTGAACACAATACTCCAGATGCGGCCTCACCAACACCCTATACAATTGCAGCATAACCTCACTAGTCTTGAACTCCATCCCTCTAGCAATGAAAGACAAAACTCGATTAGCCTTCTTAATCACCTGTTGCACCTGCACACCAACTTTTTGCGACTCGTGCACCAGCACACCCAGGTCCCTCCGCACAGCAGCATGTTTTAACAACTTACCGTTTAAATAATAATCCATTCTGCTGTTATTCCTCCCAAAATGGATAGCCTCACACTTGGCAACATTGATTTCCATCTGCCAGACCCTAGCCATTCACCTAACCTATCCAAATCCTTCTGCAGACCTCCGGTATCCTCTGCACTTTTTGCTTTACCACTCATCTTAGTGTCGTCTGCAAACCTTGACACATTGCACTTGGTCCCCAACTCCAAATCGTCTATGTAAATTGTGAACAACTGCGGGCCCAACACTTATCCTTGAGGGACTCCACTAGTTACAGGTTGCCAACCAGAGAAACACCCATTTATCCCCACTCTCTGCTTTCTGTTAGTTAACCAATCCTCTACCCATGCTACCACTTTACCCTCAATGCCATGCATCTTTAGTTTATGCAGCAACCTTTTGTGTGGCACCTTGTCAAAAGCTTTCTGGAAATCCAGATATACCACATCCATTGGCTCCCTGTTATCTACTGCACTGGTAACGTCCTCAAAAAATTCTACCAAATTAGTCAGACACGACCTACCCTTTGTGAACCCATGCTGCGTCTGCCCAATGGGACAATTTCCCTCCAGGTGCCCCGCTATTTCCTCCTTAATGATAGATTCCAGCATTTTCCCTACAACCGAAGTTAAGCTTACCGGCCTATAATTACCCGCTTTCTGCCGACCTCCTTTTTTAAACAGTGGTGTCACGTTTGCTACTTTCCAATCCTCTGGGACCACCCCAGAGTCTAGTGAATTTTGATAAATTATCACTAGTGCGTTTACAATTTCCCTAGCCATCTCTTTTAACACTCTGGGATGCATCCCATTAGGGCCAGGAGACTTGTCTACCTTTAGCCCCATTAGCTTGCCCAATACTGCCTCCTTCGTGATTACAATCATCTCAAGGTCCTCACCTATCATATCTTTATTTCCATCAGTCACTGGCATGTTATTTGTGTCCTCCACTGTGAAGACTGACCCAAAAAACCTGTTCAGCTCCTCAGCCATTTCCCCGTCTCCTATTATTAAATCTCCCTTCTCATCTGCCAAAGGACCAATATTTACCTTAGCCACTCTTTTTTGTCTTACATATTTGTAGAAGCTTTTACTATCTGCTTTGATAGTTTACTGAGCCAGTTTACTTTCATAGACTACCTTACTCTCCTTTATGGCTTTTTTAGTAGCTTTCTGTTGTCCCCTAAAGACTTCCCAGTCCTCGAGTCTCCCACTAATTTTTGCCACTTTGTATATTTTTTCCTTCAATTTGATACTCTCCCTCACCTCCTTAGATATCCACGGTCGATTTTTCCCCTTTCTACCGTCTTTCCTTTTTGTCAGTATGAACCTTTTCTGAACAATGTGAAAGATCGCTCAGAAGGTTCTCCACTGTTCCTCAACTGCTTCACCATGAAGTCTTTGCTCTCAGTCTACCTTAGCTAGTTCTTCTCTCATCACATTGTAATCGCCTTTGTTTAAGCACAAAACACTAGTGTTTGATTTTACCTTGCCATTCTCCAACTGTATTTTAAATTCCACCATATTGTGGTCGCTCCTTCCAAGAGGATCCCAAACTATGAGATCATTAATCAATCCTGCCTCATTACACAGGACCAGATCTAGGACCGCTTGTTCCCTTGTAAGTTCCATTACATACTGTTCCAAGAAACTATCCCGGGCACATTCTCTAAACTCCTCCTCAAGGCTGCCTTTACCAACCTGGTTAAACCAATCGATATGCAGATTAAAATTTCCCATGATAACCGCTGTACCATTTCTACATGCATCCATTATTTCTTTGCTTATTACCTGCCCTACCATCCTGTTACTATTTGGTGGCCTATAGACTACTCCTATCAGTGTCCTTTTCGCCTTACTATTCCTGATTTCCACCCAAATTGATTCAACCTTGTCCTCCATAGCACCAATATCATCCCTTACTATTGCCCAGATGCCATCCTTAAACAACAAAGCTACACCACCGCCCTTACCATCCATTCTATCCTTTCGTATAGTCTGATACCCTTGGATATTTAACTCCCAGTCGTGACCATCTTTTAACCATGTTTCAGTAATGGCCACTAAATTATAGTCATTCACGATGATTTGCGCCATCTACTCATTTACCTTATTTCGTATACTACGAGCATTCAGGTAAAGTACACTTATGCTGTTTTTTATGTCTTTGTTATGAATCCTAACACCTTGATCAGTAACTTTTCGCAATTTATTTTTCCTCTTACCCTTTCTCCTAATTTTCCTTGTCTTTGAACCCACATCTCTACATAATAACCTGTCACGTAACCTGCTGCCTTGATCTCCATTAACCATTATACAAAGTCCTTGTGACCAACCTATTTATCCTATTCGCTAGAACACTGGTCCCAGAATGGTTCAGGTGAAGACAGTCCCAACTGTACAGGTCCCTCCTGCCCCAGAACTGATGCCAAATGCCCCATGAAATGGAATCCCTCTTTCCCGCACCACTCCTTTAGCCACGTATTAACTTCTCTAATTTTCTCAACCCTATTCCAATTAGCACGTGGCTTGGGTAGTAATCCAGAGATTATAACCCTGGAGGACCTGTTCTTTAATTTAGTCCCAGTGTTTGATAATCCCCAAACAGGTCCTCTTTCCTAGTCTTACCTATGTTGTTAGTCCCAACGTGGACCACAACAACTGGATCCTCCCCCTCCCTCTCCAAAATCCTTTCAAGCCAATCAGAGATGTCCCTCACCCTGGCACCAGGCAGGCAACATACCATGCGGGACTCTCGATCTGACTTACAAAGGATGCCATCAATCCCCCTAATTATAGAATCCCCTACAACTACCACTTGTCTTTTTGCTCCCCCCCTCTTGAATGGCTTCCTGTATCACGGTGCAGTGGTCAGTCAACACATCCTCCCTACATCCCTCTTCCTCATCCACACAGGGAGCAAGTACCTCATACCTGTTGGACAAGGTCAAGGGCTGAGACTCCTCAACTCCTAAACTCAGGATCCCCCTACCTGCCTCCCTTGCAGTCACACCACTCTGTCCCTGACCACTGTCCGAATTAACAGTACTTATTCTACCGGGTGTGACTGCCTCCTGAAACAAAGCGTTCAGGTAATGTTCCCCCTCCCTGATGTGCCGCAGTGTGTGCAGCTCAGTCTCCAGCTCATCAATTCTGAGCCGAAGTTCCTCGAGCAGCCAACACTTGCTGCAGATGTGGTTACTGTCTCAATGGGATCCACCAGTTCCATCATCATACAGCAACATCACATCACCTGTCCAGCCATATTCAACTAGTTAATTAATTTAAATATTATTTTTTAAGAAAAATGTCTTTATAGAACCTCAAGGATAAACCCAAACACCAACAAAAACACAGCCCTCTCTGGCCACTCACCCGAACTCAGTCACTCACCTAAACTCAGATGTACTCTGTTCCAATCAGCACTCCGTGACTAAAGGCACTCCTGCCACACCTTTTGTGCACTCACCTCTCCCAGCACTGATTCTACCGGGTGTGACAATGCTCAACAGACTGCCATATTTTTCCCTTGCCATTACAAGGAACACACTGTAATATCGCAGTAGATTTACACCGTATATATTCACAAATTGAAAGCACTAGTGTAAGAAATACTGGTGTTAGAAAAACAAATAGAGTTTTAAGGGATTTATATTTGCATTGGTAAACATTAGAAATAAGGGATGGTTTTAAGCATGATTAATTTAATGTTTCTGTACCTGGAAGGGTGAAGCCAGTAGTTAAATTCATGCTGGGCAAAGGTGTCTGTATGTATGGGGTTGGTTTCTGTTATGTACAAAGAAAAATACTGCAGGGTTACAGCATGAAGAATGAATAATACCATGTGGGTGTTGGTTCGTAACTGCAGGCTCTTTTAAGGGAAAAAACTTTAATGTTTTAGTTTTAGCTGAATATATTGCAGCTGGAGGCAAGACCCCAGAGAATGAACATCTCGCAACTCTGCCAGGAAAAGCTGGACAGGACAAGGGAGTTGCAAAGATGCAGCCTTCCCAAGGAACATGTTACAGTCCAGATAACCAGGGAATTGGGACAGAAAGAATGTCTAAGACGGCAGGAGTAAGGAGAACAAGGACCAAGGTACTTATCAGAAGAGTTCAAGGAAGAGTAAACAAAGTGTTCTGAATTAAGGAGGTAATTGCAGATTTAAAGTGGGAAAACAGACTTCAGAGGAGATGCTCGGGTTCACGATCAGGAAACACCAAGACAGGTTAGATGAGAACAATCGGGAGATGCAGGATATCCTTCACCGCAAACATAAGGCGCACCTGAACTGGCAGCTCCACCAAAAATTGAGTGAGAAGAAACAAGCCTACAGGGAACTGAAGGCTAAGGTGCAACAATGAACTCTCAATCTAAAGAACAGATGTTGGGTGGAAAAAGTCAGGAGACTCAGCAACTCGCCGACAACCAGAATGTGCGCGGCTTCTTCAGCACAATTAAAATAACTGACAGTCTGAGTACCCAGGGGCCCACCCCACTGACAGCCAAAAATGAGAGGTGCTCATCAAAGCCAGAGAGGGCATAAACGCCCACTGGAGAGAGCACTTCAAACCTCAACCAAGACACAGCCTTCCACGTAAGATCCCTCGGCAGCATTCTGCAACCCGCTACCCGCCACCAACAGCACAACCCCAGCTCACCAAGAGGTCGAAAAAACCATCCGAGAGCTGAAAACTAACAAGGTGCAGATAGAATTCCCACAGAAGTATAAAAATGCGGTGGCGAGGCACACTCGACAAGAATCCACAACCTCACCACCCTTGTCTGGAAGGAAGAGAGAATGCCAGGTGATCTCAGTGATGCCTTAATTGTGACCATCCTCAAGAAAGGAGACAGGTCCGACTGCGGAGATTTCAGAATGTATTCCATACTCTCTGCCACGGGAAAGGTCATCGTGAGAATACTCCTCAACCGTCTCCTCCCAGTGGCTGAATATCTCTTTCTCAGTGTAATTTCTGTCTATCAAGAGGCTCAATGGACATGATCTTCAGCATGTGACAAATCCAGGAAAAGTGCAGGGAGCAGCATCAACCTCTGCACATGGCCTTCTTCAATCTCACAAAGGCCTTCGACTCTGTCAGCCATGAGGGGCTGTGCAACATCCTCCTCCAATTTGGTTGCCTCAGAAATTTGTCACCATTTTCTGCCTCCTCCATGATAACATGCAAGCCAAGATCCTCACCAACAGAACCACCACAAACCCAATACGTAAACTGGGGTCAAACAGAGCTGCATCATCTCACTAACACCTTTCTCCCTCTTCCTTGCAGCAACACCCAACCCAATCACCCTGAAACTCCCCACTGGAGTGAAGCTAACCTGTTGGACAAGCGGGAAAATGTTCAACCTCCAACGCCTCCACCAAGGCAAATGAGAGAATGGGCCTCAGACTAAACATTCGGAAAACAAAGGTTCTCTCCTGCCACACAAAACTGCCCTTTGACCAGTGAGATCCATGGTGAACCCCTGGACAATGTAGATCATTTCCCATACCTCTGGAGCCTCTCCTCTCAGTGTGAGCAGACATCAATGATGAAATATAGCATCAACTACACTGCACCAGTGCAGTCTTCAGATGCCTGAGTAACAGAATGTTCAAAGATCGAGTCATGAATTCCAGCACCAAGCTCATGGTCTATAGAACAGCCGTGATCCCCACCCTCCTGTATGCATCAGAAACATGGACAATGTACATCAGACACCTCAATCCCTGGAGAGATATTAACAATGTTGCCTCCGCAAAATCCTGTTAATCCATTGGCAGGATAGGCATGCCAATGAGCGTCCTCTCCCAGGCCAATATCCCCAGTACCATAGAACGTACAGTGCAGAAGGAGGCCATTCAGCCCATCGAGTGTGCACCGGCCCTTTGAAACAGCACCCCACTTAAGCCCACACCTCCACATCTAGCCCCGTAACCCCACCTAACCTTTTTTTGGGGACACTAAAGACAATTTATCATGGCCAATCCATCTAACCTGCACATCTTTGGACTGTTTGGAGGAAACCGGAGCACCCGGCGGAAACCCACGCAGACAAGTGGAGAGCGTGCAGACTCCGCACAGACAGTAACCCAAGCCGGGAATTGAACCTGGAACCCTGGAGCTGTGAAACAACTGTGCTAACCACTGTGCTACTGTATCGAGGCACTGGTCAAGCTAAACCAGCTGCGATGGGCAGACCACATTGACTACATGCCCAACACAAGATTCTCTTGAAACAAGTGCTCTTGAAGAAACATCCGCGAAGGTGCCTTTCTCCTCAAGAGCCACATGGTGGAGCATGCGGAGACCAAGGGTAAACAGCAGAAAGAGATCGCAGAATCCAGAATGCCCCACCCACCCACCTCATCAAACGCCTCCTGCCAAATCTGTGGCAGATCCAGGCTTGAACTATTCTGTCACTGCTGAACCCACCTCCCTGGAGTGGAATTACATCATCCTCGCTCCTGAGGGACTGCCCAGTGTTGCTAACTTTTGGTTGGTTCAATTGGCTCTGTTTTATAGCCTTTGCTCTAGAGTCGCCAGCTATCTTTATGATACCGCCACGAGGTTCAAGTTGAAGTAATAATCAATAACTCAACACACCAATTAGTAAGATTCAAATCAAAACACATTTATTGTACACAGTAAATCGCTACTCATGCATAAACTCTACTTTCTATGCTATTTCTATAACTAACAGGCCTATACTTAGCTTTGGACTGGCCCACCAGGTCAGGGGAACAAATGGCCCTTCGTTCAGGTCCTGAGTCTACGGGATTCAAAAGCTGGTATGGACTGGTAGCTAGGAGCGCCTACCTCATAGCGAGCGTTGACTTGAGACTTATTTGCTTGGAGGCAGCTTGGGCAGTTCACTCTCAAGGGTTGATTCGCTGCTGAGTGACCCTGCCAAGAAGGACGATTTGAACTTGGGGGCTTTACTTTATAGTCCCCAGGGGTTTCCCGCCCCTCGGGGCGGACCCCATACCTGGTTCCAAGTGATTGGACTACTTTCCGATCACTTGGATCGATTTCTTCAATGCTGGAGCGGTTCCCGGATCGCTAGGCGGTCCTAAGTGTCCGTTGGCCTTCCTTTGTCTTGGCTCCTGCTGGCGCCGAGGAGTCTGGCTTGGCTTTGTTTATCTTTACTGTTGCCATTGTGCCTGGGAATTGTACATTACTATGTAGATGGCTGCTACATTACTATGCAGATGGCTGCTGGTTTCGGTGCTGTCTGGTTGTTTTGCTGGTTCCAATACACATGATTTCTGTATTTGCTGGTCTTTGCCTGTGTTGGCTGAATTTCCCTTCAGCCTTTGCGGTTCTCCATTTTAAGTCAACTCAGGTGGCTACACCAGGAAGGAGATTAAGAAGTACTTTGTAATCCATGTTAATATTAAAATATGTGTGCGCTTGTTAAGATAAAGGTGGATTAAAGGAACATTGTTTTATAATCCAATATGTTTATGTTTATTAGATGTTTTTTTTGTTGTTGTTAAAATGAATTAGCAGTTCTGTGACTCCGTTGCACCATGGTAAAATGTAGACGTTATGGGGCAGAATTCTCCGTCGGCGGGATCCTGGGCTCCACCAGCAGCGAATCCATAGCCATGGGTTTCCCGACGATATGGGGTGGTCACAATGGGAAATCCCACTGGCCGGCTACCAGAATGGAGGATCCTGTTGCCGGCGAGGGCGCGCTACACAGGAAAACGCGACTGGTGGACTGGAGAATCCCGCAAATGGTCTTTTGAGCCAGGGTTGCATTCTGGGAAATTCACATCCAGTTATAACATCAACTGGGATTGCAGCAAAAGTGGGGGCATTGTGGGGTTTCAAAACATGAAAAAGCGTTATTGGATTCTGGTTAATAATAATTTATTGGGATGTTTTGAAACGTGGAAAGTAAGTGACTGGATGCTGAATAATAACATTTGTCCTGCGATTTATTGTTAAATGGTGGGATCTGTTAATCTTTCAAAAGGAATAAGTGGGGTACTGAGGTATCGGACAAAATAATCGGCAGTTACTGTGAGGTATTTTGTGCAGGTTAGAATGCAAAATGGCAAGGGTGGCACGGTGGTGCAGTGGTTCGCACTGCTGCCTCATGGCGGCAAGAAACTGGCTTCGATCCTGGCCCCGGGTCACTGTCCGTGTGGAGGTTATACATTCTCCCCATGTCTGCATGAGTCTCACCCCCACAACCCAAAGATGTGCTGGGTAGTTGAATTGGCCACGCTAAATTGGCCGTTAATTGGAAAATAAATGAATTGGGTACTTTAAATTTTATGAAAAATGAAAAATGGCTTTGGAATTTGCTAAGATTCCCCGATAGATGGAAGATGTAACTTTGACTGGTTTACAGAAAGTAACCATGAGTCAGTTAATTGAATTAGCAGATAAATTGGAGTTGCAAAATGTTGGCATTATTGAAAGTATACCGAGACGTTTAAATGTACAAGCATTATCAGGTAGACCAAATTCTTTGTAAAGTGACTAAATTGAATGAGTTAAAATTCAATTACCAATTAAGAAATTAAAAATGCAGGAAAAAGAGAAAGAAAAATGAAAAAACTTTAAATATAGAGGGACAAAATGGATAAAGAGAGAGCTTTTCAAAAGGAAATTGACAGGAGAATGCTTGATGCAGAAGTGGAAAAAATAGCAAGGGAAAAAAGAGAAAAGAAGGAAGAGAGAGAATTTCAGCTTAAAGTGCTGGCAGTTACAAAAAGAGACACCAGAGTAGGTTGAGGAAAGACATGAACCTATTGGGAAATGTTTCAATTTATACAAGTTCTTTCAAAATTTGAGGAAAAGGATGTGGAAACATTCTTTATTCTTTTGAAAAGGTAGCTAAACAGATGAAATGGCCAAAATAAATTTGGCCATTTTACAAATTAGACTAGTAGGTAGAGCTAATGAGGTGTATGCATCATTTTTGTTAGATGTAACTAGATTATGATGTAGGAGAGAAAGCTATCCTTGGTGTGTATGAGTTGGTTCCTGAGGCCGACAAGGAGTAATTTCGCAAAGCAAGAAAACAGCTTGCACAAATTCATGTTGAATTTGTGAGGGTGAAGCACAATAACTTTGACCATTGGATATAGGTGTTAAAGATAGAGGGAGCATATGAAGCTCTTAGAGGTGATTCTTTTAAAATAATTTAAGGATTCACTTCTTATGATTATTAGAACGCATATTGAGAAACAAAAAGTGAGAACAGCTAGACAGGTAACAGAGTTAGCTAATGATTACAAATCGGTCCACAGAACCAAACCTTTTTTCTATCATCCGTGTAAACATGAGAAGGATAGAAAGTGGGAAGGAGAACAGAAAACAAATAGTCAAGAAAGAGATGGTACAGTTGGGAATGGTCAGAAAATGTCACTTCTGATCAAAAAGGAAGTTGCTGAGGGTGGAAGTGGCATTCGCCGGCCTAATTGTTTCCATTGTAAGAAAGGGGAACACATTAGGGCAGATTATTGGAAAATAAATGGAAGACCAGTTGTAGTAGTAGGACAGGAAACACCTGAAGATGAAATGTCTGTTAAAACTGCAGCAGTATACATTTGAAGCGTGCCCTTTCGGAATCAATGCGAAAAGGGGATACATCTCAAGATTGTTCGGAGAATTATTTGAGTACTGGTGAAGGGTTTTGGCGGTTCTGGATGCTTTGTTCCAAAGGGAGACATTTTGCCTTATTCACCTAACAAAACAAAGTAAGTAAATAAATTAAAATGTTAAGAGATGCAGGAGTAGATTGTAGGAGCATTTCCAAGGCCTGGGTATTGAGCCAGCTTTCACAAGGGGTCCTTCCCTTTTAGTTATGGCTCTGCTTAATACACAGAGCAACAGACACATCAACCTGGTTAAGACGGCTTTATTATTCCAAGCTTGGTTTCGTGTACACGAGAGAGAGAGATCTGGATAAATGCCGAGATCAATCTGGCTAACACTGGTAAAAACACATCAATTATAGCATTTTCCAAATATCAATAACTCACCCCAGTTGGACTTGATCCAATCCTTGGAGCTGTCACTTATATATTATCCAGTAAATTTACTTTAAACAAAATGATGACTTGTGATCAGCTCACGATTCAACCCTATCCTGTCACCTGATGTTTACCAGGATCACGTGGCCATTTTAAAGCTGTTTTTCGGACATTCCCAACCTTGTATCGCAGTCAGTTCCTGTCCACCTCATTGTTCATCCAGGAATACCAAAGCTGGTTTCTTCTTCACTCCATGGATTGTTTGAGACAGGATATTGGGGCCACTGATAAAAACTGTTTACTGAGTTGACTATGTAATCTGCTGACCACACAATCCCATTTGTCTCAAAAACATGGGCAAGTTAGCTAGCTTAAATCCCATCATGCATTGTGGCCACTGCATGTAGCTAGAGTTTAAATGACTATCACTGCTCTGTCCTAACATCCAGGTTTAATGATTAATAATGATTACTGGGTATCCTTTCTATGATTAATCTCAATCCTTAATAAACTAACTTCTGTAGAACTATTCTAGTGTTGTCCTAGCTATTTAGATTTAAGAGGTCTCATCTCTGAACATCTCCTTCAGTCCCCCCTTTAGGCCCTTGGCTAGCCCACAAATAAGCCATCAAATAGACATACCGAACCTGGTGGATTCAGGCCGAGCTGTGAAATGGTCAATAGGTAAGAGCTGTAACAGTTCCTTTTTATCTAGGGGGGGACTGTCTTCCTGCCATTCCCTAATGAGGTGCCTGAGAAGTGATGAGAACAATTGCGAATCAGCCAGGGAAAGCAGACCATTTGACTCAGGATTTGAAATGTCTAAAGGATAAACTTGAAAAAGCAAACTTGGCAAAGTTAATACTTGGTGAACTTTAAGCATCAGAAATTCCTGTGAACTATCGTGGAAAATACCTTGAACATGAAAAGAGGGTTCTGGTAAATCACAATAATTGGTCAAATGCAGATTTTAAAAAGTAAAACTAACAAACTGTTAGAACTTTGTTGTAAAAAGGGAAGGATTTTCTGATTGTTCCTGCAGGTGGGAATCTTACAACCCCGCTGAAGGTGCATCCCTGCCATGGGTTTCATGGCAGCAAGTGGCACATTCAAAGGAAAACCCTGTTGATGACAGCGGGACCAGAAGATTGGATACAATTCTAATTGTGATTCTATTGTGCTTGGAGAAGGATTGCTTTTCATCGAACTGGTCATAAAGCTGAGTACAATGGGAAAAAGTTGCTGTGTTCTGCACTGTTGGGTTATAATTTGACACAGGCATTTAACTCAACATGTCGGGCGCGATTCAGCAACCGCATTGCATTTGGCGCGGGTTCCTGGCGTGCTGGTTGAATAGTGGGAAAGGTCAACATCAAGATTCACATTAGGCACGAGCCATTTTCCGATTCATCCAGCCCACTCCTGGTGGGGAGTTCCGGATCACGCCGAAATATGGATAGAATATCATTAACACTGCAGCAGCAGGAGGTGGGGCTGAACATGCGGGCCACCCAGACCAACACTGCACGGGTGGCGTCCGCAGTGGAGGCATTGAGGGGGCAATGGTTTTGGCTATGGATCAACATGTTCAAGGCCTGGGGCATTTTTGCAGGTGGGGGCCTGCCCTGGACCTGGGTGTGCTAATGCATAAGTCGCAAAAAGTTGGTTTACAGGTGCAACAGGTGATTAAGAAGGCAAATGGAATTTTATCCTTCATTGCTAGAGGGATGGAGTTTAAGACTAGGGAGGTTATGCTGCAATTGTGTAAGGTGTCAGTGAGGCCACACCTGGAGTATTGTGTTCAGTTTTGGTCTCCTTACTTGAGAAAGGACGTACTGGCACTGGAGGGTGTGCAGAGGAGATTCACTAGGTTAATCCCAGAGCTGAAGGGGTTGGATTATGAGGAGAGGTTGAGTAGACTGGGACTGTACTCGTTGGAATTTAGAAGAATGAGGGGGAATCTTATAGAAACATATAAAATTATGAAGGGAATAGATAGGATAGATGCGGCCCGCTAATGACATGCAAACAATGTTTACTCGATGTGCATTCCGGAATGCATTGATGCCGCTGTGACGGAGAATTGCGATTTGGCATCAAATTGGCGTCCGCCGCGATTTTGCTGTCATAACTGATTCTCTGCCCAATCACGTTTTGTGATTGTGGCGTCAGCCAACGAAAGATCCTGCCCATTATATTTTGTTCCCTCATCCAAATCCTTAACGTATATTGTGAAAGCTGTGGAACACCACTAGTCACTGCCGATCATTTGGATAAAGACCATTAAGTCCTACTCTTTGTTTCCTGTCTGCCAACCCATTTTCTACCCATCTCAATACACTTTCCTAATCCCATGCATTTAATTTTACATGTTAATCAATTCTGTGAAAGCCTTCTGAAAGCCCAAATAAACCACTTCCACTGGCTCCCTCTCATCAACTCTAGTAGTTACGTACTCGAAGAATTCCAGTAGATTTGTCAAACTCGATTTGCCCTTCATAAATCCATGCTGACTCTGTCCGATTCTCCCTCTTTCCTAAGTCCTCTGCTATAAAATCTTTGATAATGGATTCTAGAATTTTCCCCACTACCGACATCAGGCTTACTGGTCTATAGATACCTGGGGCGCGATTCTACGACCCCCACTGGGTCGAAGAATCGCCGGGGGTTGGTGTGAATCCCGCCCCTGCCATGTCCCAAATTCTCCACCACCAGAGATTCGGCGGGGGCGGGAATCGCACCGGTCGGCGGGCCCACCCCCGGCGATTCTCCGGCCCGCGATGGGCTGAAGTCCCGCCACTGTCAACCCTCTCCAGCCGGCATGGATTAAACCACCTACCTTACCGGCAGGAGCTGGTGGCGCGGGCGGGCTCCGGGATCCTGGGGGGGGCACGGGGCGATCTGGCCCCGGGGGGTGTCCCCACGGTGGCCTGGCCCGCGATCGGGGCCCACCGATCAGCGGGTGGGCCTGTGCCGTGGGGGCACTCTTTTTCTTCCGCCTTCGCCATGGTCTTCACTATGGCAGAGGCGGAAGAGACCCCCTCCCCTGCGCATGCACGGGGATGACGTCAGCAGCATGTGTCGCCCGGCGAAGTCCTTTCAGTGCCGGCTGGCGTGGTGCCAAAGGTCTTTCCCGCCAGCCGGCAGAGCGGAAACCACTCCGCGCGGGCCTATCCCCTCAAGGTGAGGGCTTGGCCCCTAAAGGTGTGGAGACGTCCGCACCTTTGGGGTGACCCGACGGCGGAGTGATCCGCGCCGTATTTGGCGCCGGGTAGCGGACATCGTGCCAGTTTGCGGAGAATCCCGCCCCTGTTTTCTCTCTACCCCCCTTTTTAAATAGTGGGGTTACATTACCTACCCTCCAATCTGTAGGGACTGTTCCAGAGTCTATAGAATCCTGGAAGATGACCATCAAATCATCCATTATTTCTCGTGCCACTTCCTTATGTGCTCTGGGAAGTGGATTACCAGTCCCTGGGGATTTATCAGCCTTCAGTCCCATCAATCTCCCCAACTCTATATCCCGTCTTAAATTGATCACCTTCAGTTCCTCCCTCTCACTAAACCCAGTGTTCCCCAACATTTCTAGTATCTTAGTTGTGTCATTTGTGAAGACAGAACCAAAGTACGTATTTAGTTGCTCAGCCATTTCTTTGTTCCCCCATTATAAATTCCCCTTTTTCTGACTGTATGGAACCAATTTTTCACCAATCTTTTTCTCTTTACGTACCTCTAGAAACTTTTGCATCAGTTTTCATGTTCCCCGCAAGCTTACTTGCGTACTCTATTTTCCCCTTCGTAATCAATCCATTGGTCTGCTTTTGCTGAATTCTAAACTGCTCCCCATCCTCAGGACTGTTGTTTTTCTCGGCCAATTTGTATGCTTCTTCCGTGGATCGAATACTCTCTCTAATTTCCCTTGTAAGCCATGGATTGGTCACCTTTCCAATTTTACTTTTGTGCCAGAGAGGAATAAACAATTGTTGCAGTTCCTTCATGCGCTCCCTGAATATTTGCCATAGCCTATCCACAGTCATCCCTTTAAGTAACATTCCCCAATCGATCATAGCCAACTCACGTCTCATATCATCGTAGTTTTGTTTGTTAAGATTCAGGACCCTAGTCTCAGAATCATCTACGTCACTCTCCATCTTGATGAAACATTCTATCATATTATAGTTACTTATGCCCCAGGGGTCTCGCACAACTAGATTGTCAATGATTCTGTTTTCATTAAGCAGTATCCAGCCTGTTCTCTAGTTGGTTCCTCAACCTATTGGGCCAGAAAAATATCCCATATATTTTTTTAAAATTTAAAGCCTCCAATTTTTTTTTCCCAATTAAGGGGCAATTTAGTGTGGCCAATCCACCTGCCCTGTACTTCTTTGGGTTGTGGGGGTGAGACTCATGCAGGCACGGGGAGAATGCAGAAACTCCACACGGACAGTGACCCGGGGCCGGGATCGAACCCGAGTCCTCGGCGCCATGAGGCAGCAGTGCTAACCACTGTGCCGTCCCCAATTATCCCATACACATTCCAGGAATTCCTCCTCCATGCTATTGTGACTAATTTGATTTGCCCAATCCATATGCAGATTAAAATCACTCATAAATCCTTGATCGCATGTGTCTCTAATTTCCTGTTTAACCCCATTCCCATCATCACCACTATGGTTTGGGGGTCCATGTTGGCACTGTTAGCGGGTCATCATACAAAGCAGGAGAGAGATGATAACTCACTGTGAGGAAAACCTTGTGTGGTAATATGCCTGTAGATAATATTACATGTGCTCAGCAGTGTGACCATTAAGAAGAAGCTGGTGACGCATGTGTAGCCATTAAGAAGACAGGCTTTCAAAAGGCACAGTGATCAAAGGGTGCGAAGCAAGAGACCGGCACGCAAACCAGTCTTCGAAAAGGCTGGTAACAGCCCAAGTGATCACAGGAGCGTTCCCGTGACGGAGTCACAATGAGCTGTGCGAAAGGGACAGACACCAACCAGGCAAAGGGTGTCATGTTTATAGACACCCTAGTTAAATCTGTTTATATTCCTTATGCATATTACAATTAAGTAAACATAGAACATGGAACATACAGTGCAGAAGGAGGCCATTCGGCCCTTCGAGTCTGCACCAACCTACTTAAGCCCTCACTTCCACCCTATCCCCGTAACCCAATAACCCCTCCTAACCTTTTTGGACACTAAGGGCAATTTATCATGGCCAATCCACATAACCTGCACGTCTTTGGAGTGTGGGAGGAAACCGGAGCACCCGGAGGAAACCCTCGCAGACACGGGGAGAACGTGCAGACTCCACACAGACAGTGACCCAGCGGGGAATCGAACCTGGGACCCTGGCGCTGTGAAGCCACAGTGCTAGCCACTTGTACTACCATGCTGCCATAAAGATAATAATCAGGTTTGTGCACAAACATCAATATCTCCTAAGGAAGGGGTATGTGGTGATATGCTTGTAGGTAATATTACGTGTACTCAGCAGTGTGACCTCCCACCAGCAGGTGGCCATGTACTCAGCAGTGAGATCTCCCACCAGCAGGTGGCCATGTACTCAGCGGTGAGGTCTCCCACCAGCAGGTGGCCATGTACTCAGCAGTGAGATCTCCCACCAGCAGGTGGCCATGTACTCAGCAGTGAGAGCTCCCACCAGCAGGTGGCCATGTACACAGTCGTGGGACCTCCCACCAGCAGGTGGAAATGTATTCAGCAGTCAGATCTCCCACCATCAGGTGGCCATGTACACAGCAGTGTGATCTCCCACAAGCAGGTGGCCATGTACTCAGTAGTGTGACCTCTCACCAGCAGGTGGCCATGTACACAGTAGTGTGATCTCCCACCAGCAGGTGGCCATGTACACAGCAGTGTGATCTCCCACAAGCAGGTGGCCATGTACACAGCAGTGTGATCTCCCACAAGCAGGTGGCCATGTACTCAGTAGTGTGACCTCCCACCAGCAGGTGGCCATGTACTCAGTGGTGTGACCTCCCACAAGCAGGTGGCCATGTACTCAGTAGTGTGACCTCCCACCAGCAGGTGGAAATGTATTCAGCAGTGATCTCCCACAAGCAGGTGGCCATGTACTCAGTAGTGTGACCTCCCACCAGCAGGTGGAAATGTATTCAGCAGTCAGATCTCCTACCAGCAGGTGGCCATGTACACAGCAGTGTGATCTCCCACCAGCAGGTGGCCATGTACACAGCAGTGTGATCTCCCACCAGCAGGTGGTCATGTACACAGCAGTGTGATCTCCCACCAGCAGGTGGCCATGTACACAGCAGTGTGATCTCCCACAAGCAGGTGGCCATGTACTCAGTAGTGTGACCTCCCACCAGCAGGTGGAAATGTATTCAGCAGTCAGATCTCCCACCAGCAGGTGGCCATGTACACAGCAGTGTGATCTCCCACCAGCAGGTGGCCATGTACACAGCAGTGTGATCTCCCACCAGCAGGTGGCCATGTACTCAGTAGTGTGACCTCCCACCAGCAGGTGGAAATGTATTCAGCAGTGAGATCGCCCACAAGCAGGTGGCCATGTACTCAGTAGTGTGACCTCCCACCAGCAGGTGGAAATGTATTCAGCAGTGTGATCTCCCACCAGCAGGTGGCCATGTACACAGCAGTGTGATCTCCCACCAGCAGGTGGCCATGTACTCAGCAGTGAGATCTCCCACAAGCAGGTGGCCATGTACTCAGTAGTGTGACCTCCCACCAGCAGGTGGAAATGTATTCAGCAGTGTGACCTCCCACCAGCAGGTGGAAATGTATTCAGCAGTCACATCTCCCACCAGCAGGTGACATCAGGGGCGGGATTCCGGCATCGACGGCCCCCAAAAGTGAGGAATTCCCCCCTTTCTAGGGGGCTAGGTTGCCACCGGAGTTCTCTCCGCAGCTCCAGCTGGCACGGAACGGCCCGCGTGAGTCCGCACATGGGCCAGACAGCCGGAGTATTTCCGCGCATGCACAGGGGTTCCCTTCACCGCGCCGGCCCACGGGCAATATGGCAGAGCTCTACAGAGGCCTGGCGCAGAGTAAAGCAGGCCCCCACGGAACCAGCCCGCTCGCCGATCAGTCGGCTCCGATCATGGGCCAGGCCACCATGGGGCCCCCCCGGATCAGATCCCTCCGCCGCCCCCTCCAGGACGGCCCCTACACACTCACAGACTGAGCCATGCCTTGGACACCACCATTCAAGACACAGATGTTTTGCTCCACATTTTCCATTGCGGTCGCCACACTAGCAGTGTTGGCCTCAGTGCCACGCATTGTCGGCACCATCTCCTGTGCCTGCATCCTTTGGGACTCCTCCAGTAGGCCTTGTAGTCACTGGAGTGTCACTGACACCCCCTCCTGAATATCACAGCTCTGTCCTTTTATCGGTATCAGCTCAGGGAGAACCATGTCAACAGGCTCGGCATCTGGCTGAGACCCAGCTGGGTCCTGGGATCCAGCAAACCTCTGACTGCTGTTTTCATTGGATGTTCCTGTCTCCACCTAATGTGCATCAGCAACTATGTTCGAGGGTGGGAGCACCCATATTTTGTCTGGCACAAACCACTCATTTGAGTCAGGTCGTCTGAGTGAAGGGACAGTGAATTCTCACCTCCCTGGTGTAGGCCAACCTCGCTGACAGAGACTGCTCTCTCCTCGGGCAACCCTGTGATTTCCAAGGCTCGTTCCTCAGAAGGGCTGAGGGCTCAAATCTCTGGGATTTCTCCCCCCATTGTGGCCCTTTTCCGTTTACTATGGGCTATTTTCTCCTGTGGAGGCAAAGAGAGGACATTGTGAACTACATGCTTGATGGAACAGGGGAGGGCCTTTAGCAGGTGGCATATGTGGGCGCCGCTCCTGGACATAGAGTCATAGAGCAAACAGTGCAGAAGGAGGCCATTCGGCCCATCCAGTCTGCACTGACCCACTTAAGCCCTCACTTCCACCCTATCCCCATAACCAAATAACCCCTCCTATCCTTTTTGGACACTAAGAGCAACTTATCATGGCCAATCCACCTAACCTGCATTTCTTTGGACTGAAGAGGTTGTGTTCTGAGGAACACGCATAAAGATCAGATGTGGGGAGGGTGCAAGGTGTCAGCCAGTGATTTGGCGGGGGTGGGGGTTGGGAATTTGAGTTGTGGCAGGCTGAACTGATGCCAGGAGAGAGGTGGTAACTTATCCTTGCAGCTTGGTGGACGTTGTTTGTCTTCTTCCTGCATTTGATGGTGGGCCTCCTGGTCATGCTGCCCTCACTGACAGCCACTGCCGCTGCCTCCCAGACGGCATTGCTGATCCTGGTCCTCTGACACCATCGGGGGAACAGGGTGCCCTGCTGCTCATCCACAGCGCCGAGAAACCTTGTGAGGTCGGCATCCCCAAAGTGAGGTGCAAGTGTGTGCGCTGCCCTGCTTGTGTGTTGACTGGGAGTCAATGGTGAGGCAGGGTTTAAAAACAGTTCCTCCCCCTTTTTAGCGGCGAGACGCTGAGGTGCGAGTCAGGCGAACCAGAAGGCAAGGGAGCCAGTAATGTTGAGAATCTCATGGGATAGAACATACATCTTCATAGAGTGGGAAGCTCTCCTCAAGTACAAGGCAGTATATATTTTGGCATTAAGTGCCACTGAATATGGGCCATGATCTCGTAAGTAGCCATCGTGAAGCACCCCGCCAAACACGCCCAAAACCGGACTTTGAATTTGTTCCGTTGAATCAGGGATGTCATCAATGGGAATCTGCCTTAAAACTCTTCCTTTCTAAAAGTTAGATTCTGTGTTAATGTCTTCAGTTCTGGGTCAGTGGCCTCCCGTTCCACTGGTTGTGACTGGCACTCATTTCACGTGCAACATAACAAAGTCTCTTCAGATTGCAAAGTTGTACAAGAAGGAAGATAGTGCCATGATTTTGGATAACTTAATAAGCTATACAGCGGCCTTTCTCCCTGATCTTTTGAAGCATTTGAACCTTTGAGTATTTGGTTTAACATCATGATCGTGTAATCCACTATAATTCTGATGGCAGTGTGCACTTTATTATAAATGCCCTCCAACTGCTATTCATGGGATTCGTGTTCTTCAAGATATCCTTGTGCACAGCTGTTTCTGTTTTGCATGAACATTTACAATGTGCCTAAGTTCTATGGCACACATTTCTTGATGCTGAGGTGTCCAGGGCATAAGATCTCCTCTGATATTGGGATGTTTCTCACTGCGGATAGTACCCAAGGCTGAAGAGGACATCCATTTCTCCGAGGAGCCATTCTTCCACAGATTATCTTTGAATTAACATGAACACTAGCTTGCTTCAAACAGTTATTGACATGCAGGGTGATGCTTCTGTGGTCAAATAATGGTTAACTAATGGTTTGTTGTGGAAAGCCCTGATGTTCACATAGGGACCATATATACTGCCTTGTACTTGAGGAGAGCTTCCCACTCTATGAAGATGTATATTCTATCCAATTGAAACGCTATTGCCATAGAAAAGATGTTGCTCATTGCAAGCAATTCATATATCATTTACATGATATGTGAGAAGGATGGCATGGATAGATTTGGTAGAAATTAAAGCTTCGTTAAATGGTAACCTTCATTTGAACAGAAGGCAATCCCTGATTTAGATATTGCCTGAAATCATTGTGCAGCTCATTGGTAGCCTGCCTTAGAAAGAAAATCTCACCAAATAATTATTTCCACAAACATGTTCAGATATGTATGGAGGGTCCCGTTGACAGAAACCCAAGGGTAGTGTGGAGGATGACCAAAGTGTTCTAGGTTTCAGCATCTGTATTTGCTGGCCCACGTGACCTACTCTTCCTTATCAGAATTTTGCAATGAGTTGAGAATCTCGAAATGAATGTTCATCCCTACTTCCCCGTTGGCGACAGCAACTAAAAATAATTTTTTAAAAAACAATCGATAAGGAAAAAAGTCCATCCAGAAAAAACAACAAATGCTTGGAGCAAAATGCAGCAAGTGCTAATTAAATGCATAAAATAAATACCCTATCTGGAAGTGATAATATGTGTGGGTGTTTGAAAGAAGTCTGAAATGAGAATTTCGAAGAAGTTATGTATTTTCCTTGGTTGTTGTGGAACACATCATTAGTGTCTGGGTCATTACTGCAGGGGCTCCTTTTTGTTTCAGCATCTCACAGAATCACAGGATTGTTAAAGTGCAGAAGGAGGTTTGATTGAACCGGCTTCCAACACACCCTCAGGTATTGAATTCAAGGCCTTAAGCACCTGCTGTGTTAAACTTGTATTTCTCGTGTTGCCATTGCTGCCTTTGCCAAGGTGAAACATTTTTAACTGTTTTGCACGTCCACTTAAACTAACCACTCAAATGTAACTCGTTTTGTAACCCTTTCCAAAAAGGAACTTTAAAAAAGTGTTGCATATTCCGGATCCCATTATTAATTTGTTCCTTAATGGGATGTGGGTGTCGATGGCAAGGGCCAGCGTTTGCTGCCCGTCCCTAATTCCCATTGAATACAGTGGCTAGCCACACCGTTTCAGAGGGCAGCTCTGATCTTGCTGTGGATCTGGAGTCATTTGTAGGCCAGACAGGCCAGGTAAGAATGGCAGATTCTCTTCCCTAAAGGACATCAGATGCGTTTTTACGACAATGGTTTCATGGTCAGCAATATGAAGACTAGCTATTCAATTCCAGGTTATTAACTGAATTTAAATTCCACCAGGTGAAATTTGTACTTTGTGCCCAAAGCATTAGCCTGGGCATCTGAATAACTAGTTCAGTGACAATACCATGGCACCACTGTCTTTCCCAGCTATTCCCTGAATGTCCCTGGCATCCCCTGCCAATTTTCTGAACTATTTTACTCACCAATCAAATCACAGTATAATAATGGACAGGCAAACATATTTAGTCACTTCAGCCACCTGAAAACCCTCATTCCTCTCTTTAACATCTAATTGTTCCTTTAACAATTACAGGTTTCTTTCCCTCTACTAACCCTAATGCATTGCAAAAAGAAAAACTTCTGGATATCAGTCTTAGATTCCGCAGTACATTAATTTGAACTTTGATCTTCTGTGTGGCTCTCACAGTTTTAGTTTGAAGTAATTATCCAAATTCACCCTTTTGATACCATTTAGTATCAAAATGGTACGAAATGGATGAGATCATCTTCCCTTCAAAGGTGAAAAGCCAGGATGCTCAAATCTTTCCTCATAAACCAGGCACCATCACTAGGGATAAGCCTTTTTTCTCCTTCCCATACTACAGCTAGCACACGAATGCCACCAGGTGGCACTGCCAGACTGGCAGTGCCAAAGTGCCCAGGTGCCACATTGCCCGTGGCAGGTGGTGTCCTGGGGTGCCTTGCCAATAAGAGGTAGGGTGAGATGGGGGGGGGGGGGGGGCTCGAGGACCCCAGAAGAGGCAAATTGAGTGCCGTGGGGGGCTCGGAAGCCGCGGTAGGGTTGCTGAGGGAGGTTGAAAGATTGGGGCTACCTTTACAAATGGCGCCCCAATCCGCGAGTCATCTTCCTGGGAAGACATGGAGATCTGGGAATGATGTAAGTGCGGCCTACACGGGGCATTCCTTGCCGAGGATAAAAGAAACGGCAAAGTGTCATTGAATAGCGAAGGTGGAACTTGGTGCTGTAGGTGATGAGAAACACCCGTTCAACACGCCCAAAATCGGACAGTCTTATCTTCAGGTTGAATCGTACCCATTCTCTAGAGTGAGTGTATCCTTCTGAAAGTGTGGTGTCCAGAGCTGAACATAACACTCCAAAAATGAGTTCTGACTAGTATTCTGTGGAATTGCAGTAGTGCTTTCTTATATTTAGATTCTGTATCTTCTGCGTCAAAGCCCACAGCATTTAATTCGGCTTTCTGATCATTATTTTGCACCTGTGCACTAATTTGTAATCACTTACGGACAGCGACTTCTGAATTCCTCTATCTCTCTATCTGTCTGCGCCTCCTCGTGCCTTTCTGTTCAGATTGAATTGAATCTGTCATTTGTATATCAAAGTAGTCTTCCTCACACCTCGTCATATTATAACACAACATTCCACCTTTTTATTTAATCTACAAACGTTAAAATTGTTTGATCTTCTTCATAACAGCCTTGCATTTACTCCACTGTTCCTGTGAACTCCTGACATTACTTTCTTCAGTCGTTGTCAAGATATGGGCAAGGTAAGTTTATAGCACATCATCAGCTGTCCTGAAGGTGCTAAAAATCTGTCACATAGTGCAGCACTGCCATATGTGGTTCCCTTTCCTGATGCGCATGAACCAGTTGGGTGTTTCTGATAGTCTGGTAGCTTTTTTTGGTCATTTTATCCTGGTAGCAGTCTGCAAGTGACCAGATTTATTGAAATAAATTCACCCTGCTGTAATCTGAACTCATGAAGGACACAATTGGTCTGCGGAAATAGTAGAAATCAAGTTGTCATGATATTCAGATAAACATCATGGTGCAAACACACATACATACTGATGGACAGATCAACGGACCAATCAATACACATGCAACATCACAGCCAATCACAAGGAAGAGCAGACACACTATAAAAGGGGGAACACGACACTTCCGATGCATTCCAGCAAGAGACAGCTCAGGGCACAGAGCTCACAGCAAGCCACTCAGACATTCACCATGTGCTGAGTGCCTCTCCAAGATAGTGTTAGGGTTGGGTCCACAGGTTAGAGGGTAATGAACGAACCGCAGTAACCAGTTTACAAATGTTAATAATGTTAGTAATAAAACTGAGCTGTCCCTTCCGCAACCGTGTTGGTTCGTCTGCGTAGCAGAGCACCCAACACGACATATTACCAGAGTGGAACCCAATACCTGTGAGACCTACCTACGCATCCTCAGGAATCCGCCATCCTGCGCCATGGACACCATCAGCCCGCCGCAGCCGCTCCAAGTCACTGGAAACCTCGGCGTTAACTGGAAGTTGTTCAAACAGCGCTTCCAGTTCTTCCTAGAAGCCACAGAACGGGAGAATGCTTCGGACACCAGGAAAATTGCCCTCCTCCTCTCCACGGCAGGGCAACACGCCATCCACATCTACAACACCCTGGTGTTCGCGGAAGGTGAGGACAAGACAAAGTACAAGACGGTCCTTCTCAAACTCAAGCAACACTTCAGCGTCGAGGTAAATGAGAGTTTCGAGAGGTACCTCTTCCAGCAGCACCTGCAGGGTAAGGATGAGCCTTTTCAATCTTTCCTTACACACCTCCGTATCCTTGCGCAGTCCTGCGGTTACGAGGCAACCTCTGATTCCATGATTCGGGATCAGATAGTTTTTAGGGTCACCTCGGGCGCCCTACGCTCGCAGCTCCTCAAGATAAAAAGTCTCACCCTAGCCACCGCCATCGAAGCCTGCGTCCTCCATGAAAACGCGACCAGCCGCTACTCCCAATTCAAGCAGCCGAATCGGCACGGCAGGGGTCCTCCGCGGCCGAATCAGCAGGGCAGGGTTCCTACGAGGCTGAGCGGGTCCAGTCCATCGAGTTCCTCCCGGCCCGCGGCCCGGACGGGGGCGGCCATTTCGCACGCTTTTCGCAGCCTCCCGCGCTTGTACGCGCCAAAAGAGACGTTGACGCAGAGGGACGTGACGTGCAGGCGCGCTCTACGCAGGACCGAACTGCGCATGCGCGATGGCGCAATGAACGCCATGACGTCACGACGTGCGGCAACTGTGGATCCGCACATTTAAGCGGCAATGTCCAGCAAAGAACCGACAATGCTTCCGCTGTGGCAAGATGGGCCATTACGCTGCCTGCTGCCGAGCAGCACATCCTGCCAACGCTCCCCACGCCAATTCCGACAGCCTCGCAGGGACGTGTGGACCATTCAGCCTCCATACTCCGAATCATACCCGGACGATATACAGACCGGCGATACAGATGACCGGGAAGCCTTCCGCGTTGCAGTCATTGACAGGAACCGGATGTCTCCAAGCTGGACCCACCAGCCGATGCCAGTGAACAGTGTCAATCCGGGTGATGAATGGAGTGCCACCCTAATGGTCAACCCAAATTCGTCGCCCACCTACTAGGCTGGATTTATGAGCCTGTTTGAACATTGGACTCACTAAAAGTTTCATGCCCTATGTTAATAAGTTTCTCTTTTATCGTTACAGGGGTTCGTTTTGATGCTTGATGTTTACACTTGTTTTGTTGATGGTACAACCTTGTTGGTATGTTGCACCTGACACCTTCCTATGTATATAGTTTAGCCTCATGTACATGTTGTAGATATTGCACACACACACATTCAGCTGCACTCAGTACACATCTATATTTATTACCACATAGGCACATATTCTTGTAAAAAAGGGGAGATGTCATGGTATTCAGATAAACATCATGGTGCAAACACACATACACACTGATGGACAAATCAACGGACCAATCAATACACACGCAACATCACAGCCAATCACAAGGAAGAGCAGACACACTATAAAAGGGGGAACACGACACTTCCGATGCATTCCAGCAGGAGACAGCTCAGGGCACAGAGCTCACAGCAAGCCACTCAGACATTCACCATGTGCTGAGTGCCTCTCCAAGATAGTGTTAGGGCTGGGTCCACAGTTTAGAGGGTAATGAACGAACCGCAGTAACCAGTTTACAAATGTTAATAATGTTAGTAATAAAACTGAGTTGTACCTTCCGCAACCGTGTTGGTTTGTCTGTGTAGCAGAGCACCCAACACGACACAAGTGATGGCAAATCAGCAATCTATTTAACACACAGCCCAGATGTTCTGCCCATTAAAATCTAACCACTCAAGGAGGACTATTGGTGGCGAGGGGGTGGGACCAAAGGTAGGCCTCTATTGTGTTCTCAGGCTGAGGGTATTGAGTACACAGACCAAATTTGAAGCCTGCACTCCTGAGGACAATGGGGTACATTTTAAGTACATTTTTGAAGCAGCCCCCTCACTCTGGACAACTGTGGACACCAATTTTCTCATCTGAGAATAGGATGCTTCAGTATCCCTACCCTCAGGCTTGACATCTTAAGCCTGCATTTCTCAATGTTTTAGGAGGTGGGTTTCTCCAGAACACCCCCCCCGACATTGATGGGATATAAATACGTTTTCAGTGAAACAATTTTTTTTCTTTTTCTTTTTTTAATAAATTTAGAGTACCCAATTCATTTTTTCCAATTAAGGGGCAATTTAGCGTGGCTAATCCACCTAGCTTGAACATTTTTGGGGGTTGGAACATGGTTGTGGGGGTGAAACCCATGCAAACACGGAGAGAAAGTGCAAACTCCACACGGACAGTGACCCAGAGCCAGGATCGAACCTGGGACCTCGGCGCCGTGAGGCCGCAGTTCTAACCCACTGCGCCACCATGCTGCCCTCAGTGTAACAATTTTGAGGGGCCAACAATCAAGCGTGACTGCTAGGATTTTACCCCATGAATATTTAGGTCCAGGCTTTTTTCTTGCCATTTTTGAAAACTTGGATGTACTTACTGATGTGTTGGGTACTCTGGATCTGTGGAGACTGCGTTTACCTTCGCAGTAACATAGACAGGCTCCAACACTTGTAATAGTGCAACTCTACTTTATTTAACTAAGCTGTTAAACATACTTGCACTGTGAGTTGGCACTATGTTAGATTGACTGAAGACCTATGCCTAACCTGACCAGCCTATACTGCTAGCACATGGTGGATGTTTGTGCTACTGACTGCGGGCTCTGTCTGTCTCAGAAGCTGCATCCCGAATGAGTGGGAAAACTAGTGCCCTCTGTCTTTATAGTGACCGTGCCCTAACTGGTGATTGGCTGCTGTGTTGTGTGTGTTGATTGGTCTTGCAGTGTGTCAGTCAGTGTGTGTCTCTGCACCATCATATACTGATGTGTATATTATGACACTTACCTCCATATCCAAATTTAGGCTATTTATATATAAGGGGTAATGGTATGGCTTTGCACTTCAGGCAGGGATATTCACCATTGCTAATACATATTATAGACATTGCAACTATAAAATTAAAGGACTTTAAAAAATCATATAAATACCCATATGTTGGGTGTCAAGGTTCTTCATCAGAAAAACAAAATCATAAAATTACCTCTGTGGAGCAATAAGTTGAGGTGTCAGAATCGATTTCTGCTACCTGCTGTGGTGAACGTATTGTGCTAACCATTCACCACTATATTACATTGTATCACACTGTTGCCCATGTGAGCTCCATCTATGGACTATTGTACTGTACTACACGGAATGTATCATGTTGGTGCCCTTGTGGGCTCGGCCCCTGGCTCCACCCCCTTGAGGGGAGGTATAAACAGCAGCTGCCCTGTAGGCGGCTCTCACTTGCAGAGCAGTCGCAGGCAGGCACTGTTCTAGTCGATTAAAGCCATTGTTCACTTCAACTCACTGTCTCGCGTGAATTGATGGTCGCATCACCTGTTGCACTGAAAACATTTTTGAATCCCAGCTGTCTCCTATCTGCCAACCAATTTTGTATTGATGCAAGGAGATTGCCTCTTGTCTGATCAAGACTACTCCTGCAATAGATTATAGATTAGAGCCCAACATCAAAGAGGTTAGGAGGCCAGCCAGGTGTGTGCTGGAAGAGTCAAGCCTAGAGGTAACATGGGCACAGGTGAGGGTTTCAGAGGCAGGTGAGCTGGGAAAGCCGTTGAATCATGCGATGCCGCAGGGGTGGAAATAGGCAATTATGGCGATGGTGCTGATGAGTGGCCACAAGCTTAACCCAGGGCCACGTGCGACACTAAGGCTGCACAATACATTTAAGGATTTGTGAGAGTAAAGGGGGGC
Organism: Scyliorhinus torazame; assembly: GCF_047496885.1. NCBI lineage: Eukaryota > Metazoa > Chordata > Chondrichthyes > Carcharhiniformes > Scyliorhinidae > Scyliorhinus > Scyliorhinus torazame. The sequence goes on from NC_092709.1 coordinate 283,511,816, forward strand.
TAAGGATGGGGTGGTCCACCTTCAGGCAGCCGAGAGCACTGGACCTGCGAGGGACACTTTTCTGGGAGCGGAGGATAAAGGGAGCCCGAGGCTCATCAAATTCAATACCCTGTTCCCACCTTCCCCCCTTATGCCTCGATCCCTTTAGCTCCAAGAGCTTTACCTAATTCCTTCTTGAAATTCACAACATTTTGGTGTCAACTACTTTCTGTGGTAGTGAATTCCACAGATTCATCACTCTCTTGGTGAAGAAATCTCTCCTCACCTCAGACCTAAAAGGTTTACCCCTTATCCTCAAACTATGACCCCCCTAGTTCTGGACATCGGGAACATTCTTTCTGAATCGACCCGATCTAATCTTGTCAGAATTTTGCAAGTTTCTATGAGATCCCCTTTCACTCTTTTAAACTCCAATGAATATAATACTAATGGAATATGTCTTTCCTCATATGACAGTTCTACCATCCAAGGAATAAGCCTGATAAACCTTCGCTGCACTCCTTCCATAGCAAGGACATCTTTCCTCAGATAAGGACTCCAAAACTGCACACAATACTGCATGTGTGGCCTCACCAACACCATATACAATTGCAGTAAAGCATCTCCATATCTGCATTCAAATTCTCTTGCTAGGAAGGCCAACATACCATTTGCCTTCTTTACTGCCTGCTGTACCTGCACACTTACTTTGAGCGACTGATGCACGAGGACACCAAGACCACGCTGAGTATCCACCTCTCTCAATTTACACTCACTGAAATAATAACCTGCCTTCCTATTTTGGCCATTTGGAAAGAGCCCCATTTACTCCTTCTCTATGTTTCCTGTCTGCCAACCCAACTTCTATCCATCTCAATACACTACCCCTAATCCTATGCGCATTAATTTTGCATGCTAATCTCTTACGAGGGACTTTGTCGAAGGTTTTTTTAAAGTCAAAATAAACCACATCCACTTGCTCCCCTTTGCCAACTCTTCTAGTTACATCCTCAAAGAATTCCCTTTGTCAGGCATGATTTCCCTTTCCATGCTGACTCTGCCCAATTCTGCCACTTGTTTCCAAATGATCTGCTATTATATCTTTTAGAATGTACTCTAGCATTTATCCACACTGCTGACATCAGGCTGACTGGTCTATAATTCCCTGTTTTCCCTTTACCTCCCTTTTTAAATATTGGGGTTACATTAGCTACTCTCCAATCTGGAGGAGCTGTTCCAGTGTCTACAGAATCTTGGAAGACCATCAATGCAGCCACTATTTCTAGGGCCATTTCCTTAAGTACTCTGGGATGTATATTTCAGGCCCTGGGGATTTATCGGCCTTAAATCCCATCAAATTCCCCAACTCCATTCCCCGACTGATACTGATTTCCTTCAATTCCTTCCTCTCACTAAACCTAGTGTTCCCCCACATTACTGTAACATTATGTGTGTCCTCCTTTGTGAATACTGAACCAAGGTATGTATTTATTTGGTCAGCCATTTCTTTGTTATAAGTTCCCCTGTTTCTGACTGTAAGGGACCTACATTTGTCTTCACCAATCTTTTTCTCTTCACATACCGATAAAAACTTTTACAGTCAGTTTTTATGTTCCTCACAAATTTACTCTCTTACTCTATTTTAATCAATCCCTTTGTCCTCCATCGTGGGCAACATGAGCTCCCAGAGAGCATGAAGGGAAATAGAGAAACTAGAGAAAAAATTGCAAGTTCAGGTTCTGGGGCAGTGGAGGGAATTTAAAAGTTTGGTAAGGTGGATTAATGGAGTGGAAGAAAATGGCAGGGCCAGCTGATCCGATGTTTGCAGCTTTCGGGTAATGACATCTGTGAGCTGTGAGCATTTGTTTTCAGAGGTTTTTTTGCCTACCACCTTCACCCAAGTGAGAAAGTCAAATGCCTATTTTTAAATTGCTACCTGAAGAAATTCAGATATGTTTCACTAGCAAAGCAAAAGCTCCCAGCTTCAAAATTGCAGTGCTAGTATTGACATCACTGTTCACAAGCTAGGGAAGGAACTAAATCATGCTTCTCCCTCTCAATCGGTGTCTAGCCACAGGCATATGTTTGGCCATTGGATGGAAAAGGATTGAGCCTAGGTATGAATCGGGACATGTTAAATAGCCTGCTGACTGCCACTGACATAAGAATAAGACTGACACTAGAATAAGCTACGAGACGATTGATGCCGTCCTTGGAACCTTGAAGAGTACATTTGAGGGAAGAGGCAAACACTGGCGGTAAAGCAACTGCATGATGAAAAATCCTCTCCTGAAGTAGTATTTTCATTGGAATTGCAGTTTTTCATCTTTTCAGCAGAGGGCATCTCTGTTTTGACTACACTGGTCCAAGCCGGCAATGAAATTCAGCAAAAAACTGTAAGTTTGTTCCTTTTATTGCTAAGGCATTAAATTGCTGCACGGAACAATTTGTTCTACCTCCACTACAGCTTTATTTTCACCTCCGGTGTGCCCAGTGATCATTCTAAATGATTTTCAATCTTTTATCTGTCCAATAACAATTGAATTGTTCTCTTCACTGCTTTTAAATTTAAGTGGCTAAAATCACTTAATACAAAACACTAGGGGTTGTACCAATGGAGAGAGTGAGAGTTTCTGTTAAGAACAATTCCAGGCTTTTTTGGAAATATATCACCCGACCTTCAATGGTGCTGGGTTAAAACTCTGGAACTCCCTCCCTAACAGCACTGTGGATGTTCCTACACCACAGGACTGCAGCAGTTCAGGAAGGTGGTTCACCACCACTTTCTCAAAGACAATTGGGAATGGGAAATAAATGCTGGTCTGATCAGAGATACCCACATCCTGTGAAAAAATAAAAATGTACAACTGGCTTCAGTCCAAAGCTGCTCTAATGAATTATCGAGTTGTCTCCAAAGTATTAATAGCCACCTCACTTCATCCAGTGTATAATGTGTATAATCCAGTGTATAACTCTTAACAATTTTTAGAGATGCACCATAGAAAGCATCTTATCTGGCTGCATCACAACCTGATATGCCAACTGTTCGGCACAAAACGGTAATAAACTACAGAGAGTCGTGAGAGACTACTGCCCAGTCCATCATGCAAGCCCGCCTCCCAACTATTGACCCTGCCTATACCTCCCGCTGCGTTGGGAAAGGGGTCAGCAGAATCAAAGACCCCTCCCACCTGGGTTATTCTCAGAAGATACAAAAGTTTGAGAACACACACTAACAGATTCAAAAACAGCTTCTTCCCCGCTGTTACCAGACTCCTGAATGACCCTCTTATGGACTAAACTGATCTTTCTATGCAGCTTCTCTACTGTTGCAGCACCATATTCCATATGCTGCACCTGACATCTATGATGATGTATTTACATTGTGCATCTATCATATATCCTATGTTTTCATGTATGGAGCGATTTGCCTGGACTATACGCAGAACAACACTTTTCACTGTACCTCGGTGCATGTGACAATAAATTTAAATTTAAATCAAATGGCTTTGACTCTGGGCTGACACATGTCCTTCTTGATATATAAATGGGCAAATGTAAATGTGAAATGTTCAAACTCACATAAATCAAGTAAGAGCTTTGGCCTCACATTCATAAGAACATAAGAACTAGGAGCAGGAGTAGGCCATCTGGCCCCTCGAGCCTGCTCCACCATTCAATGAGATCATGGCTTATCTTTTGTGGACTCAGCTCCACTTTCCGGCCCGAACACCATAACCCTTAATCCTTTTATTCTTCAAAAAACTATCTATCTTTATCTTAAAAATATTTAATGAAGGAGCCTCAACTGCTTCACTGGGCAAGGAATTCCATAGATTCACAACCCTTTGGGTGAAGAAGTTCCTTCTAAACTCCGTCCTAAATCTACTTCCCTTTATTTTGAGGCTATGCCCCCTAGTTCTGCTTTCACCCGACAGTGGAAACAACCTGCCCGCATCTATCCTATCTATTCCCTTCATAATTTTATATGTTTCTATAAGATTCCCCCCTCTTCCTTCTAAATTTCAACGAGTACAGTCCCAGTCTACTCAACCTCTCCTCGTAATCCAACCCCTTCAGCTCTGGGATTAACCTAGTGAATCTCCTCTGCACACCCTCCAGTGCCAGTACGTCCTTTCTCAAGTAAGGAGACCAAAACTGAACACAATACTCCAGGTGTGGCCTCACTAACACCTTATACAATTGCAGCATAACCTCACTAGTATTAAACTCCATCCCTCTAGCAATGAAGGACAGCATTCCATTTGCCTTCTTAATCACCTGTTGCACCTGAAAACCAACTTTTTGCGACTCATGCACTAGCACACCCAGGTCTCTCTGCACAGCAGCATGTTTTAATATTTTATCATTTAAATAATAATCCCTTTTGCTGTTATTCTTACCAAAATGGATAACCTCACATTTGTCAACATTGTATTCCATCTGCCAGACCCTAACCCATTCACTTAGCCTATCCAAATCCCTCTGCAGACATCCGGTATCCTCTGCACTTTTTGCTTTACCACTTATCTTAGTGTCTTATTCACTTATTCATTTACTTATTAACTCTCCCAGTGCAGTGTGTGAATGTTTGAGTGATCCAGGGGCTGCTAATGAATACAACCTACAGCAAATCACTGTCTGTATGTTCATGCTTCCAAATGAAAAAGAAGAAGCATGACACACGCAAATGTTCAAATCAGCTTGTGTTCATCCACATTTTTATTTCTATACACTTAACAATAATTTATATTTATATGGATAATAACAAAGTCATTTTACAAAACAGCAAAGTTAAAGGGAATGGTGGTGAAATGGCAATGTTCCTGGACCAATAATCCAGAGGCCTGGACTCATGCTCAAAAGCAGGAGTTCAAGTCCCACCACAGCAACTAGGAGAGTTTAAATCTAATGAATGAATCTGGAATAACGAAGCTAATCTCAGTCATTGTGATGACAATTATGAAACTACACAACTGTTGTTAATAATCCATCTGGTTTACTAAAAAGTCCTTCAGGAGAGGAAATCTGTCATCCCAATCCAGTCTGGCATATATTCAATTGCACACCCATACTAATGTGGTTGCCTCTTAACTATTCTCTGGAATGGATGAGATAGTCACTCAGTTGTACCAAATTGTTACAGAAAGGTCAAATAAGAATAAAACCAGATGGATTATCAGGCACCGGAAAAGACAATGGCCCATTCAACTCTGCCCCTCACTAACATTGGGAAACTTGTGACAAAACAGAGAGAGTTTCTCACAGGCTCGTCGAGTAGCAGCCTGCCTGCCATAATTATACTCACCGAATCATACCTTACAGTCACTATCTCATATTCCTCAAGCACTAACTCTGAATATGCTTTATCCCACTTGCAAGACAGAGCCACCATAGGTGGCTGCAGAGTGGTGTATGGTCAAGAAGGAGTGGCTCTGTGAGTCCTGAACATTTATTCCAGACTCCATGCATCATGTCAAACATTGACATGATTACCACGACCCAATTTTCAGCTGACGAGTCATTGCTCCGCCATGTTGAACATCACTTGGAAGAAACACTAACGGCACTAATGGCTCTGCACCAGTTGAAGTCATACCTGGTCATGGTTGTTTAAGGCCAATCATCTCAGGCTCAGGACATCACTGCAGGAGTTCCTCAAGGTAGCTTCCGCAGCCTAACTATTTCAGCTGCTTCATGAATGACCATATCATCAACATAAGGTTAGAAGTGGGGATGTTTGCTGATGATCGCCATGCGTTCAAGGCCATTTGCAACTCCTCACATACAAAAGCAGTCCATGTCCACATGGAACAGGCCCTGACAATATTTGGGCTTGGGCTGATAAGTGATAAGTAACATTCATGCCACCAAATGCCAGGCAATGACCAGCTGCAACTGAAGAGAATCTAAACAGCTCTCCTTGTCATTCAATGACATGACCATTGTAGAATTTCTAGCCCTCAATGTCCCAGGGGTTTCCATTGATCAGAAACTTAACTGGATAATAAGGTCTGTTCCTGCGCTGTATTGTTCTTTGGTCAAGCATCATAGGCACATAGGGCAAACGTTTACTAAATATCGAATATGCTTCGATATTTAGTTCCCACCCTTGGTCACTCTACAGGCATGTTCTCCATTATCGCAATCATATCATACCTGTGTACATCTATTTGCATGGTCAGTTTGTCTACCTTATTACAAATGCTCTGTGAATTCAGATGCAGTGCCTTTAGACTTGCCCTTTTAACATTTTTATACTTCTATTTGTACTATGGCCCTATTTGCGGCTAGCTCTTGTTTCCTCAACCTTCTACTTTTGTTTTCTACTTTTCTGTCTCTCATTTCTATCTTTATTTCCCTCTCTTGTCTCTTCCCACTAAGGTGACCACCCCCCTACCACTCAAGTTTAAACCTTCCCCACAGTACTAGCGGATTCTCCTGCAAGGATATTGGTCCCAGTCCTGCTGGGGTGCAACCAATCCAATTTGTGCAGGTCCCATCTTCCCCTGACTCGGTCCTAATCCCTCCCTCCTAAACCATCTCTTCAGCCACGCATTTATCTGCTCTATTCTTCTATTCCTGAGCTGGCTTGCACGTGGCACTGGGTATGATCCAGAGGTTATTATCTGTGCTGTCCTGCTTTTTTAAAATTTCCTAGCACCCTATATTCTGCTTGCAGGACCTCAACCCTCTTTTGACTGATGTTGTTGGTACCAATATGATGGCTACAAGGTAGGCCAGAGGCTGGGAAATCTGCAGCAAGTAACCAGTCTCTTGAATCCTCCAATCCTGTCCACAAAGCACAAATCAGGAGTGTGATGGAACACTCACTACTCACCTGGATGAGTTCAGCTCCAACAACACTCAAGAAGCTTGACATCATCCAGGACAAAACAGCCTGCTTGATTGACGTTGCATCCACCACCTTAACCATTCACTCTTTTCACCATTGGTGCTAATGGTGTGTGTACCATTTACATGGTTCACTGCAGCAATACATTAAGGGAACTTAATGTAAGGAAAAGTACTGTGTATGTTCCCTCGGCCGCAGAAAAATGCTTTTCACTGTACTTCGGAACATGTGACAATAAATCAAATCAAATCAAATCAAAAGTCTCCTTGGCTGCCTCTTCCAAATCCATAATCTTTACCACCTAGAAGAGCAAGGACAAGGGCAGCAGCGACATGGGAACACCATCAAATGCAGTTCCCCCGCCATGTTATACACCATCCTGACTTGGAACTACATCATTATTTATTCTCTGTCTCTGGGTCAAAACCTGAGAACATAATTTCCTAACAGCACTGTGGGTCTACCACATGGACTGCAGCATTTCATGGAGTGGCTCATCACCACCTCCTCAAGAGTGATTTAGGATGGGCAATAAATGTTGACCTTGCCAGGGCTGCCTCATCCCATCAATTGAATATAATAAAAAACAATGAGCCTTTGAGAAGATTCGGAGAACTTTGTAAAAGAGTTATATTTCGAGATGGTTTTACAACTGTGAAGCCAAGTAAAGAATCAAAAGAGGTTATGATGAAACTCCCAAAGTATATTTATGCTACAACTGTGCAAATGGCCTTCATCCTTCAGCATTGAAAAAGACCATCTTCATTTGTCATCTGGGCGTTGAGCTGTGTGGGTGTGAAGGTGGCTGATAAATCCTATTTTATAACGATATGTACTAGTGCAATGGGAACAGGACAAGGATGCTGGTAGGTAGTTGGAGGCACTGATTTCATGGTTTTTACGTGCCTTGTGTTTGTTTTGAGCTGATACTATCTGTCAGTGCAGGCTCAATGGGCCGAAGGGCCTCTTCTTCACTGTATTATTCTGTGATTCTATTCCTTGTATAGAAGGATTTGCCATTGACAATTGCACTTCTCCAGTCTGAGCGATCCTGGGCAAGGATCTCCCATGATACAATGTCAATTTTGAAGTCCTTGAGGAGGATTTTAGGGAATCTTTGAAGGCTTTCTTCTGGCCACCATGGTGGTGTGCTCCGTTTTTCAGTTCACCGTGGAAGATTCACTTAGGGAGTCGGTTATCAGGCATTCTGGTGACATGTCCAGCCCATCGGAGCAGTTTTTGTCGTAACATTTGTGAAAATGCTGAGCATGCCAGTGGTCCAAAGGATCTCTGTGTCTGGGACTTTGTCTTGCCATAGATGTTGAGGAATTTGCAGAGGCAGCAAAGGTGGAAGTGATTGATTTTCTTTGTGTGTCACTGATAGACAGTCCAGGTCTCAATCGCTTGGAAAAGAGTGGAGAGAACGACTGCCTGGTAGACCTTGAGCTTGGCTTTGAGACTCAACCCTCTATGTTCCCATACTGAATGGCAAAGTCTTCCTAAGGGCACACTGGCCTTGGCAATTCTGGCATCAGTCTCATCATCAATATGAACACAACATTACATAATGCTGCTTAGGTGGGTGACGTTGTCCATTGCAATCATCTTCTGGTTGTTTCCTGTCACTATCGGTTCTTGATTGAGCTTTCATGGAGCAGGTTGGAACATGACTCCTGTCCACTTTGTCCTGATGGTAAGACTGAAGTTAACAGAGGATGTGGAAAACTAATCCATAATGTGCTGCATCTCTACCTCATTTCCAACGTTTAGTGCACAGTCATCAGCAAATAAAAAATCATGCAGTCTATCAATTAAGACATTGGGCTAGGCCTGCCGGCGTCACAGGGTTAAAAGCTTGCTGTCTATTCAGTAGTTGATGTCTGTGCCTGCGTCCTTATCCTGGAAGGCATCAGTAAGCATGGCTGAGAACATGATGCTGAAGAGGGCTGACACCAATATGCAGCCCTGCTTCACTCTATTGCTAACAGGGAAGGGGACCAAAGGATCTTTATCATCAGGGGTGGCACGGTGGCACAGTGGTTAGCACTGTGTTAGTTGGCGAAAGAGATTTTATCGCACTGGCTCCGCTGTTTCAAGACCTACCTCGCCGCCTATCCTCGCCTTCCGTCACCGACGAACAGAAGCTGAGTCTCCTCCACGCGTGGGTGAGCCATCTAATCTCCGTTCAACTCGAGGAAGCCTCCACCTACGCAGATGCCCTCGTGACACTATGGCACCTCTACTTAAGACCCGTGAACGAGGTATACGCTCGGCGTCTCCTCATCACTCGCCGCCAGGGTCCCGGGGAATCACTGGAAGAGTACCTAAGCGACCTCAAAGTCCTTGCACGAAGCTGCAATTACCAGGCCATTGCGGCCACTCAACATATGGACCTCGCCATCTGGGACACCTACGTGGCTGGAGTCAGGTCCAACTACGTGAGACAGCGCCTACTCGAAAAAGGTGCCCTAGACCTGGAAGAGACGGTAAAATTAGCCTCCTCTCTGGAAGTAGTGTTCCAAAGCCTTAATGCGTTCCCGTCCGATCATGCGACCCCATTGTGGACCCCCGACCAAAGAATACCTGAGGCCTGTGCCGCACGGCTGCCCGCCCACCATGGGGGGGCTACCCTGTTATTTCTGCGGCCTGCCTCAACACCCCCGGCAGCGCTGCCCGGCCCAGAACGCGAACTGCAGCGTCTGTGGGAGAAAAGGACATTTTGCTAAAGTTTGCCTGGCCAGGTCCAAAACCTCTAAATCGCAGGCCCGACCATCAGACTCACAGGCCTGCAGATCCCACAGTCTGGCAGCGTGTCTGCTGGCTCCGCACCCCCCGGACGCGTCATCGCCCTCGTGTTGTCCATGGGGGCAGCCATCTTCCAGCCCGCACAGCGTATGCGACTCACGGGGGCCGCCATCTTTGCCATCCTTACCCACGCGGCCCACCACGTGCGATTCATGGGGGACGCCATATTGGAAGCCATCTTCCTCACCGCCCGGCAAGTGCGACCGACAGGGGCCGCCATCTTGGCCGCCATCTGCAACGCCGACCGACACGTGCGACCAACGGAGGCAGCCATTTTGGAACCGCCCTAGCACCACCGACCATGCCGGCTACCCGCACCTCAGCGCAGTCACCCTTGACCAGTCATGACCCAAACACCTCCAGAGCTCTATGATGACCATCTGGGTAAACGGACACAAAATGCCTGCCTCTTCGACTCCGGGAGCACAGAGCTTCATTCATCCAGACATGGTAAGACGCTGCTCGCTCCCAATCTTCCCGGCACATCAAATCATCTCCCTCGCCTCCGGGTCGCACTCGGTGCAGGTCCAAGGGTGACCTACCGCAACCCTCGCAATACAGGGCGCCGAGTATGCCAACTTTAAATTATATGTGTTCCCCGACCTCTGCACTCCTCTTCTATTGGGACTGGATTTCCAATGTAACCTCAGGAGCCTAACCCTGAAGTTCGATGGGCCCCTACCCCCACTCACCTAAAGGTCGATCCTCCCCCGCTCTTCACAAATCTCACTGCCGACTGCAAATCAGTCGCCACCAGAAGTAGGCGGTACAGCATCCAGGATAGGACTTTTATCAGGTCCGAGGTCCAGCGACTCTTGCAGGAGGGAATCATCGAGGCAGCAATAGCCCCTGGAGAGCCCAAGTGATGGTCATCAGGACCAGGGAAAAGAGCCGGATGGTTGTAGATTACAGCCAAACCATAAACCGATACACGCACCTAGATGCATACCCGCTTCCCCGGATCGCAGACATAGTTAATCAGATCGCGCACTACCGGGTTTCTCCACGGTGGATCTGAAGTCTGCGTACCACCACCTCCCAATCCGTCCGGGGGACCGCCACTCCACGGCTTTTGAGGCAGATGGCCACCTCTTCCACTTCCTCCGGGTCCCCTTTGGCGTCACAAACGGGGTCTCGGTCTCCCAAAGAACGATGGACCGAATGGTGGACCAGTACGGGCTGCGGGCCACATTTCCGTACTTGGACAACGTCACCATCTGCAGCCATGATCAGCAGGACCACGATGCCAACCTCCAGAGATTTCTCCAAACCACCCGAACCCTTTACCTCACCCACAACAAGGAGAAATGCGTTTTCCGCACAACCAGACTAGCCATCCTCGGCTATGTTGTGGAAAACGGGGTTCTAGGACCCGACCCCGACCGTATGCGCCCCCTCCTGCAACTCCCCCTTCCCCACTGCCCCAAGGCCCCGAAAAGGTGCCTTGGGTTCTTTTCATATTATGCCCAGTGGGTCCCCAACTTTGCGGACAAAGCCTGCCCACTAATCAAGGCCACCATCTTCCCACTGGTGGCTGAGGCCCGCCAGGCCTTTAGCTACATCAAGATGGATCTCGGCAAAGCCGCAATGCGCTCGGTGGACGAGTCCGTCCTCTTCCAGGTGGAGAGCGACCCCTCAGAGGTCGCCCTCATCGCTACCCTCAATCAGGCAGGCAGGCCAGTAGCGTTTTATTCACGAACACTCACCACCTTCGAAATTCGACACTCCTCAGTCGAAAAGGAAGCCCAAGCCATCGTGGAAGCCGTGCGGCACTGGAGGCACTACCTCGCTGGTAGGAGGTTTACCCTCGTCACCGACCAACGATCGGTAGCCTTCATGTTCGAAAATACGCTGCGGGGTAAGATCAATAATGGTAAGATCTTGAGGTGGATATCGAACACTCCACCTATAATTACGATATAGTATATCATCCTGGGAAGCTCAACGAACCCCCAGATGCCCTGTCCCACGGCACATGTGCCAGCGCGAAAGATGACCGACTACATGCTATCCACGATGACCTCTGCCACCCGGGGGGTCACCCGGCTTCTCCACTACATCAAGGCCTGCAACCTGCCCTACTCCACTGAGGAGGTCAGGGCCATGACCAGGGACTGCCAAATCTGTGTGGAGTGTAAGCCACACTTCTATCGACCGGATAAGGCCCACCTGGTAAAGGCATCCCGGCTCTTTGAGCGCCTCAGTATCGATTTCAAAGGGCCCCTCCCCTCCAACACTGCAACACATATTTCCTCAACATCATCGACATGTTCTCCCGCTTCCCCTTTGCAATGCCTTGCCCCGACATGACCGCAGCCACCGTCATTAAAGACCTACATAGTGTATTCACCCTGTTTGGTTTCCTCACGTATGTTCACAGTGACCGGGGATCGTCGTCCATGAGCGACGAACTGCGTCAATACCTGCTCAGTAAGGGCATCGCCTCGAGCAGGACTACCAGTTATAACCCCAGGGGAAATAGGCAGGTGGAGAGCGAGAATGCGACGGTCTGGAAGACCGTCCTCATGTCCCTACGGTCTAGGAATCTCCCAGTTCCCCACTGGCAGGGGGTCCTCCCCGGCGCACTCCACTCTATTAGGTTCCTACTTTGCACAGCCACAAACGAGACCCCTCATGACCGCCTATTTGTTTCCCCCAGGAAATCCACCTCAGGGGCCTTGCTTCTGTCCTGGCTGAAGACACCGGGGCTCGTCCTGCTCCGCAAACACGTCAGGAGCCATAGGTCCGACCCCCTGGTCGAGAGGGTCCAGCTCCTACACTCCAAACCCCAGTATGCATACATCGAACACCCCGACGGCCGACAGGATACGGTCTCCCTCCGGGATCTGGCACCCGCAGGTTCCACTACCACCACCACCCCATCGTGCCTCCGCCCCTACATGGCACTCGCACCCCCTCCCGCCCGCCATTCCCCCTTCACCGACCCACAGGAATGAAGCCCCAGAAGACACGCTTCCGGAGTCCACGTCTGTGCCCGCACGGCTGAGTTAGACGCCCGGGCTAGCTGCAATACCAGAGCTTCAGTGATCACAGCGCACAATCCGTGCGCCGGACAGGCTGAACTTATGAACCCTTCACCCCCGCCGGACTTCATTTTTTTAACAGGGGGTGAATGTGGTGAATGTATTGCTGTAACAATTCACCATGTACATAGCTGTATTACGCTGTTGCCCATGTGGGCTCCACCTATGGACCATTGTAAGGTATTACCTCTGCTGTAGCATGTTGGGGCCTGTGTGGGCTCCGCCCCTGGCTCCACCCCTTGAGTGGAGGTATAAGAGCAGTCGCCCTGTAGGCGGCTCCCACTAACAGATCAGTCGCAGGCAGGCACTGTTCTCGTTGATTAAAGCCACAATTTACTTTTATTTCTCGTTTTGTATGAATTGATGGTCGCATCAATGGGGTTGGTGGGGCAGGCAATGTGGGGGAGGAGGGGGGCAGAGAGGGCCCAGCTGCCTGCCCCATTATCGGGCTGCCTGCTCAAAATGGCAGGTTGATAGCGGGAGTCACAATGGAATTCGTTGCAATGCCCGCCATGCATAAATTTGCATGGCGAGGGATGGTGCATTGCCTCTGAATGTAAATCAGAGGCGATTCATCTCCAGTGGGAGAACATAATCTCCCAAACAGACAATCCTGGCCCGTATCTATTCACTTTTGTATACTGAGATAGATTGATGGACATGGCGAGAGCAAACTGCCATCAATGACATGCATCAAGAAATGTGGGAGAAACCAACTGATATTCATATTAGCAACAGTTCTATGCCTTCAGATTGACTAGTATGGGGCATCATTCTCCGACCCCCCCCGCCGGGTCGGAGAATGGCCGTTGGCCGCCGTGAATCCCGCCCCCGCCGAAGTCTCCGGTACCGGAGATTGGGCGGGGGCGGGAATCGGGCCGCGCCGGTTGGCGGGCCCCCCCGCTCAATTCTCCGGCCCGGATGGGCCGAAGTCCCGCCCAGAAATTGCCTGTCCCGCCGGCGTAAATCAAAGCTGGTATTTACCAGCGGGACCAGGCAGTGTGGGCGGGCTCCGGGGTCCTGGGGGGGGCGCGGGGCGATCTGACCCCGGGGGGTGCTCCCACGGTGGCCTGGCCCGCGATCGGGGCCCACCGATCCGCGGGCGGGCCTGTGCCGTGGGGGCACTCTTTCCCTTCCGCCTCCGCCACGGCCTCCACCATGGTGGAGGCGGAAGAGACTCTCCCCACTGCGCATGTGCGGGAAACTGTCGGCGGCCGCTGACGCTCCCGCGCATGCGCCGCATTTCCACGCCAGCTGGCGGGGCAACAAACGCCATTTCCGCCAGCTGGCGGGGCGGAAATCCCTCCGGCGCCGGCCTAGCCCCTCAATGAATTTCTCCCATGGTGTCTGACATCTAGTGATTTTAAAAAATGAAATAAAGGAGAGAAATCTATTTTAAAGTATCTCAAACAAAGCAATTTTGCAAACAACTAAAACTTTGTGCTCAAAGTAAATCAATTCAGCCTGAAGGGGCAAGTACAAGATGCCTGCATGTTAACGGCAGTGCAGATATGACATATTGCTGACCAAGGTAAATTGATGGGTGGGCGGATGGATGGCTAGGCAGGTGTGTGGATGACAGGCTTTTAATTATCACGATTACGCCGTGATCACTTTTCCACCATTATTAAGATTACTGTACAGAAGCAGAATTCTAGCATAAAGGTTTAAGAATTTTTAATGATTCTGCTATTATTTGGTTGAGTAAATAATTCAAACCACAATGCTTACATTTCCCAAAGCTATTGAGTGTTCAACTATATTAATTATGCCATTTAACAAATAAACAAATTTTTTCTTTTACAAATTTAAATGAAGATTATTAAAACAGTATTATTCTCTTTAGAAGTGAGGGCTAATTATTTTCAACGTTAATACATTCTGGATAATGTTAGGCAGTGGTTTTTAAAGCTTTTTGCCCAGGACCTATTTTTACCAACCGGCTATCCTTCCTGACCCACACCGGCCGGCCTTCGGGACCCATGCCGCCCAAACTTCATGATCCACCATTTTCGCTTATCTTTAATGCGATAGGTGAGCCTGCTTGGTCCTCACGATCTCACTTGCTTTGTCATTCAATGTTGCAGCTAAGGACATCAACTGACGATTTAAGATCTCACTGCGTCCGTTGAAAAAAAATCAAGAGGTTTGTCCTCAAATTCGCCATGCCTTTGAGGTTTTGAGGGTTTTAATCTTCCATTTGTGAGTACTTCTCTGCATATAACACACATGAACTTTGCATCCTGATTTGCAGTGACACAATTAATAACCCACACCTCAAGTAATCATCTTTGTACTGCTTTGTTCCTGTTCCCAGTTCCTTCTTCATGGGTTGGTCATCAAAGGCCCTGGAACCCAGACCAAGGGCAAAATCGTGAAACTGGCACCATGGCTGCTGAGGGGGAGAGGGAGGGGATATGGAAATTGTCCAACATCGCCATCGTTTGCTGACAGTTGAGCCGCTGGCCAGGGGGCTTCTGCCAGGGCCGGGGTTAGTAGCTGGTCATGGCCAGGAGGTGAGCAATGGGGTCGGGGTGGACGGGCACAGAACACCATTGCCGCAGCTGGCAAGGCAGCTATGCAGCTGCACATGCTGCTCACAGCCCACTGTGAACTTAGGGCCACAGGTCGTATGGGTGTCCCCCCTGGGCACCCCCCTAGCCCCGGCCGACTGATCAGCGAAATGGGCGCGCTCCAGTGCAACCAGTGCCATCTTGTTGGCTGGGACGAATGTGTGTGAGGATTGCAATGTGTATATGCGGCTGCAGCTTGTCAGCCTCCTGAATGTTAATCATGGACCGCGGCAAATCCCACACCGTTTGGAATCGATTATGTTCCATGCCGGTGCTAGCCCCTCCACAGTGGCTGAATCGGTCCAAGTGCGGCACCAGCTTTGCTGTGGTGTAAGTGCACGGATGTGCCCTGGCGTCAACACTTAGGGAGAATCCGGTCCATCCTTTCTTACATAAGGAGACCAAAACTCTTCCCAGCCACGTGATTCACGGCGGCTGGAGGTGGCAGGATTCTCTGCTCCCACTGCTGTCAGGGAATTCCTATTCAAGCCACCCCACCATGCTAGGAAATCCACAGGCAGGGGTGCACTGCTGGTGGTACCAGAGAATCCTACCACCAGCGATTGGCCGGAGAATTACAGCCATGATTTCAGCACTCCCTTTTGTGTTGTGAGACTTAAAGGTTCATCACCTTGCTGCTTTGGGCACTACAAAAGTCTCCTAGCTGTTGATAAAAACACTTACTCTGTTCAAACCTTCCCCATGAGGAAATGTGGGTGGCACGGTAGCACAGTGGTTAGCACTGTCGCTTCACAGCTCCAGGGTCCCAGGTTTGATTCCCCACTTGGGTCACTGTCTTGGAGTCTGCATGGGTTTCCTCTGGGTACTCCGGTTTCCTCCCACAAGTCCCGAAAGATGTGCTGTTAGGTCATTTGGACATTCTGAATTCTCACTCAATGTGCCCGAACAGGTGCCGGAGTGTGGCGACTGGGAGATTTTCACAGTAACTTCATTGCAGTGTTGAGGTGAGCCTACTTGCGACAATAAAGATTATTATGTGGCATTGCAGACCTGGCTAAGAAGAGTGGGGGAGGTGGAGGAAATATCAGTTCCACCCAAAAGAATCTTCAGACACATCAAGCTATTCTGGCAGTGTCCTTGAAAATTAAAATAAAATTCAGCCCTTCAGTGGACAATGATGTTCTCTTCCCTCTCATAGTCACTGATGATCCACCAGGCAGCATATGCATACAAACATGGTGAACGAAAACCAGCTGGTCCATAATCCTGCCATCCACACACAATGTGTTGAGTGAAACATCATGGTCATGAACACCATGACCACGGCAGGATCATTAGGCAGAATCTTATGGTCACCTGCCCTTAAGTTTGGAGGGGGGGCTTGTAAAATGCCTTGGGTAGTTTTCCCCGCTGCCCTCATGCCTTTGCTTGATCTGTCCACAATTTCAAATGGGGTATGCAAGGCTTAGAGTGGCCATGCCCCAAATGGGGCATGAGCGAAGGTTGACCGGTCACACTGCTTGAGCCTCTGGCTGGAAGGGCCAACTCTCTCAAGGACACCCTATCCCTATCAGTCTGCCCCACTGCCACGAAGGCTCCCTGCCCCGAAGACCTCTCCTTCAAGACCCTGCCCCTCTCCATCATCTCGGCCTTACCTCATCTCCTGCCATGACAGCCCTGTACTTACCAGGTCCTGGACTTCAGGACTAGAATCTGGGGACTCTTTATAGTCCTGGTCTTGTCCACTGCTGCTGCTGGGACTGCAGAGATGCCAGCCAATCAGATTAGACGGTAACTTTCTAGAGTGATACTGTCACCTTCACCCAGGCGGAAGTCCCTTTCCAGTCAAATGGATGCTCTTCCGAACCCCAACATTGGAAAATTCCTGGACGTGGAGTATTTCAGCCACTGGAGGCCAAAGCTCCAGCATTTCGGCATCATTGGCCATGTGGATAGAGCTTTGGCTCATTGCAAAATCCTGACAAAAACACTATTTAAAACTCCCACTAGACATATTACAGGAATCTGCTCGTACAACTGAGGATCTTCAGCCTGTTTGCGAACATAAAGAAAGAAAGACTTGTATTTATAGAGTGCAAAGGCATGACCAGTGGACATTTCAAAGCACTTTACAGCCAATGGAGTACATTTGAAATTTAGTCACAGGTGCAATGTAAGAATCTGCCATATTATAAATGAGTAAGGATAACGTAATTGTTGTAATTTTCATAGTTCTCAATGTTCTTCCTTAAATGCATGTTAATTTCCTCTTCAAGTGTCTCGACATTAAGAACATTCTCTTCTCCTACTGCTTTTCAATCAATTTTATTTTGACATGTTAACATTTGATGGCATCATGCTTTAGCTGAACACTACATCAGCTTCCAATCTTAAGTATGCAAATTGACATCAACAAGAATAGTCTGCATTATCAACATTTCAGAACAATTCTCGTTAAGCATTTCTCACCCCTAATGCTTACCCAATAATAACTGTCATGAACCACGCTGATGGTACCTGCGAGGGTATCCAAACTTGAAACACCGGTTCATGGGGGAGTATAATTCTGTTTTTTGGAATAGTGTGAGGAGTCATGTGAAACCCCAGTGAGAATAACCAGCCCAGTCATTGTGTAATAACTATTAAAGACTATTTATTAAATTAGGGAATAGACAAATACACACAAACACGACTGTCATACTCTAAGATGATTAAGTACATGAATCACTAACACACAGTTTATGTAGAACGTAGCCCCTGTTCCAAAATATATCTATGATCCCTGAAGTCCTTAAGACTTCCCTTTTCCCAAATAACATCCAAATTAAACAAATCTATGAATCAAATCCAGTTTATAGTTACCACACAATACAGCGCTGATAATCAAATGTGGGAAACATCTTTTCCTGGTCCAGTGAAGATATTTAAACGGCCTTTATGAATGTTTCTGCATGGCCTTGGTTCTAAGACTTAGATGCAGGCCTAGCCTTCTAGGTGTGAGTTGTGGACTGGTATCTCAGGCTGTTAGTTGTAAATTGGCCTCCCTCCTTCTGAGGGTGCTGGCAATTATACCATTTTCCCCTTTGATACTTCATTCTGTGTATTTGGTTGTCTCTCACTCTCAAATTCTTAGACTCTAGAAATTAGCATGTGCACTCCTCCACTGATCTCTCAGTTGTCGAGGTAAGTTGTTTCTTCTAATAGGGCGATTTATATCTGATTCTGTCTAGATGCTTGCTAATCTCATTGCTGAGAAATTCACATCTCATCAGGCCTTTTGAATGCTGGTTACTGATGTTGTAGGGCAGATTTCTACATGTTGCTGGGCAGCTCATATCCTATCATGCCTTGCTATATTTGTTTTACAGCTGTTACTAGGCAGATCCATGACATGATGAAAGATTTCAAGGAGCACAATTTAATAAGTGGGCAAGATTATTTCTAGTTGCAAACAGAAGTGTCTAGTATCAAGCTACAGTATTTTGACGAGCTTATTTACAATGTCATTAATTAGCAGGCCAAGTTAAAAATAGAAAGGGAGATTGAAAGTTTGATGGAAGTTTAGCATCCAAGGCGTATGGATACATGTTTCATCAATGTTTCCAGTGGGGAGCTGTTCCCATTTGTTGTGAAATTTTTTCTTTGTCTCTCTTCATTGGGGAGGGATTTTCCAACTTTTCACGCCAATAAGATCTGCCAAACACGCTGCTGCGGTATTCTCGCCATGATGCTCCACCCCGCCCACCCCCACTGTGGCAGTGGGAGTGGATTCAATGGAAAATTCCATTCACGGTGGCGGGACCAGAAGATCCTGCCAATAGTGGCCCCCCTCCGCTGCCGAGAAACACACCGCGGAGGCCCATGAAAAATCTCCCCTTGTAAGCCGCGGAATACTATAAAACACACCTGGAAGAAGTGCTTAGGGCTTTGGATGATGAGAAACCAGGGCAGGTGTTGCATCGCCTGTATTTGCATAGAAAGATTCCATTGAAAGAGGAGAGTATGTGAGGGGCCATAAAGGAATAAACCAGGGTATAACAGAGGCATCCGTTCCTTCAGGATACTGAAAGGGGAGGTTAAGGGCAGCACGGCTCTGGGTCACTGTCTGTGTGGAGTTTGCACATTCTCCCTGTTTGGGTTTTGCCCCCATAACCCAAAGATGTGCAGGGTATGTGGATTGACCATGCTAAATTGCCCCTTAATTGGAAAAAATGAATTGGGTACTCAAAATGTTTTAAAAAAAGAAAGGGGAGGTTAAATGGGAGTATGAAAACAGCTGAAGAAACCAATGAACGTAACAGTTTCATGATCATTTTCTTTTTGTTCTCTTTATCCAGCAGAGAAGGTAATGGTGAGCCTTTTTCTTTAATCGCTGTAGCCTGTGTGATAAATGTGTTCTTCTCACATTATAGTTTGGTCAGTATTTCTGTGATTTTGACCCAGTAACAATGAAATCAGGGTAGTGTGTGACTTGAAGGAGAACATGATGAGTTAGGTGAACTGGTGTTCCTATCTATTTTGCCACTGTGAAGCTTTCAGGTTTGGAACCTTGATAGGTTGTTGCAATGCATTCTGTTGATATTACATACTCTAGCTGTGGTGCAATACTTATGGAGTCTGGAGGTGTTGTGAGGAGGTGGTGCAGGGGGCATGGGTTGCAGTGGTGTGGTGAGAGGGGTGAGATTTTGGCTGCCAATAAAACGGACATCTTTATCTCGGATGGTACCACGTTTCTCTGGGTTATCACATCCGCACCTGTTACAACCATCTGGTTCTCCGTGACCTCCATGCAATATGAACTTCCTCGGTAATGGGCGGGCTTCCACCTTAACTAGGGGTGCCCTCATAGTATTAAAAAAACCAACCTGGCTGCAGGTCGGGGAGGGAACCCTTCAGGGAGGGTGGAGAGTTATTATGTACAGAGAATAAAAGAGCATTATTGCATCTAGCTGGCCATTCCATGTGTGTTCACTCTGCAAAGATACTACAGCACCCATCTAGGTAAATGGGGAGTATGTCATCATCGTCCTGACTTGTGTCGAGAGGATTTGCAGAATCAAGAATGAGATAGTCACACACAGCAGGCATTTCTGATGATGGGATTGCCATAATGAAATGAAAATCGCTTATTGTCACAAGTAGGCTTCAAATGAAGTTACTGTGAAAAGCCCCTAGTCGCCACATTCCGGCGCCTGTTCGGGGAGGCTGTTATGGGAATATAATGAACATAACTACCAGAGAAACATTTAAAAAAACATTTATGCCATTTATCTGAAGGTTCGCTCAGCATTCCATAAATATCTTGGCTGGGTATTAAAAGAAACTTGCTAACTTACACTTTGCTGTAATCAAAAACCTCCTTCTAATTTGAGAATTGATCAGTCCAGAGGAAAAGAAAATATGGTAACATTAGTTATTGCACCGCAAAAAAAACCCTATAGGTTTAAAAGCTCTTCGGAAAGACTTGAGGATGCAGGAAGACTCTTGATAAAAATGTTCTTTCGTGTATAGCATTCAAGGAATAGAGATTCAGTAAAAGTTGAGTGATCATTTGATTCTTCTCGTGCTGTCAAAGGATTGAACAGCACAAGAAATTTTGTAATGGGAATGTGGCTCATTAACCCATCTCTTTAATAGACTAACCCTACATACCCTCAGTGCAATGTAGTCATTTCATTTACTGAAAGACTGGGCATGTAACCTCCTCGGCCAAAGCAATCTTATTCTAACTGCTGAGAGGCACATACAGCAGCTTGGAATGATGAGCCTGTGCTTTCCCTCTTTCCTCTGCAGTGTGCTTTGCCTCCACTTCGGCATAATGTTCTTGGCTTTCCAATATTGGCACTTTTTGTTTTATATATTGGCTACAACTAAACAACTAAGGAAAACAGTCCATTATCAGACAGTAATTCTTTTGGTGTGCAGAATAGAACAACAAAATAATTAAGTATAAACAAGATTTAAAGTTGTACATTATTACTATTACCTCTTGGCAAAAAGTAATTCCTGTAAGGGGCCAGGGCAGGGGCAGTGAGTAAAAATTGGACAGCTCATTCATTAGTGGCATTTAAAGAACAGCAATTAGATATTATGAACTGTATATCTGTCTACCTTAGTTAGTTTGAGGCCTTCAAGGCAAGCCACAAATCTGATATGATTGCAGAAGTCTGCAGCAATGGTAATTCTTTTACCATGATTCTGTGGAGAGACTATCCAGAACTAAGTAAATAAATGGTTGTAATAATAAAACAGAAATAATGATCCATAATGTTTTCTTGGATTCTACATGAAATATCTATACAAAATGTGCATTAAATTATGTTCCCATCAAGCCTTGATGCCTGATAAATAGTCTTCCACTCAACAGTTTCTGGTGAAATAAAATAAAGACTCATAACTGTCAAGTACATGCTGAAAAAATCAACGTGGAAAATTAGCTTTAGCTAAAATACCATTCCCAGTCACAATAATTACATCTCAGAGTGAGGAATCTGACTTTAGAAATGACTCCATGTCGTTGCCAACTTAATCAGCATCCGTGTCCCATGGTATCATCGCAGCACCAGGTTACTTTTGCCAGCCTTATATTTTTGTTTGGAGTAATTGAGATCATAGGAAACTTTGAGATATGAAAGTGTTAATGAGTAATTGAGAAAGTGATCTGTGTAGACGAACTTTGTGTTTTTCATCTGTGCGAAATAACGTCAGCTTTGCGCCATTGCAAATTGTTTCATGTTGACTTACACAGGGTTGAATGAATTAAATTTAGGAAGGTTGTCTGAAGAGATAATCTTATGTTATTTCAGTTGTAATACCAGCTGTGGCACAACTAGTGCATCCCATGCAAAATTGAGGTTAAGTCCAAAGGACTGTCTACTTTATCTTTAACTTTTTAATGTCAGCAGAATGTAAACCAGCCTTTTGATTCTTTTTAATGTTAAGATTAAACTGATTTAAATGTCAGTGCATTCAGTTCTGCTTTCCAATCAACCGAATGATATAAAGAAGGTAGCTTGGATTTGTAGCTCCACATCATTCTAAACAGGCGCGGGTATTCAATTAATACCTGTAGGAATTTTCAGTCAGATCTTTTCTTGAGGAATCATCGGCTGGATCCTGAGTTACTGGTCTGCCCTGCTGCTAGCAAGGATTTTGGCAGGATTTTGGCGTGCCATTCACCTGGGATGGGATTCTCTTCTCCTGCCGCTTGTCAATGGGATTTCCCATTGAAGGCACCCCACACTGCCGGGAAACCAATGGGCGAGGGTACATTGCCAGCAGAACCAGTGAATCCTGCTGTCAGTGAACGGCTGAAGAACCCTGCACATATTAATCCATACTGCAGTAAGACTAGGAATGCTGTTAGTGAATTTACGAAAGAGAGTGAGGGTGATTTTGACTTTGATCTCAGCAACTGTAATATAGGCCAAAATTCTCCAGCTGTTCACATTGGCCTGATTCTCTGGTCCCGCTGGCAATGCACTCTCGGGGCAGGGAGAATCGAGTGGGGAAATCCCACTGGTGTGAAAGTTTTGTGGGGCCTTCCCTCGATTCTCTGCTCCCATCACCATCCCTGCCTGTTGAAAACGGGGGCAGAAAATCCTCCCTCATCAGGGCAATCTGTTTTCTTTTTTTTAAAATAAATATTTTATTGAAAATTTTTGGTCAACCAACACAGTACATTGTGCATCCTTTACACAATATTATAACAACACAAATAACAATGACCTATTTTATGAACAAAAAATGAATAAATAATAAATAACAAAAATGAAAACTAACCCTAATTGGCAACTGCCTTATCACAAGTAACACTCTCCAAAAATATAATTTAACAGTCCAATATATAATTATCTGTCGCAACGACCTATACATATTATACAGTATATATTAACAACCCTGAGAGTCCTTCTGGTTCCTCCTCCCCCCCCCTCCCCCCACCCCCTCCCCGATCCTGGGCTGCTGCTGCTGCCTTCTTTTTTCCATTCCATCTATCTTTCTGCGAGGTATTCGACGAACGGTTGCCACCGCCTGGTGAACCCTTGAGCCGACCCCCTTAGAACGAACTTAATCCGCTCTAGCTTTATAAACCCTGCCATGTCATTTATCCAGGTCTCCAACCCCGGGGGCTTGGCTTCTTTCCACATTAACAATATCCTGCGCCGGGCTACTCGGGACGCAAAGGCCAAAACATCGGCCTCTCTCGCCTCCTGCACTCCCGGCTCTTGTGCAACCCCAAATATAGCCAACCCCCAGCTTGGTTCGACCCGGACCCCTACTACTTTTGAAAGCACCTTTGTCACCCCCATCCAAAACCCCTGTAGTGCCGGGCATGACCAAAACATATGGGTATGATTCGCTGGGCTTCTCGAGCACCTCGCACACCTATCCTCCACCCCAAAAAATTTACTGAGCCGTGCTCCAGTCATATGCGCCCTGTGTAATACCTTAAACTGAATCAGGCTTAGCCTGGCACACGAGGACGACGAGTTTACCCTGCTTAGGGCATCTGCCCACAGCCCCTCCTCGATCTCCTCCCCCAGCTCTTCTTCCCATTTCCCTTTTAATTCATCTACCATAGTCTCCCCCTCGTCCCTCATTTCCCTATATATATCTGACACCTTACCTTCCCCCACCCATGTCTTTGAGATCACTCTGTCCTGCACCTCTTGTGTCGGGAGCTGCGGGAATTCCCTCACCTGTTGCCTCGCAAAAGCCCTCAGTTGCATATACCTGAATGCATTCCCTAGGGGCAACCCATATTTCTCGGTCAGCGCTCCCAGACTCGCGAACTTCCCATCCACAAACAGATCTTTCAGTTGCGTTATTCCTGCTCTTTGCCACATTCCATATCCCCCATCCATTCCCCCCCGGGGCAAACCTATGGTTGTTTCTTATCGGGGACCCCCCCAAGGCTCCAGTCTTTCCCCTATGCCGTCTCCACTGTCCTCAAATCTTCAGTGTAGCCACCACCACCGGGCTTGTGGTGTAGTTCCTCGGTGAGAACGGCAATGGGGCTGTCACCATAGCCTGTAGGCTAGTCCCCCTACAGGACGCCCTCTTTAATCTCTTCCACGCCGCTCCCTCCTCCTCTCCCATCCACTTACTCACCATTGAAATATTAGCGGCCCAATAATACTCACTTAGGCTCGGTAGTGCCAGCCCCCCCCTATCCCTGCTACGCTGTAAGAATCCCTTCCTCACTCTCGGGGTCTTCCCGGCCCACACAAAACCCATGATGCTCTTTTCAATCCTTTTTAAAAAAGCCTTCGTGATCACCACCGGGAGGCACTGAAACACAAAGAGGAATCTCGGGAGGACCACCATCTTAACCGCCTGCACCCTCCCTGCCAGTGACAGGGATACCATATCCCATCTCTTGAAATCCTCCTCCATTTGTTCCACCAACCGCGTTAAATTTAACCTATGCAATGTGCCCCAATTCTTGGCTATCTGGATCCCCAGGTAACGAAAGTCCCTTGTTACCTTTCTCAACAGTAGGTCCTCTATTTCTCTACTCTGCTCCCCTGGATGCACCACAAACAATTCACTTTTCCCCATGTTCAATTTATTCCCTGAGGAATCCCCAAACTCCCCAAGTATCCGCATTATTTCTGGCATCCCCTCCGCCGGGTCTGCCACGTATAGTAGCAAATCGTCTGCATACAAAGATACCCGGTGTTCTTCTCCTCCTCTAAGTACTCCCCTCCACTTCTTGGAACCCCTCAACGCTATCGCCAGGGGCTCAATCGCCAGTGCAAACAATAATGGGGACAGAGGGCATCCCTGCCTTGTCCCTCTATGGAGCCGAAAGTATGCCGATCCCCGTCCATTCGTGACCACGCTCGCCATCGGGGCCCTATACAACAGCTGCACCCATCTAACATACCCCTCTCCAAAACCAAATCTCCTCAACACCTCCCACAAATAATCCCACTCCACTCTATCAAATGCTTTCTCGGCATCCATCGCCACTACTATCTCCGTTTCCCCCTCTGGTGGGGCCATCATCATTACCCCTAACAGTCTCCGTATATTCGTGTTCAGCTGTCTCCCCTTCACAAACCCAGTTTGGTCCTTGTGGACCACCCCCGGGACACATTCCTCTATTCTCATTGCCATTACCTTGGCCAGGATCTTGGCATCTACATTTA
Organism: Scyliorhinus torazame; assembly: GCF_047496885.1. Taxonomy (NCBI): domain Eukaryota; kingdom Metazoa; phylum Chordata; class Chondrichthyes; order Carcharhiniformes; family Scyliorhinidae; genus Scyliorhinus; species Scyliorhinus torazame. The sequence goes on from NC_092709.1 coordinate 283,537,188, forward strand.
GGAGGGAAATAGGTCTATAGGACCCGCATTGTAGCGGGTCCTTTTCCTTCTTTAAGAGAAGCGATATCGTTGCTTCAGACATAGTCGGGGGGCAGTTGTCCCCTTTCCTTTGCCTCATTAAAGGTCCTCGTCAATACCGGGGCGAGCAAGTCCACATATTTTCTATAGAATTCAACTGGGAATCCATCCAGTCCCGGGGCCTTTCCCGCCTGCATGCTCCTAATTCCTTTCACCACTTCTTCTACCTCGATCTGTGCTCCCAGTCCCACCCTTTCCTACTCTTCCACCTTGGGAAATTCCAGCCTATCCAAGAAGCCCATCATTCTCTCCCTCCCATCCGGGGGTTGAGCTTCATATAATTTTTTATAAAATGTCTTGAACACTCCATTCACTCTCTCCGCTCCCCGCTCCATCTCTCCTTCCTCATCCCTCACTCCCCCTATTTCCCTCGCTGCTCCCCTTTTCCTCAATTGGTGTGCCAGCAACCTGCTCGCCTTCTCCCCATATTCGTACTGTACACCCTGTGCCTTCCTCCATTGTGCCTCTGCAGTGCCCGTAGTCAGCAAGTCAAATTCTACATGTAGCCTTTGCCTTTCCCTGTACAGTCCCTCCTCCGGTGCTTCCGCATATTGCCTGTCCACCCTCAAAAGTTCTTGCAGCAACCGCTCCCGTTCCTTACTCTCCTGCTTCCCTTTATGTGCCCTTATTGATATCAGCTCCCCTCTAACCACCGCCTTCAGCGCCTCCCAGACCACTCCCACCTGGACCTCCCCATTATCATTGAGTTCCAAGTACTTTTCAATGCACCCCCTCACCCTTAGACACACCCCCTCATCTGCCATTAGTCCCATGTCCATTCTCCAGGGTGGGCGCCCTCCTGTTTCCTCCCCTATCTCCAAGTCCACCCAGTGTGGAGCGTGATCCGAAATGGCTATAGCCGTATACTCCGTTCCCCTCACCTTCGGGATCAACGCCCTTCCCAGCACAAAAAAGTCTATTCGCGAGTAGACTTTATGGACATAGGAGAAAAACGAGAAATCCTTACTCCTAGGTCTGCTAAATCTCCACGGGTCTACCCCTCCCATCTGCTCCATAAAATCTTTAAGTACCTTAGCTGCTGCCGGCCTCCTTCCAGTCCTGGACTTCGACCTATCCAGCCCTGGTTCCAACACCGTATTAAAATCTCCCCCCATTATCAGCTTTCCCATCTCTAGGTCCGGAATGCGTCCTAGCATCTGCCTCATAAAATTGGCATCATCCCAGTTCGGGGCATATACGTTTACCAAAACCACCGTCTCCCCCTGTAGTTTGCCACTCACCATCACGTATCTGCCCCCGTTATCCGCCACTATAGTCTTTGCCTCGAACATTACCCGCTTCCCCACTAATATAGCCACCCCCCTGTTTTTCGCATCTAGCCCCAAATGGAACACCTGTCCCACCCATCCTTTGCGTAGCCTAACCTGGTCTATCAGTTTCAGGTGCGTTTCCTGTAACATAACCACATCTGCCTTAAGTTTCTTAAGGTGTGCGAGTACCCGTGCCCTCTTTATCGGCCCGTTCATCCCTCTCACGTTCCACGTGATCAGCCGGGTTGGGGGGCTTCCTACCCCCCCCCTTGTCGATTAGCCATCCCCTTTTTCCAGCTCCTCACCCGGTGCCCACGCAGCTGTATCTCCCCCAGGCGGTGCCCCCCCGCCCATCCCCTCCCATACCAGCTCCCCCCTCTCCCCAGCAGCAGCAACCCAGTAATTCCCCCCTCCCACCCCCCCCTCCACCCCGCTAGATCCCCCGCTAGCGTAATTACTCCCCCCATGTTGCTCCCAGAAGTCAGCAAACTCTGGCCGACCTCGGCTTCCCCCCGTGACCTCGGCTTGCACCGTGCGACACCCCCTCCTTCCTGCTTCTCTATTCCCGCCATGATTATCATAGCGCGGGAACCAAGCCCGCGCTTCTCCCTTGGCCCCGCCCCAATGGCCAACGCCCCATCTCCTCCACCTCCCCTCCTCCCCCCATCACCACCTGTGGAAGAGAGAAAAGTTACCACATCGCAGGATTAGTACATAAAACTCCTCTTTCCCCCCTTTTTAACCCCCCTCTTCGCCCCCCACATTCGCCCCACCACTTTGTTCAAACGTTCTTTTTAATAACCCGCTCATTCCAGTTTTTCTTCCACAATAAAAGTCCACGCTTCATCCGCCGTCTCAAAGTAGTGGTGCCTCCCTCGATATGTGACCCACAGTCTTGCCGGTTGCAGCATTCCAAATTTTATCTTCTTTTTATGAAACACCGCCTTGGCCCGATTAAAGCTCACCCTCCTTCTCGCCACCTCCGCACTCCAGTCTTGATAAACGCGGATCACCGCGTTCTCCCATTTACTGCTCCGAGTTTTCTTTGCCCATCTAAGGACCATTTCTCTATCCTTAAAACGGAGGAATCTCACCACTATGGCTCTGGGAATTTCTCCTGCTCTCGGTCCTCGTGCCATCACTCGGTATGCTCCCTCCACCTCCAACGGACCTGCCGGGGCCTCCGCTCCCATTAACGAGTGCAGCATCGTGCTCACATATGCCCCGACGTCCGCTCCCTCCGCACCTTCAGGAAGACCAAGAATCCTCAGGTTGTTCCTCCTTGCGTTGTTCTCCAGTGCCTCCAACCTTTCCACACATCGTTTCTGATGTGCCTCATGCGTCTCCGTCTTCACCACCAGGCCCTGTATGTCGTCCTCATTCTCGGCTGCCTTTGCCTTCACGACCCGAAGCTCCCGCTCCTGGGTCTTTTGTTCCTCCTTTAGCCCTTCGATCGCTTGTAGTATCGGGGCCAACAGCTCTTTCTTCATTTCCTTTTTGAGCTCTTCCATACAGCATTTCAAGAACTCTTGTTGTTCAGGGCCCCATATTAAACTGCCACCTTCCGACGCCATCTTGGTTTTTGCTTGTCTTCCTTGCCGCTGTTCTAAAGGATCCACTGCAATCCGGCCACTTTCTCCTCCTTTTTTCATCCGTATCCAGGGGGGATTCCCTTCTGGTTTACCGCACAGTGTTTTTAGCTGTCAAAATTGCCGTTGGGGCTCCTATCAAGAGCCCAAAAGTCCGTTTCACCGGGAGCTGCCGAAACGTGCGACTCAGCTGGTCATCGCCGCACCCGGAAGTCGGCAATCTGTTTTCTTAGCGCACTGCCAATTATTCACATGTGTGGGCCCTTTATATTTTCTTCTCATGCTTGTTAAATAGATTGTCTGGTCCTGCTGGTAGCGCACCCCTGCCCGAGGGTTTCCCAGCAACGTGGGGTGGCTTCAATGGGAATTCCCATTGATAGCAGCGTGAGCAGAGAATTTCACCGCCAGCGAACTGCTCACCACCTCCTGCTGCGGAGAAACATGCAGCTGGGTGGCCGCAGAATCCCACCCTTAAAGTGTTCTCTTCTCACCCACAGTCCACCACTCAGTCAGAAGCCCACATGCAGTGTGATCTCCTGATGGTGCACGGCCTGCAAAGATGCAGATGAATCAGCCTTCATGCTCTCCAAAGCCCACAGAACAAAGCCTCAGCAGCAAGGCAGAGAGGTGAGGACTCTGCCTTTACCTCTACTGAAGCCACAGGGGTTGCACTACACTGGAGCAACAGAAAAGGAAAGCTTTGTGATTGCATAAGGCTATGCACATGGATGTCTGAGAAACTGTTGTTTTGGTCGGTTTTTGTACTTTATTTAGTCCAGATAAATGTCATTCTCATTCACCATTTTCCCAACCTGTCCCTTCTTGGGTGCTGAGAGCAAGTGGCTTTTTAACTTTTTTGATGACGAAGGTAAAAACAGGAACTAATGGGAACCAATGAGAGGATACTGAAGGTGCAGTTGGTTTGTTGAAGGACTGCTTTCTGCCAGTGACACCTGGGGTGATAGTAACAAGAAGAGTGCCCACTGCATTTTCTGGTGACATGGGTCCACTGGTGCAACCCAAGTAAAACTTATATTAATGAGGTAACCCTGGAAATAATGTGAGCAACTGAGGCTGCATTGTTCTCATTACCTTACTCCTCCTTCTCTTCATCTTCCCTTCCCCACTTCTTTTCATTTCTCCACCGTGCCCCTTCCCCTCCACCCCCCCCCCCACCCCCCCCACTCCTCCTTCATCCACCCGCGTGCTCCCCTCCACTCTCCCCCACCCCTCCAAGGAGGATCTGACCTCTTTGTCTTGGTCCTCTTGCAATTTCACCGCTGAGGTGCAATGATGTTGTGCAGAGCACAGCATAACAAAACCATTCTGGATACTCTGGCTGGTCTGTATTGAAGATGGTTCCAGATCTGTCCCAGACACCTGAATTGAAAGTTTAACACATAGATGGGTTGTTTCATCACACATCTGAAAAGTGACCTTGAGCTAAAACAGACATCCTGACATCTTGGGTAATCTGTCCTGTGTTTATTGGTTAGACAGGTTCAAACAAATGATTAACAAAGGGCAATGAGTGTATTAATTAGTGATCAGAAATAGGGGGCAGCCACCTTCATTAGATAGAAGATGGATTAGGAAGATGGAGGAAGACGGGGAAAGAGTTCCCTAACACCTCAGCGATAGAGAGTAGAATGCTTCATTCACATGTTATATAAATCAATACACTCTGTGCCAACTATCCATTCATCCTCTGGGGTCAGTAACTGTGGCAGATTCAAGATTGAGTCTGCAGGCTTTGGAAGTTCAAACAAAATGTAGACCTTTACTTAGATGTTAACACTACAGACGGCGATGGTAGACTGACCGTTTGCCTGTACAAATGACCGATGGCGTTGGGCATGATCCAACAACCCCTTTGCTCCGGGCGAAACAAGTAAATCACATGCAAGCCCCAAGTTGGGCTCCGGCCAGGTAGGCATGAAACCTCGCGTGAGTCACCCGACTCTCTCCACCCGATGCGATCTCGCGTTATGGGCCAGGGTTTAGAGAACACCAAACTATATCATGTTAAGTAATGGGTTAAGAGACATTCCTCATTGTCTCATTTATCCAATAATTGACACTGATATGTAAAGGGGCTTCAAGTGGCCTTTGGGTTAGGTGATGTGATGTTAGAGTTTTGTGCAGTCTGTTGAAGTGAAATAAAGGTGTTGGTGAAAAGGAGCAGAACCTTTGACTCTTTATAACAACAGCAGCTAAACATCTAACAAATGGTAGCAGAGGATGGTTGCTGTGCAAATGTGAAGTGTTGAAAGATACAACTTTTCCTGACCAAACCAAGGAGTGAGTGCGAAGAAAAAAACAAATACAAAGCGATATGGCTGAACCTAGGATAAAGATAGCAGGATATGACGACCCCCCCCCTTTATTTTCTGAAAGGGGATCGTACGACCAATGGAGAAGTACAGTAGTTATGTGGACTAAGGTAACTGTCTTGGGAAAGAGGAAACAAGGTATGGCATTGGCTCTTTCTCTACCTTATGACAGTAAAATCTGGAGCAAAGTGTTTTCTGAACTGGAATTGGAAGAGTTAGACTCAGGAGAAGGTCTGCAGACTCTATTACATTATATGGATAAGGTTTATAAGAAAGATGACTTGTTAAGTGCGTATGAAGCATGGTCGGATTTTGATAGGCTCCAGAAAATAGAGGATTTCTCCATTGAAGTCTATATAATGGAATTTGGCAGACTATATTAAAGGCTGCAGAAACACAACCTGGAATTTCCACAGTCTGTACTGGCCTTTAAATTACTTGACTGTGCTAGAGTGAGCAACATGGATAGGCTCCTGGTTTTGACAAGAGTTCAGTTTGCAGATAAGGATACCTTATTCGATCAGATGACAGAAGTTTTAAAAAATGTTTCTGGGGAAACATTTGATTCCGATGGCTCTGATAACCCAACTAGGTCAGCCTGCAATAAAGCAGAATATGAAAGATACACTACTAACTGGATGGCAAAATTGTACGGCTACGAACAGGTTCCAAGACGATAGAAGGAGACCGAGACCCGGAAATTATGAAGACAGAAACCCAGTTGGAACTTACAATAGGAAGATGAACCCCAGAAATGCACGGGGCATGATAGATCGATGTTTTTGATGTGACTCTCAATATCATTATGCTTTCAACTGTCCAACACATTATAATAATAGTGTTTGAAGCGACACATGACACGGAAGAGTCAGAAGAGGAAAAAGATAGTGACCAGAAAGAAGGCATTGTCCTATTAACAAGCAGTGTTACGCCAGTAATGAGGGTGTTGTTGAAGAATCCTTCAATTGTGCTGCATTGGACAGTGGCTGCACATCTACTGTGTGTGGAATTGACTGGTTAAAATGTTACCTGGACTCTTTGAATGCTGAAAATCATAACCAGGTTAAGGAATTTGAAAGTTCCCCAGGTTTCAGGTTTGGGGATGATAATACTTTGAAGTTGCTGAAAAGAGTGGTGATCCCTTGCAATATTGCGGGAGTGAATCATTTCATTAGCACGGATGTTGTATCAAGTGAGATACCTTTGCTTTTGAGCAGGCCATCGATGAAGAACAGTACAAAGTCTTACAACACCAGGTTAAAGTCCAACAGGTTTGTTTCGATGTCACTAGCTTTCGGAGCGCTGCTCCTTCCTCAGGTGAATGAAGAGGTATGTTCCAGAAACACATATATAGACAAATTCAAAGATGCCAAACAATGCTTGGAATGCGACCATTAGCAGGTGATTAAATCTTTACAGATCCAGAGATGGGGTAACCCCAGGTTAAAGAGGTGTGAATTGCATCAAGCCAGGACAGTTGGTAGGATTTTGCAGGCCAGATGGTGGGGGATGAATGTAATGTGACATGAATCCCAGGTCCCGGTTGAGGCCGCACTCATGTGTGCGGAACTTGGCTATAAGTTTCTGCTCGGCGATTCTGCGTTGTTGCGCGTCCTGAAGGCCGCCTTGGAGAACGCTTACCCGTTCTTGGAGAAGCGTTCTCCAAGGCGGCCTTCAGGGCGCGCAACAACGCAGAATCGCCGAGCAGAAACTTATAGCCAAGTTCCGCACACATGAGTGCGGCCTCAACCGGGACCTGGGATTCATGTCACATTACATTCATCCCCCACCATCTGGCCTGCAAAATCCTACCAACTGTCTGGCTTGATGCAATTCACACCTCTTCAACCTGGGGTTACCCCATCTCTGGATCTGTAAAGATTTAATCACCTGCTAATGGTCGCATTCCAAGCATTGTTTGGCATCTTTGAATTTGTCTATATATGTGTTTCTGGAACATACCTCTTCATTCACCTGAGGAAGGAGCAGCGCTCCGAAAGCTAGTGACATCGAAACAAACCTGTTGGACTTTAACCTGGTGTTGTAAGACTTTGTACTGTGCTCACCCCAGTCCAACGCCGGCATCTCCACATAACCGATGAAGAAAGCACACATGAAACTGGATATGGAACAGGATAAGGCGTTTTTGGAAAGACGGTGGACTTACAATTTACACAGTCGGGACACTATTGTATTCCATTACTGACAAATAATATTTCAAGTAGAGTTGTTAAGGATGTGTTAATGGCAGTTGAAAATGGGACTTTAGCTGATAAAAAGCTTGTTGTATTAAAACTGCATAGGTTTATTTGCGCATCTCTCTCCTCGGAGGCTGAAACATTTATTAAAGGATGCTGGGGGAAGGGATGAAGACTATACTAAACTGATAGAACAGGTTAGTGATTGCTGTGAAGTTTGTAGGAAGTACAGAAGGACACCAGCACGACCGATAGTAACCCTACCTTTGGCCAGGGATTTTAACAACACTGTGGCCATGGACCTTAAGATCTGGGATAAAGCCAATATTTATTTATTAAATATTGCATTTCGCATTTTGTAGATTTAGCAATCAGATTTAGTCAATCAACGATTGTACGAAGTAAAGAAAAGAGAGTAATTCTGGATCAAATCGGGGGGAAATGGATAGGGACAGGGATGGGCCCATCGGCAAAATTCCTTACGGACAATGGGAGAGAATTTGCTAATGATGAGTTAAGAGATATGTGGGAAAACATGAATATCACAGATATGATTACGGCTGCGGAAAGCCCATTTAGTAATGGTGTCTGTGAAAGAAACCATGCTGTAATCGATGACATGCTCCGGAAAATGTTGACAGATAGACCGAATTGCAGGCTAAATTCAGCTTTAGCATGGGCGGTACATGCGAAGAATTCATTGCAGATGGTTGGGGGCTATAGTCCCTATCAATTAATGTTTGGTAGAAATCCGAAAATTCCATCCATTTTGAATGACCAGCATCCAGCTTGGGAAGGGACTACAATTAGCTCTGCCTTTGCTGAGCATTTAAATGCATTACATAGCCGTAGAAAAGCCTTTTTGGAAGCAGGAGTCTCTGAAAGAATTTGCAGAGCTTTAAGGCATAATGTACGGCCATCAAATACCGTTTTTCAGCAAGGAGACATAGTATACTATAAGAGAGACAATTTTAATGAATGGAAAGGCCCAGGTAAGGTCATAGGCATAGATGGCAAAACAAATATTTTGCAACATGGCAATCAAACTGTTAGGGTACATTCATCAAGGATAATGGGTACAGACTACAAATTTTCAAATTTAGACAGAGCAGACAGACATGATGAGGAACCAGAGTCATCTGGTACGCAAGTGTTACAGAACTATGAGGATCAGTTAACTGAAAAAGACAGGGTTTCTGTAGAGGAACACAACACTTCTGATGAATTAGAACAGGCCATTTTTCCAAAAAGACAACTGCCATAAGTTGGTACAAAAGTGACATACTTGCCTGAAGGGTCTAGTCAGTGGAAGGATGCAACTGTTATTAGTAGAGCAGGGAAGGCCACTGGAAAGTATAAACATTAGTTGAATGTACAGCATTCAGGGGAAGAAGTCAAGACAATGGATTGGGAACACGAAGTTCAAAAATGGAGGGTTCAGAAATGCAGTGCCAGTTCAGATAGTACATCAGACAGTGAATAGGTCTGCAGGAAAAGATCGAGACTATTGAAAGGGCATCCCACAACAGAAGGGAAAGATCAAGCAGTAGCAGTACAGAACGAGATACCAGGCGGGAGAGGGGACGTCGTTTATCAAGGTCTCGGAACATGAGTAAGACTACGAATACTAATAGGAGTAGAAGCACACATTCACGTGAGATTTTGGTGGCTCCCAATAAATTAGATGAAAAAGTTATCAAAGATGCCAAACAGCAAGAACTGCATAGTTGGAGTGAATTTGGGGTATACACGGAAGTACCGGATAGGGGACAAAGAGTTCTATCCCACAGATGGATTTGCACGAAAAAGGTTCTTCCGGATGGAACTTATAAGGCAAAGGCCAGGCTTGTGGCAAGGGGATTTGAAGAAAACTTAGAAGATCAGGATTTAAGGGTAGATTCACCTACGACAGGAAAGATTATTTTAAAGATCTTCTTGGCTCTGTTAGCCATGCAAATCTATAGATGTAAAAGCTGCCTTCTTGCAGGGGCATCAGCTCCAGAGAGACATTGTTCTCCGTTCTCCTAAAGTGGCAGCTAACACAGAAGGGGTACTCTGGAAGTTGAACAAATGTGTATATGGATTAAATGATGCTTCTAGAGTCTGGCATTTTTCGGTAAGGTCAGTTTTGTTGAAAGTTAGGCTGTTGCCAGTTGAAAGCAGATCCGGCAATGTTTTACAGGCACTATAAAGGAAATATTTTTGGCATCTTTATGATGCATTTTGATGATTTTTTGTGGGGTGGGACTAGTGATTTCGAAGCTATTGTAATCTCTGGTTTGATGAAAGAATTCAGGGTTGGAAGTCAGGCTTCCGGTGCATTTAAATATATTGGACTGGAAATCGGACAGACTAAGTTAGGGGCAACTTTACATCAGCAATCGTATTTGGAAAGCATCAGCCCAATAGCAATTAGCCGTGGCCAGGTTTCACAAAAAGGCGCAATGGTTTCAAAGATGGAAAAAGAGCAACTGTGAAGTTTAATTGGGCAACTGAATTGGTTAGGTAGACAGACTAGACCGGACTTGAGTTTAGAGGTTCCCGGTTTTAGGTGACCTTAGGCACTTGAAACTCATAGTTTATAGTGATGCGTCCTACGCAAATTTATGTGATGAGGTTTCAAGCGCAGGAGGTTTTATAATTTTCCTTTTGGGGAACAATGGTAAATGTTGCCCTCTTGTGTGGGAAACAAAGAAAATAAGGAGAGTGGTCAAAAGCACTTTAGCTGCTGAGATGTTAAGTCTTGTAGAGGCAGTGTATATGGCTTTTTATATATCTCAGATATTGACAGAAATTTTGTGATTAGGGGATTTGGGTAATATACCTATTGAATGTCACATTGACAATAAACCCCTGTGGGAAAATGTGCACTCTACAAAAAGTGTCAATGAGAAAAGGTTAAGGATAGACATCGCAAGTTTGAAGCAGATGTTGGAAGAGGGGAAATAGCAAAAATTAAATGGGTCAACAGTAGCTATAAATTGTCAAACTGTTTTACAAAAAGAAGGGCTAGCTCACAGTAACTTTTGGATATTGTTAATGAAGGGCGCCTGTTTCTGTGACTATTTATTTTTATTTCTTCCAAAAATGAAAAAAAAAAGAAGGGGGAAAATTACATGTGTGTTTTTGAGTTTCTTGTAATTTTGTTTTCACCTAATTATTTTTTTTCTTCAAGGAAGGGGAGACTGTTAAGTAATGGGCTAAGAGACATTCCAATTAGTTGTCTCATTTATCCAATAATTGACACTGATATGTAAAGAGGCTTCAGGTGGCCTTTGTGTCAGGTGATGTGATGTTAGAGTTTTGTGCAGTCTGTTGAAGTGAAATAAAGGTGGTGGTGAAAAAGAGCTGAACTTTTGACTCTTTATACAACAGCAGCTAAACGTCTAACATATCAGGGAGTTCAGCTGACCCACAACTTTTAACAGATTTTGGTTATGGGGAGCACAAGGGCCTACTTTACAGGTGTGATGCAACAGAGAGCTAAAGTATTTTAAAAACAAAACAATGTTTATTCTATGAATCCAGTTAACATGTTATAAACCCACAGTAAACATCTTGCCAACTACCAACACTGATAACCCCCCAAAAAGATACAGTACTCTATAGGCAACTCTTACTAACCTTTCTAACAACATCCATAAGCCAAAACACTTGTTAATAAAGACAGTAGGTTTGAATTCTCTACAGAGAACAGTTATCACTTTTAAGTTATCAAGTGATCTATACACCTTGTTTAACATACAGAGAGAGAGAGACCAGTATACATCTGCTTGGTTTGAATGCTGAAAGCGAAACTAAAACAGAGCCAAAAAGAGCTTCAAGCTCAAAACAAAAGTAAAAAGCAGAATCACATTCCAGCTCCACCCACACAATGACATCACTGCAGCCATTTGATAAATCACACTTTTCTTAAAGGGACTCTCACGTGTTTCATAGCCATTTTTTGAAGTTCATACTATCTCTCTTTTTCCCTTTCCTTGCTGTCCTTTGCTTTTTCTTCTCTATTCCTTTCTCTCTCTTTTTCCCTGATCTGTATCTCCCTTTCTCTTTTTTTGTTCTGCCAGGGCTATTCTTTCTTTTATCCTTTCTTCACTCTCCTTTTCTCTCATTTCACATTCAAGCTGCTTTAATTCTTTTTCATGTTCAAGTTGCTTGATTTGTAACTGAATTTTTGCCATTTCCAATGAGTCCAACTGTATCTCAGGCAGTTTTAAATGCTCAGCTACCGCCGTAAGTACCTCAGCTTTTCACATTCTGTCAGGTAATGTTAACTGCAATGTTTTTTGCCAAATCTAAAAACCTGTTTTTAGTCTGTCCATAAGGTACTGTGTGTGACCTTCTCCACCCCTAAAAACTTCAGGGCCTCTGAAAGAGCCATTGTCCACAACACACTCCCTACTTAAACTGGAATACCACACCTGAAAATCAAACACAAATATGCTCACGGCTCACTGTCTTTAAGTTCACTAAGCCAACCCAATCACGAAAGATAGACTTTTACCCCACGAGCCCCCATTTGTTATGGGACAGGGTTTAGAGAACACTAAAGTATATCATGGAGTTCACCTGACCCACAATTTTTAATAGATTTTGGTTCTGGGGAGCAGAAGGGCCCACTTTACAGGTGTGATGCAACAGAGATCTAAAGTATTTTAAAAACAAAACAATGTTTATTTTGTGAATCCAGTTAACATTTTATAAACCCACAGTAAACATCTTGCCAACTACCAACACTGATAACCCCCCAAAAATATACAGTACTCTATAGGTAACCCTTAGTAACTTTCCTAACAACATCCATAAGCCAAAACACCTTTTAACAAAGACAAAGGTTTTAACAAAGGTTTGAATTCTCCACAGAGAACAGTTATCACTTTTAAATTATCAAGTGATCTAAATATCTTGTTTAACATACAGAGAGAGAGACCAGTGTACATCTGCTTAGTTTGAATGCTGCTCTCCAACTGAAAGCGAAACTAAAACACAGAGCCAAAAAGAGCTTCCAACTCAAAACAAAAGTAAAAAGCAGAATCACATTCCAGCTCCACCCACACCATAACATCAATGCAGCCATTTGATAAAACACACTTTTCTTAAAGGGACTCTCACATGACACCTCCCCCCAAGAAAAAAAATAAACCATCAATTTCAAGATATTTTCATTTTTCACCTTTTCACTTTCCTTTAAGAAATATTGACAGTAAAAATATGTTTTTTTGTACAAAACAAAACATGTAAACATTTATAATAACATTGTCCATTTTAGTTTTTCTTCCTCCACCAAACCTGCTTCTCTTAATCACATTTGTAACAAAGCATCGGCTATCACGTTTTCCCGTCCTGCCACATGTATTATTTTTAAATGAAATGTCAATGGATTATGATCAGTATATATAATTGTGTCAGACGGATTGCTGGTAATATAGATTTGAAAATGTTGTAAAGCCAGCACCAAGCTCAAAGTCTCCTTCTCAATTGTTGAATACTTCTTCTGGTGCTTATTTAATTTATTTGAAAAATAACCAATATGCTGCTCGAGTCCTTCGTCTTCTTCTTGTAAAAGCACCGCAGCTATGCCCACATCACTCGCATCAACAGCCACTTTGAATGGTTTTGTGTAATTTGGGATGGTTAACACAGGAGCAGTGGTTAACACAGCCTTCAGGCTGCCAAATGCCTGTTGACACTCCGCTGTCCACTGAAATTTGCTACGCTTCTTTATCAAGTCCGTCAGTGGAGCGACCACACTGCTAAAGTTCGGCACAAATTTCCAGTAAAATCCACTCATGCCAAGAAATCGCATTATTTCCCTTCGTGTCAAGGGTAACTCCCCAATTACTTTTGTTTCCACATCCTGTCGGACCATTTGACCCTGTCCAATTGTATGTCCAAGGAAAGTGACTTGGGCTTTTCCAAATTCACTTTTGGCTAGGTTTATCACCAAACCCGCCTCCTGAAGTCGATCGATTAACTCCATCACATCCTTCAAAGGTTCTTTCCATGTCTGACTAATAATTACCAGATCGTCGATGTATACCGCACAATTGGGTAATCCTGAAACAACTTTGTTAGTTAACCATTGAAATGTGGCTGGGGCGCTTTTCATGCCAAACGGCATAACTTTGAATTGGTATATACCATCTGGAGTCACAAAAGCTGAAATCTCCTTTGTCCTTTCGGATAAAGGTACTTGCCAGTAATCCTTAAGTAAATCCAGTTTGGAAATAAAAGCTGATTGTCCCACCTTCTCAATGCAATCCTCCAAGCGTAGAATAGGATACGAGTCCGTTCTTGTAACTGTATTAACCTTTCTATAGTCCACACACAATCATTGGGTACCATCCGATTTTGGTACCATCACTATGGGTGAGCGCCATTGGCTGCAACCCACTTTAATTATTCCATTTTTAAGCATACTTTCAATTTCTTTGTTAACCTGTGCCAATTTTAAAGGGTTAAGTCTATATGCTACCGTTCTTCCCACAGGAAGAACACAGTTTATTGAATGTCATTTACAGGATGTGGTGCCACTGGTAAGGCCAGCATTCATTGCACAGCCTGTAATTGCAGAGACAACTGAGTGACTTGCTGGACCATTTCAGAGACAGTTAAGCATGTTAGGGGCAGCATGGTGGCACAGTGGTTATCACTGCTGCCTCACAGCACTAGGACCCGGGCAATTTAGCGTGGCCAATCCACCTACCCTGCACATCTTTGGGTTGTGGGGGTAAACCCACACAAACACTGGGAGAATGTGCAAACTCCACACGGACAGTGACCCAGGACTGGGATTGAACCTGGGACCATGGCACCGTGAGATAGCAATGCTAACCACTGCACCACCATGCTGCCAATACAGCTGTTTCATGATCATCGTTAGGGATGTTTTATACCAGAGTTTCTTTTATTAACTAAATTAGAGTAGTCGAGCTACCATGGTGGGATTTAAACTCGTGTCTCTCTGCATTACAAGCTCAGATCTCTAGATTACTAGTCCAGTAACATAACCACATACTCCATCTGGTTGTGTCGGTTCTCTGCTGACACATTGAAAAGTAAGTCCAAAGATGTGTAAGTTAGATGGATTGACCATGGTAAATTGCCCTAGTGTTCAAAGGTTAGGTGGGGCAGGAGAGTTGGCCTGGGTAGGATGGTCTTTCAGAGTACTGGTGCAGACTCGATGGGACGACTGGCCTCCTTCTGCACAGTAGGTATTCTATGACTCTAAATTGATACAGATTCGAGCAGGAAATGTGAACTACAGGGGCACTCTTAAAAATGTAGTCTTGCAGTGGACAAACCGCTAATAGTTGGATTCAATACACTGAAGAATGAGAAGATGTGTCTGGCCCCCCAAGTAATATAGTCATGTTCATATCAATGTACACCTAAAACTTCGCATCTGCATAACAAAGAAAATTGCCTTCTGCTTAGCCAGTTCAGGGACCTTGTTCAAAGTCCTGATGGTAGATCAACACTGGATGAATTTTTATTACGGTTTCCACTTTCAAACATCGGACACATGAGTGAAATGCGGTCACCATGCATGAACTGATAACTAGTGCAATAACTTGGAAAGTATGTGAGGTTATAAATCAATTTGAAAAAAGGAAATTCATGATGGGGAACAAAAACGTTCCGCATCATCAATTTCCTTTATTTTTCAAAATTATTTCTAACCTTACATACTTTCCAAGTTATCACGATAATTATCTACTTTAATAAACCAATTATTGGACAATAACTTGAAATAATTATATAGATTTAAATGTTACAATAGTACTAATGATCAAATCGACGTTTCGATTTGTATGAGATTGAGTTGAATTTCTACAATTGGATTTGGAAGGATTCAATGTATGAAACCAGTTCCAGCTCACAGAGCAGAGACGTTTGTCAGAGTGAAAACTGTAGATTCTGAACAAATTCTGAAACCATTTGATTATTTTTCATTCATGAGATCCTCAGAATATTAACCATTGATCTAATTACTTTGCGTTTATAGGTTTACGTGACCAGAAATGAGAACATCACTGAGGTTTAGTGCAAAATAAAGATAAGCTTAAAACTTTGAAAATGCACTTTGTTCATGTACGCAACTATTGCTATTATAATCACAAAGTCAAACATGAAAGTTAACCTAAAGCTTTCATATAAATTAGCATTCCAGGTTGACAGTCTCCGCTTCCCAGTGTTTGCTAACAAACCTCAGCTTGGCTCTCTCCTCACACTGTCAGCTCTACCAAGACCTTTATAGAGCATACAGTGCAGAAGGAGGCCATTTGGCCCTTTGAATCTGCACCGACCCACTTTAAACCCTCACTTCCACCCTATCCCCGTAACCCAATAACCACTCCTAACCTTTTTGGACACTGAAGGCAATTTAGCATGTCCAATCCACCTAACCTGCACATCTTTGGACTGTGGGATGGAACCCACACAGACAAGGGGAAAACGTGCAGACTCTACACAGACAATGACCCAGTGGGGAATCGAACCTGGGACCCTGGCACTGTGAAGCCACTGTGTTAATCACTGTGCTACCGTGCTGCCCTTTCTTCTAGTTGATATAGTGGCAGCCATTGCATACTGTGGATGGAAATTCTCGTGACAGCAGTCATTCTTTCCTGCACTGTTGAGTGGCTAGAATTACTTCAGGTAACAGCAGGGCTGGAAAAAGAGGACAAAATTAATTACTGAATATTAATAAAATATTAATAAATTATCGGGTCCTTCCCCTTCTTCGGGATTAGCGTGATCGATGCCTGGGTCAGTGTCTCTGTTAGATTCCTCAATAAATATCCCCAGTAAATGTGGTGCCAACTCCGTTGCGAACTCCTTAGAGAACTCCGCTGGGAGGCCATCAGGCCTGGGGCCTTCCCCGACTTCATCCCTTTTCTGCTATCCTTCACCTCTCTCAGCCCCAGCAGCTCCTCCAGCGTCTGCCTCCTCTCCTCGTCCAGCCTTGGGAATTCCAGCTCATCCAAAAACTGCCCCCTATCTCCTTCCTCACCACCTAGATATGCCCTTTATAACTTGCCAGCATTTTCTTTTCATTTGTGGGATGTGGATGTCGCTGGTTGGGCCAGCATTTTAGTGCCCATCCTTAGTTGCCCTTAAGATGGTGGTGGTGAGTTGCCTTCTTGAACCGCTGCAGTCCTTCAAGTGTCGGTACACCCACTAAGCTGTTAGGGAGGGAGTTCTAGGATTTTGGCCCAGCGACAGCGAAGGAAAGGCGATATATTTCCAAGCATACGGCTCGCCTTCTCTCCATAGTCAGACTGCACCCCACTCACCCTCCATATCTGCGTCACTGCCTTCCCTGTCGTCAGCTTGTCAAACTGCCCTTGTAACCTCTTTCTCTCCGCCAACCCCTCCTTGGTGGGGCACTCAAATTCTTCCTGTCCACCTCGACCATCTCGTCTAACAACCGTCCATACTACTCCCTCCTTTTCCTGTCTCTGTGCACCTTGAACGAGATAACCTCCCCCCGAACGACCGCCTATAATGCCTCCCAAAATGTGACCGGCAATACCGCCCCATTCTGATTCAACTCCACATAGTCTCATATCACCAACCGCACATTCTCACAGAACCTCTTAGCTGCAAAAGCCCCAAGTCTAACCTCCATCCTGGCCTCTGCTCCTGCCCCAAGCTAAGTCGAACCTCCAGCCAGTGCGGCGCGTGGTCTGAGATCACAATTCCCGTAAACTCCGCCCCCATCGCCCCCAGCAACACTGCTCGGCTCACTACGAAAATGTAAATTCTAGAGTATACCTGGTGCACATGCGAAAAGAAGGAGTACTCCCTCTCCCCCCGGGTTCTTAAACCTCCATGGATCCACCATTCCCAACTTTTTTAATAATTCCTCCCAACTCCATCCCCATCCTCAAACTTGCCATTGACCTAGGGCTCGACCAATCCATCCTCGGTTCCAGCATGCAATTAAAATTACCCCCCATTATCAACTGATGCGTGTCCAGTTCCGGAATCGTTCCCAGCAACCCCTGCACAAACCCCACATCGTTCCAATTCAGCGCATAAACGTTCGCAAGCACCATCTGCGTCCCCTCCAACACCCCGCTCACTATCACATACCTCCCACCCGGGTCCCACACTGTCTATCCAAACAATCCCACAATGTTTAGACCTGCTCTTGCCTGGGCTAATCTGCACACTCCAGGGGCGGAATTTTCCGCAATCGGCGCGATGTCCGCCGACCGGCGCCAAAAACGGCGCGAATCAGTCCGGCATCACGCCGCCCCAAAGGTGCGGAATCCTCTGCATCTTGAGGGGCCGAGCCCTCATCTTGAGGGGCTAGGCCCGCGCGGGACTAATTTCCACCCCGCCAGCTGGCGCGAAAGGCTTTTGGTGCCCCGCCAGCTGGCGCGAAACTGACGTTGCCGTGCGGCGCATGCGCGGGAGCGACAGCGGCCGCTCACTGCATCCCCGCACATGCGCAGTGGAGGGGGTCTCTTCCACCTCCGCCATAGTGGAGACCATGGCGAAGGCGGAAGGAAAAGAGTGCCCCCACGGCACAGGCCCGCCCGTGGATCGGTGGGCCCCGATCACGGGCCAGGCCACCGTGGGGGTACCCCTCGGGGCCAGATCGCCCCGCACCCCCCCCAGGACCCCGGAGCCCACCCGCGCCACCTTGTCCCGCCATCCCAAAGGTGGTTCAATCCATGCCAGCTGGCGTGGATTGACAACGGCAGGACTTCGGCCCATCGCAGGCCGGAGAATTGCTGGGGGGGGCCCGCCAACCGGTGCGGCACGATTACCGCCCCGCCGAATATCCGGTGCCGGAGAATTCGGCAACTGGCGGGGGCGGGATTCACGCCAGCCCCCGGCGATTCTCTGACCCGGCGGGGGGTCGGAGAATCCCGCCCCTGGTTTCACACTTCTGGCCTGCCAAAGTCCCACTTTTATTTTCCTCATTCAGGGAATGTGGGTGTTGCTGGCTAGACCAGCATTTATTGTCTATTCCAAATTACCCTTGAGAAGATGGTGGTGAGCTGTCTTCTTGAACCGTTGTGTTCACATGGTGTTGGTAGGGAGGAAGTCCCAGGATTTTGACCCAGCGGCGGTAAAGAAATGGTGATACATATCCAAGCCAGGATGGTATGTGGCTTGGAGGAAAACGTCTTGGTGGCAGTTTTCCCATGTGTCTGCTGTCTTTGTCCTTCTAGATGGTAGTGGTCATGATAACCATGGTGAGTTCCCGCAGTGCATCTTGTAGATGGTACACACTGCTGCCGCTGTGTGTCGGCAGTGGAGGGAGTGAATATTTGTGGATGGGGTTGCCAATCAAGCAGGTCACTTTGTCCTGGATGTAGTTGGAGTGTAGTTGGAGCTGCACTCAGCCAGGCAAGTGGAGAGTATGCTTCACACTCCTGGTTTGTGCCTTGTGGATGATGGGCAGGCTTTAGAGGGGTCAGGATTCCTAGCCTCTGACCTGCACTTGTCACCACAGTATTTATATAGCTAGTCCATTCAGTTTCTGGTCAATAGTAACCACAGGATGTTGATAGTCAAGAATTCAGCAATGGTAATACCATTGAAGGTCAAGGAGAGGTGGTTGGGTTCTTTCTAATTGAAGATGATCATTGACTGACACTTGTGTGATACGAATGTTACTTGCCTGGATGTTGCCAAGGTCTTGCTGCATATGGACATGGACTGTGTCATTATCTGAGGAGATGCAAATGAGGCTGAATATTGTGCAATAATCAACAAATATCCCCAATTCTGACTTTATGATGGATGGAAGGTCATTGATGAAGCAGCTAAAGATGGTTGGGCCGAGGGCACTATCCTGAGAAACTCCTGCAGTGATCTCCATGAACTGAGGTGTGTCACCTTCAATCACAACCATCTCATTTCTGTTAAGTATGAGTCCAACCAATGGTCATTTCAGTGATAGTGATGAGTTTTTTCCATTTGCATTCATGGGATGTTGGCATCCCTGGCCGGGCCAGCATTCATTTGCCTATCCTGAATTGCCCTTCAACTTTCAAAGAGCGTTTAAGCATCCATCACATGATCTAGGTCTGGAATGACATGCAAGCCAGACCAGATTTCCTTCTGCAAAGGGCATTGGTTAACCAGCTGAGTTTTTATGACAACTGACCATTCTTTCGTGTTGATCATTAGATCTTTAATTCCAGATTTTTATTGATTGAATTCAAATTCCACCAGCTGCCATTGTGGGGTTCAAACCCATCGCAGTACCTTGGCTCTCTGGGTTACTAACCCACTACGCCACTGACCCCCACTGCATTGGATGCGGTTGATGATATAAATGACCAGCTTGCTCCATAAAAAATGCATGTGCAAAATGCAGCCTGTCCCTGTGGATATGGGAAGTGTCATGTGCAGGGGTGGGATTTGCGATTTTTGGGCAGTTCTGCTAATTTTTTATGCCATGTTGAAAATCTGAGCCTGCTCATTTCTGCCTCAGCAGCAATTGAAAATCCAGTTCCGAAGCACAGTGGCACTGTGGTCAGCACTGCCTTATAGTGCCAGAGACCTGGGTTCAATTCTGACCTTGGGTGATTGCTTTCGTGGAGATTGCACATTCTACCTGTGTATGTATGGTTTTCTCCGGGAGCTCCTCCCACAGTCCAAACCTACGCAATTTAGGTGGATTGGCCATTCTAAGTTGCCCCTTAGAGTCAAAGGTTCAGTGGGATTACGGGGATAGGGTGGGGGTTAAGCCCAAGTAGGGTAATCTTTCGGAGGGTCATGCAGACTGATGGGCTGAATGACCTCCTTCTGCACTGTCAGGATGTTTCAAAAATATAGATACACTAACTCATTTCACAGAGAAACAACTGATGAATTCGTATTCCACCGAACATTCAAAACATTAAAAATTAGTTTAGGATAATGAATATTTGTCTTGATTTTCAGTTGTGTTTATTCTGAAATTTATTCAATTTAGCTCCATCTGCTTCCCCATTTATTGATCCTTTTGTCGAATGTATCAGTTAAATCTTTAAAAAGTGTTTTTTAATTGCTTTGTTATGACTTATAATAAATCCATCATTGTAATTTATTGGTAGATCTTTTTCTTAACTATTCAGGAGAAACTGTATGTAATATGCTAGAATTCTATTTCTCGTTAGTTCAGTTGGCTGGACAGCTGGATTGTGATGCAGAACAAGGCCAGCAGTGTAGGTTCAATTTCCATACCGGGTGAGGTTATTCATGAAGACTCCATTTTCTCAACCTTGCCCCTTGCCTGAAGTGTGGTGACCCTCAGGTTAAACCACCACCGGTCAGCTCTCCCCCTCAAAGAGGAAAACAGCCTATGGTCATCTGGGACTATGGCATCTCTACCTTTATTTCTCACTACATTTATAGGTCTGACATCCTGAATATTCTGGCACACTTAAAGGTGTAAAAGATGCACAGTGTATGTGACTGTGTGTCAAATTTGCCTCTTAAAAAAAGAGTAAATAATTATAAAAGGACAGTTCCTATTTCCCGAGAAATCTCTGATCAGGTAGAAAGGCAAACCTATCAATGAACATAACATTTTTAATCAACCCAGATGTCCAGGCTAACGTTCTGGGGACATGGGTTCAAATGCCACCATGTTGAAATTTGCATTTCTTAATAACCTTTACTGTCACAAGTCGGCTTACGTTAAGGAAGTTACTGTGAAAATCCCCTAGTCGCCACTCTCCAGTGCCTGTTCGGGTACACAGAGGGAGAATTCAAAATGTCCAATTCACCCAACAGCACGTCTTTCAGGACTTGTGGGAGGAAACCGGAGCACCTGGAGGAAACCCACACAGACACGGGGAGGACGTGCAGACTCCACGTAGACAGTGACCCCAGCCTGGAATGGAACCAGGGACCGTGGTGCTGTGAAGCAACTGTGCTAACCACTGCGCTACCATGCTGCCTGCATTTGAGCTAGACCTGGAGTTAGAAGCTGATCTCAGTGTCCATTTGTCTTAAAAATACATCTGGTTCACTTATGTTCTTTCGGAAAGGGGGTCTGCTGTCCCTACCCAGCCTGACCTATATGTAATTCTAGATACAACTTTTAAGTACCGAGCAGGACACTCAGTTGTATCAAACTGCCACAGAAAAGCCAATAAGGAATGAAACCAGGTGGATTTCCTGGAATTGGTCGAGGAAATAGAAATGACAAGGGTATACCAAACCCCGTCGACCCTGCGAAGTCTCGACTAACATGTTGGGACAAAATTGGGAGAGCTTTCCCACAGATTAGTCAAGCAACAGCCTGACATAGTCATTTTCATGGAATCAAAACTTGCAGACAATGTCCCAAACACCTCCATCACAGGGTGGACAAGCCCAACAGAGGTGGCTGCACAGTAGTACACAGTTGGAAGGGAGTTGTCCTGGGAGTTTTCAAGATTGACTTTGGACCCCATGACTTTGGAGCCCATGTCAGGGGAGGTTGTGGAAGCAGATACATCAATGGTGTTGAAAAGGCATCTTAACAAATACATGGATAGGATGGGTACAGAGGGATTTGGCACAAGAAGCGCTGAGGGCTTTAGCCAAGGTTGGATCATGACCAGTACAGGCTTGGAGAGCCGAAGGGACTGTTCCTGTGTTGTATTGTTCTTTGAAGTCTCATGGCAGGCGAAAGATGGGGAAGGAAACCTCTTTAATTATCACGTACCATCACCCCATTCTGCTCCCTCCCCCCCACCTCAGCTGATGATTCAGTGCTCCTCCATGTTGTACACCATTTGGAGGAAGCATTGGAGGTGGCAAGGGCACAGAATGTACTCTGGGTGGGGGACTTCAATGTCCATCACCAAGACTGACTCAGAAGCACCACTACTGATCAAGCTGGCGGAGTCCAAAAAGACATAGCTTCCAGATTGGCTCTGAGATACATAAACATTGGCATGGACTGGTTGGGCTATGATCCTCAGGTTAAATCACCACCAGTCAGCTCTCCCTGTGCCATATATCCAAAGTAACCCTATGTAATACGTTTGTTCTGGTTTAGGTGGATTCACCACCCTAATTTGCATCTTAAGTGTGCAGGTTAGATGGGGTTATTAGGTTACGGTGATGGGGTGGGATGGTGGGCTTAGGTAGGGTGCTCTTTCAGAGGATTGATGCAGACCCAATGGGTCAAATGGCCTCCTTGTGCACTGTCAGGATCCTATGATTCTATGATTCACTATTTCTTTCCTGCTGGTTCCATCTTCAAGCAGAGGTCAATTCTATTTAGATCTATTGTAGCCTGACTGCTGAGTTCACTAAAGTACAGGTTGTGGAGTTAGCAGCCAGAATGCCAAACATGACAGCTTGGAGCAGAAGGCAGTCTAAGTAAGGGAAGAGCAGAATAGAAAGGTTGTGGTCATAGGGGGGTCGATAATTAAGATGATAATTAGTATCCTCTGCATTACAGAAGGATGTGCTGCCTGCCTGTACAAAGCTAAATGATATCTCAGAGCAACTGGAGAGAAAGCTAGAAAAGGGACAGGGAAGACCCAGTTGCTGTTCTCGTAGAAACCAACATAATAATAATCGTTATTATTGTCCACAAATAGGCTTACATTAACACTGCAATGAAGTTACTGTGAAAAACAAAAATGTTAGCAAGCACTGGACACGGATAGGATCCCAAGGCTGTATCATCTCTTTGGGCATGGATGGTGCCATTAAAACTGAGCTTGACTGCATAGGTTGCCAAGTCCATAAGTTCAACGAATACAGATTCAGAAAATAGCAGCACGTCTACATTGATACATTTGCAATTTTTGGATTTGCAGCTATATATAACATACTTTAATACGTTCCACCCCACGCTCAAATTCACTTTTGTGATGGAGCAGTCTAATGCATCACTTCCTTGACATGCTAGGTGAGAAATCTACTAATGGGTTCTCCACTACTGTCCACTGCAAGCCTAGCTTCGTGGGATGATAAGCAAGTAAGGATTCATATAGCTGCACGTGCTATAATTTTGGCCTTATCAGCAATCTTATAAATAGGGCCCTAGCCATTTGCTCATATAATCAACCAGCCACTCCTGAAGCGCCCAAAACAAAACATCTAGCTGTTGTATGTGATTCCATGATGAAAAATCCTGGGCAGGATTTTCTGGTGCTGGATGCCCAGCCGGCAACAGGATTCTCCATCCCGCCAGCCGGCCGGCCACCTCACGCCGTCGGGAAATCCCCAGGCGTCGGTACGCTGCTGACGCAACAGAGATTCCCGCCAGCAGAGAATCCAGCCCCCCTGAGTTTGCTAAGAGCTCCGCTAGTAACCGGATTCTCCATTCCTCCAGCCTCGATTCTCAGAAATGCGCTGGTCGCTGGCGGTGGGATTCTCTACTCCCACCACTTGTCAATGGGAATTTACACTGAGGCCAACCCATGCCACCGGGAATCCTGTGGGCAGAAGTGTGCTGCCGTCCAAAACAGAGAATCCCAATGGCAGGAGAATTCCGGCCAGTAAGTCAAGGTCATAACATGGTTTATTTACACTTGCTGGAAGGGACATACATTTATACCCAGGGACGTGTTCTCTGCAAACAAAAGGAACATGTTCAAGCCTTGTGCCTTTTATGAATTATCCAGGAGTATGAGGAGCCTATTGCTTTTTCCCTGGCAATGCCTCAGCCAATCAGAGTCACCTTGCAAACAATCAGCACACAATGCAAATTCTCTTGCTATGTAAATTGTTGTGATTGTTTAAAAATGTGATATTTGCTAATTTGTTTTGATGAGAGCAAGAGGAAAAGCTCTGGCAACATGTCTCTCTTTTCAACAGTATTTAGCAGTTTGAAGAATTGCTCCACGTGCACTTGGGGGCATTCAACCATAGCCAAGAGGGCTAATATAATTCTGTATAGAGTCATAGAATCCCTACAGTGCAGAAAGAGGCCATTCAGCCCATCGCGTCGGCACTAACGCTTTGAAAGATCACCCTGTAACCCCAACCTAAGGGGCAATTTAGCATGGCCAATCCACCTAACCTGCAGATCTTTGGACTTGAAGCTTACCCATTAGGCTGAAAGTGAATAAAATAGGAGATAAAGATAAATTAAATGGATTTGTCACCATGACGGGGCCAGATACTTTTGAGGTGGTGTCTAACGAACGTTGCCTGTGAGACACCAGTGCGATGGAGTATTCTGAAATTAATTAGATTCTGGCCTCATATTATGGCATAACTAAGAATGAGACTTCATTGTGAAAGGAAGAAGTTGCCAAGTGAGGCTGTTGCAGATGACATTCTCGAATTAAAGAAACTCTCTCATCACAGTGGGTACGGTGCAAACTTAGAAATGGACCAGACAGACATAAGGACAAAACATTGCACAATAGTCCAGATGTGGTCTCACCAGTACACCTTATGAATTGAACATGATTTTCTTGGACATGTACCCTTCAACAACACCAACAACCTTTATACATCATAGAACATACAGTGCAGAAGGAGGTCATTCGGCCCATCGAGTCTGCACCGACCCACTTAAGACCTCACTTCCACCCAATCCCCTTAACCAAATAACCCCTCCTAACCTTTTTGGACACTTAGGGCAATTTAGCATGGCCAATCCACCTAACCTGCACGCCTTTGGACTGTGGGAGGAAACCGGAGCACCCGGAGGAAACCCACGCAGACGCAGGGAGAATGTGCAGACTCCGCACAGTGACCCAGTCACAGTCGAACCTGGGACCCTGGCGCTGTGAAGCCACAGTGCTAGCCAATTGTGCTACCGTGCTGCCCGTATCATCTTCTCTATTATGTATCATCTTCTCTAATGTAGTAAAACCCAAGTTGCGGGATTCTCCTCTACCCGGCTGGGCAGGCCGTACAGGCGCTGAGGAGTGGCGTGAACCACTCTGGCGTCGGGCCGCCCGGAAGGTGCGGAATCCTCCGCACCTTCAGGGGCTAGGCCGGCGCCGGCGGGGTTGGCGCCACGCCAACCGGTGGCAAACGGCCTCCACCGGCCGGCACGAATTGGCGCATGCGCGGGAGCGCCAGTGTGTGCTAGCGTCATCCCAGCGCATGTGCAGGGGGGTTCTTTTCCACGCCGGCCATGGCAGAGGTTGACAGCAGCCGGCGCGGAGGGAAAGAGTGAGTGCCCCCATGGCACAGGCCCTCCCATGGATTGGTGGGCCCCAACCCCCGGGGCCAGATCACCCCGAGGACTCTGCAGGCCGCTCGCAGAGCCAGGTCCCGCCGGCATGGACCTGGTTTGATTTACGTTGGCAGGACCGGCCAAAAACGGGCGGCCGCTCGGCCCATCGCGGGACGGAGAGTCGCCGGGGTGGTCCACTGGCAACGACCCCTGATCGGCGCGATGCGATTCCCGCCCCCGCCGAAAAACTGGCGCCGACCCCCCCCCGCCGGGTCGGAGAATCCTGCCCAAGGTGTTTCTCATCAACATAATTAGACAAAGAAATTGGAACCAACTCCAAGAATGAGAGATTAGAACAGGAGACCAAAAGCAAAGACAAGAAAACCTCCTGCTAATTCCATCTACCACCTTCCCCCAGTGATTTTTCTATGCTGAACATCACTTGGAGGGAGCATTGAGGCAGCCAGGACACAGACTGTACTGTGAATAGGACTTCAAAGCTCATTACTAAGAGCTAATAAGGTAGCACCAATAACACCAAGCTCCCTATGCCTTGAAGGGTATATTTCCCAGATTGTGCTTGTGGCAGGCGGTAATAGAACCAACACAAAGGAAAAATCCACTTGACCGCATCCTTAAACAAAGCAAGATGCTGCAGATGCTGGAAATCCAAAATAACAACAGCAAATGCTGGAAATATTCAGCGGGTCAGGTAGCATTGTAGAAAGTTAATGATTCAGGCCCATCAGAAACCATCAGGAACTCATCTATAACAATCTATTTGATACAGTTAAATCTGCCCAGGGCAGATTTGGAAGGCCAGGACTTATGAAGACCAAATCCCATCTTCACATTGAGGATATTCTCCATTATGTTACCTGGTGCTAAATGGCACAGATTTCGAACCGATTTAGCATCTTAATACTGGGCAGCAATGAGGCATTGTGGGCCATCACCTCAGTACCTTATATTCTACTACAATCTGTAACATCAGGACCTGTCATATCTTTCTTTCTACCATTACAATCAAGCCAGGCAACAAACCTTGATGCAATAAGGATGCAGAGAATCATGGCAGGGTCAATGTTTGGCTTCATTGGAACAATTAGTCTCTTTGTATGTCCTTGTATCTTCCTCTGCTTCAAATATTCAATCAATTTTCAGATAGACATTGTAATTGTCTCTATTTCAGGCACTGTATGTGATAATCCATTAAAAACTCAAACACTTTGCTCAAACAAACCTATCCTTTGTTTTCATTTTGAGTACCCAATTATTTTTTTTTCCAATTAAGGGGCAATTTAGCATGGCCAATCCACCTACCCTGCACATCTTTGACACAGGGAGAATGTGCAAACTCCACACGGACAGTCACCCAGGGCAGGGATTCGAACCCGGGTTCTCAGCGCCATAGGCAGCAATGCTAACCACTGTGCCACAAGCCGCCCAAACAAATCTATCCCAACCTCTCTGCTCATTTTCTGAATGGTAATTTAAAATTGATGATTCTTCATTGCTGACCCAGTCAAAACCTCCATTATTTTGTCCTCTAAACCTCCATCACTTCAGTGGGAGTAGTCCCAACATCTTAAGTTGCTCTTTATAGATAGAATATTTTTCCACATATCCACACCACTGCTAAAATCATCTATTTCCACCTCCATAACTACGTCACTCCATCCCGCCTTAGCTCATCTACTGCTGAAACGCTCATTCATGCTTTTGTTATCTCTAGGCATTACTTTCTAAACTGAACCAGCCTCCCACATTCTACCCTCTGGGAGCTTGAGGTCGTCCAAAACTCTACTACTGTGTCGTCTCTTGCACAAAGTTCCATTCACCCATCATCAATGTGTACGCTGACCTACATTAGCTTGAGTTAAACAACAGCTCAGGTTTAAAATTCTCATTCTTGTTTTCAAATCTTTCCTTGGCCATTCCCCTTCCTATCTCTGCAATTTCCTTCAGCCCCAAAGCCTCTTAAGATACCGGCGCTCATATAATTCTGGCTTTTTGAGGATCCCCGATTTGAGTTGCTTCACCATTGGTGCCTGTGCCTTCATCGGCCAAGTTCTAAACTCTGGAATCCCCTCCCTACACCTCTCCTCAACCTCTCTTTCTTCTTTTAAGATGCAACTTAAACCAGGCCTCCGGCTAACCATTTGACCACCTGCCTTAATAACGGGTGTGATTTAATGACCGCATCGCACTCTCACTCGGGTGCGATGCGGTCGTTAGACCACAGGAGAGGCCAAAATCGGGCACCAAGCCGGGTGCCGATCAGTTTGCGATCTAACCAGCCCTCTCCCATTGGCGAGATGAGGAACCTGGGGCGAAATTCTCCCCCAACGGCGGGATGCCCGCCGACTGGCGCCAAAGCCGGCGCCAATCAGACGGGCATCGCGCCGGCAAAAAGGTGCGGAAGTCTCCGCATCTTTGGCGGCCTAGCCCCAACATTGAGGGGCTAGGCCGACGCCGGAGGGATTTCCGCCCCGCCAGCTGGCGGAAATGGCGTTTGTTGCCCCGCCAGCTGGCGCGGAAATGCGGCGCATGCGCGGGAGCGTCAGCGGCCGCTGTCAGTTTCCCAGCGCGGGAGCGTCAGCGGCCGCTGTCAGTTTCCCGCGCATGCGCAGTGGGGAGAGTCTCTTCCGCCTCCGCCATGGTGGAGGCCGTAGCGGAGGCGGAAGGGAAAGAGTGCCCCCACGGCACAGGCCCGCCCGCGGATCTGTGGGCCCTGATCATGGGCCAGGCCACCGTGGGGGCACCCCCCGGGGTCAGATCGCCCCGCGCCCCCCCCCCAGGACCCCGGAGCCCGCCCACGCCGCCTGGTCCCGCCGGTAAATACCAGGTTTGATTTACGTCGGCGGGACAGGCAATTCCTGGGCGGGACTTCGGCCCATCCGGGCCGGAGATTCCAGCGGGGGGTCCCGCCAACCGGCGCGGCCGGATTCCCGCCCCTGCCCAATCTCCGGGAGCGGAGACTTCGGCGGGGGCGGGGGCGGGATTCACGGCGGCCAACGGCCATTCTCCGACCCGGCGGGGGGTCGGAGAATGACGCCCCTAGTGAGAAACCAATAATCATCAATTAAAACCAATCTCTCTACCATTAACGGGAACAACCTCCTATCTGATGGCCTCCCGTGATTTAACCATCTACCCAGCAAGTGGTCACGTGGGCACCAATTGGTACACTTATTTAAAAACATGAAGCTGGCAGGATGACTGTTACGGGGACCCGAGGAGTTGAGTAGAGAATTGGCGATCATCGTAATGTGAGCACTTCACAGCCCCCAAGTGGATTCCTGAGGGTAGACGTGCCAAGGCGCAGGTGAGAGTTACTGCCTAGCATCCCAATCAGACTGTGATGCCTGGACACCTTGCCTAAACAACGGAGGCTTCAACAGAAGCCAACATCCAACACTCAAGAGCTGGGACTCAGCACTGGGGACATCCCTGTAACCAGAAGGTGGGTGTGTGGACTGGAGAGGGAACCAGCGGCAGTGCCGGTACCGGCGGGTGTCCGGGGTAAGGGTCTGGGATCTGATGCCTGGGGGCTCCTGCTGCAGCCAGGGGCTCATGTGCATGGCATGTTGGATGGCATCCTGAGGGATGGCAAGAGATGCAAGGAGGAGAACCATGTGGGTCCAGAGGATACTAGCCTGGAAGCCATAGCTGATTGAGTGTCCCTCACCCTTGTCCATACCTTACAGATATTATACAAAATGGATGATAGCTTGGACCCCGCGGAAGCTGCCATCGCGGTGTTGGTTGAAGGCCTGGTGGCCAAATATAGAGAAGGCCGCAGCAACAAATGTCGACAGAGGGTCAAGGCGGCGGCTCATGTGCAGAGTCACACCCCAACCCTGAACACACAGCCACCCATCCGGCCAGGGAGGGATCCAGAGGGGGAGGTGGGTGACGACCCAAGGCGTACAGGCATCACTGGTCGTTTGAACAGATGACAGACGGCATGTGCCACAGGAGGCTCTGCCTCAACAAGGGGATAGTGAAGCACCTGTGTCATGTCCTTGCAGACATGGCATCATGTGGCGTAGCAGCCTACCCGCTCCTGTTGACTGTCAAGGTCACCGCATTCCTAAACATTTATACCTCAGGATCATTCCGGGGAGCGGGGACTTGTGTGGCATATCCCAACTAACATCCCACAAGTGCACTTGCAAAGTCATGGATGCCCTGTTTTTCCGGGCAGCTGACTATATAACCTTTGACCTGGACCAAGTTCAACACTATGCCCGGGCAACAGGATTCTCCGCCATCACCGGGATGTCCCAGATCAAGGGGGTAATAGGGGTAATAGGTGGCACAAATGTCGTCTTGCATGCACCGGAGCATCAGTGAGTACTCTATGTCAACAGGAATGGGTTCCACACCACGAAGATCATGCACGTATGTGCACAGTTCCCAGGGAATGTGCACGACAGCTACATCCTGGGGCAGTCGAACATCCCCGGCGTCTCTGAGGGACACCCCAGAGTAACCGGTTGGCTCTTGGGGGAACAGGGCACCCGTCTGGACTCCACCACAGCCAACATCTGGCCAGTCGGCATTTCCAAATCGTGGAGCTGGTCTGCATGGTGGCATGTCTGCATGCTGCCTGGGGTTTCCTCGACTGGACCGGCTTAGGTGCTGCTCCCCCTCGTTAGCGGGGAGCTGCCAGGCGCGGTTCTGGAGAATCTGCCAGGGGGAGAGTCATTTGCTGCTTGAAGTCTGTGGGGTCTCATTAAATGGACAATTACCGATAGATACAGGTGATTGCCTCGCCGGATCAGCTGTCGGGAGATATACAGAATTTCCCGCTCGTTACCACACTTATAGTGACTTAGGTTAGATCTCACCCAATGCCTAATGAGACTCAGTGTGGCATTTTCCTTTACAATTCTCCAGTGAAGCACCTTGGAGTATTTGATTACCAGGGGCGGGATTCTCCGAAACCTGGCGTGATGTCCGCTACCTGGTGCCATAAACGGCGCGGATCACTTCGAACCTTTAGGGGCCAAGCCCTCACCTTGAGGGGCTAGGTCCGCGCCGGAGTGGTTTCCACTCCGCCGGCTGGCGGGAAAGGCCTTTGCCGCCACGCCAGCCGGCGCCGAAAGGACTTCGCCGGGCGACGCAAGCGCGGGAGCATCAGCGGCCGCTCACGGCATCCCCGTGCATGCGCAGTGGAGGGGTCTCTTCCGCCTCCGCCATAGTGAAGACCATGGCAAAGACGGAAGAAAAAGAGTGCCCCCACGGCACAGGCCCTCCCGCCGATCGGTGGGCCCCGATCGCGGGCCAGGCCACCGTGGGGACACCCCCCGGGGCCAGATCGCCCCGCGCCCCTCCCAGGACCCCGGAGCCTGCCAGGGCCGCCTGCTTCCGCCGGTACGGTAGGTGGTTTAATCCATGCCGGCTGGAGAGGTTTGACAGCGGCGGGACTTCGGCCCATCGCGGGCCGGAGAATTGCCGGGGGTGTGCCCGCTGACTGGCGCGATTCCCGCCGACCGGCACGGCGCGGTTCCCCCCCCCCCCCCCCCCCCCCCCCCCGCCGAATCTCTGGTTGCGGAGAATTTGGGACACGGAGGGGGCGGGATTCACGCCAACCCCCGGCGATTCTCTGACCCGGTGGGGGGTCGGAGAATCGCGTCCATGAAATGCACTATGTATATACAAGTTGTTCATGTTATTTGACCCTCCTCATATTAATGGCAATTACCCAACAACAATCTATATTATTACTATTCTTAGCTAGAGTCCAGAAGCGTGTGGTAAGGTAAGTGACCAGAAAGAATGGATTAGACAGTTTGAGTCTAGTATATATTATTTGTCTATTTTAGCAAAATGAGTGTTGTACATTGCACCATCAAAAATAACTCAGTGCCTTCTTAATTATTTTGCCAAAATTTTAAATTTCTAAACAAGCCTGTGCGAGCAAGTAAATTCACTTACTCCAATAGACAGGCAAAACTATTATATCTTTGAAAATTCTGTCACTTTCAGTTTACAAATTCTGTAGAAGTGTGTAATCCTAAATGTTCATTGGGGACTTGCAGATAATCTGATCTTTGAGTTGAGCTTCACTCCTCCAGTTTATGAGAAGTCTTCAACCTGAGTACTCCACTCAATAATACACGAGGTCTCAGCAGACGGAAGACAAATGCTTATTGAACAGCAAACAATTTGACAAGCACACTTTTATTTACGATTTATCTACATGCTGCAAATCACAAAAAACATTGCAAAGAAAATATAAATAAAACAACTGTAGAGTACATTAGAATGTTTAATTCTATTCAGTAGCAATAACACCATTACTGAAACATGTTTAAAGGCTACAAATGGTGTATCAATTCTCTAAGATATTAAATGTAGGAAATAACTTTATAGCTTCAATTTCGCACAACTTTCTAATCTTTAGTCTGCTGTCTTCAGCGAATGGAAGATGGAAAAGCTCAGGTACTGCAACTGGATCCTCAAATTTCTGACCTACAGACCACAATTAGTAAGAATAAACAACACCTCCTCCACAATAGTCCTCAATACCGGGGCCCCGCAAGCTCAGGCATTGCAACTGGATTCTCGACTTTCTGACCTACAGACCACAATCAGTAAGAATAAATAACACCTCCTCCACAATAGTCCTCAATACCGGGGCCCCGTAAGGCTGCTTACTTAGCCCCTACTATACTCTCTGTACACACATGACTGTGTGGCAAAATTTGGTTCCAACTCCATCTACAGGTTTGCTGACGATACGACCATAGTGGGCCGGATCTCGAATAATGACGAGTCAGAATACAGGAGGGAGATAGAGAACCGAGTGGAGTGGTGCAGAGACAACAATCTATCCCTCAATGCCAGCAAAACTAAAGGGCTGGTCATTGACTTCAAGAAACAAAGTACTGTACACACACCTGTCAGCATTAACGGGGCCGAGGTGGAGATGGTTAGCAGCTTCAAATTCATAGGGGTACACATCTCCAAAAATCTGTCCTGGTCCACCCACGTCGACGCTACCACCAAGAAAGCACATTAGCATCTACACTTCCTCAGGAAACTAAGGAAATTCGGCATGTCCACATTAACTCTTACCAACATTTGGAGATGCACCATAGAAAGCATCCTGGGCGGGATTCTTTGATCCTGAGGCTAGGTGTTGACGCCGTCGTAAACGCCATCGCATTTCCCAACGGCATCAATATGGCCTCAGGATCAGCAATTCTGGCCCCTACAGGGGGCCAGCAGGGCACTGCAGCGACCCACACCACTCCAGCTGCCAATCCCGCTGTCTGATGGGCGCCGCGGGGTCCGCACATGCACAGTGGCACCGGCGCCAACGCGGGCATGCGCAGTGGGTCAGGCGCAATTTCCGCGCATGCGCGGTGTCTCCCTTCTCTGCGCTGGACCCGACACAACATGGCGTAGGGCTACAGGGACCAGTGCGGAACAAAGGAGGCCCCCAGCCCGAGAGGCCGGCCTGCCGATTGGTGGGCCCTGATCGCGCGCCAGGCCACAGCGGAGGCCCCTCCTCTCCCCCCTGAAGTGTTCTCATGCACCTCCAACAGCTTCTCAATATTGGCAGAGCAGACAGCTCAGGCCAATTTGCCAAACCTGTTTCTCAGTCAGTATTATCATTTATAACAAATATTTTATTTATTGTAAAAACCATTAGGTCTAATTATAAATTACTCCACTGGAGATCTCTTCTACCAGCCTCTATCTCTAAGTTGCTCCCTATTTTTACAGATACTACCATATTCACCACCGTTCATTTGCTTTCTTCTTCATCTGAGTTTCAAATGTGTGTTCTTTCTGTTCCTTACTTCCTTGAGTTGAAATGAAGAATCATCATCCTTCTCCAAGTGCAATTCTTCAACTGACATTGTGGGCTGGATTCTCCGATTTTGCGGCTACGTCCGCAGGAAGCGTCTGGTCTTCCGACCAAAAGGTCGACGCCACCACGCACCTATACTCCGCCCAGTGGGGTGCTAGCAGCCATGCCACATAGGCTTTACCTGCAGATACGGACGCAGAATGGCCGGGTCCATGGCCAGGTGCGTGGCCTTCCGCAGCCGTGCCTTACAACATGGAAATTCGTGAAGGGTAGGTCGTGCCTCAGAAACCTTAGTGAGTTCTTTGAGAAGGTGACCAAACAGGTGTATATGGATTTCAGTAAAGCGTTTGATAAGGTTCCCCACGGTAGGCTACTGCAGAAAATACGGAAGCATGGGATTCAGGGAGATTTAGCAGTTTGGATCAGAAATTGGCTAGCTGGAAGAAGACAAAGGGTGGTGGTTGATGGGATGTGTTCAGACTGGTGTCCAGTTACTAGTGGTGTACCACAAGGATCTGTTTTGGGGCCACTGCTGTTTGTCATTTTTATAAATGACCTGGAGGAGGGCGTAGAAGGATGGGTGAGTAAATTTGCAGATGGCACCAAAGTTGGTGGAGTTGTGGACAGTGCGGAAGGATGTTACAAGTTACAGAGGGACATAGATAAGCTGCAGCGCTGGGCTGAGAGGTGGCAAATGGAGTTTAATGCAGAAAAGTGTGAGGTGATTCATTTTGGAAGGAATAACAGGAAGACAGAGGGGCTAATGGTAAGATTCTTGGCAGTGTGGATGAGCAGAGAGATCTCGGTGTCCATGTACATAGATCCTTGAAAGTTGCCACTCAGGTTGAGAGGGTTGTTAAGAAGGCGTACGGTGTGTTAGCTTTAATTGGTAGAGGGATTGAGTTTCGGAGCCATGAGGTCATGTTGCAGCTGTACAAAACTCTGGTGCGGCTTATAGTGTTAGCATTTATTAACAGGGGGCTTTGAGGTTATGCTGCAACTATACATGACCCTGGTGAGACCACATTTGGAGTATTGCGTGCAATTCTGGTCACCGCATTATAGGAAGGATGTGGAAGCATTCGAAAGGGTGCAGAGGAGATTTACCAGAATGTTGCCTGGTATGGAGGGAAGATCTTATGAGGAAAGGCTGAGGGACTTAAGGTTGTTTGCGTTAGAGAGAAGAAGGTTAAGAGGTGACTTAATTGAGGCATACAAGATGATCAGAGGATTGGATAGAGTGGACAGTGAGAGCCTTTTTCCTCGGATGGTGATGTCCAGCACGAGGGGACATAGCTTTAAATTGAGGGGAGATAGATACAAGCAGACGTCAGAGGTAGGTTCTTTACTCAGAGAGTAGTAAGGGTGTGGAATGCCCTGCCTGCAACAGTAGTGGACTCGCCAACACTAAGGGTATTCAAATAGTCATTGGATAGACATATGGACAATAAGGGAATAGTGTAAATGGGCTTTAGAGTGGTTTCACAGGTCGGCGCAACATCGAGGGCCAAAGGGCCTGTACTGCGCTGTAATGTTCTATGTTCTATGGCGCCGGCCGTGCTTGGACCCAGCCTACCAGATAGTACCCATCTGTAACTCCTCTCGCCATCCCTGGACCACCTGCCACCAGTCCCCCCAGCCACCACCAAAGCCGGCCCTGCCAGCGGAATGGCTCCCCCCCCCCCCCGACTGTGGCGGCCCTGGACACAGTCCGCAGCCACCAGGCGAGGTCCCTGAAAATTGAGAGGATACGCGACCGATGTCATCAGAAAGTCGGCACATCGGGGGGCGGAGCGTCAGGGGT
The DNA here is from genome assembly GCF_047496885.1 of Scyliorhinus torazame. Taxonomy (NCBI): domain Eukaryota; kingdom Metazoa; phylum Chordata; class Chondrichthyes; order Carcharhiniformes; family Scyliorhinidae; genus Scyliorhinus; species Scyliorhinus torazame. The sequence continues at coordinate 283,572,389 of NC_092709.1, forward strand.
GGGCCTCAAGTGACGTCCCGAGGTCGTCCCAACGGCGTGTGCTTTTGAGGGGGCAGAGCGTCCGAAAAACAACGAAGCCCCCGATTTCGGCTTAAAAATGAATTCTCCGGCAAATAACCAAACGCAATTTTGGCATCGGTGAGCAGAGAATTCCGCCCCATGTATCAAAACAAAATTAACCTTTCAGAAAGTAATTTTCAGGTTATGTTGTTAATTATCCATTATTTCAGGTTCTGAATATATTTTGGACGGATGAGAATATTTTTTCCTTATTTGGCTGTTCTGTGACCTTCATAAAACATTTATGAAGAAATTATATTTGGTTAAACCTCCAAGTATCAGATTACAGAAATGTACTTTAATGTACAGGAGATCAATTAATATGTAAAAATGTAACAACATTTAACATCTAAATTTTATTATAGTTTATTCATCATCAACTCCCTCAAATGTAAAGATATAGGGTTGGATTCTCCGTTGCGCCGGCAGCGCACCCATGCCTGGGATTTCATGATGGCCACAATGGGAAACACATTGGCCAGCTGGCGGGACAGAGAATCCCGCTGCTGGTGGGAGCATACCGCATTGAAAACTGGTGGAGAATCCCACCCATTACGAGAGTAAAATTCAACTTCAGATTACCTTATGCTCAAACTCTGACCCTAGTTCTGGACTCCCCACCATCGGGAACATTCTTTCTGAATCTATCCTGTCTAAACCTGTTGGAATTTTATAAGTTTCGATGAGATCCTCTCTCACTCTTCTAAACTCCAATGAATATAATTCTAACCAATTTAGTCTCTCCTCATATGACAGTCTCGTCATCCCAGGAATCAGCCTGGTAAACCTTCGCTGCACTCCCTCCATAGCAAGAACATCCGTCCTCAGATAAGGACTCCAAAACTGCACACAATACTCCAGGTGCAGCCTCACCAATGCCCTATACAATTGTAATAAAACATCTCTCTACTTAAATCATCTCACTATGAAGGCCAACATACCATCTGCCACCTTTACTACCTGCAGCTGTGTGCTTACTTCCAGCATCTGGTGCACAAGGGCACCAGGGTCTCGCTGAGTATCCATCCTTCTCAATTTACACCCATTCAAATAATATGTCTTCCTATTTTTGCTACCAAAGTGGATAACCTCACATTTATCCTTTTAAACTCCATCTGCCATGCAAATGCCCACTCACTCAGCCTGTCCAAATCCCTCTGAAGCATCTCTGCATACTCCTCACAGTTCACCCGCTGACCAATTTTGTATAATCTGCAAATTTGGAAATACTACATTTAGTTCCCTCATCCAAATTATTAATGTAACATGTGAACAGTTTGGGTCCTAGCCCAGTTCCCTGCGATACCCCGCTAGTCACTGCCTGCCAATCAGAAAAAGACCCATTTATTCCAACTTTTTGCTTCCTATCTGCTAACTAGCTTTCTATCCGTCTCAAAACACCATCCCACAATCCCATGCACTTTCCCTTTACATAGTAATCAGTAAACTGCTATGTGAAACCTTGTCAAAAGCCTTCTGAAAGTCTAAATAAACCACATCCACCCTGTCTCCCTGGTCAATTGTACTAGTTACAACTTCAAAGAATTCCAATAGATTTGTCAAGCATGATTTCCCATTCATAAACCCATGCTGACTTTGTCTGATTTTCACACTACTGTTCAAATGCTGTTCTATGAGATTCTTGATAATGGACTCTCACAACTTCCCTGCTACCAATGTTTGGCTCACAGGTCTTTAATTCCCTGTTCTCTCTCTATCTCCCTTTTTGAATAGCAGGCTACCCACCAATCTGTAAGAACCATTCCACAGTCCAAAGAATTTTGGAAAATGACCACCAGTGTATCTACTATTTCTAGGGCTACTTCCTTAAGTACTCTGGGATGAAGACTATCAGGCCCTGGAGATTTATCTTCCTTCAATCCCATTAATTTCCCTAAAACTATTTCTCTATTAGTACTAATTTCCTTCAGCTCCTCACTAAAACTTGTGTTTCTCAAAACTTCCAGTTCCTCAGCCATTTCTTTGTTCCCCGTTATGAATTTCCCCGTTTCTGACTCGATGTGCAGATTAAAGTCACCCATAATCACAGGTGTTCCTTTAACTCATACATCTCTGAATTATTGTCTAATGCTATTCCCAACATTTCTACTGCAGTTTGGTGGTCTATATATCACCCCAAGAGGGTCATGTCCAACCTCCATGGGGGATATTGAGAGAGGCCCGCCTCCAACAATACGTCCATGTAGTGTGGAGCATGGACGGAAATTACGATGGTGAAGTATTCCGCTCTTACTCTCACTGGAAGCACCAATTTCCCCACTACAAAAATGTCGATACGGGTATAAACCCTGTGTACTTGTGAGAAGAACGAAAACTCCTTCTCACCTGGGTGCATGATCCACCATGGGTCCACAGCCCCCATCTGTTCCATACATGTGCCCAGTTCTCTCGCCATGCCTGCCATTTTCCTCGTTCTGGGGGTTGACCTGTCAGTCAGTGGGTCCTGTACACAGTTAAAGTCCCCCCACCATGATCAGTCAGTGCGTATCTATGTCGGGGATTTCTGCCATGGTCTTTTTTACAAATTCCATTTCATCCTAGTTGGAAGCGTACACGTTCACCAGGAGCACCGGTGCCCGTCAAGGACACCTCTGACCATGATGTACCGCCCTCCTGGTCGTAACATCTTTGTCGCAGTGAACATCGTCCTCTTACTTATCAGTATGGCTACCCCCCGTGGCTCTAGTCCCATAGAACCTGTCTCACCCATCCCTTTCTCACCCGCAGCTGGTCCTTCTCCCTCGTGTGTGTCCCTTGGAGGAAGACTGTCAGCTTTTATATTTTTCAGGTGGGTGAAGACTCTGGATCTTTTCACTGGGCCATTAAGTCCCCTGATGTTCCAGGTGACTATTCTAATGGGGGCCTTTGTCCCCGCACCCCCACCCACCCCCTCCTGCAGGATCAACTATAATTACCTTGTGGATGTTTCCCTGCACTCCGGGGTCATCCAAAATAGCTGTGGTTATCGTATTTGCCCTGAGGCCGAGCTTCTGATCCCCGGGTTTCCCTTTGTTCAAGGGTCACCCAATATGGCCACCAACTGTGTGTATGCCATGTGGGTGAGCCCCTACACTCCGGGGTTTCCCTGTGTTCAGGGACCCTCCAAGGTGGCTACTTGTGGTGCCATCTCGGTTCACATTTCTGAGAGTCACCTGCTGAAGCCAGGTTCCTGCTGAAGCCATTTTGCCCCCCCTGCAGATTTGGTTTCCCCCCCCCCTCTTGCTGCCCCCCCCCCCCCATGGCCCCCTCCCTTACCCCCTTCTGTTTACCCCTCTACTTTCCCCTCCATTTGGGGTTATGCCCCTCTCCCCTTGCCAGGCACTCTCTCCCTGGTGGGTGATGCGCCGTGACCCTGTTGGGTGATGCGCTCATGCGTCTTGCCGCTAGTTTTCCCGCTAGTGACGTGGCCGCCCTGCTGAGGTCAGTCTGTGCCTTCCTATGCCCGCTATGTTGGTTTCACCTTTATCTCCTCCTCACCCTCTCCTGTGCTCTGCTGAATTCGTTGTCACCTTTCTGTGAACTGGTTCCCCTGTTCTTAAGGAAATGCAGTCCTGCGCAAAAAGTTTTTAATAAATGTTTTTTATTTGATTTTTGAACAAAGTATATTTGCCGTTATGTACACAGGATATGATATATACATATATATATATATATATATAGAAGAGAAGGGCACAGACACACAAATCACAAAGGGAGAGGAGAAAAGAAAAAAAACAGTAACAACACGAGAGAAGTACAAAATCAGTCTTCTGCCTGTATTCTCCTTTTTCTCTGTTCCTGTGGATGTCAAGTTAGTTAGCGTGTCCCTGCCTCCCCCCACCCCCCACCCCACCTACCTCTCTGGCTCTCCTCTATTGTTCCCTGTCTCTTCCCTCCCCCCCCCCCCCCCACTTGTGGTTCACCTTTCCTTCCTCTTAGATTTAGCTGTTCACCCCCGCCCCCCCCTCTCCCGGTCTTTCGCTCCCTCTCATGCTTTGGCTACTCTCCCCTGTTTCTTGGCTACCTGGCTATTCTTCTGCTTGTTTGTTGGCCACAAACAGGTCCCGGAACAATTGGGTGAATGGCTCCCACGTTCTGTGGAAGCCGTCGTCTGACCCTCGGATGGCGAATTTGATTTTCTCCATTTGGAGAGATTCCGAGAGGTCGGACAGCCAGTCTGCAGCTTTGGGTGGCGCTGCTGACCGCCAGCCAAACAGGATTCTACGGCGGGCGATCAGGGAGGCAAAGGCAAGGGTGTCTGCCCTCCTCCCCAGGAATAGATCTGGCTGGTCTGAAACCCCTAAGAAAGCCATTTTAGGGCATGTCTCCACCCTCACCCCCACCACTTTGGACAGTGCCTCGAAGAAGGGTGTCCAGTACTTCACAAGTCTGGGGCAAGACCAGAACATGTGGGCATGGTTGGCCGGGCCTCCTTGGCACCGTTCACATCTATCCTCCACCTCCGGGAAGAACATACTCATACGGTTTCGTGTTAAGTGGGCTCTTAAGTAGTAAGAGAAACCTATGCAAATGGGTCTTTAAGTAATTTTTCTATCCAGGATTTCATTGAGAAAGCATAATGGTTAAAATCACATATTGCTTTGTAGTAAAGAACTTGAATTTTCTTGAAAAGAGAGACATGTTGCCAAAGCTTTTTGTTTTTCACTCATCAGAACAAATGCAAGAATGCCAAATTTCAAACATTGACAACAATTTATACTGTAGGAGAAAAGGGTTGTAAGTTAGTAAGTTGACTCTGATTGGCGAAGATGTTACGATGAACTTGGTAACGCAAACTACAGTTTCCCCATGACTTCCAGGTAATTCAAAAAGGTGCAAGACTGAATATATCCCTTTTGCTTACCAAGAACAGGTCCCTGTGTGTGAATATGTGTCACTTCTAGCAAATATAAATGAGCCATGTTACAAGCTTGGCTGATTGTCTTGAATTGATTGCTAGCATAACTATTAGCACACTCCAGATTGTTCAGTAAGTGATGGCTAATCATGGAATCAGGTCTAATATTCCTCTGGCTCTTCATAATAGGCAGAATATAAACCATAGTCAATCCTATGCTTGTAAAATCTAAAACAAAGTGTTGACTGCTTTTCCACATCTCAGTCAATCAGGGTCAATTTGCCAACCAATCAGCACCCTTTTTTCCTGTAGTACAAACTGTTGTGATCTTCTGAAATTTGGCATTCTTGCATTTGTCCTGATGAGTGCAAGACAAAAAGCTTCAGCAACATGCCTCTATTTTCAAAAAACATTCAAGTTCTGTGCTACAAAGTGACATAGTGAGCAGGACTTTCCAGCCCTGCCACCGACGGGCGTTATTGCAGGCAGCATCGGAAAATTGGAAGTGCTGTAAAATGGCTCTCCAGGATTTCCTGTCCCACCCATGGCAATGGTTACCTGTGGCAGAGCCAGAAAATCCTGGCCATTGCCTTTTACTAAAAAATTGTTCTCAAACTATGGTGAACACTGACAAAGATGACATTTATTTATCACCTTTACGTGCCCTGGGAAGAAGCCTCCTCCTTCAAACATTGAAGTCCTTCTGACAGTTCTACAATCATGTTAGTTTGTGAATGATATGAGTAACACAGGAAAAATTTGGTGCCTAAATCTGCTAGCCAATAAAGTCAGGCAGCATTCCCAGGAAATCTAGCTATAGTTTTAGTTATTTCCTTAAGAATGCATATTCATAATTGTCCCCTTTTAATTTATAAATACACTAATTAGATAGTGCCCGTTTTATGTCCTAAGCCAGAGAAATCACTAGAAATGTGGACATTTTCATAATCAATATTCCATTTGAAAGCTGCATTAACAGTTGCACCACTTTGCATTTCAGCGAATCCTTTTTTCTGATGGAGATCAATTATTTATTTGCCCTTTTTCAACTAACTTTTTCTTGCACCTTTTTGAATTTATTTTTGTTCACATAAAAATGATTTTGCTTGTTTGAGATGATTTAAAAAACAGCATTCTGCATTAAACTGTTTTATTTTGTGTCTTTCATAGCATGTTAATTTAAAAGAATTTATGCTCTGTATTATCCCCTTTATTGCAGAATAACTGGCTGCCTGGAGACAAAAACAAGCAATATTATTAAATATGTTTTATGTGAGGACACAATGACACAATGCATCACGACAGGCAGAAAAGGCTGGAGCTCTTTGGAGAGAGAAGTTCGAGAAGTGGCCAGGTAGCAGTTTTCAGTGGCCCTAGGAGTCCTCAACATTGTCCCAGTCCCCCATGAAGTCACATGACAGCAGGTTAAACATGGGCAAGGGAGCCTCCTGCTGATTATCGCCAACCGCCCTCCCTCTACTGATGAATAAGTACTCCCCATGTTGACCATCGTTTGAAAGGAGCACTGGAGGTCGGCACGGTGGCGCAGTGGTTAGCATTGCAGCCTCACGCTGCTGAGGACCCGGGTTCGCTCCCGGGTCACTGTCCGTGTGGACTTTGCACATTGTCCCCGTGTGTGCGTAGATCTCACCCCCACAACCCAAAGATGTGCAGGCTAGGTGGTTTGGCCACACTAAATTGTCCCTTAATTGGGAAAAGAATAATTGGGCACTCTAAATTTATATTTAAAAAAATAAAAGCAGCACTAAGGGAACAAAGGCCACAGAATGTACTCTGGGTAGGGGACTGCATTGCCTTCAAAGGCTCAGTAGCATTACTACTGACTGAACCATTTGAGTCTGGAGGGCATTAGCTGCCAGACTGCGCCTGCAGCAGGTGGGGAGCAAAGCAACATGAGGGAAAAGCCTACTTATTCTCCTCATCCATCTGCCTGTGGCAAATGCATTTTAAGAGTGACTACCGGACAGTCCTCATGAAAATAAAGTTCTATCTTCACAGCAAGGATATCCACGGTTATGTTGTGGTTATACCACCGTACTGAATGGGATATGTATTTTTTAATTAATTCATGGGTTGTGGGCATTGCTGGCTGGGCCAGCGTTTATTGCCCATCCCTGAGGGCATTTTAAGAGTCAACCACATTGCAGTGGGTCCGAAGTCACATGTAGGCAGATTTGACTTTTAATTCCAGATTTTTATTGAATTCAAATTCCACCAACTGCCCTGGTGGGATTCAAACCCAGGTCCCCAAAGCATTATCCTGGGTCTCTGGATTACTAGTCCAGTGACAATACCACTATGCCACTGCCTTCCCTATTATATTCAGAACTGACCTAGCAGCTCAAAGCTGAGTATCCATGACACACTGTTGGCCATCAGCGGCAGAATTGTATGTTAACACAAGTGTAACCAGTGTAATGCTACCAGAACAGGTCAAAGGTTAGGAATCCTACGGAATCCTCCTGACCCCCAAAGCCTGTCCACCATCTACAAGTACAAGTCAGGAGTGTAATGGAACTCTCCACTTGCCTGGATGAGTGCAGCTCCAACAACACTTAAGAAGTTCGACACTATCTAGGACAAAGCAGCCCACCTGGTTGCTCCACCTTCCACAAACATTCAAGCATTCTACCATCGACAACAGTTGCAGCCGTGTGTACCATCTACAGGATGCACTGCATTAACTCACCAAGGTGCCTTAGACAGCACCTTCCAAACCACGACCACTACCATCTCGAAGGACAAGAGCAGCAGATAACTATGAACTCCACCACCTGAAGGTTCCCCTCCAAGCCACTCGCCACCCTGACTTGGAAATATATCGCTGTTCCTTCGTTGTCGCTGGGGCAACATCCTGGATCTCCCTCCCTAACAGCGCAGTGGGTGTACCTACACCAAGGACTGCAGCTGTTCAAGAAGACAACTCACCACCACCTTCTGAGGGGCAACTAGGGATGGACAATAAATGATGGCCTAACCAGCGACCCCCACATCCTGTAAATGAATTAAAAATAAACATGGTCCAGCATATCCCACGCTCTATCTTTAACATCAAGCTAGGGGGCAACAAGGATTTAGTGAAGCGTGTAAGAGGAGAAGAAGTTATACCTAAAATCAGTTGCCGATCCGGTGAAGCAACAGGACCAAAAACATGCTAAAGAATGGAGCAACAATACAAAGCAAAACCAAGATGTATTCTTTATTCTTTTAATAGGAGACATTTTCAAATCTAGACTTTTCACTGCCACTGCTGCATCTCATATGCCATCTTCATTTAATTTGATTCAGTCCACATAACATCAAGAACGCAGCAATGGCTACGATAACAACCTGGCATTAGTGCTGAAGGCTAGTGCTCCAAAATGAGCTGTGTCCGTAACCAAGCTGTTCCAATACAACTGCAACATTGGCATCTACCATAAAAAGTGAGTCAGGTATGAAATGTCCACAAAAAGCAGGCCAGATCTGGGGCGAAATTCTCCGGAAACGGCGCGATGTCCGCCGACTGGCGCCCAAAACGGCGCAAATCAGACGGGCATCGCGCCGCCCCAAAGGTACAGAATGCTCCGCATCTTTGGGGGCCGAGCCCCAACATTGAGGGGCTAGGCCGACGCCGGAGGAATTTCCGCCCCGCCAGCTGGCGGAAAAGGCCTTTGGTGCCCCGCCAGCTGGCGCGGAAATGACATCTCCGGGTGGCGCATGCGCGGGAGCATCAGCGGCCGCTGACAGTTTCCCACGCATGCGCAGTGGAGGGAGTCTCTTCTGCCTCCGCCATGGTGGAGACCGTGGCGGAGGTGGAAGGGAAAGAGTGCCCCCACGGCACAGGCCCGCCCGCGGATCGGTGGGCTCCGATCGCGGGCCAGGCCACCGTGGGGGCACCCCCCGGGGCCAGATCGCCCCGCGCCCCCCCCAGGACCCCGGAGCCCACCCACGCCGCCTTGTCCCGCCGGTAAGGTAGGTGGGTCAATTTACGCCGGCGGGACAGGCAATTTATCGGCGGGACTTCGGCCCATCCGGGCCGGGGAATCGAGCAGGGGGGCCCGCCAACCGGCGCGGCGCGATTCCCGCCCCCGCCGAATCTCCGGTGCCGGAGACTTCGGCAACGGGCAGGGGCGGGATTCACGCCAGCCCCCGGCGATTCTCCGACCCGGCGGGGGGTCGGAGAATGTCGCCCCTGATCCTGACCATTATCTCCCATCAATCAACTCTCAATCATCAGCAGAGTGATGGAAGGTGTGTTCGACAATGCTATCAAGCTGCATTTACTCAGCAATAACTGCTCATCAATGCTCAGATTAGGTTCCACCAGGACCGATTTAATTAAGGGACATTCAAATGGACATATGAATTAGGAGCAGAAGTCAGCTATTTGGCCCCTCCAGCCGTCTTCGCCATTTGAAAAGATCATCAAATTATCTGCTTATGGCCTCAGCTCCAGTTTCCTGCCTAGTATCATACATACCCTTTGACTCCCTTGTTAGTCAAGAAGCTATATACCTCTGCCTTAAAATATATTCAATGACTCTGCCTCCACCGTTCTCGGTGGAAGAGTGTTCCACAGACCTACAACCTTCTGAGGGAATAAATGTCTTCTCATCTCAGTCTTCAAAGGGAGACTACTATTTTAAAAAAATCTGTCCCCTGGTTCTAGTCTCTTCCATAAGGGGAAACATCCTTTCAGCATCCGCACTGTCAAGTCCCCTCAGGACCTGATATGTTTCAATAAGATCAGCTCTCATTCTTCTCAACTCCAATGGATACAGACCAACATTTCCTCATAAGATAATCCCCTATCCCAGGAATCAGTCAGGTGAACCTTCTCCAAACTGCTTCAAATGCATTGACATCCTTTCTTAAACAAGGAGGCCAAAACTATCCACAGTGCTCCAGATGTGGTCTCACCCACACCCTGTACACCTATAGCAAAGCATCCCTATTTTTATATTTCATTCTCATTACAATAAACAACAATATTCCTTTCGCCTTCCTAATCACTTTCTGAATCTGCGCACAAATATTTTTTAAAAGCAAAAAGCAGCAAATGCTGGAAATCTGAAACGTAAACAGGAAATTTTGGAAAAACTGATTACACCTGGCAGGATCTGTGGAAAGAAGGCAAAGTTGACGTCTGGTGGATTGGCCTCAGTGTCCAAAGAGGTGCAGGTGCATGGTTAATGCGCGGGGATCGAGCAGTGGAGTCGGCCTAGGTATGGTGCTCTTTCGGAGGGTCGGTGCAGACCCAATGGGCTGAATGGCCTCCTTGTGCTCTTTAGGAATTCTATGGAACATTTTGAGTCTGCATGACTCTTCTCCAGGGGTAACCTAGAACATAGAACATAGAACAATACAGCGCAGTACAGGCCCTTCGGCCCACGATGTTGCACCGAAACAAAAGCCATCTAACCTACACTATGCCATTATCATCCATATGTTTATCCAATAAACTTTTAAATGCCCTCAATGTTGGCGAGTTCACTACTGTAGCAGGTAGGGCATTCCACGGCCTCACTACTCTTTGCGTAAAGAACCTACCTCTGACCTCTGTCCTATATCTATTACCCCTCAGTTTAAAGTTATGTCCCCTCGTGCCAGCCATATCCATCCGCGGGAGAAGGCTCTCACTGTCCACCCTATCCAACCCCCTGATCATTTTGTATGCCTCTATTAAGTCTCCTCTTAACCTTCTTCTCTCCAACGAAAACAACCTCAAGTCCATCAGCCTTTCCTCATAAGATTTTCCCTCCATACCAGGCAACATCCTGGTAAATCTCCTCTGCACCCGCTCCAAAGCCTCCACGTCCTTCCTATAATGCGGTGACCAGAACTGTACGCAATACTCCAAATGCGGCCGTACCAGAGTTCTGTACAGCTGCAACATGACCTCCCGACTCCGGAACTCAATCCCTCTACCAATAAAGGCCAACACTCCATAGGCCTTCTTCACAACCCTATCAACCTGGGTGGCAACTTTCAGGGATCTATGTACATGGACTCCAAAATAAAGAATTGGGCCTGTGATTCATTTCTTCTCTTTTTCTTTAAATTTGGAGTACCCAATTCTTTATTTTTGCAGTTAAGGGGCAATTTAGCATGGCAATTCCACCTAGCCTGCACATCTTTGGGTTGTGGTGGTTAGGCTTACGCTGACACGGGGAGAATGAGCAAACTCCACAGGGGCAGTGACCCAGGGCGGGATCGAACCCTGGTCCTCGGTGCCATGAGGCAGCAGTGCTAACCTCTGCGCCACCGTACCGCCCCACCGTTTGTGATTCTTGGACCAACACAGCAGATCCTACTGTGTATTCGAGTTCCATAAACTTTCTCAATTGAAATAATATGCTGCTTTTCTATTCTTCCTGCCAAAGTGGACATATTGATACTTTCCCATATTATAAGTGGGAGTCTCGCGAATCCCCGCGATGGCCCGACGCCGGCGTAAAAACCGGCGCGAACCACTCCGGTGTCGGACCAACCGGAAGTTGCCGAATCCTCCGCACTTCTGGGGGCTAGGCCGGCGGCGGAGGGGTTGGAGCTGCGCCAACCGGCTGCGAACGGCCGGCGCAACTTAGCGCATGCGCAGAACCGCCGGCGTGATTCCGCGCATGCACAGACCGACAGGCATATTCTAGCGCATGCGCAGGGGGGTGTCTTCCCTACGCCGGCCATGGCGGAGCACTACAGGGGCCAGTGCTGGAGGAACAAGTACCCCCACGGCACAGGCTCACCCGCAGATTGGTGGGCCCCGATCGCAGGCCAGGCCACCGTGGCCCCTCCCCCCCCCGAGGATTGCATCAGCCAGCCTACAAGTCCCGCTGTGTGCGACCATGTCCAATCCACGCCAGCGGGACTGGCCAGAAACCGATGGCCGCTCGGCCCATCAGGGCCCGGAGATTTGCCAAGGGGACCACTGCCAATGGCCCCCGACTGGCGCGGCGTGATCCCCGCCTGAAAACTGGCGCCGGAGAATACGGCAGCAGGCGTCGGAGCGGTAGGGTGGGATTCATGCCGCCCCCAGGGATTCTCCAACCCGGTGGGGGGGGTGGGGGCGGAGAATCCCGCCCTATATTTCATCTGCCAAAACTCTACTTCACACACAGAGAAAATAACTGAATTCTTGAGGTGAAGTGAGGACAACTGCCCTCCGTACAAAGGGAGCATTTGACAGAGTGTGGCACCAAGTAGCCTTAGAAAAAATTAAGTCAATGGGAATCAGAGACATAAAACTAACCTGCTGGAGTCAAACCTAGCACAAAGGAAGATGTTTGTGGTTGTTTGAGGTCAATCATCTTAGTCCCAGGTCATCACAGCAGGAGTTTCTCAGCTGTTTATTCAATTATCGTTCTTCCATCGGAAGTGGAGTTGTGCACTACTGATTAAACAATGTTCAGTTCCAGTCACAACACCTCAGATACATAGGAACAGGAGTGGGCTATTCAATATGATCATAGCTGCTCATCCATTTCAATGACTTTTTCCCACACTATCCCCATATCCCTTTAACCTAATTGATATTTGGATATCTGTCAGTTTCCACTTTATGCATATTCAGTGACTGAGTTTCCACAGCCCTCTGGGATAGAGAGTTCCAAAGATTCACAACTCTCTGAGTGAAAACATTTCTCCTCATTTTGATCCGAAGTGGCTTTGTCCTTATTTTGAAATTGTGTCCCTGGTCCCAGACTCCACACCCACAGGAAACATCTTCCCTGCTTAAAACCTTTTAAGTATTTGGTAGGTTTCAATGAGATAACCTTACATTCTTCCAAACTCTAGAGAATACAGGCCCAGTTTCCCTATTCGTTCTTCATAGGATATCCCGGGCCTGGTGACCCTTGTTGTAGTCCCACTATGGTATTAATATTCTTCATAAGGTAAGAGAACCAAGACTGCACACAGTACTCCAGGTGCAGTCCAACCAATGTTCTATACAATTGAAGCAAGACTTCAAAACTCCTGTACTCAAAGCCTCTTGCAATAAAGGCCAACATATCATTAGCCTTCCTAATTGTCTAATGCACCTACATGTTAGCCTTCGGTGACTTATTGATGAGGTGTTAAGAACCCTGCTGATGTTAATGCGAGGGTATCCCAAAACCCAGAAGAGTAACTTGGCGTATACTTTCAATTTGGTATACTGTGAGAAAAGGTATGCCTATCAGGGAGGAATAGTCCAGCTGTTTTGTGATCAATTAATAAAGAATATTTATTAATTTAAAAATAAAACTCACAACAAAAAGTACTATAATACACTACAGCACTACACTTAACTACACTGTTGGCTATATGTGAACAGTATTACATGAAGTTACCCCTTGTCCCCAAGTACCTACATTATTGTAAGGCTGTTGTAAAGCTCATTTGGAATAGTAGGGTTTATTAATTAGGATTTTAAAAAAAATAATTAACATATAATAAAGATGGCAGGGCAGGTGATATGTTGAGACTGCAGGACTGCGAGCTCCTGGATGCTGGTGTGATCCAAGGCAAACACATCTGTGGTCAACATCAATGGCTTGTGGAATTGCAGCTCAGAATCATTGAGATGGATGCCCAGCTGCAGACACTGCACAGTATCAGGGAGCAGCGAAGTTACTCGGACACTTGATTTCTGAAAGTGGTCACGTCCCTTAAATTAGGGTCTTCTGATTTGGTCAGTTATTAGGAACGGGTGTGTGTGACCACACATGAGGCTGGTACGGAGATTGAGAAGTTGGAAGTGGAGAAACACTTGCAATTCTGCACAAGGTCCTTGCAGCTTGTGAGGATGAAAGCTGCAGGGGGGATGAGAGAACTTATCATGTCACCGTGTTACAGGGAATAATTCAAATGGGGGGAGTTAATAGGAACATAGTGGTGTGGGGGTGATTATCAGGATTTTCTACAGCTGGGAACATGAGTCAAGACAACTGTGTTGCTGACTTGATGCCAGGATATGGGACAACTACTCAGGACGAGAGAGGAACTGGCAGTGGGAGGGGGTGGATTCCATTGTTGTGGTCCACATTAGTACCAACACATAGCTAAGGCTAGGAAAGAGGTTTTGATTTGATAGTATGAGCAGCTAGGGGCTATAGTTAAAAGCAGAACCTCAAAGGAAATAATCTTTAGTATTAAGTTAGCCACACGCAAATTGGTGTTGGGTAAATAAGAAGAGTGGCTCCTTTCCTGGCGTGGGAGAAATGGATTTTGATTCATGGGAAATGGCACCAATACTGGGGAAATTGAAAGCTGTATCATTGGTAAGAGCTTCACCTGAGTCGTGCTGGGACCAATGTTCTGGAAAGTCGTATAACTAGGGTCGTAGAGAAGGCTTTAAGCTAAATAGCAGGTGGGTTATGTGAGAGGATATGTGGTAAATCAATGTGTAACACGAGGTACTAGAGCAGGGTAGTGACTTGGCTAAAGATAACCAGAGTATGGCAGGAAGGGACAGAGGGTACAAACTTAAGAGTGCACCAGCAGCTAAGGCCAGAGACTGTGAGAATTGTAAAAGGACTGATTAAAGGGTTAAAGATTCTGCATCTCAAGGCACACAGAAACTGTAACAAAATTGATGAATTGCCAGCACATATATACATAAATATGTATGATCCGATAGCCTTCACAGAGACATGTATGCAGGGTGACCAAGGCTTGGACCTAAATATTGAAGGGTACTTGACATTTTGAAAAGACAGAAAGCTGGGAAAAGGTGGTGAGGTTGCTCTGTTAATTAAAGATGCAATTGGTTCAGTGGTGAAAGATGAACTTAGTTCACTTAGGGCAAGGCATAGAATAGAGGTCCGAAATAGGAAAGGTAAGAGGTCACTTGTGTGAGTACTTTAGAAGTCCCCCAACAGTAGTTACATTGTAGGGCAGAAAGAAAGAAATGGGGCTTGGAAGAATGGTGCAGCAGTAATCATGGGTGACTTTAATCCACATGGAATGGATGAATCTAATTGACAAAGGTTGCCTGGAAAATGAGTGTATTCTATCCAACAGAGATTCACCAGGCAAATTCCTGGGATGAGAGGGCTGTCCTATCAAGAGAGACTAAATAACCTGGGTCTGTATTCCTTAGAGTTTAGAACAGTGAGGGGTGACCTTATTAAAACATATTTGATCCTGAGTGAGCTTGACAGGGTTGATGGTGAGATGTGGGACATAGCTACAAGATAAAGGGCCGGTCATTTAAAACTGAGGGTTGGTGAATCTCTGGTATTCTCTGCCCCGGAGGGTGGTGGAGGCTGGATCATTAGAAGTATTTAAAGTGGAGGTGGATCAATATTTGATAGATCGAGGAATAGAGGGCAATGGAGAAATGGCACAGAAAAGGAGTTGAGGCCAGCATAGATCAGCCATGATCATATTGAATAGTGGGGCCGGCTTGAAGGGCCTGGTGGCCTACTCCAGCTTCTATTTTATGTGTTCTTGTGTTGTGTATTCAGGGCAATTTCTCAGAGCAGTACATTCTAGAGCCAATCAGGGAGGAGGCTATTCGAGGTCTGGCATTGAACAATGAGACAGGATTAATCAATAAGGTCAGAGTAAAGTATTCTTTAGGTAACAGCGATCATATGATAGAATTTCATTTTCAGTATGAAGGGGTAAAGTGCTAGTGTTTTAAGCCCGAATAAAGCTCATTTTAAGGGTATGAAAGCAGAGCCAGCTAAATTGAACTGGAAAACTAGATTAAAAGGTTGGACAGTCGAGTTGCAGTGGCTGACTTTTAAGGAATTATCCCAATAAGAAACAAATACTCTTTGAGAAGGAGGTACCATCTGTGGCTGAATAAAGAAGTTAAGGTTCATATCAAATTGAAAGAACACTAGACATTGATGGTAGGTCAGAAGATTCGTCAGATTTTAGGAACTAGCAAAGAATGACTGCGTGGGAGAAAGATGAGTGTGAGAGAAAGCTGGATGGAAATATAAAAACAGATAGTAAGAGTTTCCACAAGTATTTAAAGAGGAAAAGAATAACTAGAGTTAGTGTTGGTCCTTTAGAGAATAAGTCTGGGGCATTGATAATGGAAAACAAAAAAAATGGCAAAGGCATTGAACACGTTTGTGTCTGCCTTCACTATAGAGGATTTAGAAAATCTCCCAAATATGTTGGAAAAGCTAATAGTCCTAAAGGCTGATAAGTCCTCAGGAACAGATGGCCTGCATCCTAAAATAAGTGGATGCAGAGATAATAAATGTATTGGTGAAAATCTTTCAAAATTTCTTAGTTTCTGGGAGTGACCCATCGACTTGGAAACTAGCAAATGTAACATGTTTATTTTAAAAAGGAGAGAGAGACAGAAAGCAGGAAACTACAGGGCAATTAGCATAACATTTGTCACAAGGAAATTGCTGGAATCCATTGGTAAGTAATTATAGCAGGATACTTAGATAATCATAATGGGATAAAGTAGAGTCAACATGGTTTTGTGAAAGGGAAATCGTGTTTAACTACTTGATTAGAGTTTTTGAGGAAGGAGAAAGCAAGGTGGATTGTGGGATACCTGTAGAAATGGTGTGCTTGGATTTTCAAAAAGCATTTGATAAAGTGCCACATCAAAGATTATTACACATAAGATCACATGGTGACGTGGGTCACACATTAGCATGGATAAAGGATTAGTTTGACATAACTAGTGGAGTGCTACAGGGATAGTTCTGGGGCCTCAACTATTTACACACTACAACAGCGACTTAGATGGAGGGATTGAATGTGTGATCGCTAAATTTACCAAAGACACCAAGATAGGTAGGAAAGAAAGTTGTCAAGAGCAGGCAGAGAGTCTGGAAAGGGATATAGACAGGTTAAATGGTTGGGCAAAAATGTGGCAGATGAGAAGAAATTAATTCCCTCAGACAATCATTAGTGTTTGGAATTCCTTTCCCCAAAAATCAGTCGAAGCTAGGCCATTGAATTTATTCAAGGCAGATTTAGACAGATTTGACAAGAGAGTCAAGGATTATGGGGGCCAGACAGGAAAGGGAAATTGAGACCACAACCAGCTCAACCATCATATTGAATGGCAAAGCAGGGTCGAAGAGTCGAGTGGCCTACTCCTGCTCCTAAGTCTGAAGTTCCTACATTCCTATGTAAATGTCATTTCACTTGATGTCGGATGTTAAGATCCTAGTCAGAATTTGCTGCAGGCATGAAAATCGATGGTATTTCCTTTGGAGTGATTCATTTATAAATATATATCCTCATTACAAAGCAAACGAACATACAGGAAAATGCAAAACAAAGAGGGAATGGTCTCATAATGGATATCTTTATAAATGAGATTTGCTGTATCTAGTTCAGGATTTCCTTATAAATTTGGCATCTGTTTCTACTTAGCTGAAATTCTTACTGAAAGGGAACATTATTTTTCTCTGTGTTAGCAAATGTCAAGTGCCAGAAGATGCTGAAGAGAATTCACAGAATTTACAAGTTGGCCTCTGGGATGGATTTTAACCAGTCCCCCGCTGGCTGAGTTTTGGCAGGGGCAGCATGTAAAATAGGGGGGTTCCCAGCCCACCAGCGTCCGGCCCACCCATGTTCACCCCCATAACACGGTAGGTTGGTCCTGTCTCAAGCACTAGAACCTTTGATAATGATTATATAGGTTTAGCCCAACACTAATGGTGATTTTAATCTTTTCAACACTTTGAAGAATGTTTGCATATTGTTTAAATTCTTTCATCGAAATGCTTTAAATGGCTGATTCATTTAAAATGTTATTATCAGTACTCATTCGTGTGACATAAGCATCAATGGCAAATCAGGATTTAAGGGGAGGCAGTGGCGTAATGACAATGTCACTCGATTAGTAATCTGGAGACTATGCTAATACTCAGGAGACCTGGGTTCAAATCCCACATTTACAGCTGGTGGAATTCAATTAATAAATCTCATATTAAAAACTAGTCTGATGGAGACTATGAAAGCCTTGTCATTAAAATCCCATCTGATTCACTAATCCCTCTTCGAGAAGGAAATTGTTGTCTCCCCCCCCCCCCCCCCCCCCCACCACCACCACCACCACCATCACCACCACCAACCATCTATCACTCCAAGCTGATGAATCAGTGCTCAGTACATCACTTCAAGAAAACACTAAGGGTGGCAAGGGTACATAACGTACTCTGAGTGGGGGCTTCAATATCCATCAAGAGTGGATCGGCTAGTTAACAGAAGTCAAGTGGGGAATGGGGCTGCGACTTGTTGGGCTATTAGGCTAGGCTCAATGGTCTAGAAGGTGGGGGTGTCTTAGAGGAGGCGGCAGGATGTCTGCTGACTTGGCAGGGGGGGGGGGGAACTGACAGTGACCAGGAATATTTCTTTGTTCCACCACTAGGGTGGGACAGGTCGCCATCTTAGGTGGGCCTGTGGACTGGGAATCATCGGTGTCCTATCGCGGTGGTAATAGCTGACTCAAGGTTAAGGGGGGGGGTGGGAAACCACAGCTAGGGTGCTCACTGGAATGTGCAGAGCCTGGGGACCCAGCAAAAACACTTTTTGCTCATTTAAAGAGCCTGGTGGCCAAAGTGATGTTTCTCCAGGAGACCCACATGCATGAGTGGGATCAGGCGTGGCTTTGGAAGGCTTGAGTGAGCCAAGCTTTCCATTCAGCGTTCAACAGCAGGGCCTGAGGGGTGGAGATTCTCCTTAATAAAAGGGTCCAGTTTTGTTCGGAGAAGGTAATAGCAGACGCGGGCAGGCAATATGTTATAGTTACGGATGTATTAGAAGGGAAACAGGTGGTGTTGGTGGATGTATATGCCTCGAATTGGAATGATACAATGTTCATTAAACGGTTGCTGACAGCGATACCAGATCAGGATGCCCATCAACTTTTTATGGGGGGGGGGAGACATGAACAGCATGCTAGACCCAAGGGTGGATTGCTCTAGGCCAGGGCCACTGGTCCCGGGGGGGGATGACAAAGGTGTGTTAATTGCATTTATGAAGAAAACAGCGGGGGGGGGGGGGGGGGGGGGGAGCGGCAGACCCTTGGCGGTTTGGGCATCTGGGGGAGAAAAAGGTTTTGTTGTTTTCCTGAGTACATAATTTGTTTTCCAGGATTGTTTACTTTGTCATAAGCCGGGAGCTGTTGACAGAGTTGAAGAAGTCCTAGTACTCGGCGGTGGTCATTTCTGAGCATGCTCCACATTGGGTGGACCTGGATTTGGAGGTAGGCCGGGGGCATCGGAAGACGTGACGGTTAGATGTAGGTCTGCTGGCAGAACTGGGGTAGTAATTCAGGGAGAAATTATTTTTCAAGTCACATTTAAATGCAGAGACAAAGAGGGAGCAGGAAAAACTGGTAGAGATCAAGGAGGAGCTGAATTTGATGCAGTCGGGGAAGGCAACGGGCCCAATGGAATTCTTTAAAAAATTTGTCGAACAGCTAACTTCTTTATTGTTGGGGATGTTCAGGGACTCCTTAGAGTGAGGTGCTCTGCCATGGATGCTGGGAAAGGCGTGGATTTCCATGCTCTTGAAGAAGGACAAAGACCCCGCAGACTGCAGATCATATCATCAAATCTCCCTGTTAAAGGTGGATGGAAAGCTTCTAGCTAACGTGTTGATGATAAGACTGGAGGTGGTGGGGAAAGACAAAGTGGGAATTGTAAAGAGGCGGAGGTTGTTGGAAAACGTGAGGTTGTTTCATAGAATTACAGTGCAGAAGGAGGCCATTCGGCCCATCGAGTCTGCACCGGCTCTTGGAAAGAGCACCCTACCCAATGTCAACACCTCCACCCTATCCCCACAACCCAGTAACCCCACCCAACACTAAGGGCAATTTTGGACACTAAGGGCAATTTATCATGGCCAATCCGCCAATCCACCTAACCTGCACATCTTTGGACTGTGGGAGGAAACTGGAGCACCCGGAGGAAACCCACGCACACACGGGGAGGATGTACAGACTCCGCACAGACAGAGACCCAAGCCAGAATCGAACCTGGGACCCTGGAGCTGTGAAGCAATTGTGCTATTCACAATGCTACCATGCTGCCCTGGTTGTTGAACATGGTACTTAACCCGGGGGAGGGCCAGGCTCCAGAGTTCAGAGTTTCACTTCATGTGGAGAAAGCGTTTAGCTGGGTAGAGTGGGACTATCTGTTTGCGTTACTGGAGAAATTTGGGTTTGGACCGAGCTTCGTAGCTTGGGTGCGGCTATTGTATGTGGCCCCATTTGCCAGTGTTTGCACTAACAAAGTGACTTTTGAGCCCTTTCATCTACACAGGGGCACCAAGCAGGGATGTCTGATGTCCCCTTAGTCATGTGCATTAGCAGTAGAGCCACTAGCCATGGCGCTGAAAGCTTGGGAAGGATTAAGTAGAGGAAGGGTGGAGCATATGGTCTCACTATGTACCAATGATTTGCTGTTATATGTTAGGGATCTGGAGGCACCAGTGGGAAAAATTATGGGGACTTTGCAATGTTTTGGGGCCTTTTCTGTCCATAAACCAAATATAGGAAAGAGCAAATACTTGATGGTTGGGGCACCGGGGCAGAGAGGGAGGCTTGGGGGTTGCTGTTCCGGCAAGCATGAAGTCATTTTCATTATTTGGGGGTCCAGATAACAAGGGACTGGCAGAAAATCCGGAGGTTGAACGACACAAGTTTGTTGGGAAGGTTAAAGGCAGACCTGCGGAGTGGATCGGTCTCTCACTATCCCTGGCTGGCCGAGTTCAGTCAGTTAAGATAAATAACTTGCCAAGATTTTTGTTTTTACTTCAGTGCCTACCGGTGTTCCTTCCCAAGGCGTTCTTCAGAGAGATCCATCGGCTTGTGACTGGGTTTATTTGGGTGGGTAAGGACCCGAGGATCAAGAGAACGATGCTCCATGGGGAGAGACAAGTAGGGGGCTTGGCCTTGCCAAACTTTAAAGGCGGGATTCTCTAACCCTGCGGCAGAGTGTCCACACCATCGTAAAACGCGATGTTGTTTACGACGGCGTGAAGGGGCAGCTGCCTGGACTAATTCTGGGCCCATCAGGGGGCCAGCACGGCGCTGGAGCGGTTCGCGCCACTCCAGCTGCCGATCCCGACGCGAACTGTGCGCCATGGGATCCGCGCATGCGCAGTGGCCTCCTTCAACGCGCCGGCCCCGACGCAACATGGCGCAGGGCTACAGGGGCCGCCACGTAGGAAATGAGGCCCACAGCCAGAGAGGCCGGCCCAGCAATTGGTAGGCCCTGATCGCGGGCCAGGCCACATCGGAGGCTCACCCCCGGGGTCGGACCCCTCCCCCCCTCTCCCCCCGACCCTTCAACGTCGAGGTCCCGCCGGCTGAGAGCAGGTTAGAATGGCGGCGGCGGGACTCGGTTTTTTCTTACGGCCGGTCAGCCCTTCGGGCCGGATAATCGCGGGGGGCCCTCGTGGAGCGACCCGTGACCGGCGTCGTGCCAACCACGCCGGCGCCAATGGCGGCGATTCTCCTCTCTGCAGAGAATCGCGTGTCGGCGTCGGGGCGGCGTGGCCTGGTCGCGCAGATTTCTCCGGCCCAGCCCCGGGCTGGGAGAATCCAGCCCAATATTACTATTGGATGGCCAATGCTGAAAAGCTACTAGAGTGGTGCGGGGATTTGGGGGAGCTGTGGGTCCAAGTGGAAGCAGAGTCTGTGAGGGGGGCAAGCCTTGGGGAATTGGTAACCGCTCCACTCCTGTCGCTGCCGAAGAAACACTTGACTAACCCGGTGGTAGTAGGCTTGTTAAATATTTGGAGGAAATTTGGACAACATTTCAATTTGAAGGTTGCCTCGAGGCTAGCTCCCATCTGTGCAAACCAGTTATTCGAGCCGTTTAGGTCAGATGTGAAGTTTAGGGAGTGGAAGATAAAAGGGGTTGGAGAAGGTGGTAATTTTCTTTTTTAGTTGGTTGCTAGTCTGGGGGAACTGAAAGGGTAATATGGGCTTACAGATGCTGATGGGTTCAGGTAACTCCAGGTGCGTAGCTGGGTCAAAAGATACTTTCCAACCTTCCCAGTGAAGCAGCCTTCTACATTGCCCGAGCTGATTTTATGCCGCTCAGTCAGAGGTGACCAGTATGTCGGGCATATACCAGCAGATGAGAGAGGAGATGTGTTCGGTTGATGGTGTGGAGGCAAAGGGGGCAGAGGAGCTGAGGCTGATCTTGGAAGAGGAGGTTTGGAGCAAGGAACTGAAGGAGGGTGAACGAGGAACTGAGGAGGGTGAACGTGACCTTATCGTGTGCAAGGCTAAGTCACATCCAGCTAAAAGCAGTGTTCCGACCACACCTCACGAAGGCTAGAATGAGTCGGTTTTTTGATGGGGTGGAGGCTAGATGTGATCGGTGTTCAAGGGGGCTGGTGCCCCACGCACAGATGTTCTGGTCATGCTCAAAGCTGGTGGATTTCTGGAAGTCCTTTTTTGATACCATGCCGACAATTCTGAATATTGAGTTGGAGCCTTGCCCACTGGAGGCGTTTTTTAGGGTTTTGGATGTGCTGGAGCTCCTGACGGGGGCGGGCAGACGTCCAGGCATTTGCCTCACTTGTGGCAAGGAGGCGGTCCTCTTGGACTGGAGGTCGACTAGACTGTCAAGCACCTCGGCGTGGCTGGGTGACTTGAAGGAGTTTTTACACCTTGAGAGGTCATGTTTTCTTCCGGGTGCGGCTATGCAGAGCTAGGTCGCATATTCGGCAGCTCCCGCTTGGAACGGACTTTTGGGCTCTTTTGCAGGGCCCCCACGGCATTTGTTTGACATTTCCCGGTGTGGGAAGAAGGCTGCAGCATTCCCCTGACAGTGTCCCCCAGGAGTGTTGTGTCTTTTGGCTACCAGACCCGGCAGAAACAGTGAAAGATTTGGCTTGAGCTGCAGCAATAGACGAGGGCCTCTTCCAGCATGCAGGCGGGGGAAGGGCAACCTTAAAGCTGCAATCTGGCTTGACTCTATCAAAGGTGAATTCTAGCAGCAGAGGGAACAACTGTGAAAAGATCTACCAGGGCCATTGAAGAAGCAAGGACGAGGCTTCTGGTGGCAGCCATGGAGGAGTAGGTCGTGCATTCGGCAGCTCCCGTCTGGAGCCAACTTTCAGACCTTTTTCAGGAGTTTCCATAGACTTTTTGGGGCAGACTGGTGAAGCAAACACTGCCAACTTCTATGAAACGGACCAGGAGTGTAACAGCCAAAGGAGCGGCACTGGAGCAACGGGAGAAGCGAGGGAAAGAAAACAAAATGGCAGCGGCCAGGGACAAAGGGGAGCTGCAGGAGTTCATCAAGCGCTGCTTCGAGGAGCAGCGCGAGGAGATGCGCAAAGAGATGTTGGCGCCTATGCTTTCGGCAATTGAAGGACTCGGGATCACGCAGAAGGCCCACGAAGCTAAGATCCAGGAGGTACAGAAAAGAGTCAGTCAGAACGAGGACGAGCTCGTGGGCCTGGCGGTGAGAGTGGAGCAGAACGAGGCGCTACACAAGAGGTGGGCGGGAAGACTCGAAGACCTGGAGAACAGGTCGATGAGAAAGAATCTGCGAATCCTGGGTCTCCCTGAGAGAGTGGAGGGGGCTGATGCCGGGGCATACGCGAGCATGATGCTCGAGGCGATGATGGGCACGAAGGCCCCTTCGAGGCCGCTGGAGTTGGTCGGGGCACATCGGGTGCTGGCGAAGAAGCCCCAGGCAAATGAGCCACCAAGGGCGATGGTGGTGAGGTTCCACCGGTTCACGGACAGAGAGTGGGTCCTGAGATGGGCCAAGAAGGATAGGAGCAGTAAGTGGGACAATGCAGAGATCCGAATATACCCGGACTGGAGCACGGAGGTTGAAAAGCGGAGAGCAGGTTTCAACCGGGCCAAAGCGGCGTTATACCGGAAAGAAGTGAAATTCGGAATGCTGCAGCCAGCGCGACTGTGGGTCACATACAAGGGCCAACACTATTACTTTGAAACGCCTGAAGAGGCATGGACCTTTGTACAAGCCGAAAAGTTGGACTCTAACTGAGGGTTTGTGAGGGTGGGGGGGATGTTTTGGGGTTTGATGTGTGATGGTTGTTGTATATAGGGGTCAATCACGTGCAGGAAATGGTACATGGGCTGGGGGAGAGAGACAAGGCCGCGTCAGGAGCTGCGCCAGAGGGGGCGGAGCGGGCTTTGGAAAGTGCGGGGTATTTTCCTGCACGCGGGAAGAAAGGCGGGAAGGGGAACGAAGGAATGCATATGGATTGGGAGACTCCCACGCGGGGAGGTCAATGGGATGGCGGGGGAAGTCGGGGTCATCAGGCGTCAGCTGACTTACGGGAGTGACATGGGGGGAGCAAAAAAGCTAGACAGGGGTCTAGGGGAGGGGGGGAGGGGGGGGAAGGGTTGCTGCTGCACTGGCCGAAAGGGAATGGGACACAGAAGAGGTGGTCGGGACGGGGGTCCCCCCTCTGGGGGACTGGAGGGTGAGGGAGGCGTCGACACGGGACTGGCCCAGAAAAGGAGATGGCTAGTTGGCGGGGCGTTGGGGGGGGGGGGGGGGGGGGGGGGGGTGGTGAGACCCCCTCCAATCCGGCTAATAACGTGGAATGTGAGGGGCCTGAATGGGCCGGTGAAGAGGGCTCGAGTGTTCGCGCACTTAAAGGGACTGAAGGCGGACGTGGCCATGCTCCAAGAGACACATCTGAAGGTGGCGGACCAGGTCAGGGTAAGAAAGGGATGGGTAGGACAGGTATTCCACTCGGGACTGGACGCGAAGAATAGAGGGGTGGCAATATTGGTGGGAAAGCGGGTGTCATTTGAGGCCAAGACTATTGTAGCGGACAATGGAGGGCGATACGTAATGCTGAGCGGTAGGCTGCAAGGGACGTGGGTGGCGTTGGTAAACGTATACGCCCTGAACTGGGATGATGCAGGATTCATGAAGCGCATGTTGGGGCGCATTCCGGACCTGGAGCTAGGAGGCCTGATAATGGGAGGGGACTTCAATACAGTGTTGGATCCAGCACTGGACCACTCCAAATCAAGGACTGGAAAGAGGCCGGCGGCGGCCAAGGTACTTAAGGGGTTTATGGATCAGATGGGGGAGTGGACCCATGGCGGTTTGCAAGGCCGCAGGCCAGGGAATTTTCTTTCTTCTCCCATGTACACAAAGCCTACTACCGGATAGATTTCTTTGTTCTGGGTAGGGCGCTCATCCCGAGGGTGGAGGGGACGGAGTATTCGGCTATAGCCATTTCGGACCATGCCCCGCACTGGGTGGAACTGGAGCTGGGAGAGGAGAGGGACCAACGCCCATTGTGGCGGCTGGATGTGGGACTGCTGGCGGATGAGGTGGTGTGTGGGGAGGTGAGGGGGTGTATCGAAAGGTACTTGGAGGCCAACGACAACGGGGAGTTGCGGGTGGGGGTGGTATGGGCGGCGTTGAAGGCGGTGATCGGGGAGAGCTAATCTCCACCAGGGCTCATAGGGAGAAGACAGAGGGCATGGAAAGGGAGAGGTTAGTGGGGGAGATTGTGAGAGTGGACAGGAGATACGCAGAGGCCCCGGAGGAAAGATTACTTGGGGAAAGACGACGGCTCCAGACGGAGTTTGACCTGTTGACCACAGGGAAGGCGGAGGCACAGTGGAGGAAAGCGCAGGGGGCGACCTATGAGTATGGGGGAAAAAGCTAGTCGGATGCTGGCACACCAGCTCCGTCAGAGGATGGCAGCGAGGGAAATAGGGGGAATCAAAGATGGAAGGGGAGCCACGGTTCGGAGTGCAACAAAAATAAACAAGGTATTCAAGGCCTTTTATGAAGAGCTGTACAGATCCCAGCCCCCAGCGGGGGAAGAGGGGATGAGACGATTCCTAGATCAGCTGAGATTCCTGAGGGTGGAGGAGCAAGAGGTGGCTGGTTTGGGGGCACCAATTGGGTTGGAGGAGCTGAGCAAGGGTTTGGGGAGCATGCAGGCGGGGAAGGCCCCGGGCCGGACGGATTCCCGGTGGAGTTCTACAGGAAGTACGCAGGCCTGTTGGCCCCGCTACTGGTGAGGACCTTTAATGAGGCAAGAGAGGAGGGGACCCTGCCCCCGACAATTTCGGAAGCGACAATTTCTTTGATCCTAAAGCGGGACAAGGACCCACTGCAATGTGGATCGTACAGGCCGATCTCGCTCCTCCATGTGGATGCAAAGTTGCTGGCAAAAGTGCTGGCCACGAGGATCGAGGACTGTGTCCCGGGGGTAATCCACGAGGACCAGACGGGATTTGTAAAGGGCAGGCAACTAAACACCAATGTGCGGCGGCTCTTAAACGTGATAATGATGCCATCGGAGGAGGGGGAGGCGGAGATAGTGGCAGCTATGGACGCGGAGAAGGCCTTTGACCGAGTAGAGTGGGAGTACCTCTGGGAGGTGCTGCATAGGTTTGGGTTCGTGGTAGGGTTTATCAATTGGGTTAAGCTCCTTTACAGAGCCCCGATGGCGAGTGTAGTGACGAACAGGCGAAGGTCGGAGTACTTTCGACTGTACCGCGGGACGAGGCAGGGGTGCCCCCTGTCCCCCCTGTTGTTCGCATTGGCGATCGAACCATTGGCCATGTCATTGAGGGAGTCTAATAAATGGAGGGGGGTGGTCCGAGGGGGAGAAGAGCATCGGGTGTCGCTATATGCGGATGACCTGTTGCTGTACGTGGCGGATCCAATGGAGGGGATGGTGGAGGTCATGCAGACTCTCAGGGAGTTTGGGGAGTTTTCGGGCTATAAGCTCAATGTAGGGAAGAGTGAGCTCTTTGTATTACAGGCGGGGGACCAAGAAAGAGGAGGGCGGAGGAGAGCTTTCGGTATCTGGGGATCCAGATAGCCAGGAGTTGGGGGACCCTACATAAACTGAATCTGACGAGGTTGGTGGAGCAAATGGAGGAGGATTTCAAAAGATGGGACATGTTACCGCTCTCGCTGGCGGGTAGAGTGCAGTCGGTCAAAATGGTGGTCCTTCCGAGGTTTCTGTTTGTGTTTCAGTGCCTTCCCATCGTGATCACTAAGGCCTTTTTTAAGAGAGTAGGCAGGAGTATTATGGGGTTCGTGTGGGCGAATAAGACCCCGAGAGTAAGGAGAGGGTTCCTGGAACGCAGTAGGGACCGAGGAGGGTTGGCGCTGTGTAGCACACAAAGACTCCGAGAGACGAATAGAGTGAAGTCGATGAGGCTTTATTAAGCGTGACTGTTTCCCCCGCAGTTCGGTAGTAGACTGCCTGCGGGGAAGACTCCAGGTACTTATACTCCGCCTTCAGGGCGGAGCTAGAGGTCAACGTCCAACCAGGACCCGGGATCTGTCAGCCAATTACATCATGGCTTCACAGTCCCACATGACCCCTAATGCATACTACCACATTCACCCCTTGTTAAAAATGAACCCGGCGGGGTGATGCTTCGCATGGTGGTAAGGGTTTACAAGGCTGGTCCTGGGAGGAAAACTTTCACATGTTATAACAGTATGTACAAGGTTTTTTTTTTTTGTTTCAAACTATTTACAGTAATCGTCAGGAAAAGACAAAATGTTCTCGTTAAAAGTCCACAAAGTCCACATTGTACTGTTAGATCGACGCCACCAGGCGGTCTGGTCGTCCGTGTCGATCGCCTCGGCCCCGGTGGTGGTGGTGGTGCTTGTTTCGGTGTTGTCTTCTCCGGGAGCCTTACGGTTTCAGCTTGGGCTTCATTCCTGGTCGGGCCTGGGAGGAGGACTGATCCTCCTGGGAAGGGGGCGGTCGCGGGGTGCGGCGGTGGCAGGAAGGGGGGGGGTTGGGTGATTGGTGTCGGGGGGGGGGGGGTGTTGCCGGCGGGCGCCAGATCTCGCAGAGAGACCGTGTCCTGTCGGCCGTCGGGGTACTCCACGTAAGCGTACTGCGGGTTCGCGTGAAGGAGGTGAACCCTTTCGACCAACGGGTCCGACTTGTGCGCCCGCACGTGCTTTCGGAGCAAGATGAGTCCTGGGGCCGCCAGCCAGGTCGGCAGCGACGTTCCAGAGGAGGACTTCCTGGGGAAGACAAGGAGGCGCTCATGAGGCGTTTGGTTAGTGCTAGTACACAGTAGTGACCGGATGGAGTGGAGGGCGTCCGGAAGGACCTCCTGCCACCGTGAAACTGGGAGGTCCCTGGACCGTAGGGCCAGTAGGACGGTCTTCCAGACCGTGCCGTTCTCCCTCTCTACCTGCCCGTTCCCCCGGGGGTTGTAGCTGGTCGTCCTGCTCGAGGCTATCCCGTTGCTGAGCAGGAACTGGCGCAGCTCGTCACTCATGAAAGAGGACCCCCTGTCGCTGTGGACGTATGCGGGGCAACCGAACAGTGTGAATATGGTGTTCAGGGCTTTAATGACTGTGGCCGCGGTCATGTCAGAACAGGGGATGGCGAATGGGAAGCGGGAGTACTCGTCCACCACATTAAGGAAGTATATGTTGCGGTCGGTGGAGGGGAGGGGTCCTTTGAAATCCAGACTAAGGCGTTCAAAGGGGCGGGAAGCCTTAATCAGGTGCGCACCATCCGGCCTGAAAAAATGCGGTTTGCACTCTGCGCAGATGTGGCAGTTCCTTGTGACTGTACGGACCTCCTCTAAGGAGTATGGGAGGTTGCGGGACTTGATAAAGTGGTAAAACCGAGTGACCCCCGGGTGGCAGAGGTCCTCGTGGAGGGTTTCGAGGCGGTTAATTTGTGCGTTGGCACATGTGCCGTAGGATAGGGCGTCGGACGGCTCGTTCAGCTTTCCGGGACGATACATGATCTCATAGTTGAAGGTGGAGAGCTCGATCCTCCACCTTAAGATCTTGTCATTTTTGATTTTGCCCCTCTGTGCATTATCGAACATGAAGGCTACCGACCGTTGGTCCGTGAGGAGAGTGAATCTCCTGCCGGCCAGGTAATGCCTCCAATGTCGCACAGCTTCCACTATGGCTTGGGCTTCCTTTTCCACTGAGGAGTGGCGGATTTCTGAAGCGTGGAGGGTTCGGGAGAAAAAGGCCACGGGTCTGCCCGCTTGGTTAAGGGTGGCCGCTAGAGCTACGTCGGAGGCGTCGCTCTCGACCTGGAAGGGGAGGGACTCGTCGATGGCGCGCATCGTGGCCTTTGCGATATCCGCTTTGATGCGGCTGAAGGCCTGGCAAGCCTCTGTCGACAGAGGGAAGGTCGTGGTCTGTATTAGGGGGCGGGCCTTGTCTGCGTACTGGGGGACCCACTGGGCGTAGTATGAAAAAAACCCCAGGCAGCGTTTCAGGGCTTTTGAGCAGTGCGGGAGGGGAAATTCCATGAGGGCGCGCATACGTTCGGGGTCGGGGCCTATTATCCCATTGCGCACTACGTAGCCCAGGATGGCTAGCCGGTTGGTGCTAAAAACGCACTTGTCCTCGTTGTACGTGAGGTTCAAGGCTTTAGCGGTCTGGAGGAATTTTTGGAGGTTGGCGTCGTGGTCCTGCTGATCGTGGCCGCAGATGGTTACATTGTCGAGATACGGGAACGTGGCCCGCAACCCGTGTTGATCAACCATTCGGTCCATCTCTCGTTGGAAGACCAAGACCCCGTTTGTGACGCCAAATGGGACCCTTAGGAAATGGTATAATCGCCCGTCTGCCTCGAAGGCTGTGTACTTGCGGTCACTTGGGCGGATGGGGAGCTGATGGTAGGCGGACTTGAGGTCCACGGTGGAGAAGACTTTATATTGGGCAATCTGATTGACCATGTCGGATATGCGGGGGAGAGGGTACGCGTCTAGTTGTGTGTACCTGTTGAGGGTCTGGCTATAGTCTATGACCATCCTTTGCTTCTCTTCTGTCTTTACTACTACCACCTGTGCTCTCCAGGGACTATTGCTGGCCTGGATTATGCCTTCCTTTAGTAGCCGCTGGACTTCGGACCGAATGAAGGTCCGGTCCTGGGCGCTGTACCGTCTGCTCCTAGTGGCAATGGGTTTGCAATCCGGGGTGAGGTTTGCAAACAAGGACGGGGGTTGCACCTTGAGGGTTGCGAGGCCGCAGATAGTGAGTGGGGGTATTGGGCCGCCGAATTTGAAGGTAAGGCTCTGTAGATTGCACTGGAAGTCTAATCCCAGTAATGTGGGGGCGCAGAGTTGGGGAAGGACGTAGAGCCTGTAGTTTTTGAACTCCCTCCCCTGCACCGTTAGGGTAACTATGCAGAAGCCTTTGATCTGTACGGAGTGGGATCCTGCAGCTAGGGAAATCTTTTGTGCGCTGGGATGGGTGGTCAAAGAACAGCGTCTTACCGTGTCGGGGTGGATAAAGCTCTCCGTGCTCCCGGAGTCGACTAGGCATGGTGTCTCGTGCCCGTTTATCAGCACCGTTGTCGTCGTTGTCCGGAGTGTCCGGGGCCGAGCTTGGTCCAGCGTTATTGAAGCGAGACGTGGTTGTAGTAGTTGAGCGTCTTCATCGAACCCCGTGGAGCCGTCGACACTGGGGTCCGTTGTTGCCGTCCAAGATGGCGTCGGGGTTGAACAAAATGGCTGCCCCCATGCATCGCACATGGCTGGGGGGTCACAAGATGGTGGCGGGGTGGACAAAATGGCCGCCCCCATGCGTCGTACAGGTCTGGGGTGGTCCAAGATGGCGGCGCCCTTCCTCCCCTCGTGGTGGCCGGGACCCAAAATGGCTGCGCCTGCGGGTCGCACATGGGGCGCTGGGGGGGTTGGGGAGCGTTAGGAACGCGCGGGGCTCCCTCACCTCTGGGGACAGCGGTGGTCGGGACCCAAATTGGTAGCGCCGGCGGGTCATACGTGGGGCGCGGGGGGGGGTTTGGGGGGGGCGTTAGAGCCGCGCAGAACTCCCTCTTCTCCGGGGAGAGCGGTGGTCGGGACCCAAAGTGGTTGCGCCGGCGGGTCATACATGGGGCGCGGGGGGGGGGTTGGGGAGCGTAGGCGGCGTGCAGGGCTCCCTGTTCTCCCGGGACCGCGGTGGTCGGGACCCAGAGTGGCTGCGCCTGCGGGTCGTACATGGGGCGCAGGGGGGGTTGGGGAGCGTAAGCGGCGTGCAGGGCTCCCTGTTCTCCCGGGACAGCGGCGACCTCGCGGGACCGGCACACAACCGCGAAATGGCCTTTTTTCCCGCAGCTCTTGCAGATCGCTGCGCGGGCCGGGCAGCGCTGCCGGGGGTGTTTCGCCTGGCCGCAGAAATAGCAGCGGGCGCCCCCGGTGCGACTTGGTGTTTGGACCGCGCAAGCCTGTGGGGTGTCCGGGGGGGGGCGGGGGGTGGGTTTGTCGCGACGGGTACGTACGGAGCCCAATGGGCTGCCGCGCGGTCGGGGCCATAGGCGCGGGTATTTCGCGCGGCCACGTCTAGGGAGGCTGCTAGGGCCCGTGCCTCTGAGAGTCCTAGCGACTCTTTTTCTAGAAGTCTTTGGCGGATTTGGGAGGAGTTCATACCTGCCACAAAAGCATCGCGCATTAACATGTCCGTGTGTTCATTTGCGTTCACCGACGGGCAGCTGCAGGCTCGTCCCAAAATTAGTAGCGCGGAGTAGAATTCATCTATCGATTCTCCGGGACTTTGCCGCCTCGTTGCGAGTTGATAGCGAGCGTAGATCTGGTTTACTGGGCGGACATAGAGACTTTTTAGTGCTGCGAACGCCGTCTGGAAATCCTCTGCACCTTCGATGAAAGAGAAAATCTCCGTGCTTAACCTCGAGTGCAGGACCTGTAGTTTTTGGTCTTCTGTGACCCGGCCGGTGGCCGTTCTGAGGTAGACCTCAAAACAAGTCTGCCAGTGCTTGAAAGCTGCTGCCGCGTTCACTGCGTGGAGGCTGATCCTCAGGCATTCCGGGATGATCCTGAGCTCCATAGTCCTTTTTAGTCACGCTTAATAAATTGTAGCGCACAAAGACTCCGAGAGACGAATAGAGTGAAGTCGATGAGGCTTTATTAAGCGTGACTGTTTCCCCCGCAGTTCGGTAGTAGACTGCCTGCGGGGGAGGACTCCAGGTACTTATACTCCGCCTTCAGGGCGGAGCTAGAGGTCAACGTTCAACCAGGACCCGGGATCTGTCAGCCAATGATATCATGGCTTCACAGTCCCACATGACCCCTAATGCATACTACCACACGCTGCCAAACCTGGGGAGCTACTACTGGGCAGCAAATGTGGCGATGATCCGCAAGTGGGTTATGGAGGGAGAGGGGGCAGCATGGAAGAGGATGGAGATGGCGTCCTGTAAAGGAACGAGCCTGGGGGCGTTGGTGACGGCACCGCTGCCGCTCTCGCCGACAAAGTATACCATGAGCCCGGTGGTGGCCGCAAAGCTAAGGATCTGGGGCCAGTGGAGACGGCACCGGGGTGCAATGGGAGCATCGGTGTGGTCCCCGATCAGGGGTAACCACCGGTTTATCCCGGGGAAGATGGACAGGGGGCTTCCAGAGCTGGCATCGGGCGGGGATTGGAAGAATGGGGGACCTGTTCATTGACGGGACGTTTGCGAGCCTAGGGGCACTGGAGGAGAAGTTCGAGTTACCCCCGGGGAATGCCTTTAGATATATGCAGGCGAGGGCTTTTGTGAGGCGACAGGTGAGGGAATTCCCGTTGCTCCCGGCACAAGAAGTTCAAGATAGGGTGATCTCGGGTGTATGGGTCGGTGAGGGCAAGGTGTCGGAAATACACCAGGAGTTGAAAGAAGAGGGGGAAGCGCTGGTAGAAGAGTTGAAGGGTAAATGGGAGGAGGAGCTGGGGGAGGAGATCGAGGAAGGTCTGTGGGCTGATGCCCTAGGTAGGGTTAATTCCTCCTCCTCGTGTGCCAGGCTCAGCCTGATACAATTTAAGGTGGTCCACAGAGCGCACTTGACGGAGGCGAGGTTGAGTAGGTTCTTTGGGGTAGAGGACAGATGTGGAAGGTGCTCAGGGAGCCCGGCGAACCATGTCCATATGTTTTGGTCATGCCCGGCACTGGAGGGGTTCTGGAGAGGAGTGGCGGGAGCAATATCTCAGGTGGTGAAAGTCCGGGTCAAGCCAAGCTGGGGGCTAACAATATTTGGAGTAGTGGATGAACCGCGAGTGCAGGAGGCGAAAGAGGCCGGCATTCTGGCCTTTGCGTCCCTAGTAACCCGGCGAAGGATCTTGCTAATGTGGAAGGAGGCGAAGCCCCCCAGCCTGGAGGCCTGGATAAATGATATGGATGGGTTCATAAAGTTGGAGAGGATTAAGTTTGCCTTAAGGGGGTCTGCGCAGGGGTTCTACAGGCGGTGGCAACCATTCCTAGACTATCTCGCGGAGCGTGAGAGGAAGGTCGGTCAGCAGCAGCAGCAACCTTGGTGGGGGGGGCGGGTGGAGGGGACGCCCTGGGAGGGGGGTGGGGGGGGGAAAGGGGGGACTGCCTGGGAGGGTGGATGAGCAAGAGATAACATGAAGGGTTGGGGAAACTGGCACGTACGGGCGAGGGCCAGTGTACAAAGCTGTGTAAATATATCATTTTGCCATGTATATATCTTGCTCTTTGCGATTTCTCGTTTTTTTTTGTTACGAGGGGGGGGGGGGGGGGGGGTTATTGTTTGTAAGGGAGAAAAATTGTGTTAAAAAACTTTAATAAATATATTTTTTTTCAAAAAAGAGAATGTCATGTTTATCGTGAGAGGGTCGGTGGAATGTTTTACTGCAGATGGCAGCCGTTTATAATGTGCTTTAAAGAGTTGGTCACTGTTAGCTGTTGGGGATGGGGTATGATATAGGGTGGGCTTAGTGGTGAGGTTATAGTACTGTGAGGGGAAGTGGGGGATTGGGGGTTCTTACTATTTTGTTGTTATTTTGTTGTTATTTGCTTTGTATAAATATTTCCTCCAAAAATCTGGTGAAGCTCCAATGCAGGATTACTTGCATGCCAAACAGGATAAGTAGCAAGTGACAGACGGAGCTGAGTGATTCTGGAACAACGGATCAAATCTAAATTCTGTAGTCCTGCCACACCCAGTTGTGAATTATGGCAGCAATTAAACAGTTAACTTGAGGATAGGAAGGGACCTTTCCCCATGGCAGAGGGGTCAATAACCAGGAGGTATAGATTTAAGGTAAGAAGAGGCAATAGATTTTGTGGGGATTTGAGGAAAACCTCTTTCACTTGGTGGGTGGTGGAAATCTGGAACTCAATTTCTGAGGCAGAGGCAGAAACCCTCACAACATTTAAGAAGCATTTAGTTAAACACTTGAAACACCATCGTGTACAAGGCTACAGACCAGTGGCTGGAAAATGGAATTAGAATAGACAGGTGCTTGATGACTGGCACAGATATAATGGGCCGAAGGGCCACTTATTGGTCCGTAAAACTTTATGACTTTATGATAGGGGAGCCGAGCACATCAGTGCAAATGATGAGGCTAAACCATTTGCAACAATCTTCAGCCAGAAGTGCCGAGTGGATGATTCATCTCAGCCTCCCCTGGAGGTTGTCAACATCACAGATGCCAGTCTTCAATTTGCTTCATTCCACATGATATGAAGAAACAGCTGAAGGCACTGGATACTGCAAAGGAAATGGGCCCTGACAATATTCTAGCAATAGTACTGAAGTCCTGTGCTCCAGAACTTGCCGTGCCCCTAGCCAAGCTCTTGCAGTATAGCTACAACACTGGCATCTACCCGGCAATGTGGAAAATTGACCATTGTAGCGACATAATCCTGTCTATTCAAAGCAGGACAAATTCAACCTGGTCAATTAATGCCCCATCTGTCTACTCTTACAGCCTTTGTCCAAGCATACACAAAATAACTCAAGAGGTGAGGTGAGAGTTACTGCCATTTACACCAAGGCGACATTTGATCGAGTATGGCATCCCGGCTGTTGGAGGTCAATCATCTCAGTTATTCATCAGGGTAGTGTCCTAGACCCAGCAACCTCCAGTTGTTTCATGAATGACAAAGAACAAAGAAATGTACAGAACAGGAACAGGCCCTTCGGCCCTCCAAGCCCGTGCCGACCATGCTGCCCGACTAAACTACACTCTTCTACACTTCCTGGGTCCGTATCCCTCTATTCCCATCCTATTCATGTATTTGTCAAGATACCCCTTAAATGTCACTATCGTCCCTGCTTCCACCACCTCCTCCGGTAGCGAGTTCCAGGCACCCACTACCCTCTGCGTAAAAAACTTGCCTCGTACATCTACTCTAAACCTTGCCCCTCTCACCTTAAACCTATGCCCCCTAGTAATTGACCCCTCTACCCTGGGGAAAAGCCTCTGACTATCCACTCTGTCTATGCCCCTCATGACCTTCCTTCCATCATAAGGTCAGAAGTGCTATCTTCCGTGGACAATGTTCAGCAACATTCACAATTCCTCAGGTCCTGAAACAGTACATCTCCAGATGCAACATGATGTGGACAAAACTCAGGCTTTGGCTGATAAGCAGCAAATGATCATCTCCAACAAGAGAGAATCTAATTGTCTCCTCGAGACATTCAATGGCATTACTATCACTGGATTCCCCACGATAAACATCCTGGGGGTTACCATTGACCAGAAACTGAACTGGCTACAAGAGCAGGTCAGAGGTTGGGAACTCTGTGCACAGTGACACATCGTCTGACACCCCAAAGCAAATCCATCACCTACAATGCACAACTCAGGTGTGTGATGGAATACCCTCCACTTGCCCAAATGATTGCATATCGAACAACACTCAAGAAGCTTGTCGTCATCCCGGATAATGCAGCCTGCTTGATCGGCACTCCATTCACCATCATAAACATTTACTGCCTCCATGACTGACATGCAATTGCAGTAGTCTTTCCCATCTATAAGACGCGCTGCAGCAACTTACCATGGTTCCTTCAACAGCACCTCCCAAACCTGCAAACTTTACAACCAAGCATTACCATCTGGATGTTCACCTTCAAATCACACACCATCCTAATTTGAAACGTAGGTCAAAGTCCTGGAACTCCCTCCCTAACTGCACTGTGGATGTACCTACAAAACATGGACTGCAGCGGATCAAGAAGGCAGTTCATCCTCAGGGACAAATAGAGATGGGCAATAAATGCTGTCCGAACAAATGATGCCCACATCCCATGAACAAATATAAAAACAGTTATTGCCCATCCCTAATTGGCCTTGAGAAGGCAGTGGTAAGCCATGTGACTTTATTTTGCTAATCAACCTCCTGTGAGGGACTTTATATAAAACTTTCTGAAAATCCTACGTCCATTAACTTTCCTTTGTCAATTATGTTGGTAACATCCTCATAAAACAACCGGGCCGGAGAATCGAGCGGGGGGGCCCGCAACCGGCGCGGCGCGATTCCCGCCCCCGCCGAATATCCGGTACCGGAGACTTCGGCAACCGGCGGGGGCGGGATTCACGGCAGCCCCCGGCGATTCTCCAACCCAGCGGGGGGTCGGAGAATGACGCCCCAGATCTCTGCCAGGAGGTGTCATGATATTCAGGTAAACATCATGGTGCAAACATACATACATACTGATGGACAGATCAACGGACCAATCAATACACACCACAGCCAATCACAGGCAAGAGCATACACACTATAAAACGGGGAACACGACACTTCCTGTTCATTCCAGCAGGAGACAGCTCAGGGCACAGAGCTCACAGCAAGCCACTCAGACATCCACCATGTGCTGAGTGCCACTCCAAGATAGTGTTAGGAATAGGTCCACAGATTCAAGGGTAATGAACGAACCACAGTAACCAGTTTACCACTGTAAATATATGTTAGTAATAAAACTGAGTTGTGCCATTCAACCGTGGGCAGCACGGTAGCATTGTGGATAGCACAATTGCTTCACAGCTCCAGGGTCCCAGGTTCGATTCCGGCTTGGGTCACTGTCTGTGAGGAGTCTGCACATCCTCCCTGTGTGTGCGTGGGTTTCCTCCGGGTGCTCCTGTTTCCTCCCACAGTCCAAAGATGTGCAGGTTAGGTGGATTGGCCATGCTAAATTTCCCTTAGTGTTGGGTGGGGTTACTGGGTTATGGGGATAGGGTGGAGGTGTGAGTTTAAGTGGGGTACTCTTTCCAAGAGCCGGTGCAGACTCGATGGGCCGAATGGCCTCCTTCTGCACTGTAAATTCTATGTTAAATTCGCAACCGTGTTGGTTCGTCTGTGGAGCAGAGCACCCAACCGACATGAGGCACAGGCTGGGGGCAGCCATGTTACATTCAGTTCTAATTAAAAAATTGTACTGGAAGCAGTGTACTCTTTGAGTATGTAATATTAGTCACTGCTGTTATTGTTGCGTAGATTTCTTTGGAGGTTGTCGTTGGGAGACAAATGTTACCCACAGGATCAGGGAAAACTCCTGCTGTTCTTTAAGTCATTTCATGGATCCATTACGTCACCGAATTATACAGATAATTGGTTTCATGTCACATCTGAAGTATGACAGTATTACCCCAGTGCTGCCCTGAAGTGTCACCTTGAATTACATGAATTACACAGCTTTCAAACACAGATTTTAAAACGCTGTCAATTCAGTCATAATTTCACCATTCAGTTAAGTCTACCTGGCATTTATACAGGCTAACAATTCTGGATGATTCAAGTCCATTAGGAAATAGAATTAAAGGGACGGTGACAAGTGCTACTCATGAAGCACATGGCACAAAATAAGGAACCTTCCAAATGCACATCCTGAAGAAGGTCAAAGCTCTGGCACAGTTTACAAATAAACTATGAAAGAAAGGATACAGGGTAACTTTACAACACTGCCATAAAACATTCAAAGCTATTTTCTTTCAAATGACAGTATCAAGAGAAAATGTTTGAACACAAACTGATCAAAAACCGCCCTTAGCATTTCAATAAAAATCATCTCCTTGGTTTACATGTCATAGCAGTAGGCCCTCCAGCACTGAAAAAAGCAGATAACATGGATGGTAAGGATGTGGCAGCCGGATCAAACAATCAAAAGCTTTGGGTGATATCCTTTTAATGGAGATATGGAGTAAAATGAGCGTTCAGCTCAGGGTTGAGAACCAGGGGCGGGATTCTCCTACCCCTGCCAGGTGGGAGAATCGCCGGGGGTCGGCGTGAATCCCGCCTCCGCCATCCTCCCAATTCTCCCACCCCCCAAAAACTGGCCCGGTGTGAGTCGCGCTGCCCGTCTCGGAGAATGGTGGGATCCGGCGCGACTCAATGGGCACCGGGGCCGCCCAAATTCTCCGGCCCACGATGACCGAAGTCCCGCCCGCCTATAGCCGGTCCCACCGGCATAAATCAGAGTAGGTCCCTTACCAGCGGGACCTGGCAGCGCGGGCGGGCTCCGGGATTCCTGGCGGGTCGCGGGGGGATCTTGCCCCGAGAGGTGCCCTCACGGTGACCTGGCCCACGGTCGGGGCCCACCGACCCGCGGGCATCCTGTGCCGTGGGGGCACTCTATTCCTTCCGCATCTGCCGTTGTGGTCTTCCACGATGGCCGATGCAGAAGTGAATCCCTGTGCGCATCCGCTGGCACTCCTGCGCATGCTCCGGCCAGCGGAGGCCCTTCGGCGCCGGTTGGCGTGGCACCAGACCCCTATCCCGCTGGCCGGCGGGGCGCTAACTACTCTGGGGCGGGCCTAGCCCCTGAAGGTGCGGAAGATTCTGCACCTTTGGGGCGGCCCGACGCCGGAGTGGTTAAAGCCACTCCGTCCCGCCGGGAATCCCCGCCCCGCCGGGTACGGGAGAATCCCGCCCCAGATGTCCACTAAGAATAAGGCATGTGGGCGAGATCTAATGGAAAAGTTTCTAAATATAATTTTAGGGGGATTTGGCTGGGAGTTTCTCCCCAGCTCTGACAGCGAGTTCTCCACCGTTTTCTAACCACACTTTTTAGTCAATTTTGTGGGCCCTGGCAAATTTCTCTCTGGTCTAGCCCAATAAATATATGCAAACAGCTTCTTCACATCAAAATGAAATGTCAAGAGGGCGGCACAGTGGTTAGCACTGTTCAATCCCGGTCCGTGTGGAGTTTCCACATTCTCCCGTGTCTGCATGGACCTCACCCCCACAACCCAAAGATGTGTCTGGTAGGTGGATTGGCCACGCTAAATTCACCCTTAATTGAAAAAAAAGAATTGGGTACTCCAAATTAAATAAAAAATGAACTCTCAAGTGAACTTAAGTGCCCACAGAATGCAATATCATAAATTTATGGCCAGAATTTTTCAAATGGCAGAGGCCCCGCCTCTGGAAAGTCAGCGGGGAATACATCCCACCGACCCCGACAGGCCTGCTGCCGTTAAAATTTAAATGAGAAGTGATTGGAATTAGGCAGGATATCCCTCCACACTTGGAAAGAAATTCCACATTAGAGAGCTATCGGCTGAACAGACTGGCCAGCAACTGTCCACCTCATCCAGGCATAGCACCACAATTCTCAGAAGAAGTACTGCAGCACCGTGCCTGGGACTAAGTGAAGGTAAGTGGCAGGGATACTAGGGATCCCAGGGAGGAGCTGCCTGTGTGGACTGGGGGGGGGGGGGGGGGGGGCGCAGGGTGCCACGGTTACGGGGGCGATTGGGTTGTCAGAGGTTAGGTGGCATGGAAATGGAGGTCCGGATTTGCCTGGTCAGAGAGATCTACAGCACAGAAAAGGCCCTTCCACCCATTGTGTGTGCGCCGTTCAAAGACAACCACCAAAGTATTCTAATCCCAATTTTCCAGTACTTGGCCATAGCCCTGTATGTCTTGGCATCGCAAGTGCACATATATATACTTCTTAAATGTTATGAGGGTCTCTGCCTCTATCACCCTTTCAGGCAGCGAGTTCCAGACTCCCATCAAATCAGAATCAGGAAACGCAATTCTCGCTGACGAATTTGCGTTTCCCAATTTTCCCCACCCCTCGCCAGAGATTCATGCCCACATAGAATGTGAATTCATTTTCATAAATGTTAAAACATTTCCATGTACTTAGCAGCCACCCTGCCAAATGATCTTGCCTTACTAAATATTCCTACTTCACCAATGTGACGTTATGTCGATGAGGTTTACAACAGGTTGGACCAGGCGTGAGGCAGTCGGGAGGATTTCTCTGGGGATGCAGTGATAAGTATAGTCCTCAGTGGGGTAGAGGAACAAGCTCGGGCAGTGCCAGAGGTGGACCCTAGGGACCCTAGTTGGGGTCCCAGGGAGGCGGGGAAGTTACGTATATGCACGATGGCTTGGGCAGGGGAAATGGGTATTAGGTAGGGGGAGGGGAGATGCTGGTAATGAATGTTGGAGGGGGTTGTGTTTTGCCAATGATGAATATCGGGGGAGGGGGGTGTTTTGCCGGTGATTAATTGTCAAGGAGTGTCGGGGGGAGACAGAGCCCCCGAGACATCCATGATGTATGCTGGGGGCCGTTTGCTGTAGCGTTGGCCGGGCTTTTAAACATGGCACCCTGATCTGTTTGGAGCCAGTTTCCAGCTGTAAGAGCTCACGCCCCACCAGAGTTACAGCATAAACCATGCCCACTCACTTGTTTTTGGTAAAGAGGCTCAAAATTCCACAAGAAAAATGGTCTGTGGAACTGAAGAGTTACATGCATGTTTTCTGTATGAGCCTGGCACCTTGCCAAATTTTGGAAATATTCCGCCCAATATGAATACATGCTAAATTGAAAGAAATAAAAAGAAAGAAATTTGCAAACCTCAGACTAAGCGCAGTGAGGTAAATCAGTGTACTATCAATCTGTGTATTCTCATAGAAGCACAAACTCCTTTCATTTTTTCAATTTGTGCTGCTACATTGCTTCAACAGATGACTGATAGAATAAATGTCTGTTCCCTTTATGATTGGTATTCTTGCGAATCTGTTCTGATGAGTGCAAAATGAAAAGTTTTGACAGCATGTCTCTTTTCTCAGCAACATATGTTAAAGTAAGTTTCACATGGTGTGGAACTGTAGTATTCTTTTGAGAAACAAAGGGACAGAAAACACTTTCTTATTGTCCATTTTTATTAACTAGTGCTTTCCAGAAAGATATACTTCAATAGCTTATGAAATAGGTGTTCATGCATCAAGCTTCAACAAAACTTACCCTACTTCTATACTCATAATTAAAAGTTAGTGCTGAATATTGTTGAGCATTGCATTATCAAAAGAATTTAAATGAGTGACAGGTTCCTTAAGAAGAATGGTTGTAGGATAATAAGATTAGGAGAGCTCAAATATAGACTGAGATATGAAACATGCACCAGATTGATTTTGTTCACCACACTTTCTTAAAGTCTCAAAGAGTGCAGAGCTGCCAATAATCTTCTTCACTAATACCATCAAAGAATGAGATGTCCTTTGAACCAGTAGCCCATAACCTTGGAATGTAAAGGTCCAATTCAGTGTATTATGTTCATGAAGACAAAATCAAAATGTTGGATCCGCAGGGGAGGATATATTGAAGATATTACTTGAGCTTGTCTATATTTAGATCAACAGAAGTATTTTCTTAATGTTTGAATAGGATTTTCAACGAGTACGCATAGAGCAAATCCGAGAATGTGGGCCAAAACTGTGTGACCTATGAAGAGGTAAAGCTAGGAAGAGGAAAGGAGAGAAAAATTAGTACAGTTCATCAATTTTAAATACTAAAACATATATTTTGAAGAGAAGACTTTTTCAGGAACTCAGTGACTATATAATGTATCTCTTACGTAGGTTTGAAACTTCCTCAGTGCTGTTCAAACTTCATCATTTTAATTCTGACAGAAATGCAGTGTAAAAACCATGGGCGGAATTCTCCATTTCAGTTGATGCCGGGACTGAATTGGTAGACTTCTATGGCAACTAAATTGGCGTCGGACCCGGAGCAATTCAGGATCCATTAATGGACTAGCACCAACGCTATGTGGAACAAGATCAATTCCAATGAAAAATGGTGTCCGATTTGCCAGGGTTGGGATTGCCATTTGAGAGGCTGACAAGCTGCGGCCGCATATCAGCACTCCACTCCCCATACACACTCATCCCAGCCAACAAGATGGCAGCACGGAGAGCAGCACCCGGTTTGCAGACGCTAAGCTGGAGACCCTGCTGGATGCTATGAAGGAGAGGCGGGCCACCCTGTTCCCTGGGGTGCGAAGGAGGCTGCCACCCATTTCCGTACATTGGGCCTGGGCACAGTGGGAGAGGTCGTGAGGGACCTGGGCCCCACCGCCAGGACCAGCCAGCAGTGTTGAAATAAAGGTCCATGACCTCCTCAGGGTGGCCAGGGCGAGTAGGCAGCATTGTGTCCCTGGCACCAATTCCTGTCCCACACCCCCAATAAGCCCCCCCACCTTCGGCGGCGTGCTCGCTCCCCACCTTGCACGATATGCCAGCACCCATATCGACCGCCATGGCCGGGTGCCCTGACCACGAAGGGCCAGCAGCTGCCCACCCACTATGCTGCATGCGTCCGACTGCCTAATACTGTGCATAGACTGCCCCCCCTCCAGAAGAAGGCAGCCCACAAACGCTGGGAAAGAGAAAACACTGGAGGGGTCCACAGGACCTGGGGCCCCTCACCCCAGCAGAGTGGCGGGCACTGGAGCTGGTCAGTGGGCCTGGAGA
The DNA here is from genome assembly GCF_047496885.1 of Scyliorhinus torazame. Lineage (NCBI taxonomy): Eukaryota > Metazoa > Chordata > Chondrichthyes > Carcharhiniformes > Scyliorhinidae > Scyliorhinus > Scyliorhinus torazame. Next base: position 283,614,723 of record NC_092709.1, read on the forward strand.
GAGGGCAGTCACCAAGGCGGAGGTTGGCATCGAGCAACTAAGTGATACATCGCTGCATTGCGGTTTCCCATGGCATGCGTGGCACAACCCCCACCCTCACAGCACCTCGCACCACCTCATCACTATTCCCTCAACAAACCCTCAACACTACCCCAACCCGCGATCCAATCATGCGTCGTGTCTTGTGTCTTGGAGAATCACCTGGCAATGAGGCGGTCCTCTGGTATCTCCGGCCCCTGACCCCAACCCAAAGCAGATTCCAGTGACGAGGATGTGATGGATAGCGCAAAGAGCCCCAAATGCCAGCCCAAGATACCCTGGAGCACCTGTCCGGAGATGACACTGATTTCCCGTCAAAGCTGTCTCCAACACCCGGCACCATCCAGAGACACCCAAATCGGTTGGACATATTAGTGAAGATGCTCCTGGGGCACTATCTGGTGCATACCACACACATGCTGTGACACTATCAGGTGTAGGGAGGAACCCCTGAGGGGATGGACGGTCGTATGTCTGCCCAACCCCAGGGACCAGCTGCCGTCCAGGCAGGTCTTGGGCTTCTGGAAAGGGCAGTCCCATAGATAATGGAGATGCAGTCACAGAGCCAGCGACTACACAAGGACTTGTCAGCAACCATCCAGCGCCTGAAGGTGCAGTTGGAGGAGTTCAACTGCCTGCAGGGGCAGGAGATCATGCCGACAATGCCTGCCACCCAGGCCAACACCACCACACTCTGTGCGGGCGGTGGCTGAGGCACAGACAGGACTGCCCTGTCACAGGCAGCTATGTACCAGGGCCTCCTCGGCATTGCAGCAGCACTCCAGAGCTTGGCCTAGTCAACTCGACTATTACTGAGGGCACGTCGGCATTGCCCAGGCGCTGGCTAACCTGAACCAGTCCCGGAGGGAGGTGGCACAGTTACTGAATGACGTGACACAGTCCCAGAGGGAGGTGGCCCAATCTCTGTGCTCCACGAGCATGGAGTCCCAAATGGAGATGAGAGGGGGGTCTCCAGGACTGATGGTGCCGGGTCCAGGGGGCCCCAGGAGTTAGTTCCGGTCACACACCTATCTCACAGACTAGCCCAGGAGCCATTGGGCACCCCAAGGGAGGAGGAGGTTATGTGACTGTGGTAGGCTATATTAGGGGTATTGCGGTACCTAGGTGGGATGTACCTTATGATGCGACCATCAATTCACTCAAAGACATGAGTAGAAGTAAACCGTGGTTTTAATCAGCTAAGAACACTGCCTGCCTGCGACTGGTACAATACTGTGAATCGCCTACAGGTCAACTGCTCTTTATACTCCCTTTCAAGGGGAGGAGCCATGGGCGGAGCCCGTACATGCCCAACACGCTGAAGCACTGGCGTTGCTGCTGGTCCGGGTGTCGGGCTCATCCATGCTGGCAGCGCAAGTGGGCCCGGTGTGGGCACAGGTGTGGACTCCGGGAGCGTCTCTTCTGGAACTTCATTACCGGTGTGGCGGGCGGGAGGGAGCGCGGGAGCCATATAGGGGCGGGGTCGCTGGACATGGTAGGTTGGACGGGACATAGTGGGGGGGGCTGCGGTGGTGGTGGTGGTGGTGGAGCCTGCGGGCGCCAGGTACCGGAGGGAGACGGTATCTTGTCGGCCATCGGGGTGTTCAACATAAGCATACTGGGGGTTGGAGTGTAGGAGCTGGACCCTCTCTACGAGAGGGTCGGTCTTATGGCTCCTGATGTGTTTTCTGAGGAGGACTGGTCCCGGTGTCTTCAGTCAGGATGGAAGCGAGGCCCCTGAGGTAGCTCCCCTAGGGAAAACAAACAAGTGGTCATGAGGAGTCTCATTTGTGGCTGTGCAAAAGAGGGACCTGATAGAGTGGAGCACATCGGGAAGTACCTCCTGCCAGTGAGAAACTGGGAGATTCCTGGACCGCAGGGTCAGTAGGACGGTCTTCCACACCGTCGCGCTCTCCCTCTTCACCTGCCCATTTCCTCTTCAGGGCCTTGGGACAGTGAGGGAGAGGGAGTTGCAGGAGGGGGCGCAATACGGTCAGGGTCGGGCCCTAGGACCCCGTTCTCCACGACGTAGCCGAGGATGGCTAGTCTGGTTGTGCGGAAAACGCATTTATCCTTGTTGTAGGTGAGATTGAGGGTTTGGGCGGTTTGGAGAAATCGGTGGAGGTTGACGTGGTGGTCCTGCTGATCGTGGCCGCAGATGGTGACATTGTCCAAGTACGGAAATGTGGTCCGCAGCCCGTACCTGTCCACCATTCGGTCCATTGCTCGTTGGAACACCGAAACCCCATTCGTGACGCCAAGGGGAGCCGGAGGAAATGGAAAAGGCGGCCGTCTGCCTCAAAAGCCGTGTAGTGGCGGTCCTCCAGGCGGGTTGGGAGCTGGTGGTATGCAGACTTCAGATCCACCGTGGAGAACACGCGGTAGTGTGCGATCTGGTTTACCATGTCTGCAATCCGGGGAAGGGGGTACACATCGAGTTGCGTAAACCGGTTAATGGTTTGGCTGTAATCAACCACCATCCGGAATTTTTCCCCGGTCTTGACGACCATCACCTGATCTCTCCAGGGGCTATTGCTGGCCTCGATGACCCCTCCGGCAAGAGACGCTGAACCTCGGGCCTAATGAACGTCCTGTCCGGCATGCTATACCGCCTGCTTCTGGCGGCGACTGGCTTGCAGTTGGCAGTGAGGTTTGCGAAGAGAGGGGGAGGGTCGACGTTTAGGGTCGCGAGGCTGCATATGTTGAGTGGGGGCAGGGGCCACGCAATGGCCCATAGATGGAGCCCACAAGGTCAACAACATAACATAGCTGTAACACAATGGTAGAACATGATACTAATACTGGGCCCCAGAGGAACAGGAGGCAGCCGGTGACCCAGCAATTCTCCACGCCATATCTGCAGCTAGAGCCGGGTGCTCTGAGCTGCCGGCATGGTAGCCCCCAGCAAAACAGGGAATCGGTGGCCGTTTTACGCCATCTTTTCCGCATGTCTGGCAAGGGGACATAGCCCCAGAATCGGAGAATCCAGCCCAGTATCTTCAGTCCCTACCACAAACCACATTTCCTCGCCACCAACTCCTCCCTTTTCCTGGGAACCATTTGAGACTGAATCAGACTGTCCCCAATCTATAATAATAATCTTTACTGTCACAAGTAGGCTTACATTAACACTGCAATGAAGTTACTGTGAAAAGCCCCTAGTCGCCACATTCCAGCGCCTTTCCAGGTTACACGGAGAGAGAATTTAGAATGTCCAATTCACCTAACAACACGTCTTTCAGGACTCATGGGAGGAAACTGGAGCACCTGGAGGAAACCCACACAGACACAGGGAGAACGTGCAGACTCCGCACAGAGTGACCCAAGCCGGGAATCGAACCTGGGACCCTGGAGCTGTAAAGCAACAGTGCTAACCACTGTGCTACTGTGCTGGCATTGTACTTGAGCCCAAAATGAACTTCTGACCACATATCTGAAATATAACCAAGTCAGCCTTCCCCCACCTCTGTAAGAATTAGCTCCTGCTTCAGCTTATCTGTTGCTGAAACAGTACATTCTTTGATGACCTCTCTTTATCTACCTCCCTAAAAAGTTTATTCGAAAACCTTTACCCATACATTAATTTGCACTAAATCTTGTTCAACCTTGTGCTCAGTCACCTACACTTTCTCCCAGTCCAGCGATACCCCAATTTTAAAATTCTCATTTGTGTTCAAATTTTCCATTGCCTGTGCTGTCTCTCTCTCTTGCACTCTCTCTCCCTGTAAATTCCTCCAGCCCTACGACGCTTTGAAATCTCTGTCCTCCTCAAATAATGGCATTCCCGATTTCCATACAATGCTTTCAGCTGCCCCAATCCCAAACTCTGAAATTCTCTCCCTAAACCTCTCTGTTGCTCCCTGCCCTCTTCAGACATTCCTTAAACCTGCCTCTTTGACCAAGCTTTTTAATCAGCCGCCTTGATATTGTTGCTGGGTGTCAAATTTGTTTGATGACTTTCCTTTGAATCAGGTTGGAATGTCTTACCGTGTTAAAGGTGCTGTATCAATGTAAATTGTTGTTATCGTTGTGGAAAATATTTAAATATTCCCAGAATTAAATCATAGAAAAGTTTGGGATTACTCACCATGTTGATGTCTGTGTAATGAAGGAGTGTTTCCTGCAGCCCGTTATAAACACCTATTACAGCAGGGTGTATCAGAAAACAAGCGTAGCTGAGATTCGCTAATGGGATCCATAGCTTGCTGGATAGCAAACTTCGAACAAAACCTCAGGGGAAAATTGATAGAAAATGAAATAATAAAAGCATTTTAGAATTTAGCCCAGGGTTTCAGTGGATATTAGACCAATAAATATATATACTCAAAACAAAACTCAACATGAACTTTATCCCTTATTAAACTACCAATATGCTGCCTTCCCAAATTGAAGATAAACCAAATGATTGAAGATGAGATCTAAGTTAAACTTTTCAGAATATTTTCTTTCATTTTTCCGCCTGAGTCTTTTTCTTTCATTTTCTTTCATTTTTCCGCCTCCTCTTCTGTTGAGATACCATTTTACAATGCCTGCTACCTCACTCAAATGGCTGAGGCAGTGATTGCTGTCATTCATTTCTTCATAGAATCACAGAATCCCTAAAGTGCAGAATAATAATAATAATCTTTATTGTTACAAGTAGGCTTACATTAACACTGCAATGAAGTTACTGTGAAAATACCCAAGTCGCCACATTCCAACGCCTGTCAGGTATGCAGAGGGAGAATTCAGAATGTCCAATACACCTAACAGCATGTTTTTCGGGACTTGTGGGAGGAAACCTGAGCACCCGGAGGAAACACACGCAGACAGGGGGAGAACGGCAGACTCCGCACAGACAGTGACCCAAGCTGGAACTCGAACCTGGTACCCTGACACTGTGAAGCAACAGTATTAACCACTGTGCTACCATGTCACCCTTCATGTGAATGCCCATATCTATGTCTGCAAACAAGTGGCCGTGATTCTCCGATCCCCTGCCGGGTCGGAGAATCCCCGGGGGGAGGCGCGAATCCCACCCCACCGCCCCAATGCCGGCTGCCGTATTCTCCGACGCCGTTTTGCGGCTGCCGGCTGAATTCCAGTTTTGGCCAGTCCCACTGGCGTGAATTACTCACCTCATGCACGGCAGAACCTGGCAGGTGAGTGTGCGAGGGTGGTCCTCGGGGGGTAGGGGGATCCGACTCCGAGGGGGGGCCCCCAAGTGACCTGGCCCGCGATCAGGGCCTACCGATCTGTGGGCGGGCTTGCTCCATGGGGGGACTTCTTTCCTCCATGCTGAGCCCCTGTAGGGCTCCATCATATTGCCCGGGGGCCAATGCGGAGAAGAGACCCCCGCGCATGCGTGGAAATACGCCGGCCGGTCCGGGCATGTGCGAGATCATGTTGGCCGTTCCGCGCATGCGCGAACTCGCGCCAGCCCTTCGGCACCAGCTGGGGCGGCGCTAACCCCTCCGCCGTCCACCTAGTTTGCAGAATTCCTCATTTTCGGGCGCTGTTGACGCTGGAGTGGTTGGCACCGGTTTTCCCGCCGGCGTTGGGACTTAGTCCCCAGAAGGGAGAATCGGTTTTCCAGCTGATATCACTGATTGGCAACGAGAAGCAGAAAGCCTTGTTGATATTGTTTCTCTTCCCATGGTGAGGCCTTGGTTCTCAGCTGATTTTTCTCTCTTAATGTGATTATCTTTGCAAGCACCAGGAATCCCAGGAGCAAGATGGAATGAGAGGGTCTGCTACTTGGTAATGGCTCCAAACAGCCAGCGTTTTATCCCGTCATTTCGATTGACTGCTTAAAAATGCTTTTGTTGACAGACTTGGTGAATGGACAAAATTGTGAGGTTATCCATTTTGGACCGAAAAAGGATAGAGCAGAATACTTTCTAGATGCAAAGAAGTTAGGTGCAGTGGATGTCAAAAATCAGGGGTTCAGGTACATAGTTCCTTAAAATGTCAGGACCAAGTTCAGAAAATAATCAAAAAGGCTAATGGAATACTAGCCTTTAAATCTAGAGGATTGGAGTAGACACAGGGGTTATGCTGCATCTATACAAAAGCCTGGTTACACCCCACTTGGAATACTGTGAGCAGTTTGGGGCACCACACCTGAGGCAGGATATTTTGACTTTGGAGGGAGTGCAATGTAGGTTTAGAAAAATTATACCTGGATTACAGGGGTTGAGATATGAGGAGAGATTATTCAAATTAGACCTGTTTTTGCTAAAATTTAAAAGACTAAGGGGTTATCATATCAAAGTATTCAAGATATTAACAGGGAAAGACAGGGTAGATAAAGATAAACTATTTCCACTGGTTGGAGATTCTTAACTAGGGGGCATAGTAGAGAAATTAGGTCCAGACGATTCAGGGGAGATGTTAGGAAGAAATTCTTCACTCAAAGAGTGGTAGAGGTTTGGAACACACTCCATAAACAGCAGATGAAGCTAGAACAGTGATTAATTTTAAATCTGTGACAGATAGATTCTTGTTGAGCAAAAGAATTAAGGGATATGGGCCAAAGGCAGGTTATGGGGCAGGACTCTCCGATTCTGGGACTATGTCCCCACGCCGGCATGGGAAGGGTGGAAACTGGCGCAAAATGGCCACCGATTCCCCGTGTATCTGGGCGCTAGCAGGACGGCAGCCTCTAGCTGCCAATATTCCCCGGAGAATTGCCGGGTCTGTGGCCACACATGCCACGGTGGTGGCCTGCGGTGGCCGCGCTGTTGTTCATGGTGGATGCCGCTCGCGGACTCGGCCCGTGAAATAGTCATCCCCTTCGGCTGGCTCACGCACCCCGGACCACCCCACCACAGTGCCCCCAGCTCTGAATAATGTCCCCTCCTGCCTGCGGATCGGTCCTACCCCGACTGTGGTGGCGCTCAACTGAGTCCGCAGCCGCCATGCTGAGCTCCCGACGGATGAGACCATGAGAGACCCACGCCGTCGAGAACTTAGCCGGTTGGGGCAGAGCATGGGGGGGGAGGGGGGTGCAGGCCTCAGGCAATGTCCAGTTTCGGTCGGGAACTTTGATTCTCCGGCCGTTCGCCGAACGCAATTTCGGCGTGGCGACCGGAGAATCCAGCCCATGAAGTTAGGTTGCAGATCAGTCGTGATCTCATTGAATGGCGGGACAGGCTCAAGGGGCTGAATGGCTTACTCCTATTCCTATATCGTATGTTCTTCTTTCAGGATTTTCCTCACCTTTCACTTTGACAGTGCTTCCTTTAATTTTGCAGTCACTGTTCTGCTTTGAGAAAGGCAAGTACACGCTTATTGCCAGCAATCTCCACAGAAACCCAAGATGTCCTAACTTACCAGTACCCTCCTGAGATAAATAAGAATCTAACCGTCCAGGTAGAAGATACCTGCTTTGGGATTTTGTACCTGACGTTTATTTTTCAGACATTTTGTCTCAGGGTCCAGATATCTTCGCCAAACGTTGAGAAGAAAGTCCTACTTTACCTGCTGGCTGGCTAGTTGGAAACAACCACTGATCTCCTGTCCCAATCTAACTGCAGGATCAAGGGACACCCAGCCAAAGTAGTTGGAGTCCTTTATTGAATCAGATTAGTACTCAATGATAGTATGCAATCTTAAACACAGGCTTGCTTCACCAGGCCCAACAGGAACCTTGGGCCTCCTTCCCCCTCCCATGGCCACAATCTCACCCTCCCCCGTTCACACTCCAGACGACTTACTTTCATGCTGGGGACCATTCGTTTTGGATCCAGTTGTAGCACCCATACACAAAACTTTTAACAACTTATTAGCTGCTTTCCACTGACTTCCTCTTCATGGTTGGAGTACTGAACAGAAGCACATCAATGAGGCCCAATCATTGACTGAGTCTTCTGCTGCTGTTCCCAGACCAGGCTGGCCAACCAACACTTAACTTCTATTTAAATGTAATGAATATACACCAGCTTCCCCAATGGTCGCATGGCCTATCTCAGGCTTCCTTTTGCCTCTTAAAAATACTGGCCAGAATTCTCCGACCATTGGGATTCGCTTTTCCCACTGGCAGCGCACCCCCCTCCCCCCCCCCCCACCCCCACCACCCCCCCCCTCCCCCCCTCCACCATCCGCCACCCCCCGCACGCAAGTTTCCCGATGGCGTTGGGTGGCCTCAATGGGAAATCCGATTGACAAGCAGCGGGGAGGGAGAATCCCGTCACCAGCGAACGGCGCGCCGCCGGGAAACATATGGCCATACTACCAGACAATCCAACTCATTAAAAATCACTAAATTACCAAGCTGGTGCATCCAATTCCAGGTCAAATATTCCCTTAGCTGCACATCATTCTCTGTTTCACCATTAGGTGCAGCATAATAATGATGCTGTGTCACTATAGATTTCCATTGGTACAATTGTCAATCCAATCTTGATTTTATATATTTTAAGTATATAATGCCACATGTCCTGACTCTAACCAGTTTATTTTTCTCCTTCCATTATTTTGCATACATGCCATGCATGAAAAAGAGATGCAAGAATTGTCACGACAATGTACTTTGTGCAATGTGGAAATAAACAGTTGGAACTGCCAACTACACAAGTCGGGATTCTCCCTTTGAGAAACGAAGTGTTGACGCCGGGACTGAATTGGTGGACTTCTACAACTAAATTGGCACTGGTCCTGTAGCAATTCATGATCCGGTAATGGGCTAGGACCGGCACCACGTGGAACATGATCGATTCCAATGAAAAAACAGTGTCATAAGACCATAAGGTACAGGAGCAGAATTAGGCCACTCGGCCCATTGAGTCTGCTCCGCCATTCAATCATGGCTGACATTTTCTCATCCCCATTCTCCTGCCTTCTCCCCATAACCCCTGATCCCCTTATTAATCAAGAACCTATCCATCTCTGTCTTAAAGACACTCAGTGATTTGGCCTCCACAGCCTTCTGCAGCAAAGAGTTCCACAGATTCACCACCCTCTCGCTGAAGAAATTCCTCCTCATCTCTGTTTTGAAATGAAAAATGAAATGAAATGAAATGAAATGAAAAATGAATGAAATGAAAATCGCTTATTGTCACGAGTAGGCTTCAATGACGTTACTGTGAAAAGCCCCTAGTCACCACATTCCGGCGCCTGTTCGGGGAGGCTGGTACGGGAATTGAACCGTGCTGCTGGCCTGCTTGGTCTACTTTAAAAGCCAGCGATTTAGCCCAGTGTGCTGAACCAGCCCCTCAGGTTTAAAGTTTTGTCCCTTTAGTCTGAGATTGTGTACTCTGGCTCTAGTTTTTCCTACAAGTGGAAACATCCTCTCCACGCCCACTCTATCCAGGCCTCGTAGTGTCTTGTAAGTTTCAATAAGATCCCCTCTCATCCATCTAAACTCCAATGAGTACAGACCCAGAGTCCTCAAACGTTCCTCATACGACAAGTTCTTCATTCCAGGGCTCATTCCTGTGAACCTCCTCTGGACCCTTTCCAAGGCCAGCACATCCTTAGATATGGGGCCCAAACTGCTCACAATACTCCAAATGGGGTCTGACCAGAGTCTTATACAGCCTCAGAAGTACATCCCTGCTCTTGCATTCTAGCCCCCTTGACATGAATGCTAACATTGCATTTGCCTTCTTAACTGCCAACTGAACCTGCACATTAACCTTAAGAGAATTATGAACAAAGACTCCCAAGTCCCTTTGTGATTCTGCTTTCCGAAGAAAATAGTCTATGCCTAAATTTCTCCTTCCAAAGTGCATGACCGCACACTTTTCCACATTGTATTTAATTTGCCATTTCATTGCCCACTCTCCCAGCTTGTCCAAGTCATTCTGCAGCCCCCTTGCTTCCTCAATACTACCTGTCCCTCTACAGATCTTTGTATCATCTGCAAACTTAGCAACAGTGCCTTCAGTACCTTCTTCCAGATCATTAATGTATATTGTGAAATGTTGTGGTCCCAGCACAGACCCCTGAGGTACACCACTAGTCACCGGCAGCCATCCTGAAAAAGACCCTTTTATCCCCACTCTCTGCCTTCTGCCAGTCAGCAAATCCTCTATCCATGCCAGAATCTTACCCTGAACACCACGGGCTCTTAACTTATTCGCCGAGGTTAGGTCTGCCACCCGAGATGCTGACAAGCTGAAGTCGCATATCAGCACTCCATTCCACACACACACTCATCCCAGCCAAAAAGATGGCAGCACGGAGAGCGGAGCACCGGTTTGCAGGCGGCAAGCTTGAGACCCTGCTGGATGCTGTGGAAGAGAGGTGGGCCACCCTGTTCCCCAGAATGGGAAGGAGACTGACACCCGCCACCATACACCAGGCTTGGGCGCAGGTGGCAGAGGCTGTGAGCGTCATGGACTGGTGCTCACAGGGGGACATCCATCCCATCGATCACCCTCTGGATCTACGGCATCCTGGCGATGATGGTGAACTCCGCTGCCCGGGTATCCTGGTGGGCTCGGTCCACATTGAATTTGACATATTGTGCCAACTGGGCATATAGGCCTCCGTAATGGGGCAGGTGCACCTGTGCACCGAGGGCTGCAAGATCCCAGACAGGTCCCCTCTCAGTGCCTGGAAGGACTCCGTGCTGTAAAGGTTTGTGGTGACAGTCGCCTTAACGGTCACCTACCACTATTCTCCCCTCCCACACCCCACCCCCAGCCAACCCTGTCACTGACCTGACCAACAGCCCGCGGTCGCACCTCTGGGAATATGTCCTACCTCCTCTCTCTCCCTCAGCAGGTACCTGTTTCCCGATTATTGAAGCCACAAGTGAAACCCGCCATCAGTAATTCCTCCTGGCAGAGGCGGAACACCACGGAGGCCCGGAGAATACCGGGTCAGGCCCATAAATGACATGCCAATGGCATTTACTGTACGTGTGGAGTAGAATGTATTGACGTTGCTGTCGCGGCATCGTAGCATGGCATTCCACCGGGCGTCTGGTGCCGGCCATGATTTTCAGCTGACTCGCGATTCTCCGCCAATCACATTTCACGATTCCGGCATCGCTGCATGGAGAATCCTGCCCACTGTATTAAAATTGCTGCAGAAGTCATCTGATCTGAAAACTGGTCAAGCTTCTGATGTGTTGGGTATGCCGGGTCTGCGAGGACTGCGTTTACTGCAGCAGTGAGAGGGACAGGCTTCCAACACTTGAAGAAATGCAACTCGACTTTATTGAACTCTTAACTATCATACATACTTTAACTGTGGGTTGACCCTATGCTGACTTGACTGGAGACCTGAGGCTAACCTGACCAGACTATCTTACTACCACATGGTGTATGTTCTAGTTGCTTCTCACGGGCTCTGACTGTCTCAGAGGCTGGATCCCAAGAGAGCGGGAAAACTAGTGCCCTCTGGCTTTATAGTGGTCGTGTCCTGTCTGGTGATTGGCTGCTGTGTTCTGTGTGTTCACTGGTCATCCTGTGTGTCAATCACTGCCTGTCTGTGCACCATCATGTACCTGTGTGTATATTATGACTGCTTCTCGGAACATCTAAAATTGGATTACCGAGGATCATGTCTGGGCAATTTCCCTGATAAATTTCACACTTGCCATTGTCTAAATCCTTGGCAAAATGTGAGGACAATAAGCCAGCAGACTTCCTGACTCCAGTAACTGCTGAAGATAAAAAGGAAGTGACAAATCTCATTATGCATGGCGGGTGCGAAGGATATTTTTCTGTTTCAATAGCATCTTGATAGCTTTGACAATGAGAGATTGAAACTTCTTAATTAATATGGATTGTCACCCATTGTGTACCAAGAGCTCACTGTCACATGGTCACTTGTGAAAAGCTTTAAATATAAGCTTGTCTGTTTGTTATAGCAAAGGCTATCTACAGAATGCAACAGTAACACCAAGACGAAGATTGCAAAATGTACATCACCGCTGTCAGTTCCTGCTATTCTGCTATTCTCATGTTTGGGGCTCTCTCTCTATTACATTTTGGGATACATCACAGAGAATTTTAATCAAAAGAAACTTCAAGTGCCTTAGCATCCACTTTGAAAAGGACACATTAGCGCTCAAAAGAGACTGGATTAGGTTCTCTGGTCATTGCAATTCACTTTACCCGCTGGCAGCACATCCCCGCCCTTGGGTTTCCCGGTGTGCGGTGTTTACAATGGGAATTCCCATTAACAAGCGGCAGGAAGATAGAATCCCGCCACAAGCAAAAGGCGGGGCTGGGGACCAGAGAATCCCACCCACTGTCTCCAGAAAACAAACATCTTACATCAGCCTCAACTGGAATTTCAAGACCACCAAAGGAATGTTGGAATTGGATTTGAAACAACAGGAACATCTGAAACTGGATGGGGCACAAATCCTGTTGCAACACTCTCTACAAAACTAAAGTCTGTGCAAAGTTTGAATATTGCTTTTTTTTCTATCTGGGAAGCCTCACGATGCATCTCTCTTTGACAGGATGCAAGAAAAAAATTGCCATATGATAAACAGTCCTTCTCTCACCTCCCTCCCTCTCTTGTGAATCTCTATTTATATTACAATGACTATTGCTCATCTGATCTTTCCTTCCACTTTGTGCCCAAATTTCAAATGTGCCAGCCTACACACTCTTCCTCCACCTTCAATCCTCAGCAAAGACTTTGACTTAATTCTTTTGCAGGATTTCAGAGCGGCTCAACTTCCTATCTTCAGCCTCCTCTTTGCTGCACCTTCTCTCTTAATCTTTTCAACTTTGTTGTTGTCTCATGCTAGGGGTCCTGGCTGTTCACAGTGATTTCGCAAGAAAAAAATAGTTACTGTAGTTGAATATATTAAAAATTGTTGCTTGTTTTTTTAAATTTAGACTTACAGTTAAATAATAGTTCTTGTAATTTTGGTAAAGAATTAAGGGATTGCTGCCTATAACTGTGACTGCAGTTCTCATGTACCCCCAGTTCCCCACCCACAGTATGTAAATCCTAATATGCGCACATCCTGGTGAAATAGAAAAAAAAGTAAGTAAAGACTCCTTGCTCAGTGATGAACTCACCCTACCATTTTCTTTTAGCCTTTGTATTGTAGAGTGAGTTTTTTGAGTGCACCCAGCTTCCTTTCTTTAACATTGCAAAGAGTCCTGAGCAGGATTTGACCTTAACAATTGCAAACATGTTGTAGGCAGTCAGTAAGTGGTCATATATACACAGAGTGCTTCAGATATTGCCGAAATGACCATGACAGGTGCCAGATTGGTACTCCGAGCTCAGCATCCATTTAAACAATGTAAAACGGTTTGCTATTAAAGGTCAGTTGATGAGAGCATTCCTGATGCAGTTGTGTTTCTCACAATGCATTAAAGTCACATTTATTTTTAGAAAACTATGACAATGACAGCTTTAAATGAAATTAATTTGTTTCAAAACTATTCCATAACCTTTCATTGGCCTGTTGAAGGCTGTCAGTGAATAACACATTACTTGATAGTCAGAGCTCCCCTACAGTGAAAATTGCACAGCTCCCACAGTTTCAACCTCTATCTGCTAGCAGTGGATTGACTTCAGATTCTGATGTAAACTGTCCAACCTGACAGGCTTTTGGAAACATCATGTTAAAACATTTCGATGACTCCCTGAAAGCTTTTTGTTAGAAAGTTTAAGACAAAATAAAACAGGCATTATTGGTTCAGTTACTAATTCTTCTACCCAGTATGAAGACACAATACGCATAGACAAAACGGTTTAATTAATGCTTGGCAGCAGGATTGATAAGACTGACGTCAGCACACCTGAAGTATAAGGAAGTGGAAGACCTAAGCACGGCACAGTGGCACAGTGGTTAACACTGTTGCTTCACAGCGCCAGGGACCCGGGTTCGATTCCCGGCTTGGGTCACTGTCTGTGAGGAGACTGCATGTTCTCCCCGTGTCTGGGTAGGTTTCCTCCAGGTGCTCCGGTTTCCTCCCACAAGTCCCGAAAGACGTGCTGTTAGGTGATTTGGACATTCTGAATTCTCCTTCAGTGTACCCGAACAGGCGCTGGAGTGTGGCGACTAGGGGATTTTCACAGTAACTTTATTGTAGTGTTGATGTAAGCCTACTTGTGACACTGATTTTAAAAATTTATTATCATTAAAGTTCTTGCCCTTGATTGCTATCCAGTAACTCCTGGAATGTATATACATATGTGCTTCAACCTAGAGAGTCCTCCAACTAGCCAATCCTGAATAACCATTTTATGGACTGAATAGATCTCTCCACGCATCTTCTCTACTGAGTAGTACTATACTCCGTATGCTTCACCCGATGTCTGTGTCTATGTATTTACATTGTTATTTATCGTATGTGCTGGGTTGGATTCTCCATTATTGTGACTATGTCCCCATGCCGGCATCAAAACGGTAGAGTTTTAGGCCAGAAAACCTGGCATCAAAAGGACACAAATTCCCCTGCAGGGGGCTAGCAGGGACCCGGAGTAGATATCGCAGCTTTTGCTGCAGATACAAGCCCCCGCACTACCGGGTCAGAGGCTGCGCATGCACCGGCCGCGATTTCGGCATCGGGTTGCGGAGAATCCAACCCCCTATGTTTTTCATGCACGGAACGATCTGCCTGGACTATACGCAGAACAATACTTTTCATTGTACCTCGGTACACGTGACAATAAATCTAAATCAAATCAAGTCAAATGAGTGAATAGTGTTGTGACACTATTGAGAATCACGTGGGTAGCCACAACTGTCAACCAAAAAATGTGGAGTTAGCTGCAACATAGGTGCTTTTGGTCTTTCCAGTTCTTGGATGGAGGAAATTGTGGCTCATCCAAGATTGGATGCCAGACAAGCGGCCTTGTTTTCAACTCCTTTCATGGAGTTGCCCCTCCTCAGCTCAGTATCTTCCAAAGCCACCAACAATTCTTTGAACTCTCTGCTCCTATGAAACTGAGCTCAGTGGGCTAGACAGCTGGTTTGTAATGCAGAACAAGGCCAGCAGCGCGGGTTAAATTCCCGTACCAGTTTACCCAAACAGGCGCCGGAATGTGGCGACTAGGGGCTATTCACAGTAACTTCATACTTGTGACAATGAAAGATTATTATTATGCTCTGAAATTTTTTCCCTGAACCTCCAGTGTTTTTAACTCTTTAAAATCCGACTGTCCCATTACATTTTTAATCACGTCTTCCAACATGTACTTCTTTGGCTCTGCATTCATTTCTTTGATGTATTTTTCTAGATTAGCACTATATAAATACAAACTGGAATATGCTAATTCGGAACATTCTCTAATCTGAACCACTCTTCCCAATTCTGTCAATCATGCTCTTGAAGTAGGTGTCAGGAAGTGCATCAGAGCAGACCAGATTGACTCTCTCTTGCTCCTCTGGAGCTCAGAACTCAACTAGATGCTCTGGCTGAGAATCACAGCTTGCTGTCAGTGAATCACAAGAGAAAACCTGAATGCATCAATGAAAAATCTAGTTAAAGGTTTAACAAGTGAAAATTTCCAAGGGCTGTCTGTATTTCACAATAATAGCACCGTACCTGCATATCCTTCTTCGCATGCAAGTATGATCCAGCCAACTGCAGCAGCCCATGCTGTTCTGTGCAATGCCTGATACAGTGCAGGAAGAACAGAGTAGTGCTCAACTGAGTCATCCAGTGCATATCCCAACGCTATCACTGCAGCCATGGTGCTTAGAGAACTCAGCCAACCAGTAAGAATCTGAGTCTAGAAAAGAAAGAGTGTTGGTGTTGTTAACTGGCAGCAATTTCTATATGCATTTGACATAAAAGAATGTTCAGTGGAACCTCAAGAACAGAACCTTTAAGAGAATATTAGGACAGGTAGATGAAGGCTTTGTCAGAAGGAAGGATGGGAAAATGTTGCAGATAAGAGCCAGCCAAAGCCATGGAATGATTTATCAAAGAGTCATTCTACAAATGAGGGATTTAAATTCAATAAATAAGGGGACGGAGCTATCATGGGTCAGGTAGGGCATGGATAATTGCTAAAGTAAATGATGTGTGGAACTATATGAAGCCACGAACGGTGACAATCAGGATTCTAAATGGATCCTACTATCAGCATGTGTTACTATTTTTCTTTCAGTGGTGGGAGTTGGTGGAAAACGATGCTCTAGCATGTACTGAAACTGAAAATTAACCCTTAAGGGTTTTCCAGCAACTAGCACTAAACTCCATGGTATATATAATTATTTATCTTTCTCTCCCATCTTCAGAAATATTGGGACATAACTTCCTCGGAGTTGCAATCAGCAGCAGATTGCTACTCTGTACCGACTCACGTATGCTTAAATTGTAAAGCCCCCGTCTCGCCCGATCTTCCTGACTCAGGCTGGGTGAGACTCAGGCAGCAAAGTATAAAATGTGTAGAGCAAAGGAGGACACATCCCCTTTTTACAGCACTAGCTGCCATAAAGCAGGACAGTGTAAAGGTCCTGTTGAAAGTGAAAAGGTAAGTTTCGAAGGTGAGTGAATGGGTGTGGGTGTTTGGACATTGAGAGTGAGGGGTGTTCTGGACATTGGGCAGGGGGATTCGGATCTGGGGGGGGGGGGGGGGGAGTCACATATCAGTGGGGGAGGGGAGAGTTGGACATCATCGGGGATGGGGAGTCAGACGTCAGTGGGGCGGGGTGTAGTGGGAGCTCGAACATCGGGGGGCGGGAGTCAGATTTTGGAACTGGGGTGGGATCAGGGTGGGGGGGAACATATAACATAGAACATACAGTGCAGAAGGAGGCCATTTGGCCCATCGAGTCTGCACCGACCCACTTAAGCCCTCACTTCCACCCTATCCCCATAACCCAATAACCCCCCCTAAATTGGGCCAATGATGATGTTGGCTAATTTACAACCCCCTAGCACTATTTGTATACCTAAGGACAATTAAACATTATTATGATCAAGGCATCTGCTATCTCCTCTCTGACTTCCTGAGATTGACTTACCCACTTTGATTTTTGTTACTTTACTTTTCAAGAGAATAGGTAGTTGTGTAGCCATGAAATGACAGTCTCATGGAAGTGGAGGAAAGGTGATTGTCTGTTGAGCACAGAGTAAAAGTTAGGGAGACAAGCAAGGACAGAATTCCAGGATTATGGTCACAGAGGATATTGCCTTCAGCAGTCTTGATGCTGTGACACAGTGGAAACTGAATGGGATTGAATAATATAGGTGGGAATGGCATACCAAACCTTTTATGACATGGGCAGTGTGTTATCTGGATCAACTGGCTTGATAACAAGCCTAATTGACCCTTAATTGTTCATTTAAATATGGGGGGGGGGGCAGGTTGCCAATTTTGGCACCTGCCCACCCTTCATATTATGGGGCTGAGCTCGGGGGTGGGCAGGAAGTTGGTGGGATGGAGTCCATCCCATTCTACACCACCCCACCTCATTTTACATGTCTCCCCCACTGGAAACAAGTCGGCCGGGGGCACACGAAAGGCAGCAAACTTACTGCTTGCAGTAAGTGTCAAAATGTAGGATTTGTCACAGGATGCCATGGCATATCCAGTTATTGTAGTGTAATGGGTTAACTCTAATGATAGCTACTGAGCCAGTGCATATGGTTCTGTCATAGTCATGTCACTCACTGAGAGAAGGTGAGTGAGGGGCACTTCAGAATGGAGCTGTAGCTATGTCCTCACGCTCTATAACCTTGTAAACAGTTAGTGATATAAATAAAGGTGTTTTGAACAAAAGACTAATGCCTCAATCAAGATCTCTTTTAGAGTAAGAAGCCAATGAATCCAAAGCCAAACCCACAATAAAAGTTCTTGGTTCTCAATAGGGTAAATGATGGGAAGGATGTTGGGAGTACCTAGGTAGGTCAACTTAAAGTGACACAGGGAATATCCATAATTCTTCACAACAGATATACTAATGATGTTTTCACCACTGCACAAACATGAATATCTACTGTTGACTTTTTTCACCTCATTCTGTCTTAAAATAAGTACCTTTGTGGTCAGCAGTGGTGTTTTTCTCTGATGTATTAAAATGCCCAGCATAATTCCAATTAAAAACGGACCATAACGGCAATAAGGTTTTATATAGTATTGTATATTGTACACCCCATGTGTAAACAGTCTGAAGAGAAACATAATACATTTAGTGACAGAAAATGAATGAATATTAAAAGAATGTTAGCTAATAAATTCGTAGTCACTTTGTTCAAAGCCCTGAACATTTCCATATATGCGTGACTTCACAATCGATCCGGAGACCTGGTGGCACATTATTCTGGTTTAGTCTGAAGTAGTCTTCAAGAGTTACCCATTCCGACTTTCGGTGGTGGTATGTAGGAGGAAGTTGTGCACTATGTAGCTCCCGCCTGGCTACTTGTTTTTTGGCCCTTGTTACCCAGTTACTGGGTTTTTTTAGTGGGCAAATTCTTCCCATAAGAAAGTAGAGGGGTCCATGTGTGGAAGTATGCCAAAAAAGGCTACAACTAATGATGTGACCATCAATTCACATGAAACCAGGAGTAGAAGTAAACAGTGGCTTTAATCAACTAGAACAGTGCCTGCCTGCGACTGATCTGTTAGTGGGAGTCGTCTACAGGTCGACTGCTCTTATACCTCCCCATAAGAGGTGGAGCCAGGGGCGGAGCCCACACAGGCCCCAACATGCTACATTATAGGTAATACCTTGCAATGGTCCATAGGTGGAGCCCACATGGGCAACAGCATAATACAGCTATGTACATAGTGAATTGTTACAGCAATACATTCACCACAATTAAGATGTATGCAGGTGGAAATTCTTCAACCGGCTCAGAGGCTTTGTGTTGAGCCTCAGCAGGGAAGATGGCAGCGGCAGCTCCGGCAATTGTGGCCACCCCAATTACGGAGGCATGCCAACTGGGCTCCTGGCTACTGAATTTGAAAAGCAATTTGAAAAGCATTTTGCGAGGCAATGGATTGTGATGTTCGATACTCTCCATAAATTGATAGAGGATGCGCTGGTTCTGTCCGCAAAACATAGGAGATAACTTTGTAAGCTGTGAAGGAGCATGGCATGGTATTGAAGGGGGCAGCTTTATCAAGGTACAGCAACCAAATTGTCTCGCTGGAGGTTGAGATCTCAGTGGTGGCGGAGAAGAATAAGAATCTGAGGGAGAAGGTGGATGACCTGGAAAATCAGTTGAGAAGACAAAACCTCAGGGTCATGGGGTTGCCGGAGGGTGTGGAAAGCTCTAATCCAAATGCGCACTTTTCGCAAATGTATGGTAAGGTGGTGGGGGAGGGCATACTGGCGTCCCCTCCAGAGTTGGATAGGGCCCATCGGATACTCCTGCAGAAGTCGCGAGCGAATGAGCCTATGAGTAGTGGGACCATTACTTCGATACTTCGGAGGAGGCTGAAACTTTTGTTATGGAGCAGGGGCTGAGGTTGAGTTAAACAAGGGCTCTGCGTGCACTTGTTATGGTTGATTATGGGAAGATGTTCTGGGGTATTTTGTATATATTTGTGATTATTTCTTTATTTGGATTGGATTGTTTTGCATAGGTTGTATGGTGGGGATGGGAGGCTAACCGTTTTGTGGGATATCATGTAAGGTGCTATTTCTCTTTTCTTTGGAAATATATAGCTCCCAGTGGAATCGTGCTTTTGGTAGGTGTGTTGAATTTTGTTGTATTTTTGTAGCCAGGATGGGTAGGGGTGTTTCTTTCTCTTTTTTCTGCCCTGGGTAGGGGCTACCTTGCTAGCAGTAGAAGTTTAGCTAGCAAATGGGAATGAGGTGGGGGGAAGGGCTGCAGCCTGTTGGGCCTGTTTTTTGTGGTTCAATGAGCCTAGCATTTTTGTTTGGTTGGGATTGGTTCGGAGGGGTTATTGTTCTTTGGAATGTAATCAATATGGATGTTTGGGTGGGGCTGAGTTTAGGGGAGGGTGGAGGGTCCGTTTTCTGACAGTGACCAAGGGGTTTTCTTTGCTTCATTTTTTTAGGTTGGTTTGGTGGCCATCTTGAATGGGTCTTGGGCCTACACCCTCTGGGCGGGCGCTTGATAATCCTTTCTGGTCTGGATTGAAGAGTGGGACAACCCCAATTCGGTTGGTCACCTAGAATATCAGGGGATTGGGACCCAGTAAAATGGTTGAGGGTTTTCTTTCACCAAAAGAATCTGAGGCCTGATGTGGTGTTTTGGCAGGTTTTGGTAGGGCTCGGGGATGGCAATTTTAATCAGCAAATGGTTTGATATTGGCGGACAAGATTGTGGTGGACCCATACGGTAAGTACGTGCAGGTTACAGGGTCTTTGGCAGTTATGTTGGTGGTATTAGTTAATGTATATGCTCCAAACTGGGAAGGTACAGCATTTATTAGGAAGCTGTTGGCTTCCATTCTGGATTTGGATACATACCAACTGATTTTTGGAGGTGATTTGAATTGTGTGATAGGTCCGATGCTGGGCTATTCTAGGCCAAAACCGTTGACGCCTTTGGGGATGGCGAAGACATTATTAACATTTATGGAAGAGATAAGGGGGGCAGATCGGTGGAGGTTTATGCATCCGAGGGGGTAAGGAATTCTCGTTCTTCTCCCCAGTACATAAGGTTCATTCCAGGATCAACCTTTTTGAATATTCAGACATTGTCATCTTAGATCATACCCCACATCTGGTGGATTTGGTTCTGGAATCGGGCCCCATTCGGCGCCCACCATGGTGTTTAGATGTAGAGTTATTGGCGGATATGGGGTTCTGTGGGCGCATGTCTAAGGCCATTGGCGAGTATGTAGAATTCTATGGAAATAATTCTGTCTCACCCTCCATGCTTTGGGAAGCCTTGAAAGTGGCGATTAAGGGGGAGGTTATATCGTATATGTTGCAGATGGAAAGGGTTGTAAAGGTGGAAAAGCAGAGGTTGGTGGATGATACCTTGGGGGTGGACCGTAGGTATTCGTGTGATCCTAACCTGGCAAGCAGGAAAAAGCTGCAGACTCAGTTTGATCGGTTGCCTACAGGAAAGGCGGTGAGACAGTTGCAGCATTCAAGGGGGTTCTTTTATGAGTATGGGGAGAAGGCCAGCCTTTTATTCGCTCATGAGCTGAGGTGACAGGCAGCAGGATTTTTCAGGTTAAGGATTCGAGTGATAGGTTGGTTTCTACCCCAGATAACGCTACATTTGAGGCTTTTTACAAGAATCTTTATAGGTCGGAGCCCTCTGTAGGGGTGGGGAGGGTGGACATGCCAACATTTTTAGATGAGTTAGAGCTTCCGGCGGTGGGGGGTGAGAGATGGGAAGAGTTGAAATCCCCAATAAGCCTTAAGGAGATTTTGACTGGTATTGGGTGGATGCAAACGGGTAAAGCACTTGGGCCTGATGGGTTTCCAGTGGAATTCTATCAGAAGTTTGTGGATCAGGTGGTTCCATTACTGGTAGATATGTTTAACAACTCCCTGTCCCAGGATCCCTGCCTGCTACACTCTCTCAGGCCTCGATTTCACTACTGTCGAAGAAGGATAAGGACCCATGGGAATGTGGGTCATACAGGCCTATCTCGCTGTTAAACGTGGACGTCACAATACTGGCTACGGTGCTGGCAGTAAGGCTGGAGCACTGTCTCACTGAGGTGATTGAAGAGGATCAGACAGGCTTTGTCAAGGGCGGCAATTGTCAGCCAATATTCAGAGGCTGTTGAATGTTGTTCTCTCCCCGTCTGAGGAACCCGAGCCAGAGGTAAATGTGTCTTTAGATACCAAGAAGGCACTTGACAGGGTGGAGCGGAGGTACCATTTTGAAGTTCTGTAGAGGTTCAGCCTCGGGCCAAAATTGATTTCATGGGTACGGTTGTTGACTTGGGCCTGCTTGGCTAGTGTTCATAACAATTTCTTCAGTTCGGAGTACTTCCATTTGAATAGGGGTTGAGGCAGGGGTGTCTGAGGGGATGCCATGTTCAGAGTGTGGGAAGGGAAGGAGCTTAGAGATTCAAGGATTTGTTTATAGAGGGATGGTTTGGCTTTCCTCCTATTTGCATTAGCAATCAAGCCCTTAGCCAAAACTTTGAGGGCTTCAGGTAAGTGGAAGGGGATAAAGAGAGGAGGAATGGAGCATAGAGTGTTCCTATACGCTGCCTATCTGCTGCTTTATGTTACGGACCCAGTCCCCACATGAGTGATATAATGGAGCTATTGAGGAGCTTTGGGTCATTATCGGGTTATAAATTGAATCTGGAAAAGAGCGAGTGTTTTCCAGTTTGCCCCCAAGGAGGGGAGCCAATTTGGGGATGTTGTCTTTTCACTTAGCTAGTTCTAGCCTCAGGTATCTGAGAGCATGGGCGGCCCATAATTGGATCCAGCTTCATAAACTGAACTTTGAAGTCTGGTGATCAAGGTTAAGTTTGATCTGCAAAAGTGAGACAAGTTTCCCCTGTGCCTGGTGAGCAGAGTCCAGACAATTAAAATTAATATTCTCCCAAGGTTTTTGTTTTTGTTTCAATGTCTTCCTATCTTCCTCCCTAAATCTTTATTTGTAAGGGTTAATGGGTTTATCTCATCCTTTATATGGGCGGGCAAGACTCCGAGGATCTGTAGAGTAGTTCTTCAAAGGGATAGGCAGTCAGGGGGCCTAGCATTGTTGAATTTGCTTTATTACTATTGGGCAGCTAATGCTGAAAAGGTGCTGGGATGGTGCAGTGACCCAGGTTCCGTATGGCGACAAATAGAGGCAAGGTCGTGTAGGGGATCAATTCTGGATGCGTGGTGATGGCCTCACGTCCGTTTTCTCCGGCTAGGCACTCCTTGAACCCAGTGGTCGTGTCTACCTTAAGGATATGGAGACATTTCAGGCAGCTTGGATCCGTGTCGAGGTTGGCCCCATCTGTGCCAATCACTTAATTGAGCCATCGAGATTGGACGCCATGTTCGGGATGTGGGAAGGGAAGGGGCTTGAGAAATATGGGGATCTGTTTACAGAGGGACGGTTTGCCAGCTTGGAGGAGTTGCCGGCGATGTTTGGGCTTGTGGAGACGAACTCATTCAGATACCTCCAGATAAGGAATTTTGTACAAATGGCCTTCCCAACATCTCTCGAGGCACCACAGACATCTCTGTTGGAAAGGACCCTTGTGCTGGTGGGATTGGAGGATGGTTGCACATGGGTGAATTCTGTCTCAAGATTTGGACTTGACGGATGGGGTTAAGGCGAAGTGGAGGAGGGAGCTGGGACCTATAGTGGAAGCCGAAGTGTGAATTGAGGCCCTTCGCAAGGTGAACTCTACATCTCCATGTACGCGGCTTGGTCTAATCCAGTTTAAGGTAGTGCATTGGGCACACTTGACTGAAACTAGGATGAGTTTTTTTTTTCCGGAGGTAGAAAATAGATGCGATTGGTATTCTGGGGGACCAGCTAATCACACACACATGTTCTGGTCTTGCCCCAAACTGGTAAGCTTTTGGGTCTGCTTCTTCAGCACAATGTCAGTGATTCTGAATATCGATTTGGAGCCTTGTCCTCCAGTGGCATTTTTAGGGTGTCGGACTCACCGAGGTTGCAGAGGGGAGTGAAGATAGATGTCCTTGCCTTCACCTCATTGATCGCCTGGAGGAGACTTCTGCTAGGGTGGAGGTTTTCTATTCCTCCCGCGCCTTGGTATGTTTGGGTGACCTAACGGCTTCTACCTGGAGAAAGTCAAGTACACTGTTCGGGAGTCGGTTGAAGGGTTCTACCAGAGATGGCAGGCATTCATAATACTTTATGGAATTAGTCACTGTCAGTTGCTGGAGGGGGGGGGGGGGGTGGTTGAGGTCTGTTTTTTTTTGTTTGTCTTTCAACTGTTTTTTTCTTCCCTTGGTGGATGGGGTGGGTATGGCTGGTTGGGATTTTGGTTATGTTGGGTTTAGTGTATCATCTGCTGTGGGTAATATGAGTTATGCTGTGACACTTTATTGTAAAATGGAAAATCACAAATAAAAGCACTTGTCTTTGCAGGGGCAGGCCAGTCGATTTCGGCGGGAGAACAGCTGGTGAGTCAGTTTCAGCGGGAGCAATGCGGAAGTGGCTGCTGGGAGGTAAGTCTGTCCTTTAAAAGCACTTGTCTTTGCAGGGGCAGGCCAGTCGATTTCGGCGGGAGAACAGCTGGTGAGTCAGTTTCAGCGGGAGCAGTGCGGAAGTGGCTGCTGGGAGGTAAGTCTGTCCTTTAAAAGCACTTGTCTTTGCAGGGGCAGGCCAGTCGATTTCGGCGGGAGTGGAGCTGGCTGGTTAGTCAATTTCAGCAGGAGCTGAGAATTTTTATTTTTTATTTTTTTTTAAATTAGTGTTTTAGGCGGGAACAGGAAGTCAACCCGCAGACGTCTGGGAAGACTCTCACCAATAAATTCTGGTGGAGAGGAAACCCGAGACACTACACGTGTAGTGTCTCCCACCCGCCCTCCTCCTCTAACCTAATAATAAAACCCATTGGTCTGAGGTAAGTACCATATTTTATTATATTATTATTATTTTTTATAAAAAATTTAATTTAGTTGTTAGCCAGATCTTGGTAGAAGGTTAGAGGAATGGCAGGGAAGGGAGTGCAATGTTCCTCCTGCAGGATGTTTGAGGTGAGGGATGCAGTTAGTGTCCCTGCTGATTTTACCTGCAGGAAGTGCTGCCATCTCCAGCTCCTCCAAGACCGAGTTAGGGAACTGGAGCTGGAGTTGGAAGAACTTCGGATCATTCGGGAGGCAGAAGGGGTCATAGATAGCAGCTTCAGGGAATTAGTTACACCAAAGATTGGAGATAGGTGGGTAACTGTAAGAGGGACTGGGAAAAAGCAGTCAGTGCAGGGATCCCCTGCGGTCGTTCCCCTGAGAAACAAGTATACCGCTTTGGATACTTGTGGGGGGGACGACTTACCAGGGGTAAGCCATGGGGTACGGGCCTCTGGCACGGAGTCTGTCCCTGTTGCTCAGAAGGGAAGGGGGGAGAGGAGCAGAGCATTAGTAATTGGGGACTCTATAGTCAGGGGCACAGATAGGAGATTTTGTGGGAGCGTGAGAGACTCACGTTTGGTATGTTGCCTCCCAGCTGCAAGGGTACGTGATGTCTCGGATCGTGTTTTCCGGGTCCTTAGGGGGAGGGGGAGCAGCCCCAAGTCGTGGTCCACATTGGCACTAACGACATAGGTAGGAAAGGGGACAAGGATGTCAGGCAGGCTTTCAGGGAGCTAGGATGGAAGCTCAGAACTAGAACAAACAGAGTTGTTATCTCTGGGTTGTTGCCCGTGCCACGTGATAGTGAGATGAGGAATAGGGAGAGAGAGCATTTAAACACGTGGCTACAGGGATGGTGCAGGCGGGAGGGATTCAGATTTCTGGATAACTGGGGCTCTTTCTGGGGAAGGTGGGACCTCTACAGACAGGATGGTCTACATCTGAACCTGAGGGGCACAAATATCCTGGGGGGAGATTTGTTAGTGCTCTTTGGGGGGGTTTAAACTAATGCAGCAGGGGCATGGGAACCTGGATTGTAGTTTTAGGGTAAGGGAGAATGAGAGTATAGAGGTCAGGAGCACAGATTTGACGTCGCAGGAGGGGGCCAGTGTTCAGGTAGGTGGTTTGAAGTGTGTCTACTTCAAAGCCAGGAGTATACGAAACAAGGTAGGGGAACTGGCAGCATGGGTTGGTACCTGGGACTTCGATGTTGTGGCCATTTCGGAGACATGGATAGAGCAGGGACAGGAATGGATGTTGCAGGTTCCTGGGTTTAGGTGTTTTAGTAAGCTCAGAGAAGGAGGTAAAAGAGGGGGAGGTGTGGCGCTCCTAGTCAAGGGCAGTATTACGGTGGCGGAGAGGATGCTAGATGGGGACTCTTCTTCCGAGGTAGTATGGGCTGAAGGTAGAAACAGGAAAGGAGAGGTCACCCTGTTGGGAGTTTTTTATAGGCCTCCTAATAGTTCTAGGGATGTAGAGGAAAGGATGGCGAAGATGATTCTGGATAAGAGCGAAAGTAACAGGGTAGTTATTATGGGAGACTTTAACTTTCCAAATATTGACTGGAAAAGATATAGTTCGAGTACAATAGATGGGTCGTTTTTTGTACAGTGTGCGCAGGAGGGTTTCCTGAAACAATATGTTGACAGGCCAACAAGAGGCGAGGCCACGTTGGATTTGGTTTTGGGTAATGAACCAGGCCAGGTGTTGGATTTGGAGGTAGGAGAGCACTTTGGGGACAGTGACCACAATTCGGTGACGTTTACATTAATGATGGAAAGGGATAAGTATACACCGCAGGGCAAGAGTTATAGCTGGGGAAGGGCAATTATGATGCCATTAGACGTGACTTGGGGGGGATAAAGTGGAGAAGTAGGCTGCAAGTGTTGGGCACACTGGATAAGTGGGGCTTGTTCAAGGATCAGCTAATGCGTGTTCTTGATAAGTATGTACCGGTCAGGCAGGGAGGAAGGCGTCGAGCGAGGGAACCGTGGTTTACCAAGGAAGTGGAATCTCTTGTTAAGAGGAAGAAGGAAGCCTATGTGAAGATGAGGTGTGAAGTTTCAGTTGGGGCGATGGATAGTTACAAGGTAGCGAGGAAGGATCTAAAGAGAGAGCTAAGACGAGCAAGGAGTGGACATGAGAAGTATTTGGCAGGAAGGATCAAGGAAAACCCAAAAGCTTTCTATAGGTATGTCAGGAATAAGCGAATGACTAGGGAAAGAGTAGGACCAGTCAAGGACAGGGATGGGAAATTGTGTGTGGAGTCTGAAGAGATAGGCGAGATACTAAATGAATATTTTTCGTCAGTATTCACTCAGGAAAAAGATTATCTTGTGGAGGAGAATGCTGAGCCCCAGGCTAATAGAATAGATGGCATTGAGGTACGTAGGGAAGAGGTGTTGGCAATTCTGGACAGGCTTAAAATAGATAAGTCCTCGGGACCTGATGGGATTTATCCTAGGATTCTCTGGGAGGCCAGGGAAGAGATTGCTGGACCTTTGGCTTTGATTTTTATGTCATCATTGGCTACAGGAATAGTGCCAGAGGACTGGAGGATAGCAAATGTGGTCCCTTTGTTCAAAAAGGGGAGCAGAGACAACCCCGGCAACTATAGACCGGTGAGCCTCACGTCTGTAGTGGGTAAAGTCTTGGAGGGGATTATAAGAGACAAGATTTATAATCATCTAGATAGGAATAATATGATCAGGGATAGTCAGCATGGCTTTGTGAAGGGTAGGTCATGCCTCACAAACCTTATTGAGTTCTTTGAGAAGGTGACTGAACAGGTAGATGAGGGTAGAGCAGTTGATGTGGTGTATATGGATTTCAGCAAAGCGTTTGATAAGGTTCCCCACGGTAGGCTATTGCAGAAAATACGGAGGCTGGGGATTGAGGGTGATTTAGAGATGTGGATCAGAAATTGGCTAGCTGAAAGAAGACAGAGGTTGGTGGTTGATGGGAAATGTTCAGAATGGAGTACAGTCACAAGTGGAGTACCACAAGGATCTGTTCTGGGGCCGTTGCTGTTTGTCATTTTTATCAATGACCTAGAGGAAGGCGCAGAAGGGTGGGTGAGTAAATTTGCAGACGATACTAAAGTCGGTGGTGTTGTCGATAGTGTGGAAGGATGTAGCAGGTTACAGAGGGATATAGATAAGCTGCAGAGCTGGGCTGAGAGGTGGCAAATGGAGTTTAATGTAGAGAAGTGTGAGGTGATTCACTTTGGAAGGAATAACAGGAATGCGGAATATTTGGCTAACGGTAAAGTTCTTGAAAGTGTGGATGAGCAGAGGGATCTAGGTGTCCATGTACATAGATCCCTGAAAGTTGCAACCCAGGTTGATAGGATTGTGAAGAAGGCCTATGGAGTGTAGGCCTTTATTGGTATAGGGATTGAGTTCCGGAGTCGGGAGGTCATGTTGCAGCTGTACAGAACTCTGGTACGGCCGCATTTGGAGTATTGCGTACAGTTCTGGTCACCGCATTATAGGAAGGACGTGGAGTCTTTGGAGCGGGTGCAGAGGAGATTTACCAGGATGTTGCCTGGTATGGAAGGAAAATCTTATGAGGAAAGGCTGATGGACTTGAGGTTGTTTTCGTTGGAGAGAAGGAGGTTAAGAGGAGACTTAATAGAGGCATACAAAATGATCAGGGGGTTGGATAGGGTGGACAGTGAGAGCCTTCTCCCGCGGATGGAAATGGCTGGCACGAGGGGACATAACTTTAAACTGAGGGGTAATAGATATAGGACAGAGGTCAGAGGTAGGTTCTTTACGCAAAGAGTAGTGAGGCCGTGGAATGCCCTACCTGCTACAGTAGTGAACTCGCCAACATGGAGGGCATTTAAAAGTTTATTGGATAAACATATGGATGATAATGGCATAGTGTAGGTTAGATGGCTTTTGTTTCGGTGCAACATCGTGGGCCGAAGGGCCTGTACTGCGTTGTATTGTTCTATCTATGAAAAATAATTTTTAAAAATGATTTACCCATTCTATAACATTTTCTTATTTACCCTGCAACGTCATCTCAGCATTCTCCTTTCAAGACTAAACAACCCAGCCATGCTTCATATCTCAGGCTTATGATACAAGAAATTAGTCTCATCGACCTCTGAATCACATCAAGGCTTAATTCAGGATGATCAATATGGCAATTTCAGCGCTTCAATTTTAAGCAGGACTTCCTCCAACTTGTCCTTTGCTATTTTGGCCATACATTTATTTACCTTGCTGATTCCTGCTCTGCAATGTATATGCTCATTGAGATTTGATTCTACTAAAACTATTAGGTAGTTCAAGTTCATCTCTAGCTATCTTTGAAAAAGAAAAACTTATGTCGTCCATGGGCAGGATTTTTCAGATAGTGGTATTACCTGATGTTGGCTGCCCAGCTCAGTGAAGAGGAAGAAGTCACACCTTAGAGTTCCAGAAGCACTACCGGGGCAGTGGCCATTACTGGGACAACAAGTAGCCTCCATATTCGAAGTGTTGAGTGCCCAGGAAAAAGTTCCGTATGGTGCAGATGGGGAGAGAGCAGCTGGGAGGGGGTAGCGGGAGGTTGAACTGATGTGGGGGGGTGTCCCAATCGAAAAAGGAGCTAGCAATGGGTTCCCCACCCCCGCTTCCTGTCCAAGACCCAAACAGCCTCACCTGTACCCGTTCTCCTAACACTGGCCTCAGAATTGCAGCGAGCTGGAAATAAGTGACCAATAGCCACCTAAGGATCTCAACCACGGTGAGGGCAGGTAAGCTGGCCTAGGCCACACCTCTGCACCCCCCACCGCCCATAAAACGTCTGACAGGTTGAGCAAAGCCATTGGTGGGAGCCAGTAAAATTTATATCTTCCTAAATTTCATCGAATTCTTTTTGTTGTTTCCAAACTATCTCCTCAGTTCCAACGTTTGTTTTTAGTTATCTTTCAGTTGCAAATTTGACTAGTTTACATTGAGCTTCTGAATTGCAGTTATTAGCATAAAATAAATTTACAACAATTTGCGGGACCAACATCATTCACTGGGAGGTCCACTCAGCATTTTACCCTCACCTCAACATAACTGCTTCCATGCATATAAATATTACTCAAAATGAGTCTTCAAAGCATAAAAACATATTTTGGATCTCTAATAAATGGGCAAGATCTTTCTGTGGGTTTCAGGACCCTGACCCCAGTCTCAAATGGGGGTGGGGGGATGGAGGGGAAGGGGGTCAGGAGATTCCAATGTGATCAGAAAAGTCACTCACTTGTGATTTTCTCCAAATTGCTAATCACCTGCCAGGGGGAAGACAGGGATGGCCTCTGAGCCTGCCTTCCAGGCGACTGCCTCCAGGGTGCTGAACTCTTTGCCACACTAAGTGGCCACTAACTACCTGAATTAGCAAGCTGCTGTAGTCCTGCCACCCCTTCCTCAACCTGCCTCTGGGAAAATGGCCCGGAGCAGGATGGATGGAGCAGTAACCGACCGGCCAATGGCTCAAAATTCCACACCTGCCCAAACCGGTGCCCAACCCCACAACGGCTTAAAAAATCATCACATGCTTTAATTAAAGGCTATGCGATAAAAAAAAACACTGGGGTGTAAATCAGATTTCAGATCTTAGATCTCCTTATTATGTTTACCCTGCCCCATGTTGACTATGACCAGAAACTATTGCCTGGAAGTTACCGTAGGTGATGCCAGTGGATTAATGTTTCATTCATCTGTCCTCTATTTTGTTGGAAACGTGAGCCTGGAATTTTTTCAGACTGTGGTGAACGTATTATGGTAATCATTCACCACTGTATTACATTGTACCACGCTGTTGCCCATGTGGGCTCCACCTATGGACCATTGTACTGTACTACACTAATTGTATCATGTTGGTGCCCTTGTGGGCTCCGCCCCTGGCTCCGCCCCCTTGAGGGGAGGTGTAAGAGCAGCTGCCCTGTAGGCGGCTCTCACTTGCAGAGCAGTCGCAGACAAGCACTGTTCTAGTTGATTAAAGCCTCTGTTCACTTCTATTCTCTGTCTCGAGTTAATTGATGGTCGCATCAATTTAATCAACTACAACACTGCTATGGAATCAGCCCTCAAACCCGACCGACTGGAACTCAATCCACAGGCCGCAGAAGCCAAAGGGATTTTTTCACACTGGCTCCGATGTTTCGAGGCCTACCTTGCCGCCTCCTCTTCACCCTCCATCACCGACGATCAGAAGCTGAGCCTCCTCCATGCCCGGGTGAGCCATCGAATCTCCGTCCAACTCCAGGAAGCGACCTCATACGCTGACGCCCTCGCGATGCTGAAGCGCCGATACGTGAGGCCGGTGAACGAAGTGTACCCGCGGCATCTCCTCACTACTCGCCGCCAATGCCCGGGGAATTGCTGGAGGAGTACCTACGCGACCTCTCTAAGTCCTCGCGTGAAGCTGCAACAACCAGGCCGTCACAGCTTCGCAATACATGGAACTCGTCGTCCGGAACATCTACGTGGCTGGAGTCCGGTCCAACTACGTCAGACAGCGCCTGCTCGAGAAGGGCGCCCTTGACCTAGGAGAGACGGTAAAACTAGCTGCCATCTTGACCACCGTCTCCCACGCGGCCCGCCATGTGCGACTCATGGAGGCTGCCATCTTGGACACCATCTTCCTCGCCGCCCGACACGTGCGAACGACGGGGGCCGCCATCGTGGCCGCCATCTGCAATGCTGCTCGACATGTGCGACCGACCGGGGCAGCCATATTGGGACCACCCCACCACCTCTGACTACGCCGGATACCCACAACTCGGCGCGGTCACCCTCGACCAGTCACGCCCAAAGCACCTCCGGAACTCCATGATGACCGTTCGGGTCAATGGACACGAAACTCCTTGCCTGTTTGACTCCAGGAGCATGGAGAGCTTCATTCACCCAAACATGATAAGGCGCTGTTCTCTCCAATTTCACCCGCATCTCAAACAATCTCCCTTGCTTCTGGATCGCATTCAGTGCAGATCCGGGGGTACACTGTCGCGAACCTCGCAATACAGGGCGTTGAATGCGCAAACTTTAAGCTATACGTACTCCCCGATCTCTGCGCTCCTCTTCTGTTGGGACTGGCCTTCCAGTGCAGCCTCAGGAGCCTAACCCTGAAGTTCGGCGGGCCCCTACCCCCTCTCACCGTATGTAGCCTCGCGATCCTGAAGGTCACCCTTCCCCCGCTCTTCGTAAACCACCAGCTCCCAATCCGCCCGGAGGACCGCCACTACACAGTCTTGAGGCAGACGGCCTCCTCTTCCACTTCCTCCGGGTTCCGTTCGGCGTCACCAACGGGGTCTCGGTCTTTAAAAACAACGATGGACCGAATGGTGGACCAGTACGGGCTGCTGGCCACATTTCCGTACCTGGACAACTTCACCATCTGCGGCCATGACCAGCAGGACCACAACGCCAACCTCCAGCAGTTTCTCCAAACCGCCCGAGCCCTCAACCTCGTTTTCCGCACAACCAGACTAGCCATCCTCGGCTATGTCATGGAAAACGGCGTTCTACGCCCCGACCCCAACCGTATGCACCTCCTCCTGCAACTCCCCCTTCCCCACTGCCCCAAGGCCCTGAAAAGGTGCCTCGGGTTCTTTTCCTATTACGTCCAGTGGGTCCCCAACTATGCGGACAAAGCTCGGCCACTGATCAAAGCCACCATCTTCCCACTGGCAGCTGAGGCCCGCCAGACCTTTAGCCGCATCAAGGCAGATATTGCCAAGGCCACGATGCGCGTGGTGGACGAGTCCGTCCCCTTCCAGGTGGAGAGCAAAGCTTCAGAGGTTGCTCTCGCCGCCACCCTCAATCAGGCGGGCAGGCCAGTAGCATTTTTCACCCGTACCCTCACCGCCTCCGGAATTCGACACTCCTCAGTCGAAAAAGAAGTCCAAGCCATCGTGGAAGCTGTACGGTACTGGAGGCACTACCTCGCTGGTAGGAGGTATACCCTCGTCACCGACCAACGGTCGGTAGCCTTCATGTTCGACAATACACAGCGGGGCAAGATCAAGAACGATAAGATCTTGAGGTGGAGGATCGAACTCGCCACCTATAATTACGATACAGTGTATCATCCTGGGAAGCTCAACGAGTCCCCAGATGCCCTGTCCCGCGGCACATGCGCCAGCGCGCAAGATGACCGACTCCGGGCCATCCACGATGACCTCTGCCACCCGGGGGTCACCCGGCTTCTCCACTACATCAAGGCCCACAACCTGCCCTACTCCACTGAGGAGGTCAGGGCCATGACCAGGGACTGCCAAGTCTGCGCAGAGTTTAAGCCGCACTTCTTTCGACCGGATAAGGCCCACCTGGTGAAGGCATCCCCGCCCTTTGAGCGCCTCAGTATCGACTTTAAAGGGCCCCCTTCCCGCTACCAACCGCAACACGTATTTCCTCAACGTCGTTGACGAGTTCTCCTGCTTCCCCCTTGCAATCCCTTGCCCCAACATGACCGCGGCCACCGTCATTAAGGCCCTACGTAGTATCTTCATCTTATTCGGTTTCCCCACTTACGTCCAGTGACCGGGGCTCCTCATTTATGAGCAATGAACTGCATCAGTACCTGCTCGGTAAGGGCATCGCCACGAGCAGGATTACCAGTCACAACCCCCGGGGAAACGGAGAGGTGGAGAGGGAGAACGCGATGGTATGGAAGGCCGTCCTCCTGGAATCTAGGAATCTCCCAGTTTCCCACTGGCAGGAGGTCCTTCCTGACGCGCTCCACTCCATTAGGTCACTCCTTTGCACAGCCACGAACGAGACCCCTCATGACCGCCTGTTTATTTTCCCCAGGAAATCCACCTCTGGGGTCTCGCTTCTGTCCTGGCTGAAGACACTGTGGCCCGTCCTACTCCGCAAACACGTAAGGAGCCATAAGTCTGACCCCCTGGTCGAGAGGGTCCAGCTCCTTCACACCAACCCCCAGTACGCATACGTGGAGCACCCCGACGGCCAACAGGATACGGTCTCCCTCCAGGACTGGCACCCGCAGGGTCCACTGCCATCACCCCAACCTACCCCCACCAACCTCCACCACCTACACCGAACAGCGCCCCCGCCCCTACATGGCCCCCACCCCCCCTTCTATACCCCGTCCCCCCTTCGCCGACCTACAGGAATGAAGCTCCGGAAGACACGTTCCCGGAGTCCACACCTGTGCCCGCATCGACGAGTTCACCACCCATGCCCTCACCGACAAGTTCGACACCCGTGCCTGCTGCAACACCAGAGCTCCGGCGATCACAGCGCACAATCAGGGTGCTGGACAGACTGAACCTGTGAGCCCTTCACCCCCACCGGACTTCAATTTTTTTAACAGCGGGTGAATGTGGTGAACGTATTGTGGTAATTATTCACCACTGTATTACATTGTACCACGCTGTTGCCCATGTGGGCTCCACCTATGGACCGTTGTCCTGTACTACACTAATTGTGTCATGTTGGAGCCCTTGTGGGCTCCGCCCCTGGCTCCGCCCCCTTGAGGGGAGGTATAAGAGCAGCTGCCCTGTAGGCGGCTCTCACTTGCAGAGCAGTCGCAGGCAGGCACTGTTCTAGTTGATTAAAGCCTCTGTTCACTTCTATTCTCTGTCTCGAGTGAATTGATGGTCGCATCACAGACACGCCCCCAATTCACTGGAAAAGCAGTGGGAATCTCATTAATGCATGTAAACAGCATTTCTACTGCATTTCCAGCTAAGCTTCAACAGCAGAGCAGGAGCAGTTCTGATAATTTTTGAACCAGTTTAAAAAAGAAATGGCTAAAGCTTCAGTTAAGATAGCAAGTGGAGCAATGTCATCGAAACACATCAAGCAGTTATCTGTTAATAGATGTGTATTTATCCAGAGTTAACGGTGCCTCAATACAACGCTTACCTGGAATCAAAGTGAAGTCCTATTGGCAGTTTGAGGAACCAGGAGATCAAAGCGGTGACAATGAAACAAGCCAACAACAGAACCCCTGCTAGGACAATCATTAACAATCTACTCCTAAACACAGATAGAAAGGTTAATATGTCTGCTGTTTAATATAAAAGCATTCAGCTCATCCTGCTGAATGATGACAAGTTGTCACCATTAAGAAATTATTTCAATTTTCCCAAACTTTTCCAAATGTTCCTCCTTCTGTTGCATCATCGAAACCCTCAGTCAGATTTCCCAAACGAGAACTCAATATTTTAATTAGACACCAACAACATCACTTGAATATCCTGCAACCTCATGGAGGTCGCAAAGAAACTTGACTGAGTCATTTCCCACCAATTTAAAATGCCTTCCCCACTCCACCCGATTAAGTCCATGGCAGGAGAACCCATGGACAGTGTTCCCAACCTGCTGTCAATTGTAACACTGAAGTGGGTAATTAATGCCCACATAAAGGCCTCATCCTGCCATCGC
The DNA here is from genome assembly GCF_047496885.1 of Scyliorhinus torazame. NCBI lineage: Eukaryota > Metazoa > Chordata > Chondrichthyes > Carcharhiniformes > Scyliorhinidae > Scyliorhinus > Scyliorhinus torazame. The sequence continues at coordinate 283,649,517 of NC_092709.1, forward strand.
TGGTATTAACCTAACAGTGGGTGGGGTCTCACCAAGCGGAAGCACAAAAAGCAAACCCACACAGGGTGGCTTGCAAGTTTCCAGGACGTTGGGGTGTCCTTTGTTCAAAGGCAGTAAGTGCCTGATTGAAGGACTCCACGTTGGGAAGCATAGTTTGAGCCCAGGGGAGGGTCCACCACTGGCCTGTCAAGTCCTAAGTGTCACATGATGTGGCAGGCCTTCCCAAAAACAAAGCTGATGGCCAATTGATCCCTATCACCTCTAAAAGTTTCTTTCCAGTGTGTTTCTGGGGCAGTTTATCTTTCTTTTGATGATCTATGTTATCGTTTTTAACCTATGAGCACTTAGCTGGATGAAGATCCCACCATGATCCCTGTACATGGCCACTTAAGTACTCATACTTTTATCAAGAGACCTCCCATTTAAGACAGAGATGAGGACAATTTGTTTTCTCTGAGAGTGTTTTTAATCTGTGGAATTGTCTTCCCCGGGAAGCAATTTGCAATGGAATGAGGCAGAGTCATTAAATATTTTTAAGGCTGAAATAGATAAATTCTCAATTGATAACGATGTCAAACGTTATTGGGGGTAGACAGAAAAGTAGAGTTGAGGCCACAATCAGGTCAGCCATGATCTTCCCAAATGGCATAGCAGGCTTAAGAGTCTGAATGGCCTCCTCCTGCTCCTAATTCATATGTCCATAGAATCTCTACAGTGCTGAAGGAGGCCATTCGGCCCATCGAGTCTGCACCCTACCTAGGCCACTTCCCCTACCCTATTCCTGCAACCCCACCTAACCTCTAAATCCCTGGGCATTATGGGGCAATTTTAGCATGATCAATCCACCTAACCTGCACATCTTTGGACTGTGGGAGGAAACCAGAGCACCTGGAGGAAACCCATGCAGACACGGGGAGAACGTGCAGACTCCGCACAGACCGTCACCCAAGGCAGGAATTGAAACGTGGCACTGAGGCAGGAGTGCTAACGACTGTGATACCGTATGGCCCCATATGAGATGCTCTGTAAGGTCTTGCTGACAGCTATCTTTTTTTGTCTCTCTCTCTCTGACAAGTTACCATTGTAGGCTTAAAGTGGGCATGGAGATCACCAACATTAAGGAGAAGAAGTGAACTCTGTAAAGTCAAGTGAGATTAACAACCCAGTATTTGAGCGGGTGTTCATAACACACCAAATTACTGAAGCCCAAGTAGAGACTCAAGCAGAAAATCAGAGAATTCCAGTGCAAGAACCAATGAACTACTGGTACCCAATAATCACTTATAACAAAATAACTTGGCACCGTTAATTAATAAAGCTTACCTGTACAGCAGAAAGATGAAAAGAGGTGTTGTGATGTAAAACTGGAAGTCATTTGCAAGATACCATGTCCAACCCATGCACTGCAAACACATGTTTTGTTTGGTAAGCTATGTCATAATCAATGTATAGCAGTCTGTTTCTTTCATCTCTTAGCATTCTTGTTGAAGGGCTAGAATACAAGATTTGAGGCTGTATAATGCTCTGGTCAGACCCCATTTAGAGTATTGTGAGCAGATTTGGGGCCCATATATAAGGAAGGATGTGCTGGCCTTGGAAAGTACACCGAGGAGGTTCACAAGAATGATCCCTGGAATGAAGAGCTTGTCATATGAGGAGTGGTTAAGGATTCTGGGTTTGTACTCATTGGAGTTTAGAAGGATGAGGGGGGATCTTATTGAAACTTACAGGATACTGCAAGGCATGGATAGAGTGGACGTGGAGAGGAAGTTTCCACTAGTAGGAAAAACTAGAACCAGAGGAAACCATCTCAGACTAAAGGGACGATCCTTGAAAACAGAGATGAGGAGGAATTTCTTCAGCCAGAGAGTGATGGATCTGTGGAACTCTGCCGCAGACGGCTGGAGGCCAATTCACTGAGTGTCTTTAAGACAGAGAGAGATGGGTTCTTGATTAATAAGAGGATCATGAGTTATGTGGAGAAGGCAGGAGAATGGGGGAGAAAAGTATCAGCCATGATTGAATGGCAGAGCAGAATCGATGGGTCGAATGGCCTAATTCTGCTCTTATGTCTTATGGTCTTAATATCCTAGCCAAGAAATCCAGCTCCTTTTGAGCACAGCCAACCGAGACCAAGGTAACAGAATTAGGGGTGGGGACTGAATGCTCCAAGATTCTAATCAGTCACACCCGAATACTTCCAGAGTGGAGGCCATGCATTTCTTCTGTCCCTCTCCACATCTTATAGCAGTTTGAGGCAGTATGTCTCAACAAAAGAACAAAGAAAAAATAAAAGTACAGCACAGGAACAGGCCCTTCGGCCCTCCAAGCCTGTGCCCGTCTAAACTAAAATCTTCTACACTTCCTGGGTCCGTATCCCTCTATTCCCATCCTATTCATGTATTTGTCAAGATGCCCCTTAAATGTCACTATCGTCCCTGCTTCCACCACCTCCTCCGGCAGCGAGTTCCAAGCACCCACTACCCTCTGTGTAAAAAACTTGCCTCGTACATCCCCTCTAAACCTTGCCCCTCACACCTTAAACCTATGCCCCCTAGTAATTGACCCCTCTACCCTTGGAAAAAGCCATTGACTATCCACTCTGTCTATGCCGCTCATAATTTTTTGATCTCTATCAGGTCGCCCCTCAACCTCCATCATTCCAGTGAGAACAAACCGAGTTTATTCAACCTCTCCTCATAGCTAATACTCTCCATACCAGGCAACATCGTGGTAAATCTCCTCTGCACCCTCTCGAAAGCCTCCACATCCTTCTGGTAGTGTGGCGACCAGAATTGAACACTATACTCCAAGTGTGGCCTAACTTACATTCTATACAGCTGCAACATGACTTGCCAATTTTTATACTCAATGCCCCAGCCAATGAAGGCAAGCATGCCACATGCCTTCTTTACTACCTTCGCCACCTGTGTTGCCCCTTTCAGTGACCTGTGGACCTGTACACCTAGATCTCTCTGACTGTCAATACTCTTGAGGTTTCTACCATTCACTGTATATTCCCTACCTGCATTAGACCTTGCAAAATGTATTACCTCACATTTGTCCGGATTAAACTCCATCTGCCATTTCTCCACCCAAGTCTCCAAACGATCTAAATCCTGCTGTATCCTCTGACAGTCCTCATCGCTATCCGCAATTCCACCAACCTTTGTGTCGTCTGCAAACTTACTAATCAGACGTTTTCCTCCAAATCATTTATATATACTACGAATAGCAAAGGTCCCAGCACTGATCCCTGCAGAACACCACTAGTCACAGCCCTTCACTCAGAAAAGCACCCTTCCATTGCTACTCTCTGCCTTCTATGACCGAGCCAGTTCTGTATCCATCTTGCCAGTTCATCCCTGATCCCGTGTGACTTCACCTTTTGTACCAGTCTGCCATGAGGGACCTTGTCAAAGGCCTTACTGAAGTCCATATAAACAACATCCACTGCCCTATCTGCATCAATCATCTCACTGGTCATTTCCAGGCAATGCTGGAAATTTTGTCGGATCGGCCTCCTTAGGCTCAATCCTGTGTCTGTGGAAAACAGGTATTGGTGCCATCCAGGCTGCAAGAAGACACTGTCAGGGGTATCATTTAGTTTCAACTGAGATCAAGGAACATTGAAGAGCACTAAGATCTATCAATGTGGGAAGCTGGTTGAAATATTTTAAATCCTTTAGATCTTTAGCCTGACCAGACTATGGTTGATCTCCTTGGGGTGGTAGAGTAACTACCTCATTATTTCTTTGGTCATGCCAGGTATATTTCCCTGTTACATCATAAGAGGTGAGGATATTTCCCCCACCTCCTCCTACTTCCCCCACCACCTCCTCCTTACAGGGTTCTGACAGAACCAATAAACCAGACAGAAAGTTTGCTGCACCCAACAGACTCTTCTACTCCCAGGAAAGGGAGCCAAGTTCAAACTGACGTTAGTTTGAAGAAAGTCTGAATTATAGCATCTGATAAAACTTTGCGAGAAACTTTTTTTTAAAGGTGATCCGACAATTGGCGCATTATTAGACTACCAGTGCAGGCTTGTGGCAGTGGGGAGGCTGGAGATAGGTAATGAGAGTGTGGTGGGGGATGGTTGCCTAGATCATAGTGAGGGAAGGAGAGAGGCTGCGATCATTGGGAGGAGGTTAGAGAGTTCCTTGACCAGACAACGAGAAGCAGACTTGCTTCTCTGACCCCACAAGAAGTGCTGTAAAATACACTAACTTGCTGCAGCTGACAGACACCAGCTCCCATTTGCTGTCAGATTTCCTGAGCCCCCAGAAACCTGCATGGCAACTGTTGATTTATATCAGTGCCTCAACTAAACGATGGAAGCTTAATTTAAATGTGTAAATGAAATGTCCCACATTTCCATGGAACACACACATCATAAAAAACATTTATTCTGACAAGAGTAGTATTTGTATATGTAGTTGCTTCGGGTTGCACACCCTTTTCCAATTTTAACCATACCAAACTCTGCCATCCAACACAGGAACATAAAGTGAAGCCATTATTTTTCCTAACAACTACAGCTATGGGTCTGTTCAACATAATATAGCAGATAATACACTGGCCACGTAACTTGAATAATCGTGGAAATCCAAATGCACCAAATATACACATTGCATTACCTTGAAAACCATAAATGATCTGTAAAGAATAAACTGTCTGACTTTCTATTAATAAAAAACTTACACGTTGATCAACCATTATGAAGTTGTTAAGAAACACCAAGTTTGTCCACCAGGATCTCTTGCACATATCCAAATGGGATGTTGCATTTTCTCCCAAGGATCTCCAGGGAATAAGCGAATACATTCCAATAAATAAGCACATTGTGTATATATAAAGTGGGAGAATTCTGAAAACAAAGGAAAAGAATGCTCAACAATTTAGTTTCATTATGTTTCAGATCGACAAATAGATAGATAAATTCTATAAAATATCCACTATTATTTATTCACTATCATAGCAAAGCTACAGAAAGGAGATGGAGCAGATAATTAGATCCATCTCTTACAGTATGCCACTGCAAATGTAAGAAACGGTGTATAAAACCTCTACAAATAAATTTATATTTTGCAGTTGGGTAACCAGACACCTAAAATGTCAAACTAGAGAATTCAACTCCCAGGACAGAGGCAGAAGGCAAATGACAGAATTTTAAGTAGTGTCACACATTACACAATTTTGCATGGGAAATACAGCTTACAAACAAGCAAGTGCTCCCTTCACAGTTTGGAAGAATGTAATTTTACCAGTATCACTTGTAACCATTCCCACAAAATAAAACACTGCATTGAAACCCTTTATCCTGGGGCAACAATTTGTACCTCAGACCTGACATTGCATTCACTCCAATTACAAAATCTTCAATACGACAACCACAAACGCAACAGCCCCATAAGACATATTGATTAAGGCTGACAGTTGTACCTACTCCTGTCATTTCCTGTAGTTATAATGTAACATTATTATAATTTTTTTAATTAATAGGACTAATTCGAGTTCACATGGCTTTTCTTGATCTGACTCACTTACGGGCATATTTTTTATCATTTGCTAATTTTAGCAGAAACGTAGATATGAGTAGCAACCAATGCTTCTTGTTTTCTATTGCCTGCTACATCCTCCACAGAAATGAGCAAATTAAAGGAAATATAAATTTTAGATGGTAAAGCAAAATCAGAAAGTAAGGTCCTGTTTTCAGATTTGTTAGTTTCTTTTGAAAGTTCTGGAAGTGGTCTAAAAGAAAATAAATTCTCTCCGAAGTCTGAAGGGTTGGTCAACACCAAGGCTGAAAATAGAAAACAAAGTGAACCAGTTCCTCTTAGATCTGGAAGAAGACTGAATGATCGCAAAAAAATGGAGGCAGAATAAAACTCAGCAACTACAAAACCATCAGCTTAACATTAATGCCGAGGAAAAGCTGTACAGACAATAATCTGAGACAAGACTTATTATCACTTGGAAAAATGTGTTAATAAATGACAACCAGGATTTATTAAAATAAATCGTATTTGACTAACTTGATTGAGTTCTTTGATGAAGTAATAGAGAAGGATGATTAATTACAGTTGACATGTGTATGGATGAATAAACAGCACTTGATAAAGTACCAAACAAATAAAGGATGAGCACAGTTGAAGTCCCTGGAACTAAAGGGGCAATAAGAAACTGGTTATGAAATTGACTAAAGGACAGAAAGCAGAGAGGAGTGGTGAAAGGTTGTATTTCAGATGGGCGGAAAATAAACATTGCTGTCACTTTGACATATATTAATGACTGGAATTTGAGTAACAGAGTATAATTTCAAAGTTTGCAGTTAACACAGAACTCATAAATATAGTAAACAATGAGAAGAATAGTTACTGACTTCAGGAGTACACTGTCTGGTGGAATGGGCAGACACATGTGGTTGAGTTTATGCCATGGAGCAAGAGACAGGAGACAGGACTGTCTTCAGGTCAGATACGTGCCTCCAGGGGAAACTGATTAAAGTTCACAGGTTTTTGCAGGGGCTAAGCCTTTAATTGACATGGAGAAGTGTTTCCTGTCCACTTAGAGCTAATGGAGGTGGGTCAGATAAATGTGGGACTATTTTAGACTCCCCACATCAGTCACTGAGTTTGCTGGCTGTTTGAGGGAAAGATCTGCAGATTATGCCAATGCCCTCCATTCCACAAGAGGGAAGCAAGATGTTACAGGAGAGCCAGTGGCCTGGTGCCTGCCGCAGGACAGGCTTCATAAAAGTCAAACAGGATTAATTTTTTTATTATTCATTTATGGGATGTGGGCATCGCTGTTTAGGCCAGCATTTATTGCCAATACCTAAATGTCCTTGAGAAGTTGGCGGTGAGATACCTTTTTGAACCGCTGCAGTCCTTGAGGTGTAGGTACACCCACAGTACTGTTAGGGAAGGTGTTCAAGGATTTCGACCCAGTGTCAGTGAAGAAATGCCAATATATTTCCAAGTCAAGCTGGCGAGTAGCTTGGAGGGGAATTTGTACTGATGGTGTTCCTATGTGTCTACTGCATTGTTGTTCTAGATTGTGGCTAGATGCTGCCTAAAGAGCCTTGGTGAGTTCCGGCAGTGCATCTTGAAGATGGTGCACGCAGCTGTCACTGTTCATCAGTGGTGGAGGGAGTGAATGTTTGTGGGAGGGATGCCAATTAAGCGGGCTTCTTTGTCCTGGATGGCATCAAGCTTTTTGAGTGTTGTTGGAGCTGCACTCACCAAGGCAAGAGTTGGATGAATAGCAAGAGAGGGACGTCAAACATAAAAGTAATTTAAAATACAAGCCTGAAATGGTTGTGATTATAACAGGTGGAGCTTTGGAAAAGCGGCTCCAGCAACACTCAGCCCAGGTACTATCAGGAAAGGAAAGTCAATGGAATATTGTGCAAATGTCCACAAAATTCCCTAATTTGAACTGGGATGCAGTTGACTTGCTATCTGAATTCAGAATATTTCAAAGCGTCCAGGGCTCCTGATTCAGGGGGCAATCGATAGCATACATGTTGCTCTGCACGCACTGGGTATCAGAGAGTGCCCAAAAATGAACAGGAAGGGGTTCCACTCCCTCAATGTTCAGATTGTGTGTGACAACCGGATCCATATCATGCATGTGTTGGCCCGTTACCCTGGGGGGATACATGACAGCTACATCCTGGGACACTCTGAGTTCCCTGGTGTCTTCAAGGACCACCTCAGGATGACAGGTTGACTCATGGGATCAAGGGATACCCGCTGAGGTCATGACTGATGATACCGATGTGGAGGCCTGAGACTGAGGCAGAGACCGGATGCAATGAGGCCCACCTTGCTACCTGTGCTGTGGTTGAGCAGTGCACCAGACTGCTGAAAATGCAGTTCCGATGCCTTCACTAGTGGTGCCTGCAGTACACCCCCCAGAGGGTCTCCCGCTTTGTGGTGGTCTGCTGTGCCCTGCACACCCTGGCACAGCAGCGAGGCAACATGCTGGAGAGTAGGTGGAGGGACATGTTTCCTCATCTGAGGAGGAGGAGAAGGCGGACCAGGAGGGGCTGGAGGACGAGCCTGAGGAGGAGTCAGAGGATTGAGGACAGGCAATAGCAAGGGTTCGCTATGTCAGGAGGACCTGGAAGGCCCTCATCATCTCCAGATTCTCACAGGACGAGGTTGCATCGCTCAGCTCAACCCCCTCCAATCCCCCACTCGCCCACATTTCCCTTCATCCCCTCTCCCTCCCAATACCCCTCTCCCCACCCCCATTTGCCTCCCTTCCCCCAGTTCCCGCTCCTCCCATTTCCCTTTTTCTCCCCACTCCCCCTCCATATCATTTCCCTCCTTCCCCAAGGAGGGCAGCTGAGGATAACAGGGGGTGGGGGTGCAGGCAGGCCCGTTGTGAATATTAACGTGACAGAGGTTTCACATGTATCAGCTGTTACATGTTTTAATGGTGAACATTTTACATTTCCATTTCCCCTAGCTACAGAAAGTGAACCCCCCAGTGCCCACTCAGTACCCCTCACTCTTCTTGATTTTTCACGGTCTAGTACTACATCTAGATGTATTCCCCAGGATGCACATCAGAGGTGGAGGCAGCCTGCTGCTTTCCGCGCTTTGTGACTTTTGATGCCCTTGACGGATGTCCTCTGGAATGCCTGGAGCTGGAGGGCCCCAGTAGACTTGCTGGTGTCACAAGTATCACCGGCCACCCTGTTCTGCCCACGTCCTTGCGATGCTTCCGTGTCAGGAGAGGGGATTCGGAAGAACTTGATGCCACGGTCGTCTCCGGGTTGGCAGGCCCTGGCTTGGCCTCCTCACTGATGGTGCCCATTGCGGCCCGAGAACTCCATGGGATGGAGGGGCAGCTGGAGTGAGCTCCAGAAGCCTTTGAGACATCTGTATCTGCCAGTCCCGGAGGATTCCCATTGACTGCACCATAGTGTCGATACCCCCAGTGATGCTCCTCATCCTCAGTGACTGGGCCATGCTCTGGAGTGCCTCGCCAATGTCCACTGTGTCTGGGACATGTCCCTCATCAACTGGGACATGATATCGAGGCCTCAGCCATGGTCATCACAGACTGAGCCATGCCTTGGGCACCAACATTCAAGATGCAGGCGTCGTGCTGCAGGTGTTGTACTGTGGTCAACACCCTAGCAATGATGGCCTCAGTGCCACTTATTGTCGGCACCACCTGGATTGGATTGGACTGGATTTTTCTATTGTCACGTGTATGGAGGTATAGTGAAAAGTATTTTTCTGCGAGCAGCTCAAACAGATCATTTAGTTCAGACTGGAGTCCAGTTACTAGTGGTGTACCACAAGGATCTGTTTTGGGGCCACTGCCGTTTGTCATTTTTATAAATGACCAGGAGGAGGGCGTAGAAGGATGGGTGAGTAAATTTGCAGATGACACTAAAGTTGGTGGAGTTGTGGACAGTGCGGAAGGATGTTACAAGTTACAGAGGGACATAGATAAGCTGCAGCGCTGGGCTGAGCGGTGGCGAATGGAGTTTAATGCAGAAAAGTGTGAGGTGATTCATTTTGGAAGGAATAACAGGAAGCCAGAGTACTGGGCTAATGGTAAGATTCTTGGCAGTGTGGATGAGCAGAGAGATCTCGGTGTCCATGTACATAGATCCCTGAAAGTTGCCACCCAGGTTGAGAGGGTTGTTAAGAAGGCGTACGGTGTGTTAGCTTTTATTGGTGGAGGGATTGAGTTTCGGAGCCATGAGGTCATGTTGCAGCTGGACAAAACTCTGGTGCGGCCGCATTTGGAGTATTGCGTGCAATTCTGGTCGCCGCATTATAGGAAGGATGTGGAAGCATTGGAAAGGGTGCAGAGGAAATTTACCAGAATGTTACCTGGTATGGAGTGAAGATCTTATGAGAAAAGGCTGAGGGACTTGAGGTTGTTTTCATTAGAGAGAAGAAGGTTAAGAGGTGATTTAATTGAGGCATACAAGATGATCAGAGGATTGGATAGGGTGGACAGTGAGAGCCTTTTTCCTTGGATGGTGATGTCGAGCATGAGCGGACATAGCTTTAAATTGAAGGGTGATAGATATAGGACAGATGTCAGAGGTAGGTTCTTTACTCAGAGAGTAGTAAGGGTGTGGAATGCCCTGCCTGCAACAGTAGTGGACTCGCCAACACTAAGGACATTCAAATGGTCATTGGATAGACATATGGGCGATAAGGGAATAGTGTAGATGGGCTTTAGGTTCCACAGGTCGGCACAACATCGCGGGCCGAAGGGCCTGTACTGCGCTTTAACGTTCTATGTTCTAAAATAACTAAATTCGAAGAGTTAAATCCGATATTTGCAGGTGCAGAATTTTCCTCGAAGCCTGGTTCAAAGCATGGTTGCTGGTCAGTACGTCTCGTGGAGAAGTTCCTGCTTGGATATTCTTTTGAACCTCTTTCTTTCAGGCAATTAGCTCAGGTCTCTTTCAAGGTCGAATGGATTACATTACATGCACTGTGCCAGGGTGCATCTGTATCGCATGTGGCATAGCTGATGTGGAATGAACAAAGCAAGAACATGAAACATGACAACAAACTGCATTTCTTCGTGCAAGTGGCACATAATGAAAAGTTGGTGTTCACCAGTCTGAAATGTGTTGGTCAACGTATAGCAGGCCAATTTCTTTCAGTTCCAATTCTTCCAGTTCTGGCATATGTCCTGATCCAAGTAAATAGGGATATTAAGGCCATGCTAACTTGTCAAGATCTTTGAAGATGTCTTGTCGTCTTTAACGTCTAGTCTCCATACTTTCCAAACTTCTCTCAAAAATCCCCATCACTCACAGAATAGTTGAGAAGGCAACTAATACATCCTTGAAGCACTGAAATAGTAATTCTCAGAAGAATTAACATTGTAATTTTATGATCTTAATGAAACAATTACATTAGAACTAGATGCCTTAAAGTGGTCTGGGCGTAACCAGTTTTTTTAAAAAGGCGGCACATTGGCAAAGTGGTTAACACTGCTGCCTCACAGTGCCAGGGGCCCCGAGATGGATTCTGGCCTTGGGTGACTGTGAATTTTGCACATTCTCACCGTGTCCACAATGCATTTCCTCTGGGTGTTCCAGTTTTCTCCAAAAGTCCAAAGGTGTTCAGGTTATTTGGATTGGCCATTGTAAAATTGCCCCTTGGTGTCTAAAGGTGTGTAGGTGGGGTTACGGGGACAGGGTGGGTGGGTGAGCCGAGGTAGGGTGTTCTTTTGGAGAGTTGGTGCGTACTATAAAAAGGCAAATCAATTTAATTTGCTTCAAAATCTTCATCTGTCACGCAATCCAACACTGAGTAGGAAACATCAGCTTTCGTATTTGGAATTATGTGTTTTATACCTATCTATTTGGCAAGAGATTTGTGGTCGATACCAACCACAAGTCACTGGAGATGATTTGGTGAAAACCATTGACCAGTACTCTACCACGGTTGCAACATCTCATGATAAAGATTCAAGGTTACAACTGTGAGATTAGGCACTATTCTGAAATCATAATGGTCACAATGGATCCATTGATTGTCTAACCTAGCAAAAACAGAAAATAGACTCTTAGATTTACAAGTTGCCTTCGTTGATATCAAACTGAAAATGTTCTCCAAATGGATCTGGTATATCTTACACAATGCAAATGCCAGCAGTTACAAGAAGAAACAGCAAAAGAATCTACACTACAGAAGCTGTAGAAAACAACTCATAACAGAGTCAGTCTATTAGCTGGGTATGAACAAAGATATGGAAGTCGTCATCAAGACACTTGAGACATGTGATGAGCATATGCAAACTCAGCACAAAGCACCACTGATTCCAAATGAAGTTCCTATCCGTGGTCCCCAAAGTCACATCCCACCCCTTTCATATCCATGGCACTGATTTTATCATCATCGAATACCAAGTACCCCATGATTCAACATTTACATAATATGTCAAGCAGAATTGTCACGGGCACACTTAAGTGCTATTTTCTGTTTGTGTGGCAAGAGATATCATTATGGATAATGGTCCGCAATCTATTGATACATCATTTCAGGATATGTGTGAGAAGTGGAATATTGATCACACTACTTCTTCTCTTCATTACTCAAGATGGAACAAATGATTTTCACAGTGAATTCTGTAATTCTCAAATGGAGACGGACCAATGAAGATCTTCACATTTCACTGTTACGTCTGAGAGCGACACCTTTAAGTGCAATTATTCCATCACTGGCAGAACTTATTTTAGGCAGACCAGTGTGACCAATGTACCTACCCTTACCTATTCTACTCTCTCAGAAACTAGAAACCAACTTTTAAAATTGAAAGAGAAGATATCCAATATGTACAATAAAAAATATTGCTGCAAATTTGCCAAATGTACAGTTGGGACATCAACTTCACATCCAGGATCCCACAGGAGGGACAAGGATTTGTTCAGAATCAAGAGGCAATGACATCATTAAACACAAAGGGACAACGGTGAGGCATAACTGGAGACACATCAGATCCATCCCAGCTCCTAAACCACCATATAGTCCTATTGCATCTCGGACAAGATCCAGAATGCAACTAGGAACAACATCGAAGAATGAAAATCCCATAGATCGCTGTGAGTAATAAATGAAACTTCCAGACAATCATTACAAGACCTGGGAGTACTAGCAGATTCCTTCTATGTTTTAAAGAGTCCTAAATTCATGAGTCCCATACACTTAAGTAATGACAACTAAACATGAACATGTATTGCAAATTTGGAAGGGGAAAAGTATCAAATTCCACCTTCCAGCTCTTGGTCTGTAACCCTGTAGGAACATATTGACCATGATCGAATGGAGTAGTAGACTCGATGGGCCAAATGGCCTATTCTGCTCCTATATATCTTATGGCCTTTAACAAAACAGGGGCATGTTGTAATATGTCTTTAAGGAACAGGAGTGGACTATCAATAGAAGGGAAGTGTATCCAGTGATCTGGGGTCATTTTCACGTCAGCAGCAGAGCTGTAAGTGCAAAATACAGCACATACAGCTCTGCTGCTGATGTCTTCAATTTTTTTACCTCTGTGTTGTTTTCCTATGTGACTACTCTAAATAAATGAATGCACAGTGTGTTTACACTCTCTCTTATGAATGAGTTGTTCTTTTATATCATTATAAAAACATGACATGTACGTTCTCCCTCATCACCACAGCTGGGCCCAAAACCAAGCATTCATGTCTTTATTGTCAGCTGGAGTCTTCCTTATGGACAGGTGGCAACCCAACTGTCTTTGTGGGTCTTGCCTCCTGAACCTTTGCCCTTGCAATGCCGGGGGCTGCTGGCATCATTTAAAGGCTGGGCATTGACTGCCCACACTCCTTGCCAGCTGTGCAGGATTAAGTGATTCACCCTTATCAAGTGCTCAGTCAGCTTTGCCCCTCTGGCCCTCCGATGGCGCTGGGTTGATGCTCCCCATGCACGCTTTGGAGACAGCCTGCCTTCAGCATGTCAGTTCCTTGGGTTGCGGGAAAGCTGACTGGCACTTTAAAAATAGGAACATCAGCACCTGACAGACTCGAAATGAAGCTTTTAACACATTTAATTGACTTTAATGGGGCTGAGAGAAGGTTTTGTGTCCCCCGCGCCCACTGCGCTAATGATCATTGTCAGCACCAGGATCAGTGCTTTGAAACTGACATGACATTTTTCTGAACTTCTATTGTTAACATTTAAATTATGAGGAAAGCTATTGACGTGTACTTCAATATCAAGCAGGTATGTGCTGTGCACACTCCAACTTATCAAATTAAATAAAACTATTATCATCCTTGTGAGACTATTAAGAACAAATTATCTTAGACAGCTCATCTAATTGACAGAGAATTTTCCGAGGCAAGTATGGTTTCAGGATATTCGCCTATCTAGTAAATCTCCAGCTGAGATAAGCTCGAGGATGTAACTTTTCTGTTGGCAACAGGAGCCCATAGTTTTAATCTTGGCATGTGTGTGTCATCCGATAATTTACACTTATTATGACAGCTGATCATTCTAATTAAGATGGACAAGTCTAGGCATTGATACTGAAGAGATTTGTAAGATATAGGATTCAGAATTTACCTTTGTAAACAAGTTTAAACAAAAATATCTTAATGCCTGTGGCCGTCTTGACATAATGATCAACTAACACATGAGCAGATATCAAATAGTACAGATACAAGACAACGGTGGGGGGTTTCCACTGCTTCCCGACAGCGGGATCATCTTGTCCTGCTGAAGTCAACCCCCAGCAGGAGGTTCCTTGGCAGCGGGTGGGAAGGCCAAGTGGGGGGAGGGAGGGGGAAGTCAGGGGAGGGAGGGGGAATGGGGGGGGATTTGGGGGGAGGGAGGGGGGATTTGGGGGGAGGGAGGGGGTTTTGGGGGGGATTGGGTGGGGGGATGTGGAGGGTGGGGGGATGGGGGGGGGGATTGGGGGAGGGGGCGGGGTGGTGAGCTATGCAAAAGCCTGTAGACTTTAGCAGGGCTGGAATATACCATCAACGGCCAATGACTTGCCATATTTTTCGCAGGACAAATAGCCATGGGAAGGAGGGGTGGAAAATACTGGGCAAAATCAGAAATCTGAAGTAAAAACAGAAAATTCTGGGCTGTGAAGGGGTTTGCAGGCATTGTTGAAGTGGCAACTGCTCACGACTTTTATGTTTCAAAGTCATTTCAAGTTGCGCCTGGAGACATTCTGGACACCTATCAATTAGCTGTCCATAACCGTGAAAAGCAAATGTAAAGGAAGAACATGCATTTCCCATGTCATTGTGAACACCAATTGTGCTAAACAGCCAATTCATTACATTTGCAGTGTAGTCACTGTTGTTTTGTAAGGGAATGCAGTAGCCAATTTGTACACAGCAAGGTTCCACAAACAGCAGTGAGGTAAATAACCAGTTCATCTGTTTTGGTGCTGTCGTTTGAATGGTAAATATTGACCCGGACGTTAGGAAAACAAACCTCCCATTTGTTTTGTGACATTGGATCTATCAGATTTACCTTTGCCTCGTTTACTGTCTCGCCCGGATGATGGCACTTCCATCAATACATCACTTCCACACTACTGAACTGAAATGGCATCCTTGTGTTTGCTGCCCTGTACTAATACTCAGAGTCATAGAGTCACACAGTACAGAAGAGGCCCTTCGACCCATCGAGTCTGCATCAACAAAACTTCAATCAATCTACACCAATCTCACTTTCTTGCACTTGGCCAATAGCCTTGAATATTATGACATTTCAAGTGCTCATCCACATAATTGATAAAGGTTGTGAGGTTTTCTACCTCTACAACCCTCTCAGGCAGTGCATTCCAGACTCCACCACCCTCTGGGTTTGAAATGTTTTCCTCAAATCCCCTCTAGACTTCCTGCCCCTCACCTTAAAATTATGCCCCCTCATTATTGACACATCAACTAAGGGGAACAGCTGCTTCCTATCCATCCTGTCCATACACCTCATAATCTTAACACACCTCAAATCAGCTCCTCCGTCAGCCTTCTCTGCTCTAAAGAAAAAAACCCGAGCCTATCCAGTCTCTCTTCGTAGCTCAAACATCCTGGTGAATATCCTCTGCACGCTGTCCAGTGTAATCACATCCTTATTATAGAGAGGTGACCAGAACTGCACATAGTACTCCAGCTGTGGCCTTCGTAAAGTTTTGCCCAGATCCAACATAACCTCCCTGCTCTTATAATCTATGCCATGACTGATAAGGCGTGTCCCATGTGCCTTCTTAACTATCCCATTAACCTGTCCTGTCGCATTCAGGGATCTGTGGAGAAGTTCCCCAAGATCCTTCTGATCCTCTGAGCTTCCTAGCGTCCTGCCGTTCATTGAGTATTCTCTTGTCTTGGTACTCCTTCCAAAGTGCATCACCTCACACTTTTCAGGGTTAAAATCCATCTGCCATTGATCTTCCCATTTGACCAACCCATCTTCCTACAACCTAAGATCTTCTTCCTCACCATTAACCACCTATCAAACACACAATGTCATCCACAAAGTTACTTTTCATCCCCCTCACATTCTCATCTATATTGTTTATATATATCATGAACAATAGGGGACCGAGTACTAATCCCTATGGTACGCCACTGGACACCGGTCACACAAACAGCCTTTTACCACCACCCTCTCTCTCCTAATTCTAAGTCAGTTTCAGATCCAATTTGCCTGAAACCCATGTGCTTTTAACTTCTTTATCAGTCTCCCATGTGGGATCTTGGCAATGGCTTCGCGGAAATCCATCATACTGCAATATCCTCATCCACACACCCGGTCACCTCCTCGAAAAATTCAATAAAATCTGTTCGGCATGATCTCCGTCTGCCAAAGCCATGCTGAGTATCCCTGATCAATCCTTGCCTCTCCAAATGGGATTAATTTTCTCCTTCAGGATTTTCTGCAATGGTTTCCCTACCACAAGCTGCAAATCTAAATAATGAACTAATAATGCAGAGAAACTGAATCGAGGTGATAGGCCTGAGTCCAGAATGCGATGTAGAGGGGGACTAGAGCACATTGGGTGGCCCCCACTGAAAATGGATCTTTGAGGAGTTTGAAGTCCGGTCCCTGGGGGAAGAGATTTCTTGATTTTGGAATTTTGGGGAAAACATTTGTGAAAATAATTATTTATTTATTTTCGGATTGAAGAAAGAGAGAAGAAAGAATAAGTCGTTAGAGGATGCGATAGATGATAGCTAGGAAGAACAAAGAAAACCCGGGTTCGCAGTTGAATGAGAAGGCCAGTAAAAGCACTGACAAGATGGCGGATGCCGGACCGCATGGTGGGGCCGCACCACTTAAGGTGGAAAAGATGACCGAGGTGATGGCGGTGGAGCTGGAAAAGAGGTTGCGAGGCACATGGAAGCTTTGAGGAAGGAGACGGCGGTCACATTGAAATCACTGGTGGAGGAGGCAATCACCCGGTGAGGGTAGCTGTGGCAAAGACATCGTCTGAGGTGAGAGAGCAGGGCGAGAAGATGAAGGAAATGGAGGAGACTGTGTCGCAGCACAGCGACCAGTTCACCTCGATGCGGGACGAGCTGCTGAGAGTGGTGGAGGTCAACAGAGGACTCCGGGCAAAGCTTGAGGACTTGGAGAACCGCTCGAGACGGCTCAATCTGAGAATTGTAGGCTTGCGATGAACGTACAGGTGGTCTGCGACCACCGCATGATGATCCTGCACATCTGCGCCCGTCACCCAGGCAGTGTACACGACTCATTCGTGTTGTCGCGGTCATCCATCCCCGGCATGTACGAGGGACGCCAGCCCCGGCTGAGAGGCTGGTTGCTGGGCGACAGGGGCTACCCATTGCGATCGTGGCTGATGACGCCTATACGGAGGCCACGCAATGAGGCGGAGAGCCGCTACAATGATGCCCATGTAGCGACAAGGGGAGTGATCAAGAGGTGCTTTGGCGTGCTGAAGATGCGTTTCAGGTGCCTGGACCTCTCTGGGGGCGCCCTCCAGTATCGGTCAGATAGGGTCGGCCGCATCATTGTGGTGTGCTGCGTCCTGCACAACATAGCCCAGCAGAGGGGCGATGTGCCGCAGGCAGAGGAGGGCGGAGTGGAGGAGCAGCAGGAAGAGGCACAGTCCTCCCCAGATGAGGGGGATGGGGGCAATGGTCAGGGCAGACGGGGTAGACACAGGCGGGTGGCTGTCCACCGTTACCGGCTGGCCCAGCGGGCACGGGACAGACTGATAGACGCCCACTTCACTGACTAGATGGGCGTGGGAATCGGGTAGTATGGCCACAGACCGCACACCATGGCAACAGCCGACCACCCACACCCCCCCACCCATCAACCCACCCAGCACCCTCACCCCCCTCCCCAACCCCACCCGCATGCACACCACCCCCCCCCCATTGCCGATCCACCGGCGGCACAACGGGCCGGGCTCACACAGTTGCGGGTGGACGCGTGTCTATCGCAGGCCATGGAGGATGATGACAATCCGCCCTGCGATGAGCTCCTGGCTCGACATTGTTGGACTATGTCTGACCCATGGCCACAGTACCACCATCCACCCGGACCATCCCTGCATGCGGCTGTGACACTGCAGCGCACGGTCCCGTCCTCTGCCCGGGGGATGTTGATGGCGGCCCAGGGGGAAGGGGGCAGACTCACCTGGGGCTGAGGTAAGACCACCCCTCACACACACACTTGCGCTCAATGTACATGACACGCCCACACACTTTGGACAGAGCACAAAGGCAGCTTCGGTAGGTGTAACATTGACTTTAATAACCAAAGGAGTTCATGCACGTGCCCTAGCCCCTAAAACTCATCTGTGCCCTGCACCCGTGCCAACTTACTCAGTGTCTAATTGTTTGGCCTTACGGGCCCTTTGACTACGTCTACGTGGTTCCCCAGACGGTACAGCAGAACTGGAGGTGGACTCCTGTGATTCCTGCCCTCTGACACTGGATCCCTTTGGCGGCCGTTTCCTGGGGCTTCCTGGCCTAGATGGGCCAGGCTGCGGCCCGGGCGACTGGGATGGCGAGCTGCCAGCCTGTCCTGCCCGTTGCCCACCCGATGCACCTGGGACGGAAGAGGGGGGGGGGGGGGGGGGGAGTCCGAGGTGTCGCGGTGTACCGGGACCTCCCCTACAGAGGGAGCCGGGACAGACCACACCACCTCCTCCTCCCTCGGGGTGCCCGATGGCCCCCAGGCCTCTACATGGGTGGGAGATGCGAACGGACTGGCCATCCGACGCCCCCCCGACATCTGGCGCTGCCAGTCCTGGAGGCCCGTGCTGGTATCGACAGGGGTCTGCAGGTTTGCAGCCATGGAGCCCAGGGTGTTGGCAAACCCGGTCTGTGACAGTGCGACGCCGGCTCGCACATGGCCACTGGCGCTGATGCCCTCAGCGATGGCCTGCTGAGACTGGGCCATGGCCTGCTGAGACTGGGCCATGGCCTGCAGAGACTGGGCCATGGCCTGCAGAGACTGGGCTATGGCGTTGAGCGCCTCTGCCATCTGGCGCTGGCACTGGCTCATGGCCTCCTGTGAGAGGGCAGCCATTTCCTGGGCCACAGACGCCGCCTGCACGGAAGGCCCCAGGCCTCGCAAACCGTTCCCCATGTCTGACACCGTCGCAACCATTGCCTCCACCGCGGACGCCACCCGTGCAGTGTCAGCCTGGGTGGCACGCATGACCGGGACCACTCCCAGCTCCTGGACGCGGGTGGACTCCTCCACCTGCGACCGCAGCCGCCGCAAGCCGCCCGTCACCCTCTTCGCTCGTCTCCGGGTCAGTGGTTGCATCGGATCTATGTGTGGGTGTGGTAACTGCAGGAACCCGGGATCCATCTGGGCGACAGATGTCCACTTGGCCTGGGCTGCCCTCCGACCGCCCGGTCCCTCTGCTGCTCCTACCTCCACCTGCTGTACCGGGACGGCTGTGTTGTGCGCACCAGTGAGTGTACCAGACGCCTCATCACTAAAGTGCCCAACCGTGGTGAGTGTTTCTGCGATGGTGGAGGGTGTTGGTGACAGCAGTGGCGTTGTGTCGTGCTCTTCGTCCCACTCTGAGTCCATGGCACTTTGGGGTGGGGGCTCGTCTCCACCCATCCACTCTGAGTCACTTTCCGGTATTTCGTCTTCCTGGGTAGTGCTGTCCCGGGTAGTGCTGTCCCGGGTAGGGGTGTCCTGGGTAGTGGTCTCTCCGTCTCCTGTGGTCTCCGAGGGGCATCCTGCGGGCGGTGTGCATCTGCGGGGATGGGTGCCTGGACATTTGGTCCTGCGATACACAATGAAGCATGCATGGTTAGACATCAGGCAGTGATCAGGTGATACGGGGGAGGGGGATATAGGGGAGGGGGGATATGGGGACGGGCTGTCGGTGGCTCACTTGCTGGTGGGCCCCCGACCTCTGCATCAGCAACCTCCCGGTCCTCAGGTCCAGCCAGCCAGTTCCAGGGCCCTTTCCTCGTGTACGGTCAGTGGCCTCTCATCAGCGGGCCCTCCTCCAGTCCTCAGATGCTCCCTATTGTTGTGTGCGCGCTTCTCCTGTGGGGGGGGGGGGGGCATGGGTAAAAGGCAACAGTGTTAGGCAGGTATATGAATGCACGCCATCGGTTGCGCGTGCATTGCAGAGGTTAAGGTTAGGGCTGGATTCACTTGGGGATATGGGGGATATGGGGGAGGGGGGGATATGGGGGAGGGGGGGATATGGGGGAGGGGGGATATGGGGGAGGGGGGATATGGGGGAGGGGGATATGGGGATATGGGGGAGGGGGGATATGGGGGAGGGGGGATATGGGGGATATGGGGGAGGGGGGATATGGGAGAGGGGGGATATGGGGGATATGGGGGAGGGGGGATATGGGGGAGGGGGGATATGGGGGAGGGGGGATATGGGGGAGGGGGGATATGGGGAGGGGGGGATATGGGGGAGGGGGGATATGGGGAGGGGGGATATGGGGGAGGGGGGATATGGGGGATATGGGGAGGGGGGATATGGGGGAGGGGGGATATGGGGGAGGGGGATATGGGGGAGGGGGGATATGGGGGAGGGGGGATATGGGGAGGGGGGGATATGGGGAGGGGGGATATGGGGGATATGGGGGATATGGGGAAGGGGGGAAATGGGGATATGGGGGAGGGGGGATATGGGGAGGGGGGGATATGGGGGAGGGGGGATATGGGGGATATGGGGGAGGGGGGATATGGGGGAGGGGGGATATGGGGGATATGGGGGAGGGGGATATGGGGGAGGGGGGATATGGGGGATATGGGGGAGGGGGGATATGGGGGGGGGATATGGGGAGGGGGGATATGGGGAGACTCACCCTGCCTGCTCTGACGAGGTCGTTCACCTTCTTGTGGCATTGGGTG
Organism: Scyliorhinus torazame; assembly: GCF_047496885.1. Classification (NCBI taxonomy): domain Eukaryota; kingdom Metazoa; phylum Chordata; class Chondrichthyes; order Carcharhiniformes; family Scyliorhinidae; genus Scyliorhinus; species Scyliorhinus torazame. Next base: position 283,670,381 of record NC_092709.1, read on the forward strand.
CCTGTCCGTGGTGTCAGGGCCACAGCGGTGACGGCCTCTGCCACTTCCCTCCACAGACGCAGGCTGTGGCGTGGGGCAACTCTGCGGCCGTGCCTGGGATACAGGGCGTCCCTCCTTTGCTCCACCGCGTCCAGGAGCGCCTCCACATCGCGTGACTCGAACCTCGGGACTGAGCGACGGCCAGCCATCCAGTCGGGTGTTGCGGTCGGGTGTACCGGTCGGGTGGGGGGGAGCAGCGTGGCCTTATGAGCCGTCACGCCGTGCAGCGCGTATGACGCTGCACGGCGTGAACCACTGCGCAAGCGCGGATCCCGTTACGTCGCTGCTAGCCCATTTCGGGCCGGAGACTATCGACCCATTTTTCCGACGTGACGTAAGTCGGATTTGCGCCGTTTTTTGCGCCGATCGGCGGACTTTCCGCCGATAACGGAGAATTTCTCCCCAGGTGAGACTTAAAAAGGTCTGGGTTAGTCAGGACTTTCACTCTGGACTTAACGGAAGGGCTCGAGGGGTAGCGGTAATGGTCAGCAAAAGAGTACGCTTCCAGGTGGAGAAGGTGGTGGCAGATCAGGGGAGTAGATATGTGATTGTGACAGCGTCGCTGGAGGGGAGGTTAGTGGCGCTGTATACGGCCCCAATTGGGATGATGTGAGATTTACAAAGAAGGTGTTTGGGGCCATCCCCGACTTGGACACACACGAACTGATAGTGGGGGGGACTGGAAAGTGAAAAAGGTTGGACAGATCACGGCCGCGTTCGCTGGTCCCATCAGAGGGGGCGAAGGCATTAGCTTGGCTGATGGTGGAAATAGGAGGGGTGGACCCTTGGAGGTTTCTGCACCCGAGGGAGCGGGAGTACTCATTTTCCTCAGCAGTCCATAAGGTATATTCGTGGATCAACTTTTTCGTGGTGGGGAAGGCTTTGCTGGCTGGGGTTGAGTGGTCGGAATACTCGGCAATTGCAGTATGAGATCATGCTCCGCATTGGGTGGATATGGTGCTGGAGAAGGGGGTAGCGCAGAGGCCTGGATGGAAATTAGATCTGGGACTTGTGGGGGACCAAGTATTCTGTGGCAAAATTAAAAAGGCAATTAAGGAATTGATGCACGATCAATCACTACTGAAGCGAGATTGTAGTCCAATTGAAGGCTTTACTGAACAAATAGTTACCCCAGCAGCTCCGATACAGAATGACTGCTGTGGGTGATCCAGCAGGCAGCTTCCACCACTCATACTACAGCATAAGGTACATCCCACCTAGGTACCGCGATACCCCTAATATAGCCTACCACATTCACACCCTGTTTAAAAAAGAGTCCAGCGGGGCTGGTGGCCTTGCTTTTACAGTGGTAGAAGTTATAGCAGTACCCTTTGGTGCCTTTGCACGCAATACACATATTTACAGACCATTATTTACAAGTTCATTGTACAATGAAACTATCAGCCGGTCGGGAGCCCTGGTCATCCTCTGCGATCGTCGCAGTCCCGGCGGTGATGCTGGCGTCGGCTCGGGCATCCGTGGCTCTGGGAGCGTGTCGTCTTCATCTTCATCGCATCCGGATGGGGCCAGTGGGAGGACGGATCCTCCTGGGAAGGGGGCTGCAGTGGTGTGCGCCAGTGAAAAAATGGTTGGGGTTGGTGGGGGGGGGGGGTCCAGCGGTGGCCAGATCCCGGAGGGAGACCGTGTCTTGTCAACCGTCGGGGTGCGCCACATAGGCGTACTGGGGGTTAGCATGGAGGAGGTGTACCCTCTCGACAAGTGGGTCCGACTTGTGGGCCTGTACGTGTTTGCGGAGTAGGATGGGTCCGGGGGCTGCCAGCCATGTTGGGAGCGAGGTCCCCGAGGAGGACTTCCTAGGGAAGGCAAGGAGACGTTCATGAGGAGTTTTGTTGGTAGTAGTGCACAGCAGTGATCGGATGGATTGAAGTGCATCGGGGAGGACCTCCTGCCATCGGGACACTGGGAGATTCTTGGTCCGTAGGGCTAGTAGGACGGCCTTCCAGACCGTCCCGTTCTCCCTCTATACCTGCCCGTTTCCTGGGGCTTGTAACTGGTCGTCCTGCTGGAGGCAATGCCCTTGCTGAGCAGGAATTGACGCAGCTCGTCACTCATGAAGGAGGACCCTCTATCGCGATGGATGTAGGCGGGGAAACCGAACAGGGTAAAGATGCTGTGGAGGGCTTTAATGACCGTGGCAGCCATCATGTCGGGACAGGGGATGGCGAAAGGGAACTGGGAGTACTCATCAATCAAGTTTAAGAAATACATGTTGTGGTCGGTGGAGGGAAAGGGCCCTTTGAAATCCACACTGAGGCGTTCAAAGGGGCGGGAAGCCTTCACCAGGTGCGCTTTCTCTGGGCTGTAGAAGTGCGGCTTGCACTCCGCGCAGATTTGGCAGTTTCTGGTTACAGCCCTGACCTCGATGGAGTAGGGCAGGTTGAGGGTTTTAACAAGTTGGAAGAACCAGGTGACCCCCGGGTGGCAGAGGTTGTCGTGGAGGGTCCGGAGTCGGTCTACTTGTACACTGGCACAAGTGCCGCGGGACAGGGCATCAGGAGGCTCGTTGAGCTTCCCGGGGCGATACAAGATCTCGTAATTATAGGTGGAGAGCTCGATCCTCCATCGTAAAATCTTATCATTCTTAATTTTTCCCCGCTGTGCATTGTCAAACATGAAGGCTACCGACTGTTGGTCAGTGAGGAGAGTGAATCTCCTGCCGGCCAGGTAATGCCTCCAATGCCACACAGCTTCGACAATGGCTTGTGCCTCCTTCTCAACGGAGGAATGGTGGATTTCTGAGGCGTGGAGGGTGCGTGAAAAGAAGGCCACATGTCTGCCCGCCTGATTGAGGGTGACCGCCAGAGCTACGTCTGATGCATCGCTCTCGACCTGGAAGGGGAGGGACTCTGGCGATGTCTACTTTGATGCGACTGAAAGCCTGCCGGGTCTCTGCCGATAGGGGAAAAACTGTGGACTGGATTAGTGGGCGGGCCTTGTCCGCATAATTGGGGATCCACTGGGCATAATAAGAAAAGAAGCCCAGGCAACGTTTCAGGGCCTTGGGGCAGTGGGGGAGTGGAAACTCCATGAGGGGGCGCATGCGTTCGGGATCTGGGCATATGACTCCATCATGCACTACGTAGCCGAGGATGGCTAGGTGATCGGTGTTAAACACGCATTTGTCCTTGTTATAGGTTAAGTTAAGGATTTTTGCGGTATGGAGGAATTTGCGGAGGTTGGTGTCATGGTCCTGCTGGTCGTGGCCACAGAAGGTGGCATTGTCGAGGTACGGGAACGTGGCCCGCAGACCGTACCGGTCAACCATTCAGTCCATCTCCCGTTGGAAGACCGAGACCCCATCTGTGACACCAAAGCGAACCCTTAGAAAGTGGTAGAGCCACCCATCTGCTTCGAATGCAGTGTACTTGCGGTTGTCCGGGCAAATGGGGAGCTGGTGGTAGGCTGATTTAAGGTCTCCTCTGGAGAAAACGTTGTATTGCGCTATCTGGTTGACCATTTCAGATATGCGGGGGAGAGGGTACGCGTCGAGCTGCGTATACATGTTGATGGCCTGACTGTAGTCTATGACCATCCTATGTTTCTCCCCAGTCTTTGCAACCACCACTTGAGCTCTCCAGGGGCTGTTGCTGGCCTCGCTAATGCCTTCCTTTAGTAACCATTGGACTTCCGACCTAATGAAAGTCCGGTCCTGGTCACTGTACCGTCTGCTCCTGGTGGTGATGGGTTTGCAATCGGGGGTAAGGTTTGTAAACAGGGAAGGCAGGTCGACCTTGAGGGTCGCGAGGCCACAAACAGTGAGGGGGGGAGGGGGGGTATGGGGCCACCGAATTTGAACATTAAACTTTGCAGGTTACACTGGAAGTCCAGTCCCAGGAGTGTGGCAGTGCAGAGATGGGGGAGGACGTAGAGTCAGAAGTTATTGAACTCCACGCCCTGGACCGTGAGGTTGGTAATGCAGTACCCCCAGATTGCCACAGAGTGGGACCCAGAGGCCAGGAGATCTTTTGTTTAATCGGGTGTACAGCGAGGGAGCAGTGTCTTACCGTATTGGGATGGATGAAGCTCACCGTGCTCCCAGAGTTGATCAAGCAAGATGGCTGTGCCCACTGATGAGTACCGACGTTGTAGCGGTTGAAAGCGTTCGGGGCCGAGACTGGTCCAGTGTCACTGAGGCAAGTTGTGGCAGAAGCTGAGAGATCTCATCGGGCGATACATGGCCAGCCTGGTTGGGGTCCTGAGATGTCATCCAAGATGGCTGCCCCCATGAATCGCACATGGCCTGTGAGGAGAGGAATGGCAGCGGTCCCGGTTCGCCTGTGGAGACAGTGGCAGCTGACCGGGCCTGGCATACTGCCACGAGGTGCCCCTTCATCCCGCAGCCCTTGCAGATTGTGGATCGGGGGCCGGGCAACGTTGCCGGGGGTGTTTGTTTTGCCAGGCCCCCCCGGGTTTCCTGGCTGCCGCACTGCATAAGCTTATGGGGAATTTAGGAGTGCTTTGGAATCGGCCGAGGGTGGGGTCCACCCTGTCCATGCGGGTACCGTGCGGTCGGGGACATAGGTCCGGGCGTTGCGGGAGACTACAATAATAAGTAAAGTGCGCAAGTTTCCGTGCCTCTTTAAGCCCTAACGTGTAATTTTCCAGCAGTCGCTGGCGGATTTTAGAGGACAGCATGCCCGCAACAAAAGCATCCCGTATTAAGAATTCGGTGTGGTCATTGGCTGAGACTTGTGGACAGTTGCAGTTTCTACCCAACACTAACAATACAAGGTAAAAATCGTCCAGTGATTCCCTTGGGATCAGCCGTCTGGTAGCTAAAAGATGCCGAGCGTATACTTGATTCACAGTGCGGACGTAATGCTCTTTTAACAAAGTCATTGCGTCCTCAAAACCGTCCGCGTCTTCGATAAGCATGTAGATTTCTGGGCTCGCCCTTGAGTGGAGGACTTGCATTTTCTGTTCCTCCGTGGGGGTAGTCGGGGCCGTCTTGATGTACCCGTTGAAACATGCCAGCCAATGCTTAAAGGTTGCTGCTGCATTTGCCGCGTGGGGGTTGATTTGTAGACATTCTGGCTTGATGCGGAGAGCAGCCATTCTTCAATTTTGTTCATTAAATTGATGCACTATCAACCACTACTGAAGCGAAATTGTAGACCAATTGAAGGCTTTAATGAACAAGTAATTAACCCAGCAGCTCCGGTACAGAATGACTGCTGTGGGAGAAACACAGACTCTTAAGCTCCGCCTGCTGGGCGGAACCAGCAGGTAGGTTCCACCATTCATACTACAGTATAAGATACATCCCATCTAGGTACCGCGATACCCCTAATATAGCCTACCACTGGAATATGTGGGTTCCAACTGTACTGGTGAGGTGTCGAAGGCGGTCGTCTGGGAGGCTATAAAGACGGTGGTGAGGGGGGAGGTGATTTTGTTTAAGGCCAGGGTGGACAAAGAGGAGAGGTTGGAGCGGCAGAGGGTAATAGATGAGATGTTGGATGTAGATAGGAGTTATGCAGAGGATGGGGACCCAGCAAAGCTGGAAAAGAGGAAGGAACAACATGTGAGCTTTGACCGACTATCTACCAGGAAGGCGGTGCGTCAACTGAGACGAACAAGGGGTGCAGTTCCGGAGGGAAGCAACGGCAAGAGAAATTGTTCAGGTGAGGAGCAGGGAAGTTGGTGGTGACTCCCGATCTGATTAAGAAGGTTTTTGAGGAATTTTATGAGAGGTTGTACAGGTCAGAGCCACCTGGGGGCGACCGTGAGATGCAGGAATTTCTAGATGGGTTGGAGTACCTGAGGATAGGGGAGGGGGACAGGGCTACATTAGAAGGAGCAATAGTGGAGCAGGAGATAAAGGATGCGATTGGGAGGATGCAGTCGGGGAAGGTGGCAGGGCCAGATGGGTTTCCGGTGGAATATTATAAAAAATTCAAGGATCAGCTGGCACCCCTGATGGTGGGGATGTTTGAAGAGGCCATAGGGAAGAGGGTGTTGCCACAAACTGGGGCAGGCATCGATTTCCCTGTTGCTAAAAAAAGATAAGGGGCGGGATTCACCAAACGGGAGTCTAAGTGCCGACGCTGGAGTAAAAACCGGAGTGTTTTACTCCGGCATCGGCGACCGTTCCCAGACCCCTATTCTCCCCCCTCTGTGGGGCTAGCAGGGGTGTCGCGTGATTTACGGGGGCAGGGCCTCGGCGCGGCGTCAGAGCCCCGGCGCCACGTAAAGGACGCGGCGCCTTGGGTCCCACGCATGCGTAGTTGGGCCAGCGCCAACTAGCGCATGCACTGTGACCGTCTTTCCCCAGGCAGCCCCGCACAAACATGGCGGATGGATCCAGGCTCGCCGGTGGAAGAAAGGAGGCCCGCCGACAGACAGGCCGGCCCGCCGATCGGTTGGTCCCAATCGCATACCAGGCCACTCCAGAGGCCCCCGCCAGTATCGGAGCCCCCCTTCCCCCCCACCCCCCCACCCCCCCCCCCCCCAACAGGCCGCCCCCCAAGCCTTCGCGATGAGTACCTGTCGGCAGCGACCAGGTGTGGGCGGCGGCGGCGGGTCTATGCCGTTTACGCACGGGCGCTCGGCCCATCCGTGCTGGAGAATCGGCGCTCGCCGTTTGCGCCGATTCTGCGAGCGGCCCGGCGTGATTCGCACGGCGCTGGTTTCGGGGGTGGGGGAGAATCGCGTGTGGGGGTTAGGGCGGCGTGGCGCGATTCGCGCGGCGCCCTGGCGATTCTCCCACCCGGCGGGGGTGGGGGTGGGGGAGGGGGGGTGAATACTGCCCAAGGATCCGACGGAGTGTGGGTCGTATAGGCCCATATAACTTCTGAATGTGGACGCAAAAGTATTGGCGAAGGTACTGGCAGGTAGGCTGGAGGAGTGCCTCCCGAAGGTGATAGGTGAAGATCAGACGAGGTGAAAGGGAGGCAGTTCTTTTCAAACATTAGAAGGGTATTGGACATCGTTACGGCACCGGCAGAGGGGAAAGAAACAGGTGGTTGTGGCATTGGACGCTGAGAAGGCATTCGACCGGGTAGAATGGGGGTACTGGATAGAACATAGAACATTACAGCGCAGTACAGGCCCTTCGGCCCTCGATGTTGCACAGACCTGTGAAACCACTCGAAAGCCCATCTACACTATTCCCTGTTATGATATCCACATCCGCATATCATGGTGCAATCACACACACACTGATGGACAGGCAGTTGGACCAACCAGCACACACACAACATCGCAGCCAATCACCGGTGAGAGCACACACACTATAAAACAGGGAACACCACAGTTCCTGCTTATTCTACCAGGAGATAGCTCAGAGCACAGAGCTCACAGTGCGCCACTCAGACATAGACCATGTGCTGAGTGCCTCACTAAGATAGTGATAGGGCTGGGTCCACAGGTTAGCTGGTGAAGCACGTACCCAAGCCAGCAGTTAGTTGTGACCGTTGTTAAGACAATAAAACAGAGTCATGCCATCGACAACCGTGTTGGATCATTTGTGCATCGGAACACCCAGCATGACATTCTCTTCTCATCCATAGCAGTTCTGGAGCGGTTCTAGCAGCATGGCAGTTCTGGAGCTGTTTGGGATTGGACCAAGATTTGTGAAGTGGGTAAAGCTATTATATAAGGAGCCGAGGGCGAGTGTCTGCACAAACAACATCAGCTCGAGATACTGTTCTCTCCACCTTGGGACTAGGCAGGGATGTCCTATGTCCCCCCTGCTGTTTGCACTCGCGATTGAGCCGTTGGCCATCGCATTAAGAAGTTCAGGGATATGGAAAGGAATAGTGCGGGGGGGAATAGAGCATAGGGTGTCCTTGTATGCCATTGATTTGCTGTTATACGTGTCGGAACAGAGTGTGTCGATAGTGGGAATATTGGAGCTGCTTCGAGAGTTTGGGTCTTTCTCAGGATACAAACTAAATCTCGACAAGAGTGAGTATTTTGTGGTGTCTCGGCCCGGGGTGGGGGCAGGGGTGGGGGGGCTGCCATTCCGAAGGGCAGGGACTCACTTTAGGTACCTGGGGATGCAGGTTGCCCGGGAGTGGAGGGGAGCTCCGCAGGTACAACATTTCTAGTTTGGTGGGAAGAGTGAAAGCTGATCTGGCAAGGTGGGGTGGTCTCCCTCTGTCACTTGGTGGGACGGGTACAGGTGGTTAAAATGAACGTGTTGCCGCGATTTCTGTTTATTTTTCAGTGCCTACCAATTTTCCTGCCAAAGGTGTTTTTCAGATTGAGTGAGGGAAGGATTACGTTGTTTATATGGGGAGAGAAGGTGGCCAGAGTTAGAAAGGTGCTGCTACAGAGGGGAAGGCAGGCAGGGGGTTTGGGTCTTCCGAACGTGATGTATTATTACTGGGCGGCGAATGTGGAGAAGGTGCGGAGCTGGGTCAGAGGGGTTGATTCCCAGTGGGTCAGAATGGAGGAGAGTTTGCGCTGGAGGTCGGGATTGAAAGCACTAGCAACAGCGCCGCTCCCGATAGCCCCGGGGAAGTACTCAGGGAGTCCGGTAATAGCTTCATGGAGAATTTGGAGGCAGTTTCGCCAACACTTCGGGTTGGGGGCAGGGTCAAAGGAAATGCCGATTCGGGGGAACCACAGATTTGAGCCAGGGAGGTGGGATGGAAATTTTCGGAAATGGGAGAAGGGGATTTGTTTCTATGGGGTCGGTTTGCAGGATTGAAGGAGCTGGAAGCAAAGTATGGGCTGGGGCAGGGGTAAATGTTTAGATACATGCAACTTCGAGATTTTGCCAGAAAGGAGATACAGAACTTCCCAGATGAGCCGGCCTCCACATTGCTGGAGAAGGTGCTGACGACAGGGGGACTGGAGAAGGGGGTAGTGTCAGCGGTTTACGGAGCTATTTTGGAAGAGGAGAAGGCACCAGTGGAAGGGATCAAAGCAAAGTGGGAGGAAGATTTGGGAGAGGATATGGAGGAGGGGAGGTGCTCCGGAGAGTGAATGCCTCCACCTCAGGCGCGAGGATGGGGCTGATACAGCTGAAGGTGGTATACAGAGCACACCTCACGAGGGCGAGGATGAGCCGATTCTTTGAAGGAGTAGAAGATGTGTGTGAACGTTGCGGTGGGGCCCCCCCCAATCACGTTCATATGTTTTGGTCCTGTCCAAAGTTGGAGGATTACTGGAAGGAGGTTTTTAGGGTAATTTCTAAAGTGGTGCACGTGAAACTGGACCCGGGCCCCCTTGTGGCCACATTCGGGGTGTCGGACCAGCTAGGGTTGGAAACGGGTGCTGAGACAGATGTTGTAGCCTTCGCCTCGTTGAATGCCCGAAGGCGGATCCTGGTGGGATGGAGGGCAGCCTCTCAACCCTGTGCCCTGGCATGGCGGGGGGACTTGTTGGAATTCTTGACTCTTGAGAAGGTTAGGTTTGAACTGAGGGGAAGGATGGAGGGGTTCTACAATTCATGGGCATTATTCATTGTGCACTTTCAAGAAGTGGATAACATCGAACATTAGTTGGGGGGATGGGTGGGAGGGTTGGGGGGAGTGGGGGCAGTGGGTGTTAATGGTGACTATGCTGATTCCTGATTCCTTTTTGTTATTTGTTTATGCGAACATGCGGGCTAATGTTTGGGGTTTGGTGGGAGGATGGGATCGTTGTTATTGTTATGGGGATTGACATATTTGTTACTGATTATTGTTTATTGTTGGTGGGTGTAAAGTTGGGAGAAAATGTGAAAAAGGAGGAGAATAAATAAATATTTTTTTAAAAATAATAGAGAGAAACTGATAAGTTTAATTTAAGAATGGAGCACGAGAGAAGAGAAGTTAGGAAGAAAGAAGAAGAACTTGAATATGTATAATATCTTTCACATTCTCAGGATGTACCTTTTAGTCACGGTTATAATGTAGAAAATGTAGCAGTCAATCTGCACACATTAAGCTCCCACAACCAGTAATGAGTGAAGCACGGTATCTGTTACCGTGATGTCGGTTCAATGGTAAATATTGGGCAGGAGCAGAGAAAATTCACTTGCACTTCTTTGAGTAGAGACAGAGGGCTGAATTCTCCGCTGTCGGGACTCTCTGTTTTGCCGGCAGCCTTGGGGTTGCCCGACGGCGTGGAGCTGCCCCACAATGGGAAACCCCATTGACCAGCCGGCGAAACGGAGAATACCGATGGCGTACCGCACCAGAATCTGGTGCGGCGGGATGGAGAAACCCGCCCAGGGGATCTACTATGCCCATTTGAAAGGGCAGACTGCGCCTCCGTTTAATGTTTCATTGGAAAGGCAGCAGCACAGACAATGGAGCATTCGCTGAAGTATCAACATAGATTTTGTGGTGAAAAAAATGAGCTGACAAATAATGTGAAACAACAACTTACCTTTGCATTCGCCGAATCACATAATCCTTTAGAATTTTGTAGGTCAGACCTTCCTCAGGATGCATGTTTAATAGTGTTCTTGCACTCAGCAAACCACTGAAATAGATCAGAATACAAATTGACATCTGTTCATGGTCAGTCTTTTATATTGAACCTTGTAGAATTATTCATGATCATCCAAATTAATGATTCCTAATGATTTAGCAACAGATTTAATAGTTTGTAACAACATTTTGACTATCTCCAACAAGAGAGAATCTAACCAATCTCCCCTTGACATTCAATGATATTACCGTCACTAAATCCCCCACTATCAACATCCTGGAGGTTACCGTTGATCAGAATCTGAACTGAACTGGCTGTACAAATACTGTGACTACAAGAGCAGGTCAAGCTTTCGACAAAACCCCACAAAAGAGATTAGCATGTAAAATTAGGGGTTTAGTTAATTAGGATGAGGGGTAGTGTATTGAGGTGGCTAGATGTTGGGTTCGCAGACAGGAAACATAGAGAAGGAATAAATGGGTCTTTTTCCAAATGGCCTAAATAGGAAGGCAGGTTATTATTTCAATGGGTGTAAATTGAGAGAGGTGGAAACTCAGCGAGACCTTGGTGTCGTGGTGCATCAGTCACTGAAAGTAAGTGCGCAGGTACAGCTGGCAGTAAAGATGGCAAATGGTATGTTGGCCTTCATAGTGAGAGGATTTGAGTACAGGAATAGGGAAGCTTTACTGCATTTGTTTAGGGCATTGGTGAGGCCACACCTGGAGTATTGTGTGCAGTTTTGGTGCCCTTATCTGAGGAAGGATGTTCTTGCTATGGAGGGAGTGCAGCGAAGGTTTACCAGGCTAATTCCTGGGATGGCAGGACAGTCATATGAGGAGAGACTTATTCAATTAGGATTATATTCATTGGAGTTTAGAAGAGTGAGAGGGGATTGTTGTGGTGGGCGCTCTGGATCCGTGGAACACTTACAGGTCACCAACACTTGAAATAGTGCAACACTATTTTATTAAGTCAGAAACTGTTTACCATGCTTTCACTGTGGGTTAACATGATATTAGATTGAACTAAAGACCTATGCCTTGTCCTAACCAGTCGATGCACTCAGCACATGGTGAATATCTGTGCTGCAGGCTGTGAGCTCTGTCCTACTAGGAAGCTGCAGCTCGAATGAGCGGGAACTCTGATGCCCCCTGCCTTTATAGTGCGTGTGCTCTAACTGGTGATTGGCTGCGGTGTTGTGTGTGTTGATTGGTCCCACTGTGTGTCCATCAGTGTATGTGCCTGCACCAAGATATACTGGTGTATATTATGACAGGGATCTCATAGAAACTTACAAAATTCTAACAGGATTAGACAGGATAGATTCAGAAAGAATGTTCTCGATGGTGGGGGAGTCCTGAACTAGGGGTCATAGTTTGAGGAGGAGGGTAAACGTTTTAGGACTGAGATGAGGAGAAATATCTTCACCCAGAGAGTGGTGAATCTGTGGAATTCACTAGCACAGAAAGTAGTTTAGGATAAAACGTTGTGTAATGTCAAGAAGGAATTAAATATAGCTCTTGGGGCTAAAGGGATCAAGGGATATGGGAGGAATCTGGGCACAGGGTATGAACTTGATGATCAGCCATAATCATAATGAATCGCAGAGCAGGCTCGATGGGCCGAATGGCCTCCTCCTTCTTCTATTTTCTATGTTTCTATAAAATCCTAGGATGCGTTGGGATACATTCTCCCTCATGTTGTGGTGTCAACAAATGCAACCTTGTTGTAAGAGGCCAGTGGGCCATGTGCACAATGTTTCTCAGGGGGAGTCAGATACCAAAACATTATGCAATCTCCTTTCTGCTGTGTGCTCAGGATCCACTCCTCATGATGAGGGTACCCATGAGGGTAAGGTGGTCTGTGTTCTGACGTCACATGCTTTTGTGTAATAAAGCACAAAGTTCACTGGCAGGTAAATCTGGACTTTATATCCTGGAGTGCTCCTTTTTAAAAATTCATTTACGGGATGTGGGCATCGCTGCTTAGGCCAGCGTTTATTGCCCATCGAATGGTGGTTGTGAGTTGCCTTCTTGAACCGCTGCAGTCCTTCAGGTGTAGGTACACCCACTGTGCTGTTTGAGAGGGAGTTCCAGGATTTTGCCCCAGCGACAGTGAAAGAACAGCGATATATTTCCAAGTCAGGGTGGTGAGTGACTTGGAGGGGAGCATCCAGGTGATGAGGTACCCAGGTATCTGCTGCTCTTGTCCTTCTAGATGGTAGTTGTCATGGGTTTGGAAGCTGCTGTTTAAGGAAACTTGGTGAGTTCCTGCAGTGCATGGTACACATGGCTGTCAGTTTTCGTCGGTGATGGAGGATTTGAATGTTTGTGGAAGGGGAGTAATCAAGCGGGCTTGTGTCCTTGTGGAATTTTATTCCCCTGAATAAAGTTTTGAGGACATTTTTCATTTATGTTATACTTTGGATGAAATGACTGACCCACTAGCAATTGGATTGATTTAATTTTTTACTTATTTCCACCACACTCGCTTCTGAATCTCCAATGAGTGGAGAACATATGCTTTCCCATAGTAAAAGGAAGAATGTTTTGAGAGACTTATCCTTGGACTCGTATATTTCCTAGGGGTTGGCTGAGAGCATCAAGGGCTTGTCTTTGGACTACATCGTCCATCCAGCCTCTGAGCTGTGGTATGCACTCAGAAAGAAAATATACTCAATTCCCATCACCCTCAAAAGTTAAATACATTTGCCTGTCTGAAGCCTCAGCCAGTCTGAGTCACAATCAGATTGCCAAAGAGACTAATACATTGCTGCACAATGTCACTAAAATGTCAGGCATCAGACACAATCTCCCAATTTAGAAACAGAATACAGCTGCAATGTGATAATTTATAAGAATGCGCTGTGTCATCACCAGTGATCCATACAATGTTAAAAAAAATGACTTCAACTTCAAGTCAAACACCATTGAGGATCCCAATATCTGATTTGCTTGTTGACACACACGAGCAGGAAATGTATCAATAATCGTACCCAAATTTCTTATTTTCCACATCAGTTCATGAACATCTCCTGTTGATTACCTAGTGATTGTTTTTGGGAAAGGCAGTAGAAGTTATAACACAGTTCAACTCTTACTGTGAATCTTTTTAACTCACCTAATCAGAAAAAAACTGTCCACTGCCAAATAGAAAGGACCACCAAGGGAAAAAACATAAAGGACATTGTTGGGGACCGATACCAACCACTCTACTGGATTATCTAAAAAAAATGAAAATAAATACTTCTGATATTTTTAAACTGGAAATGTTAAATATATTAAATGTACAATATTTATATGCCTTGCAAACATACAGAATTAATTATTTTCTGATAGTATATCCATAGAAGAATCAATAGAATCCCTACATTGCAGATTGCAGAAGGAGGCCACTCGGCCCATTGAGTCTGCACCGACCCTCCAAAAGAGCACCCCAGCTAGGCCCACTACCTCGCCCTATCCCTGTAACCCCACTTAACCTGCACATCTCTGGACACGACAGAGCAATTTTTTTAGCATAGCCAATCCTCCTAATCTGCACAACATTGGAAACTAAGGGGCAATTTTAGCATGGCCTATACATTTTTGGACCGTGAGAGGAAACCGGAGCACCCAGAGGAAACCCTCGCAGCCACGGGGAGAGCGTACACACTCACTAGTCACCCAAGGTCGGAATTGAACCCCAGTTCCCTGGTGCTGTGAGGCAGTGGTGCTAACTACTGTGCCACCGTGCCGCATAAAGCTAAGAGAATATGAAATAAGGTCCTTTAACTTGCATGTCCTGGTATGTTTTTCCCTGGGAAGAAGGACCCTACCCAATCCATTCAATCTAATGAGAAAAGCAACCTACAGCAAATGCAGCTTACAAGAATATAAATCTCCGAGCCCTTTTTCCTCCAATCCCCAAAGATATTGATCGATGCTAGCTTAATGAACTATGTTGTTTAACTCTGTCAGTCCTATTCCAAAACTCTCCAGTCCTATTCTAGGAGCACGTGAGCAACATGGAACTAATTTTCTGCTCCTGTGCTCTGGGCGTCGAGCAGCACATATCAGAAATTGATAGACAGAAAATCAAGTTGGCTGGATAAGGGCTAACTACCTTCTATGCCTGATAATCATTCACTGCTCGGCATCAGAATCAAAATGCCGAAAACTATCGGCATTATCCCCGATGCTCGATAACCTGTTTTTGTCTTTATTTTCATAACCTTCAGTGTCTGAAATAGATATTTATCTTTAAAGCATTTATCAAGGACAATTAATTGCTTTTCTTGGAATTCAATTACAGATATGAATTAATTGTCAGGGAAAAATGCTCTTTCGAAACATGGAACTACTAACGTTGTACTTGCGTCCCCACTTTGCATATATCAACATATGCATTACTGGAAAACAGAGGTACACCCTAATGATACAATCTTTTTTAAAAATGGGTTTCATTAATATCTTTCTTGAAAATGTTCCCTTACATCTAAATGAATTTTGCAAAACAAACAAATATAATTTTTCAGAAAGATGAACACATGTAAAGATAATATTTAATATAGTCTATTGTACCTAAATTATTGAATAAAATAAAATGGCAGACATGTCCTGAAATTATCCACAGTAAACTCAAGACTCGGACCCCATTTATTACGGAATAGGTTCCCGCAGTGTTCTCAGTGGATAACATGGCTGGGACACTCTTTTGTACAGCAAAGCTTGTTAGTATCCAATCGAAGGATCCTGCAAAGACCAAATAGCATGAAAAAAACATGGTTATGATTTTTAATGTATGCTGATGAATATCAGCAAATTACTGCAAAATCCTCCTGACTAACACCTAGAAACTGGTGCCAAAATTGTGAGAGCTGTCTCAAAGTGTAATCAAGCAACTGCCTGACATAGTCATACTCACCAGATCAATGTCCCACTCCTCCATCGCCATCCAGAAATAGCAGCACAATGGTAACAGTTGGGAAGGAGTGACACTGGGAGTCCTCATCATTGACTATGCAAGTCATGAAGGCTCATGGCATCTGGGCAAATATGGACAGGGAAAACTTCTGATTACCACTCACAGCGCTCCCTCCACAGAAGTCTCAGTGCTCCTCCAAGTTGAATATCATTTGGAAGAAAAGTTGAAGGTAGCAAGGGCACAGAATATACTCTGAGTGGGGGACTGCAATGTCCATCTCCAAAGGTGGCTCAGTAGCACCATTGCTGGCTGAGGGATGTATGTGCCAGACATGGGCTGCAGCATGAGGTGAGAGAGTCAACACAAGAGAAAAACATACTTGACCTCACCTACACTAATCTACACGTTTCAGATACATCTTTTCATTTCAGTATTGTTAGGAGTATCCCCTGCAACTGTGGATGTCAGGCACCCTTTACCCACTCCATTGTGTTACATGGCATTAACTCTATGCAAAATGGGTCAGTTAGAGATTAGATATAACAGTTCATAACTGAGCATCTTTGAGGTGCTGTGGATCATCAACAGCAGAATTGTATTCAACCACAATCTGTAACCTGATAGCCCAACATTTACCTCAATCTATCATTGCCATCAAGCCAGGGTTTCAGTGACGACTGCAAGGCCAAGGGCAACACCAGGTTACCTAAAACTGAGGTATCAGCCGACTGAAACTACAACAGAGGACTACATGCATGCCAAATAGGAGCAGCAGCTTGTTAATATGCTATTGACAGAATTAACCAATCCCACAAATAATGGATCAGATCAAAGCTCTGCACTCCTGTCACATCAAGTCATGAATGTTAATGGACCATTAAACGACAACGGGTGGAAAAGGCTCAATGAACATGTCCATCCTCAATGATGGATAGTTGACCACGTCACTGTAAAAGACAAGAGCCTGTAACTTCCTGCATCATTCACAACTGAAGTCTCTGGTGTACTGCACATGCGCAGTGTGATAACCCGGGGTGCGGGCGCTCGGACATGCGTGCTGGTAGCGCGCAGTTCAAACACCCAGCCGGTGACTTTTTGACAGCTGGAGGCCCTGCACTTGGCTGAAGCAGCTGAATGAAAAAATCCAGCTACAGCCCTAACTTGGGCCACTAACAACGATATTTGGCGAGTTTTTATATCTTTTTATTTACACGGAAACCTTTCAGTGTGGCAGAGACAGACATTTTTTTGGTAGATTAATGTTTTATATTCTTAGTGTTTAGCATTTAGAAATAAGTTTAAAATGCAAATAAAATGATCGGAAGGAGTTTGAGGTCTCAGAAGGTGAAAGAATGATTTTTTAAAATCATTTATTTTATCATGAGAATGTTAATTCCATTAAAAAGGTACTTTACTGTATAAAGTGAGTTTGAGGTCTCAGAAGGTGAAAGAATTATTATTTTTTAAAATTTAGTTTGTCATGAGGATGTTAATTCCATTAAAGGAACTATAATGGATAGAATGCAGTGATCACTCACTAACAAGCATGACTGTCCACCTAAGATGTTACTGACCATGGGTTCTGTGGGTCCTTGCGAGGCTCATAATCCTGATCCTGGAGCCACATCTTCAATCATCACTTGGCAGGTGTTTTGAAAAGGTCTCATGAGAACTAGGAACAGGAGTAGGCCATCTGGCCCCTCGAGCCTGCTCCACCATTTAATGAGATCATGGCTGATCTTTTGTGGACTCAGCTCCACTTTCCTGCCCGAACACAATAACCCTTTATTCCCTTATTCTTCAAAAAACTATCTATCTTTATCTTGAAAACATTTAATGAAGGAGCCTCAACTGCTTCACTGGGCAGGGAATTCCATAGATTCACAACCCTTTGGGTGAAGAAGTTCGTCCTAAGATCAGTCCTAAATCTACTTCCCCTCAATTTGAGGTTATGCCCCCTAGTTCTGCTTTCACCCGCCAGTGGATACAACCTCCCTGCATCTATCCGATCTATTCCCTTCAGAATTGTATATGTTTCTATAAGATTCCCCGCATCCTTCTAAGTTCCAACGAGTACAGTCCCAGTCTACTCAACTCTCCTCGTAATCCAACCCCCTCAACTCTGGGATTAACCTAGTGAATCTCCTCTGCACACCCTCCAGTGCCAGTACGTCCTTTCTCAGGTAAGGAGAGCAAAACTTAACACAATACTCCAGGTGTGGCCTCACTAACACCTTATACAATTGCAGCATAACCTCCCTAATCTTAAACTCCATCCCTCTAGCAATGAAGGACACAACCCCATTTGCCTTCTTCATCACCTGTTGCACCTGTAAACGAACTTTTTGCTACTCATGCACTAGGACACCCAGGTCCCTCTGCACAGCAGCATGTTTTTATATTTTATCATTTAAATAATAATCCCTTTTGCTGTTATTCCTACCAAAATGGATAACCTCACAATGTCAACATTGTATTCCATCTGCCAGTGTAATCGGTCCTTGGACTCTAGGTCATGAGTATTCCTTTCTCAGGCTCCTTTTCTGGGCTTCCACTTGCCGTCTGGTCTTCTCGAAGAATTGTGTCCCTTCAATCAGGAGGTTCCTCCAAGGAGGTCTCTTCTGAGCAAAGGTCTCCCTGACATTGTCGTTTATGTTTCATTTCTTGAGGTAAGCCGACAAGGTGTCTTTGAATAGCTTCCTTTGTCTTCCTTTTGTTCGGCATCCTTTCTTGAGCTGGGTGAAAATTTGCTTTGGCAGTCGGGACTCTGACATCCTAAGCATCTGGGTAGCCCAGCAGATTTGGTTTTGGATGATCATGGCCTTGATACTGGTGCTATTGACTCCTTCAAGGACACTAACATTAGCACTCCTGTCCTCCCAGCTGATTCAGAGCTAAAGTACATTTGGATTTTGCAATGTATTTTAAGCTGCATTGTTTATGAATCTCCTTCATGTAATGTTCATCCTTAGAAGCCTCAGTGATTACTTCAAATGGTATAATGAAGTTTAATGCCTTAGTTGATATCTGCTAGCCTCCTGTAAGCTAATGTGAACTATCTCTCTGACAGGTATTGCAGCAAACAATCACCCGCCCGTAAGAGTGTACTGTTAAAGGACATTGCAACATGATGTGTGCCAGGACACTGCACTTCAGCAACTGCTGCTTTCAGACATCGAGCTTGTCAATTAACAATTGTCAAAACCTTCCCTTCCCTCCCCCTCTTCCCTCACTCCCCTTTCCAAATAGACAGAACTGTTGTGTTTAAATGAGAAAATATATTTGATTGCAAGAAATTTGTAAAAGTGCTCCGTCCCTTTTTCCCCATTGTGGCCGCATCAGTCCAGCTTGGGAGCGCTTTCGCGTTCCCTCGTCCTCCCAGAAAAATTCTGGAGGGGTCCTGATGCTGCCAGGGCTTGCTCCTCCCCTATCCCCCACCCTGGTAAGGGGAAAACGCCCCGAGAGCTGCCGCCTTTCTTCAAATCGCCGCCATTAGAAATGGGGTGTTAATATTTGAGTGTTCAGGACTGTAAGCTTAATGTGGGACTAGGGTAACACTTCCGTTCACATTATGATGCCAAGAGTCACATGGGAGCAGTAGAGTGTAGGAGTGCATCTAGTAGAATTTGTGATGAAAATAGCGCCTAATCTGCACTGTATCCTGCCTGTATGTACATAGTTGTGTTATAATAAAATTATTGTTCAACCTCTAGAACTCTTCATGAAACAACATACAACCTTGCAACAAAGTGGCAGCAGGCGAAGGCCCCCAAAGCCTGGTAAGATTTCAAAAAGTTTGGGGAGAGAGGAGAGAGTTCATTTCAAAAAGTGCGCGGAGAGAGGCAGGAGTTCCTTTTGAATAGAGGGGAGAAAGAGGAGAGAGTTCATTTCAAAAAGCACCGGGAGAGAGGAGAGAGTTCATTTCAATACGTGTGGGGAAAGAGGCGAGAGTTCATTTTGAATAGCGGGGAGAGAGGAGAGAGTTAATTTTAAATATCATCCCGGCCACAGTGATCTCCTGGACTTAGACTCATTTTGATCGCCACAAGGGGTCAGACAGGAATTTTCCCAGAATCTTTTCCCATTTAGCCTGGGTTTTTAGCTCTGGTTTTTCTGCCTTTCCCTGGAGATCACACAGTCTGGATCGGGAAGCAGAGATTAGTCTGCAGGATTTGAAGGAGAAAACTGTAAAACTAATTAATAAATTAATTAACTAACTAATAAATAACTAAGGAGAGATGGCTGAGCAGGTGATGTGTTGTAGCTGCATGATGTGGGAGCTGGCAGATTCCATTATGAGCTGCAGTGACCACATCTGCAGCAAGTGTTGGTTGCTTGAAGAATTTCGGCTCAGAGTTGATAAGCTTGAATCTGAGCTTCGGACACTGCAGTAAATCCTGGACGCTCTGTTTCAGGAGGCGGTCAGACCTTGTAGATTAAGTACCTCAAATTCGGTCAGTGGTCAGGGACATGATGCACTATCAATTATGACGAGAGTAGAGTAATCGATATTTTATTACACAGAGATGTGTGGCCTCCGACAGCTGCTGCCGAAATGGCTGCAGTTCGGAGAGCACACACATTTGTACTCCGCCTACTGGGCGGAGCCAGCAGGCAGGGATCTACCCCCGTACCTGTCGTACAGGGGCCTTACTGAAATACCCTTGTATGCAGTGCAGTATATACAATATACTACGTCAGTGGTGACTACCACATTCACCCCCTGTTAAAAATGAGTCCAGCGGGGGGGGGGTGGAAAACTATTTACAGACAGGTTGTCATTAAAATTTCAGAGAAGGTTACAAATTTAGACGGTCGGTCACCTTGATCCGTCGTTGAGAGCATCGCAGTGCTGGTGGCGAGTCAGGCGTCGGCTCGGTTGTCGGTGACTCCGGGAGCGTGTCGACATCCTCTTCATCCCCGGGTGGGACCAAGGGGACGACGGATTGTCCTGGAGTGGGGGCTGTGGTGGGATGCACTGGGGGAAGGGAGGGTGGCGCCGGGGCAGACGGGGGGGGTGGGGGGGGGAACCCAGCTGGTGCCAGGTCCCTGAGGGAGACTGTGTCTTGGCGGCCGTCGGGGTATGATACATAGGCATACTGTGGGTTTGCGTGGAGTAGCTGTACCCGCTCAACCAACGGGTCCGTTGCGGAGGAGAACAGGTCCTGGAGCTGCCAACCATGTTGGTAGCGAAACACCAGAGGTGGACTTCCTGGGGAAGGCAAAGAGACGTTCATGGGGGGTTTCGTTAGTCGCCGTGCACAGGAGCGACCGAATGGAGTGAAGTGCATCGGGGAGGACCTCCAGCGGGAGGCCGGGAGACTTCTGGACCGTAGGGCCAGCTGGACGGACTTCCAGACCGCCCCATTCTCCCGCTCCACCTGCCCCGGGGGTTGTAGCTGGTCGTCCTGCTCAAGGCAATTCCCCTGTTGAGCAGGTACTGGCGCAGCTCATCGCTCATAAATGAGGATCCCCGGTCGCTGTGGACGCAGTCGGGGAAACCGAACAGAGCGAAGATTGTGTTGAGGGCTTTGATGACGGTGGCAGATGTCATATCGGGGCATGGGATGGCGAAGGGGAATCTGAAATATTCGTCGACCACATTGAGAAAATACGTGTTGCGGTCGGTGGAGGGGAGGGGCCCTTTGAAGCCCACGTTGAGGCGTTCAAAGGGGCGGGAGGCCTTCACCAGGCGCGCACGGTCTGGCTGGTAGAAGTGCGGTTTACACTCCGCGCAGACCAGGCAGTCTCTGGTGACAGCCCTGACTTCCTCGATGGAGAAGGGCAGATTGCGGGCCTTATTGAAGTGATCAAAGCGGGTAACCCCTGGGTGACAGAGATCGTCGTGCAGGGTCCGGAGTCGGTCCACTTGTGCGCTGGCCCATGTACCTCGGGACAGGGCATCGGGGGGTTAGTTGAGCTTACCGGGGCGATACAAAATCTCGTAATTAAAGGTGGAGAGCTCGATCCTCCATCGCAAGATCTTATCATTTTTGATCTTATCCCGCTGTGTGTTGTTAAACTTGAAGGCAACCGACCGTTGGTCTGTGAGGAGAGTGAATCTCCTGCCGGCCAGGTAATGCCTCCAGTGCCGTACAGCTTCAACAATAGCTTGGGCCTCCTTTTCGACGGAGGAGTGCCGAATTTCGGAGGCATGGAGGGTGCAGGAAAAGAATGCCATGGGCCTGCCTGCCTGGTTGAGGGTGGTGGCCAGAGCGACGTCTGATGCATCGTTCTCGACTTGGAAGGGGAGCGTCTCATCGACCGCGTGCATCATGGCCTTGACGTTGTCGGCCTTGATACGGTTGAAGGCCCGGTGAGCCTCGGCCGTCAGTGGGAAACCGGTGGAGTGGATGAGTGGGCGGGCCTTATCCACATAGTTAGGGACCCACTGGGCGTAGTACAAAAAGAACCCCAGACATCGTTTGAGGGCCTTGCGGCAATGAGGAAGGGGGAGATCCATGAGGGGGCACATGCGATCGGGGTCGGACCCTAGAACTCCGTTCTGAAGCACATAGCCAAGGATGGCTGATCGGTTCGTGCTGAACACATATTTCTCCTTGTTGTAGGTTAGGTTGACGAGTTTGGCGGTATGGAGAAATTTGGAAAGGTTAGCGTCGTGGTCCTGCTGGTCGTGGCCACAGATGGTGACGTTATCCAGGTACGGGAAAGTGACCCGCAGTCCGTACCATTCGGTCCATCTCCTGTTGGAAGACTGTGACCCCGTTAGTGACGCCGAAGGGAACCCTAAGGAAATGGTAAAGGTGGCCGTCTGCTTCAAACGCGGTGCATGGGTGGTCCGCCTTGCGAATGGGGAGCTGGTGGTAGGCAGATTTCAGGTCCACTGTCGAGAAGACCCGGTACTGTGCAATCTGATTGACCATATCAGATATGCGTGGGAGGGGGTACGCCTCGAGCTGTGTGTACCGATTGATGGTCTGACTGTAGTCAACAACCATCCTGTTTTTTCCCCCCATTTTCACCACTACCACTTGGGCTCTCCAGGGGCTGTTTCTGGCCTCGATGATACCTTCCCGTAGCAGCCGCTGGATCTCAGACCTGATGAAGGTCCTGTCCTGGGCGCTGTACCGTCTGCTCCTGGTGGCGATGGGTTTGCAATCCAGGGCGAGGTTTGCAAACAGAGAAGGCGGGTCGACCTTAAGGGTCGTGAGGCCGCATAGAGTAAGGGGTAGTAGGGGCCTGCCAAATTTCAGGGTTAGGCTCTGGAGGTTGCATGGAAGTCCAGGCGGAGTAGCAAGGCAGCGCAGAGGTTGGGGAGGACGTAGAGCCGGAAGCCGCTGAACTTTATGCCCTGGATGGTGAGGGTGTAGAACCCCCGGATCGCCACGGAGTGGGATCCGGAGGCCAGGGAGATTCTTTGGTTAATGGGGTGTACCGCAAGGGAGCAGTGCCTTACCGTATCGGGGTGGATGAAGCTCTCAGTGCTACGGAGTCCAGAAGGCAGGATATCTCATGCCCGTCGACCTTAACCTTTATCGACTTGGCCGCGAGGTTGTGCGGTCAGGACTGGTCGATCGTAACAGAGGCCAGACGCGACTGGTCGTCGGCGGTTGCAGGCGATGAGCGGCCTGATGAGGTGCCCGACAAGCAGGGGTCCTGAGGCACACGTGTCCTGAGGCAGGCATGATGGCGGCGCCCTCGGGCCGCACGTGTCCTGGGGCAGGCAAGATGGCTCCGTCCATTGGTTGTGAGGCAAGCAAGATGGCGGCGCCCACAGGCCGCACGTGTTGTGAGGGGAACAAGATGGCGGTGCCCACGGGCCACACGTGCTCTGAGGCGACGAAGATGGCGGCGCCCACTGGCCGCATGCGGGGGGTGCAGGGACAACAGGAGCGATTGAGCCTGCCTGGCACACTGCAGCGAAATGTCCTTTCTTGTCGCAGGCCTTGCAGAGCACGCTCCACGCCGGGCAGCGCTGGCGGCGGTGTTTTGTCTGTCCACAGAAGTAGCACTTGGGTCCCCCGGGGTTGGTTGGCTGCTGCACGGCCCAGGCATGGGGTTGGCTGGGGGCGGTCGCTGATGGGGTCCATGATGGGGTGGCCGCTGGCGGGGTCCACAATGCCCAGGAGGGGTGGGCCGTACGGTCGGGGGCATACGCCTGTACGTTGCGTGAGTCGACTGTGAGCGAGAGCGCTAGTTTCTTGGTCGCCACGAGGTCAAGCGTAGCCCCTTCTAAGAGGCGCTGGCGGATGTAGGCCGATCCTAGGCCCTTAATGAACGCGTCTCTCATTAGCAGGTTAGAATGTTCAGCGGCCGAAACGGCCTGGCAATCACAGCCTCTCACCAGGGCGAGCAGGGCACGCCAGAAATCTTCCATAGTCTCACCGGGAAGTTACTGCCACGTGGCCAGGAGGTGCCTGGCGTAGATCTTGTTGGTCTGCTGAGCGTAGTTCTCCTTCAGTAGCGCCATGGCCGCTGCGTAGGTAGGCTCGTCCTGGATGAGGGGAAAGACATCGGAGCTCAGCCGTGCTGAATCTGGAGCGTCTGTGCTTCTGGGATTGGGTCTGTCGCAGATCCGATGTATGCTTCAAAGAAAGCTAGCCAATGTGCGGAGTCCTTTTTGGCGTTGTCTGCTTGAGGATACAGCTGCAGGCGATCATGCTTGATGCGGAGATCCATCTTTGTAAAATCTCTGTGCAATAAGTTCATGCACTATCAATTACGATGAGACGAGAGTAGAGAGTAATCGAGGCTTTATTACACAGAGATGTGTGGCCTCCTACAGCTGCTGCCGAAATGGCTGCAGTTCGGAGAGCACACACATTTACACTCTGCCTACTAGGTGGAGCCAGCATGCAGGGATCTACCCCCGTACCTGTAGTAGAGGGGCCTTACCGTAATACCCTCGTATGCAGTGCAGTATATACAAGATAATACAACAGTGGTGATTACCACAGGACAGCAGGGTGTGACTGCAAGTGGGGCAAATAGAGGGACCCTGAATTCAGGAACGGTGGAGCTTCAGCTCTTGACCTTGTCCAACAGGTATGAGGTACTTGCTCCATATGTGGATGAGGAAAAGGGCTGTAGGGAGGATGAGCAAGCCAACCACTGCACTGTGGCACAGGAGGCCATTCAAGGGGGGGGGAACAAAAAGACAAGTGGTGGTTGTAGGGGATTCTATAATTAGGGTGATTGATAGCATCATTTGTAAGCAGGACCGATTGACCCCCATGGTATGTTGCCTCCCGGTGCCAGGGTGAGGGACATCTCTGACCGGCTTGAAAGGATATTGGAGCGGGAGGGGAAGGATCCAGTTGTTGAGGCCCACATTGGGGCAAACAACATGGGCAAGAGAAGGAAGGAGGACCAGTTTGGGGAATTATCAGGCACTCGGAACTAAATTAAAAAACAGGTCCTCAAGTGCTGTAATCTCTGGATTACTACCAGAGCCACGTGCCAATTGGCATAGAGATGAGAAAATTAGGGAAATAAACATGTGGCTAAAGGAGTGGTGCAGGAAAGAGGGATTCCTTTTCATGGGCATTGGTATCAGTATTGGAACAGTTCCAGGGCTTCCGGTGGCGCTCGCGAGCGGAGCGGCCACATAAAGAAGAGGCTCTCGCCGCTGTCTGCTATTTTCGGTGCTTTTGGGGGTTTCCCCGGTTTTTTTTCTCCACCGATTTTTCAGTCCAGGGCGCCAAACTAAGCCGATTTAAAAACCGGTGAAGAATCCCGCGGGAGTGACCGGCAGCCGGAGCGGAGGCGTCGAGCCTGGGGTGTGCGGCAGTTGGAGTGGCGGGGGCGGAGCTGAACATGAGGCAGTAGAGGCGGCAGGCCCGAATCCAGGATACGACATGTAGAGGGGTAGATGCACATCGGGTGGCTCCTGCTTAAAATGTTTTTTTTTAAAGTTTGAAGTCCGGTCCCAGGGGAGGATTTTTTTAAATTTGAATTTTGTTTTGAATATTTTGGGGATTTAAAAAAAAAAAAAAAGATTGAAGAAAGAACGAAAACTAATAAGTCGTTAATGGATGCGAGAAACAGCTGGGAAGAATGGTGGAAACGCGGGTTCACCATTGAATGAGAAGACCAGCAAAAGCGCTGACAAGATGGTGGATGCCGGACTGCACGGTGGGGTCACACTACGTACGGTGGAAATGATGACCGATGTGATGGTTGTGGGACTGGAGAAGCAGTTTGCGAGGCACATGGAGGCGTTGAGGAAGGAGATGGCGGTCGCACTGAAATCATTGGTGGAGGAGGCAATTGCCCCGGTGAAGGTAGCTGTGACAAAGGTGAGAGAACAAGTGACAAAATGAAGGAAGTGGAGGAGGCCATGTTGCAGCTCAGTGACCAGCTCACCTCGATGGGGGACGAGGTGCGGAGGGTGGTGGGGGTCAACAGAGGGCTCCAAGCAAAGCTTAAAGATTTGGAGAGTCGTTCGAGGTGGCACAACTTGGTAATTGTGGGCTTGCCCGAAGGAACAGAGGTCTCGAGGCCAACAGAGTGCTTTGTTAAGATGCTGGCGGAATTGATGCGGGTGGGTGAGGACCCCTCCCGGTATGACCTGGACAGAGCTCATCGGTCGTTAAGGCCGAAACCCTAAGTAAATGAGCCACCAAGAGCAGTAATTATCTGCTTCCATAAATACCACGTGAAGGAGAGAGTGTTAAGCTAGGCGAAGCAGAAGCGGGAGGTGCAGTGGGCTGGTGCTAGAGTTCGGATATACCAGGACTTGATGGTGGAGTTGGCGAAGAGACGAGCGGCGTTCAGCCGCGTAAAGGTGACACTGTACAAGGGGGTACGATTTGGTATGGTATACCCGGCGAAGCTGAGGGTGACGTACACCACCAAAGATTTTTATTTTGAAACGGTGGAGGTGGCTGAGGCGTTCGTGAAGGCAGAAGGCTTGGGAGAGAAGTGATGAGTGGAGCTGGAAGATAGATCATGGACTGTCATTGGGAGCTGGAAAGTGCATAAATGCAATAACTTTCTTTTCATTGACCTGTAATGTAACTTACTTGACTTCACATTGTTGTTACAGAGTTTAAGGTTTTGTTTGGTTTGATTGGCATTCTTTGTTGCAAAGGTTAGATGTTATTTTATTGAATTGTATGGGTTGGATTGTTTTTTTTTCCTTTTTCTTCTGGGACTGGGTGGGAGGGGACGGTATGCTTTGGGGTGGGGGGGGAGGGGGGGAGTGGGGGGCCACCCGTGCTAGCTAACTAAAGTCGGCTAGTGAACGGAGGTGAGGTGAGAGGAGGGCTGCGGATATTGGAGCCTGGTTAGCAGGTTTCGATGGGCCTACGAGGCAAGCAAGGGGGGAAAGGATCGTTACTGGGAGAAGTTTTCTCGAGAGAATGTGCAGGGGGGGATTCTGGGAGGGGGAGGGGGTTTGATATTAATAATGGATAGGGGCGGGTCAGACTCTTGGGGCCGGTGGTATGATGATAGTGCATAGGAAGTGGGGGTGAAAGACCCCCAGTTAGGATAGTCAGGTGTAATGTGAGGGGGTTGGGAGGTCCAGTCAAGAGGTCAAGGGTGCTTGCATATCTTAAAAGTTTGAAGGCCGATATGGCAATGCTGCAGGAGACTCGCTTGAGGGTGAAGGACCAGGTGAGACTTAAAAAGTGGGCTGGGTCAGCCAGGTATTTCACTCTGGAATTAACGGAAGGGCTCGAGGGGTAGCGGTAATGGTCAGCAAAAGGGTATGGTTCCAGATGGAGAGGGTAGTTGCAGATCAGGGGGGTAGATATGTGATTGTGACAGGGGCACTGGAGGGGAGGTTAGTGGCGCTGGTAAGTGCATATAGTCCCAATTGGGATGATGTGCGATTCATGAAGAAGATGTGTGGGGCCATCCCTGACTTGAACACACACAAACTGATAGAGGGGGGGGACTGGATCTTGGTGCAGGAGCCAAGGTTGGACATGTCATGGCCGCGCTCGTTGGTCCCATCAGGGGGGGGGGGGCGAAGGCTTTGGCTGGGCTAATGGTGGAAATGGAAGTGGTAGACCCTTGGAGGTTCCTGCACCCGAGAGAGCGGGAGTATTCGTTTTTCTCAGCGGTCTATAAGGTATACTCGCGGATCAACTTTTTCATGGTGGGGAAGGCTTTGCTGGCTAGGGTTAAGGGGTTGGAGTACTCGGCAATTGCAATATCAGATCCGATGTGTTGGGTTATCTGGATCTGTGGAGACTGCGTTTACCTTAGCAGTAACATAGACAGGCTACCAACACTTGTAATAGTACAACTCTATTTTATTTAACTAAGAGCTGTTAAACATACTTGCACTGTGGGTCAACACTACGTTAGATTGACTGAAGACCTATGCCTAACCTGACCAGCCTATACTGCTAGCACTTGGTGGATGTTTGTGCTACTGACTGCGGGCTCTGTCCGTCTCAGAGGCTGCACCCCGAATGAACGGGAAAACTAGTGCCCTCTGTCTTTATAGTGACCGTGCCCTAACTGGTGATTGGCTGCTGTGTTGTGTGTGTTGATTGGTCTTGCAGTGTGTCAGTCAGTGTGTGTCTCTGCACCATCATATACTGATGTGTATATTATGACATCCCTCCCTTTTCTAAAAAAAATGTGTGTTTGTGGCAATAAATAATGTAGTTTGCAAATGTTCCTAACTATGTGTGGCACATGCGACCATATTTACAGGACTATGTACAGAAACTCTAAGAAAGTTACATTGGAAGGTGTCTAGTGCTGATGGACAGTATGTAACACAAAATATAACTAGAACCACAGTATGTACAAACCAGTGAGTTAATCAAACAGGGTAACAAAACAATCAGTTCATGAGTTCAAAGAGTCCATGAAATCAGGCAGTTCATAAATTCAGTCTCTGAGGTGGGTGACGAATTCTGGTTGACCGCCTCAAGGCCCCCTGTTCTGGAATGGGCGGGACTGTGTCAGACTCAGAGAGTGGCAGAGCGAAAGGGAGATCTGCAAAGTCCGTGACGGGTTCGTCGTGACGTCGAGGCAGGACATGATGATCTGGTGGCGAGCGAGGAAGGAGTCGTAGTGCCCGCCTATTTCGGCGAAGAAGACAGCCATCTTGTAGACGAACCAAAAATGACCTGGAGGCCACTTGTCTGAGCACCACAGCGGTGGTGGACCAACTACCATCGGGAAATTGGACATGGACCTCGTCATTAGGAGCCAGAGCAGAGAGACCCGTGGCGTGGGCGTCGTACAGCGATTTGTGTTGGGCCCGAGACAACTGCATTTGACAAAGGACCGGAAGGTTGTCCAAGTTTTCAGCTTTGCCATTTGATTGGGGGTAATGGGGACTGGACGTGACATGTGTGAAGTTGTATCATTTGGCAAAATTGGACCACTCCTGACTGGCAAAACACGGGCCATTGTCGGACATGACCGTGAGCGGGATGCCATGGCGAGCGAAGATTTCTTTGCACGCACAGATGACCGCAGTTGAGGTGAGGTCATGTAGCCTAACTGCCTCCAGGTAGTTTGAGAAATAGTCTACTGTGAGGACGTAGTCCCGGCCAAGTGCATGGAACAGGTTGATGCCCACTTTGGTCCAGGGGGACATGACCAACTCATGGGGTTGCAAGGTCTCCCTTGGCTGAGCAGGCTGGAAATGCTGGCATGTTGGGCAGTTAAGAACGGCGTTGGCAATGTCCTCATTGATTCCAGGCCAGTACACTGCCTCACGGGCCCGTCGGCGGCATTTCTCCACTCCCAGGTTGCCCTCATGGAGCTGCTCAAGGACGAGGTTCCGCATGCTGTCCAGCTTTAGTAGAATTCCATCAACCACCGCCAGGTCATCTTTAATGTTATAGAATTGAGGGCATTGGCCCTTGAGCCACCCGTCTGTCAGGTGACGCATGATACGTTGGAGCAGGGGATCGTTGGCCGTCTCACGGCGAATATGGATGAGTCGTTCGTCCGTGGCGGGCAGATTGGATGCGGCGAATGCCACCTGAGCATCAATTTGGTACACGAAGCCCGCTGGGTCGCAGGGTGTGGTGACAGATCGGGAGAGTGCATCGGCGATGATGAGCTCCTTACCCAGGGTGTAGACGAGTTCAAAGTCGTACCGCCTGAGTTTAAGGAGAATGCGCTGCAAGCGCGGCGTCATGTCGTTAAGGTCTTTTTGAAAGATATTGACCAGTGGCCTGTGGTCTATCTCGACTGTGAACTTTGGGAGTCCATAGGCATAGTCATGGAATTTGACAACTCCGGTAAGAAGGCCCAGGCGCTCTTTTTCAATTTGCGCATAGCGCTGTTCGGTGGGCGTCATTGCACGTGACGCGTATGTGACAGGAGCCCATGAGGAGGCATCATCACGTTGAAGGAGCACTGTTCCAATGCCGGACTGGCATCCGTGGAGATCTTTGTTTCTTTGGCCGGATCGAAAAATGCCAACACCGGGGCCTTGGTCAGCTTTGTCCTGAGTTCCTGCCATTCTTGTTCGTGGACGGGGAGCCATTGGAACTCGGCAGTCTTCTTAACCAGGTTCCTGAGAGCCATGGTGTGGGAGGCGAGGTTAGGGATGAATTTCCCCAGGAAATTGACCATGCCCAGGAAGCGGAGGACCACCTTCTTGTCCTCCGGTATCTTCATGGCCTCAATGGCAGATACCTTATCAGCATCCGGCTGCACGCCAAACTGAGGAATTTTATTTCTGTTTGACCAAAGGAGCATTTGGCCCTGTTGAGGCAGAGGCCATGCTCATGGATTCGTCGGGAGACTCGTCGTCCGGATCAATGCTGAATATTGGGAGAGACTTGGCATTTGTCTTCTGGAGTATCTTGTGTTTGGTGATGATGTTCACCCGAAATGGCGCTTCAGGGTCCTCGGTATCAAGGTCCGGAATCAAGTCGGAGTCGGATTCGGTGACCGGTGGCTGGATGGTTCGGACATCCCTGCGTGGCTGGTTGGAGCGACGAGAGGTAGTAGGTTGAGCAGACCTGCATAGGGCTGCATAGTGGCCAAGCTTGCCACATTGGAGACAGCGACGGGATTTTTCAGGACACTGCCGCTTTAAGTGGGCGGAGCCACAGTTGCTGCATGTCGTGATGTCAGAACATTCCGTACGCCACCACTGCGGTGCGGTCGTACGTAATGCACGCCTGCGCAGTCCGGTCTTCGGCCTCACCGTCCCCTCGGTCAGTGCGCGCATGCGTGGGAGCCCGTGAAAAGCGCGCGAAATGGCCGCCCTCATCCAGGCTTAGGCCCTGGAGTTGTTTAATGGCTTGCACCCGCTCTGCCTCGTGGGGATCTTGCCGCGCCATTTCAGCCGCTTGAATGTGCAAGTATCGGTTAGTGGCGTGTTCATGCAGAACGCAGGTCTCGTTGGCTATCACAAGGGTGAGTTGTTTAACCTTGAGGAGCTGCTGGCGTAGGGGGTCCGATTGCACACCGAAAACGATCTGGTCACGGATCATCGAGTCGCAGGTCGAGCCGTAATTGCAGGACTGCGCGAGGATGCGAAGGTGGGTGAGGAAAGATTGAAAAGGTTCATCCTTACCCTGCAGACGCTGTTGAAAGACATAGCGCTCAAAACTTATTACCTCGATGTCACAGTGACTGTCGACTTTGAGCAGGACTGTCTTGAACTTGGACTTGCCTTCACCTTCAGCGAAAGTGAGAGAGTTGAGGATATGGATGGCGTGGTCCCCGGCCGTGGAAAGGAAGAGGGCAATCTTCCTGGCGTCTGAAGCAGCTTCCAGGTCTGTAGCTTCGAGGTATAGCTGGAATCGTTGTTTAAAGATTTTCCAGTTCGCACCGAGGTTGCCGGTGATGCGGAGCGGCGGGGGGAGGGCGGTCGCTGTCCATACTACCGGATGGCTGATTGCTGGTCAAAGGCAGATCACTTGAAGGTAGGTTTATTAAACTCTAACATCACATACTGGTACCATGATGTGTTGGGTACTCTGGATCTGTGGAGACTGCGTTTACCTTAGCAGTAACATAGACAGGCTACCAACACTTGTAATACTACAACTCTATTTTATGTAACTAAGAGCTGTTAAACAAACTTGCACTGTGGGTCGACACTATGTTAGATTGACTGAAGACCTACGCCTAACCTGACCAGCCTATACTGCTAGCACATGGTGGATATTTGTGCTACTGACTGCGGGCTCTGTCTGTCTCAAAGGCTGCATCCCGAATGAACGGGAAAACTAGTGCCCTCTGTCTTTATAGTGACCATGCCCTAACTGGTGATTGGCTGCTGTGTTGTGTGTGTTGATCGGTCTTGCAGTGCGTCAGTCAGTGTGTGTCTCTGCACCATCATATACTGATGTGTATATTATGACAAGATCATGCTCCACATTTTATGGATATGGTACTGGAGAAGGGGGTAGTCCAGAGGCCGGGGTGGAAATTAGATGTGGGACTTCTGGGGAACCGAGATTCTGTGACAAAATTGAAAAAGTAATCAAGGAATATGTAGGTTTCAACTGTATGGGTGAGGTGTCGAAGGCGGTTTGTGTGGGAGGCTCTAAAAGCGGTGGTGAGGGATAAGGTGATCTCGTTCAAGGCTAGGCTAGAAAAAGCGGAGAGGTTGGAGCGTCAGAGGGTAATAGATGAGATGCTGGAGGTAGATAGGAGTTATGCAGAAGATGGGGACCCAGCAAAGTTGGAAAAGAGGAATGAACAACATGCGAGCTTTGACCGACTATCTACCAGGAAGGCGGTGCGCCAATTGAGGCGAGCAAGGGGTGCAGTTTACGAGCATGGAGAAAAGGCCATGTTAGCGGGTCAGCTCCAGACAGAGGTTGCAGCAAGGGAAATTGTACGTACGGGACAGGGCAGGAAAGTTGGTTGTGACTCCGGATCAGATTAATAAGGTCTTTGAGGAATTCTTTGAGAGGCTGTACAGGTCAGAGCCACCTGGGTGAGATGGGGAAATGCAGGAATTTCTAGATGGGCTGGAGTACCCAAGGTTAGGGAAGAGGGACAGGGCTACATTAGAAGGGGCGATAGTGGAGCAGGAGATAAAAGATGCGATTGGGAGGGAAGGTGGTCAGAATTAAAAAGGTGCTACAACAGAGAGGAAGGCAGGCAGAGGGTTTGGGTCTTCCAAACCTGATGTATTACTACTGGGCAGGGAATGTGGAGAAGGTACGGAGCTGGGTCAGAGGGGTTGACTCCCAATTGGTCAGAATCGAGGAGAGTTTGGGTAGGGGGTCGGGATTGAAAGCGCTAGCGACAGCACCGCTCCCGACAGCCCCGAGGAGTTACTCAGGGAGTCCAGTCGTAATAGCTTTGTTGCGAATTTAGAGGCAGTTTTGCCAGCACTTCAGATTGGGGGCAGGGTCAAGGGAAATGCCGATACGGGGGAACCATAGATTTGAGCCAAGGAAGTGGGATGGAAATTTTCAGAGATGGGAGGAGAAAGGAATTAGGATACTAAAAGATGTATTTCTTGGGGGTCGTTTTGCGGGATTGAAGGAGCTGAGAGCGAAGTATGGGCTGGAGCAGGGGGAAATATTTAAATATCTGCAGGTTCAAGACTTTGCCAGAAAGGAGATACAGAACTTCCCAGTAGAGCCGGCTTCCACATTGCTGGAGGAGGTGCTGACGACAGGGGGACTGGAGAAGGGGGTAATATTGGCGGTTTACGGGGCTTACGGTTTAGGAGGAGAAGGCGCCGCTAGAAGGGATCAAGGCAAAATGGGAGAAAGAGTTGGGAGAGGGTATGGAGTAGGGATTCTGGTGTGTGGTGCTCCGGAGAGTGAACGCCTCCACCTCGTGTGCGAGGTTGGGGCTGATACAGCTGAAGGTGGTGTATATAGCGCACCTTACAAGGGCGAGGATGAGCCGACTCTTTGAGGAAGTAGAAGATGTGTGTGAACGTTCCGGGGGGGGTGGCCCCGCAAACCACGTTCATATGTTTTGGTCCTGTCCAAAGGTGGAGGATTACTGGATGAAGGTGTTCAGGGTAATCTCTAAAGTGGTGCACGTGAAACTGGACCCGGGCCCTCGGGAGGCCATATTCAGGGTGCCGGACCAGCCGGGGTTGGAAACAGGCGCGGAGGCAGATGTTGTAGCCTTCGCCTCGTTGATCGCCCAAAGGCAGATCCTGTTAGGGTGGAGATCAACCTCTCCACCCTGTGCCCTAGCGTGGCGGGGGGGCCTGCTGGAATTATTGAAGCTTGAAAAGGTCAAATTTGAACTGAGGGGAAGGAGGGAGGGGTTCTACAATTCATGGGTGTTATTCATTACGAACTTTTGAAAATTGGATCACATCGAACATTAGGGCGGTTGGGAGCTGGAAGGGTTGGGGGGAGGGGGACTGGACTGGTTAATGGTGACTGTGGGTGATTCCTGATTTCTTTTTGTCATTTGTTTATGTTAACATGCGGGCGAATGTTTGGGGTTTGGTGGGAGGATGGGATCGTTGTTGTTGATATGTGGATTGACATTACATTTGTTACTGATTATTGTTTATTGTTGGGTGTAAATTTGGGAGCAAATGTGAAAATGGAGGAGAATAAAAAATATTTTCAAGAAGAAATCTAGACAAGAGTGATTATTTTGTGGTGTCTCGTACGGGGGTGGGGCAGACGTGGGGGGGGCTGCCATTCCAGAGGGCAGGGACTCACTTTAGATACCTAAGGGTACAGGTTCCTCGGGATTGGGGAGGGGGTCTCCGTAGGTACGACATTTCTAGTTTGGTGGGGAGAGTGAAAGCTGATCTGGCAAGGTGGGATGGTCTTCCTCTGTCACTGGCGGTCGGGTACAGGCAGTTAAAATGAGCGTGTTGCCGCAAATTCTGTTTATTTTCCAATGCCTGCCAATTTTCCTGCCAACGGCATTTTTTAAAGAGATTGAAGGAATGATTATATCGTTCCTATGGGGAGGGTAGGTGGCCAGAGGTAGAAAGATGCTGCTACAGAGGGGAAGGCAGGCAGGGGGTTTGGGTCTTCCGAACCTGGGGCGTCATTCTTCGACCCCCCGCCGGGTTGGAGAATCGCCGGGGGCTGCCGTGAATCCCGCCCCCACCGGTTGCCGAAGTCTCCGGTACCGGATATTCGGCGGGGGCGGGAATTGGGCCGCGCCGGTTGGCGGGCCCCCCCACTGGATTCTCCGGCCCGGATGGGCCGAAGACCCACCGATAAATTGCCTGTCCCGCCGGCGTGGATTAAACCACCTTTTGAACGGCGGGACAAGGCGGCGTGGGCGGGCTCCGGGGTCCTGGGGGGGGCGCGGGGCGATCTGACCCCGGGGGGTGCCCCCACGGTGGCCTGGCCCGCGATCGGGGCCCACCGATCCGCGGGTGGGCCTGTGCTGTGGGGGTACTCTTTCCCTTCCGCCTCCGCCACGGTCTCCACCATGGCGGAGGCGGAAGAGACTCCCTCCACTGCGCATGCACGGGAAACTTTCAGAGGCTGCTGACGCTCCCGCGCATGCGCCGCCCCGACATGTCATTTCCGCACCAGCAGGCGGGGCAACAAAGGCCATTTCCGCCAGCTGGCGGGGCGGAAATTCCTCCGGCGTCGGCCTAGCCCCTCAATGTTGGGGCTCGGCCCCCAAAGATGCGGAGCATTCCGCACCTTTGGGGCGGTGCAATGCCCGTCTGATTGGCGCCGTTTTGGGCGCCAGTCGGCGGACATCGCGCCGTTTCGGGAGAATTTCACCCCTGATGTATTACGGTGACGAGCTGGGTCAGAGGGGTTGATTCCCAGTGGGTCAGAATGGAGGAGAGTTTGTATTGAGAGTCGGGATTGAAGGCGCTATCAACAGCGACGCTCCCAATGGCCCCGGGGAAATACTCAGTGAGTCCGGTAATAATAGTGTCATTGAGAATTTGGAGGCAGTTTCGCCAAAACTTTGGGTTGGGGGCAGGGTCAAGGGAAATGCCGATTCGGGGGAACCACAGATTTGAGCCAAGGAAGTGGGATGGAAATTTTCGGAGATGGGAGGAGAAGAGGATTAAGATACTAAAATCTGTTTCTTGGGGACGGTTTGCAGGATTGAAGGAGCTGGGAGCGAACTATGGCTGGAGCAGGTGGAAATGTTTAGAACCAGGCAGGTTCGAGGTTTTGCCAGAAAGGAGATACAGAGCTTCCCGACGGAGCCAGCTTTCACTTTGCTGGAGGAGGTGCTGACGACAGGGGAACTGGAGAAGGGGGTAGTGTCTGCGGATTTACGGAGCTATTTTGGAAGGGGAGAAGACACCGCTGGAAGGGATCAAGGAAAAGTGGGAGGAAGAGTTAGGAGAGGGTATGGAGGAGGGGTTTGTCATAATATGCACTCATGTATATAATGAGATGCAGACAGGCAGTGATTGACACACAGGATGACCAGTAAGCACACAACACAGTGCAGCCAATCACCAGACAGGACACTACCACTATAAAGCCAGAGGGCACTAGGTTTCCCGCTCTCTCGGGACCCAGCCACTGAGACAGTCAGAGTCCACGAGCTAGCAAGTGCAAACACCATGCGGTAGCTAGTAAGTCTCGTCAGGCTAGTACAAGGTCTCCAGTCAGTTCAGTATAGTGTCGACCCACAGCTGAATATGTATATCAGTTCTATCATTGAATAAAACAGTGTTGGATCTTCTCCAGTGTTAGACGTCTGTTTCTAGCTTCCCTGCATCGAGTGCAGTCCACATCGAACCTACCTGGCCTAACACATCAGAGTGATACTGATCTTGACGGACCTACCTCGAGTGAATCAGCATTGACCAGCAAGCAGCCATCCGGGGAAATGGAAAACATCCAGCCTCCTCCGCAGCTCCGCATCTCCGGCAACCTCGGCGCCAATTGGAAAATCTTCAAGCAAAAGTTCCTCTTGTACATTGAGGCCGCCGACCTCGAAGCAGCATCGGATGCCAGGAAGATCGCGCTATTTCTCTCCACCGCGGGGGACCACGCCATCCACATCTACAACTCCCTTACGTTCGCTGACGGCGAAGACAAAACAAAATTCAAAACAGTCCTGCTGAAGTTTGACAGCCACTGCGACATTGAGGTGAATGAAAGCTTTTAACGGTACGTTTTCCAGCAGAGGCTTCAGGGTAAGGATGAACCTTTTCAGTCCTTCGTGACCCATCTCCGCATCCTAGTGCAGTCATGTAACTATGACTCGATGGCTGATTCCATGATCCGGGATCAGATCGTTTTCGGGGTCCACTCCGACTCCCTTCGGCAGCAGCTCCTGAAAGTCAAACAGTTGACCCTCTCTGTCGCTATCGAGACGTGCGTTGTCCATGAGCATGCTAAGAATCGTTACTCCCACATCAGGGCGGCAGAAACTGCAAAGCTGGCCTCCCACGAGGCGGAACGGATGCAGGCCATTGCACAAATGCAGGGCCTGAGCATCGAGGAGAGTGGCCGTTTATCGCGCTTTTCACGGGTCCCTGCGCATGCGCGCCACGACCGAGTGGACGACGAGCCCGACAACCCGATTGCGCAGGTGCGTACGTCGACCGACCGCACTGCTCTTGCGCGATGGCGCACGGAACGCGTTGACGTCGATGTCATGACGTGTCCGAATTGTGGCTCCGCCCACTTAAAGCGGCAATGTCCGGCAAAAGGACGGCGGTGTCTACAGTGTGGCAAGCTTGGCCACTACGCAGCCCTTTGCAGATCTACTCCACCGCTCAGCAGCCAGCGATCCCAGCTGCGGCGCAGAAGTGTCCGCTCAATACAAGGCATGCCAGATTCCGATCCCGACAGCCCAACAGACCCTGATGCGGAGTGCCTCAGGTCCCCATACCGGGTGGGCATCATAACTACAAATGCGCTGCCTTCCACCACAACGGCGAAACGCCTCTCGATCCTCAGTGCAGATCCCGACGACGAATGGGGTGCTGTCCTCACAGTTAACAAGGTTCGCATCCGATTTAAAGTGGACACCTGCGCATCAGCGAACCTCATCTCAAAATCCGACCTCGACACCATCCGTGCCAGACCAAGCATTCTTCCACCGGCCTGCCAGCTCCTTGACGACAATGGCAATGCCATAGCTGCCAGTGACTCCTGTCAACTAGGGGTATCCAACAAGGCGATCAAGGCAACACTGCGGTTTGAAATCGTCGGGCCTGACAGAGCGTCCCTGCTCGGTGCTCGAGCCTGCAAGCTCCTGAACCTGGTTCAGCGGGTCCACACCATGTCATCATCACCGGCGACGGCCTCGCCTGATGGAAACTTGCAAGCCGACATAGATTACATTATCACGCAGTACCACAGCGTATTCGATGGAATGGGCACGCTCCCATACTGATATAAAATTCTGCTCAAGCCGAACGCCACCTCTGTAATTCATGCACCATGCCAGGTGCCGGCACCCCTCAAGGATCGTCTGAAGAAGCAATTACAGGACCTCCAAGACCAGGGCATCATATCGAAGGTCACAGAGCCAACAGACTGGGTCAGCTCCATGGTCTGCGTAAAGAAGCTGTCAGGGGAGCTTCACATTTGCATTGACTCTAAGGATCGAAACCGCACAATCATGCAGGAGCATTACCCGATACCAAAACGTGAAGAGTTGATCAGTGAGATGGCTCATGCCAAATTCTTTACTAAGCTGGACGCTTCCAAGGGTTTTTGGCAAATACAGCTGGACGCGTCCAGTCGCAAGCTGTGCACGTTCAACACCCCGTTTGGTCACTACTGCGACAACAGGATGCCTTCTGGGATCATATCTGCCTCCAAAGTATTTCACTGCATCATGGAGCAGATGATGGAGGGCATCGAGGGGGTGCGAGTATACGTTGACGACATGATTATCTGGTCCACAACGCCCCATGAACACATTGCTCGCCTCAAGAAGGTATTCCAGAGAATTCATGAACATGGTCTCCAGCTCAACAGGGCCAAGTGCTCATTTGGTCAATCGGATATTAAGTTCCTGGGTGACCACATCTCGCAGCAGGGAGTGCGGCCAGATGCCGACAAGGTCTTGGCGATCAACGCCATGAAGACCCCGGAGGACAAGAAGGCGGTCCTCCGCTTCCTCAGGATGGTCAACTTCCTCGGGAAATTCATTCCAAATATGGCATCCCACACCACGGCTCTCCGCCATCTCGTCAAGAAGTCGACGGAATTCCAGTGGCTGCCCAGGCATGAGGAGGAATGTCGTGAGCTGAAAGCAAAGCTCACCACAGCCCCGGTTCTAGCGTTCTTCGACCCAACCAAGATATCGACTGATGCAAGCCAGGACGGCATTGGGGCGGTGCTCCATCAGCGAGATGACTCCTCATCCTGGGACCAGTGGCGTATGCCTCCATGAAGCCAACTGAGCAACGGTACGCTCAGATTGAGAAGGAGTGTCTGGGCCTCCTGACAGGGATAGTCAAGTTTCATAACTATGTTTACGGCCTGCCAAAATTCACGGTAGAACCGGACCTCAGGCCTCTAGTCCATAAAATCCAGAAGGATTTAAATGACATGACACCTCGGTTACAGCGAATTCTTCTTAAGCTACGCCGCTACGACTTCGAACTTGTCTACACGTCAGGCAATGAGCTGATCGTTGCAGATGCCCTATCCCGGTCCATCACCACACCGTTGAACAAAGTGACTTCATCTGCCACATAGAAGCACAAGTGCAGTTGTATGCCACCAACCTTCCAGCCTCTGATGAACGGGTGGTCCAAATTCGTGAGGAGACGGCCAAGGATCCTCTGCTGCAGCGTGTGATGCAGCACCTTACCAATGGCTGGCAGAAGGGACAATGTCCCCAGTTCTATAACGTAAAAGACGACCTGACGGTGGTGGAGGGAATCCTTCTGAAACTCGACAGGATCGTAATTCCTCAGAGCATGCGGGCTATGGTGCTGGGCGAACTCCATGAGGGTAACCTTGGGGTCGAGAAATGCTGACACAGAGCTCGGGAGGCGGTCTATTGGCCGGGCATCAGCCAGGACATTGCCGACACAGTCCTCAACTGCATTACCTGTCAGAAGTTTCAACCAGCTCAACTCAAGGAAACGCTGCAACAGCACGAGATCGTGACCTCTCAGTGGTCCAAAGTAGGTGTAGACCTTTTCCACGCCAAGGGGCGTGATTACGTACTCCTGGTCGACTACTTCTCCAGTTACCCAAACTGCAAAGAAACGTTCGCCAGGCACGGGATACCGCTCATAGTAATGAGCGACAAGAGTCCTTGCTTTTACAGCCAGGAATGGTCTGATTTTGCACAGTCCTACAACTTCCGTCACGTAACCTCCAGTCCCCACTACCCGCAGTCAAACGGGAAGGCCGAGAAAGGGGTCCATATTGTAAAGCGGTTGCTGTGCAAAGCTGCAGACTCAGGCTCCTACTTCAACCTGGCACTGCTGGCATACAGGGCAACCCCATTGTTCACTGGGTTGTCTCCAGCGCAGATGCTCATGAATCGCTCTCTGAGGACCACAGTTCCAGCTATCCATGTTCCAGACTTTGACCACCTCACGGTCTTACAGAATATGCAGCAGTCACGGGCCCAACAGAAGGCCACATACGATGCTCATG
Source organism: Scyliorhinus torazame (assembly GCF_047496885.1). NCBI lineage: Eukaryota > Metazoa > Chordata > Chondrichthyes > Carcharhiniformes > Scyliorhinidae > Scyliorhinus > Scyliorhinus torazame. Next base: position 283,710,130 of record NC_092709.1, read on the forward strand.
CCACGGATCTACCCGAACTGATCATGTTCGTGTCCAGTTGCCTGAGGGCGGCTGGTCAGCCACAGCTGTTGTGATCAAACAAGTGGCCCCAAGATCGTTCCTTGTCCGCATGGCTGATGGCTCCCTGCTACGGCGCAACAGACGGGCACTGCGAAGAGTTCCACGCCCGCTACCTGACCGAAGGTCCCGTCGCCTACGATGCTTCCTCCAGACGTACCCTGCCACGAGACCACCGATCTACCAGCAATCCTGCCGACCCATGCGACCACCGCGATGTCAGAGATCCCACCTCTCCACGTGCAGACGGCTCCTGATCCACCTCTGCGGCAATCGACAAGAATTCGTCGCCCACCACAAAGACTGAATCTGTAGACTGAACTTTTGTACATTTTGTGACTTCATAGATTTAACCTCTGTAAATATTGTTTTGTTTGCATGTATCTGCACTATCGACACCTTCCGATGTATATACGTTCATTTAGACACCTTTTGTTTTTAGTCAGGCTATATACGCACGCACACCTTGGTATTTATTTATCTAAAAAAAGGGGGGGGGGGGGGAGATGTCATAATATCCACGCATGTATATAATGAGATGCAGACAGCCAGTGATTGACACACAGGATGACCAGTAAGCACACAACACAGTGCAGCCAATCACCAGACAGGACACTACCCTTATAAAGCCAGAGGGCACTAGGTGTCCCACTCTCTCTGGACCCAGCCACTAAGACAGTCAGAGTCCACGAGCTAGTAAGTGCAAACACCATGCGGTAGCTAGTAAGTCTGGTCAGGCTACTACAAGGTCTCCAGTCAGTTCAGTATAGTGTCGACCCACAGCTGAATATGTATATCAGTTCTATCGTTGAATAAACAGTGTTGGACCTTCTCCAGTGTTATACGTCTGTTTCTTGCTTCCCTGCATCGAGTGCAGTCTACATCGAACCTACCTGCCTAACACATCAGGGTTCTGGTGTGAGGTGCTCCGGAGAGTGAATGCCTCCACCTCGTGCGTGAGGTTGGGGCTGATACAGCTGAAGGTGGTATATAGAGCACATCTCACAAGGGTGAGGAAGAGCAAGCTCTTTGCGGGGGTTGAAGATGTGTGTGAATGTTGCGGGGGGGAAAATCACATTCGTATGCTTTGGGCAGCACGGTAATACAGTGGATAGCACTGTGGCTTTGCAGCATCAGTGTCCCAGATTCGATTCCCTGCTGGGTCACTGTCTGTGCGGAGTCTGCACGTTCTCCCCATGTCTATGTGGGTTTCCTCCGGGTGCTCCGGTTTCCTCCCACAGTCCAAAGACGTGCAGGTTAGGTGGATTGGCCGTGATAAATTGCCCTTAGTGACCAAAATGGTTAGGAGGGGTTATTGGGTTACGGGGATTGGGTGGAAGTGAGGGCTTTGGTGGGTTGGTGCAGACTCGATGGGCCAAATGGCCTCCTTCTGCACTGTATGTTCTATGTTCTTCTATGTTTAAATCTGGAGGATTACTATCAAGGAGCATACACTGGAGGAGAACTGAACAATTTTGGGAGACGAAGATGCTGGCACTCTGGAATAAGTGAGTTTGCGGGTTGAGTGGGGGTTGGAGGGAGGGGCGTTTTTTCTTTTTCTCCGATGTGGAGTGGTTTTCTTCTTTTTTCTGTTCGGGTGACAAAGGGTAACAGGGGAGAAAAGTTTGTAGGGGACGCTGTCCACGCATCCCCTCCCCACAGCCCCCCCCCCCCCCCCCCCCCCCCCGCCCCTCCCCCCCCCCCGCCCCTCCATCCCTTCTGTCTATGGATGTTTTTTTTTCCTTTTTCTTGTTTTTGGTGAAGGTGACCTGTGGTTCAAGGTGAGTCTTGTTTGGATGGGGGAAGGTGAGGTCAACGGGGAGCTATCTTCACAGAACAAAGCGGTAGGGGGGACGGGACGGTGGGGGGGGGGGGGGGGGGGGCGGGGGGGGCGGTATGGGGTCAGTAGGAAGAGCCTTTGGGCAGGACTTGCCACGCTTACAAGTAATGCTGGCAGGGAAGGTGCCAAGAGTTAAGAGGACTCTGTTACAGAGACAGAGGCAGCAGGGAGGGTTGGCAGTGCTGGACCTACTACATTATTACTAATCACTAGCTTTCGTAGCGCAGTTCCTTCCTCCTTCCTTCCTGATGAAGGTGCTGCGCTCTGAAAGCTAATGATTCGAAACAAACCTGTTGGACTTTAACCTGGTGTTGTAAGACTTATGACTGTGCCCACCCCAGCCCAACGCTGGCATCTCCACATCACATACTGGGACCACATAAAGGTCTGGGACCAGCTGAGGAAGCATTTCAGGATAGAAAGGATGACGGTGCTGAAGCCGCTGTGCGAAAACCACGGTTTTGAGCTGGGGGGGGAGGGGGAATAGATGGTATGTATTGGAATTGGAGAGGAGTGGGGCAGTTAAAGGTGAGGGTTCTGTATCTGGAAGAGGGGTTTGCCAGTATAGAGAAACTGAAGGAGAAAGTAGAGCTCCCGAGAGGAAGTGAGTTTAGGTACCTGCAGGTAAGGGACTTCGCGCGGAAGGTTTGAAAAGAGTTCCCCAGGTTGCCGAGGTACACCCTGTTGGAGCGACTGCTACTTCTGGATGTGGAAGGGGAGAGCAGGATCGGAGACATATACGGGTTGCTGGGAGAGCAGGGAGGGGAGGAGGTGGTGAGGATTAAGGAGAAGTGGGAGGGGGAGCTGGGAGGGGAGATAAACAGGGGACTCTGAGGCGCTGCGAAGGGTAAATGCAACCTCCTTGTGCGCAAGGATGAGCCTGATACAGTTCAATTTGGTACCCAGGGCACACATGACTCAGGCAAGAATGAGTGGGTTCTTCCTGGGAGTGGCAGACGAGTGTGAGAAGTGTGGCCAAGGACCAGTGAATCATGTTCATATCTTCTGGGGCTACGAAAAGTTGGAGAGATTCTGGGCGGGAGTGTTCACGGCACTAAGAAGAATAGTGGGCAGGGACATGGAGCCGGACCCTTTGGTGCCAATATTCAGGATATAGGAGCAGTCGGAGTTGATGGAGGGGTGGAAGGCCGATGTTGTGGCTTTCGCCTCTCAGATTGCTGGTGAAGAATTCTGCTGGAGTGGCGGTCAGCAATGCCACCGGGAATGGCAGCTTGGCTGGGAGACTTATACAACTTTCTTTGCTGTAAAAAGTTAAGTGCAAATTAAGGGGTTCAGCGGAGGGCTTTGAAGCAAGGTGGGGGATGTTCATGGCTGTGTGTGAGGAGTTCTGTGTTATACATAAAGAGTTATTGTTCAACTATACAAGACCCTAGGCCGCTTCATGAGACAACATGCAACCTTACAACAGAGTGCACTGGATATTTCAAAGGGGAAGGGCCCTGACAACATCCTGGATGCCACAGATGGCACTGCCCTTATTCAAGATTTTCCTGTATAGCTACAACACTGGCATCTATCCAATGCTGTGGAAAATTGCCCAGTTATATCCTGTCCACAAAAGCAAGATAAATCTAATTTGCCGAATAACTATTCCCTCAGTCCTCTCTAAATCATCAGCAAAATGCTGCACCTACTCAATAACAACTTATTCACCACACTGAGTTTGGGTTCCATCAGGACCAGTCTCCTCCAGACATCATTAGCCTTAGTTAAAAGTCCAAAGTACTGAATTTCAGAGGTGTGGTGTGAGTGAGTGACTGCCCTTGACACCATTTAAACGAAAGTGGCTTTGAGGAGCTCTAGTTATCCAGGTGATGGAAATTGGGGGGAAACTTTCCACTGGTTGGAGTCATACCTACCACAAAGGAAGATGGTTGTGGGTGTTGGAGGCCAGTCAACTCAGTTCCAAGATATCACCGCAGGAGTTCCTCGGGGTATTGTCCAAGATCCAAACATCTTTATCTGCTTCATCAATGATCTCCCCTCCAACTTCAGGTCAGAAACGGGAACAGTGACTGATAATTACAGTGTCCTGTTCTTAGCTATTCAAATGCTAAAACACTCCATGCACAAATGCAGAAAGGGTGGATAACAATCTTGGGCTGAGAAGTGGTAAATAACATATATGCCATGCAAGTTCCAGTCAATGACCATCTCCAACAAAAGAGAATCTAACCTTCTCTCTTTAACATTCAACAGCACTATCATCAGAAACACAACTGTACCAGCCACAGTGCCTAAAAGACCAGTTGAGAGTTTGGAAACTCTGTGTCAGGTAGCTCACCTCCAAACTCCCCAGATAAGGCACAAGTCAGGAATGTGAGCAGTACTTCCCAATTGCCTGGTGAGTGCAGCTCCAACAACACAGAAACTCAACATAATCTAGGAAAATCAGCCCACTCGATTACCACACTCTGCTCCATCTTAAATGTGAATTTCCTTCACCACGGATGCACCGTGGCTGCAGTGAAGACCATTTACAAGATGCACTGCATCAACTAACCAAGGTTATTTCAATAGCACCTTCCAAATGACCTTGACCATCTCGAAGGACAAAGGCAGCATGGGAACATCACCCACCTGAAAATTGTTTTCCAAGTTATATGCCATCCTGACTTGGAACTATATCACTGCGGCTTTACTGTTGCTGGGTCAAATTCTTTTTATTTTTTTAATTCATTGATGCGATGTAGTTAGGCCAGCATTTATTGCCATCCCTAGTCACCCTTCAAAATGTAGTGGTGATTTGTCTTCTTGAACTGCTCCAGTCCTTGAGGTGTAGGTAGACCCACTGTGCTGTTAGGGGAGTTCCAGGATATTTCCCCAGCGACATTGGAGGAACATTTTCCTTTGTGCCAGGTATGACTCCAACCAGCAGAAAGGTTTCCCCTGATTCCCATTGACTCAGTTCAGGTAGAGCGCCTTGATGCCATACTTGGTCTAATGCTGCCTTGATGTTAAGGCCAGTCACTCTCATCTCACCTCTGGCAGTCAGCTCTTTTGTCCAGGTTTGAACCAAGGCTGTAATGAAGTCAGTAGCTGAGTCGCCCTGGTGGAACCCAAAACTGAGCATCCGTGAGCAGGTTATTGCTGAGTAAGTGCCACATGATAGCACTGTTGACAACCCCTTCCATCACTTTACTGATGATGGAGAGTAGATTTATGGGGTGGTGCTTGGCTGGTTTGGATTTGTCCTGTTTCTTGTGTACAGGACACACCGGGGGAATTTCCCAATTGCCGGATAGATGCCAGTGTTGGAGCTGGACTGATGCAGCTTGGCTCGGGGTGTGGCAAGTTCTGGAGCACATGATGGCTGTTATTGGTGTTCTGGTTCCTCCTATCACCATGTGCGACCTGTCATAATAAACGTTCTACTCTCCCCCTTTCTCCCCTCCCTTCTACCTCTGATTCCTCCTCTGGGCCTGTCTACCCCTTTTTTCCCCCCCTCTTTGTTCCCCAGTGGGTCTCTCACCCCCCCATCTCCCCTCCCCTTCTTTGTCTAGAGTTTTGTCCCACCTCTTCTGCCAGCCACTTCCTCCCCATCGGGAGCTGGGGCGCGGCCCCCCCTTTCCCCATACTTTACCTTCCCCTGCCCATTATGCACCTCCCCCCCCTTCCTTTCCTCTTCCTGTTTCTGTACCTTACCGCTCTCACCCCTGTCATAATATACACCAGTATATCATGGTGCAGACACACACTGATGGACACACAGTGGGACCAATCAACATACACAACACCGCAGCCAATCACCAGTGAGAGCACACGCACTATAAAGACAGGGGGCATCAGAGTTCCCGCTCATTCGAGTAGCAGCTAGCTAGGAGCACAGAGCTCACAGCCTGCAACACAGACATTCACCATGTGCTGAGTGCATCAACTGGTTCAGACAAGGCTTTTGTTAAAGCTAGTATCGTATTTACCCACAGTTTAAGTATGTTTAAATGGTTAACCTTTTAATAAAATAGCACTACTTCAAGTGTTGGTGACCTGTAAGTGATCCAGAACACCCAACACATCAACCCCCCCTTCCTCGGACTTGTAACAGATTGAAAACGATGCAGCTTTATCCCACGCAATTGTCCTTTAAAGATCGTGAGCTGGATTCTCCGCCCGATGCCAAAATCGCATTCGGCATTTGAACAGATCAAAATGAAAACAAAATAAAAGAATGCCTGATGACACCAAAATCAGGGGCAGCGGCACTTTCAGGCCATTGCCTGAGGCCCGCCCTGCAATGCTCCATCCCAGACCAGCCGAGTTCCCGTCGACTACGCCAAAATGAAAGAATCTTTAATTTATAGGAATAACTTGTAATCAGAAGATTCTAGGTTCGAATCCTGCCGACTACGCCAATTAAAGGAAACTTTAATTTATAAGGATGTAGTGGGATCTTAACCTGTCGAACTACGCCAAGCTTGGGGGAAGCTTAGTTGATGAATCAAGTCCTGGCGCAATACAACAAGTTGTAAGATTTGTACTATTTGTAGACTGTGTTAAGTTGTTCGATTCCTTGTATTATTCGACTGTGTATAGTTGAAGGAATTTATATCATCTCTGCTATTCGGTTATCAGTAGCACTTTGCGAATACTGGAACTCAGCAGAAATTTGCAGTATAAACTCCTCAGGTGCCAAAAAAGAATTGTTTTATTTGTAGTCGCTTGATTACAATTTGAAAGTCATTTAAAAGGCAATTCGTAGACAATTCGAAGCTTTCAGAGAATTACAGACATTATCTTTCTTTGCTTAGGCAGACAGCTCGAAAGTAACTTTTTAAAAGGTCAAAGTCTGGCAATGAAACATGAAAAGAGAGAGAAAGCTAATCTTCAGCTAAACTCAAACTCAAAGTCAAAAGTGGACTAACATCACTGACACAGACTGTTAGACTGACAACCCCCAAAAGACATAAACTAAAATGGAGACTAGAATCAAAGGCAAAAAACACTAAACTAACAGAAAGACAACACAGCACAACACACCCCCAAAGACAATACACCACAGACAACACACTAAAAACTAAACCTAACCTAAAATGGCCGGGAGAAACTTTTCAGTTATACACTTTCATATCTGTCTTAAGTCGTCTAATTACACCCCAATATAATCCTAATTGGTTTGGGTTAGACTCAAACACATTTGATTTGATGGCAAGCCGTCCATCTTCAATGTGCAACATCAGCTTTTCTGACCTAGCTGTTATCTGCATTGTGAACAATGGTGCCTTCATGTTGCTGTGTATTCAATCCCTTGACCTTGACAATTAGCACAAGACAGTGTCAAATTATCTTGCAACTGTGCTTTTTTTAATGTCACACTGTCTTTGAAAATATGCATTTGCCAGAACAACGGACCTCAGTAAAAGTGAATTATGCTGTATAAATGGGTATTTAAAACTGGGGCTCAACATTTATGCTTAAACAGCTATCTTTTACCTATTCGAAATACCTGGCTTCTACAGTGTGGGACACATGTGCTTTCACCCGTCGTGAACTCAGCATGGCGGCGGCGGACTCAGTCCAGCGCCACCACAGTCGGGGGGAGGACTGATCCGCGGGCAGGAGGATCATTCAGGGCTGGGGGCACTGTGGGGGGAGTGGTCCGGGGCACGTGAGCAGCCGAAGGGGGGGGGGCTTTTTTTGCAGTCCGGGTCTGTAGATTGCATCCACCATGAAGCACAGCGCGGCCGCTGCAGGACCCGGACCCAGCAATGCTCCGGGCCGTATCGGTAGTTAGAGCTGGGAGCTCTACATTGCCTGGCTGCTAGCCCCCCTCCCTGGAGCAGGGAATCAGTGGCCATTTTGCGCCAGTTTTCCTGGCGTAAAACACCACCATTTTCGCGCTGGTGTGGGAATTAAATCTCCCAAACAGAAAATCCAGCCCCATATTCATTGCTGCTGCTGCCTTCCCAGTCAGTGTCTGCGCACAAATTTGGGCAGCACAGTAGCACAAGTGGATAGCACTGTGGCTTCACAGCGCCAGGGTCCCAGGTTCTATTCCCTGCTGGGTCACTGTCTGTGCTGCGTCTGCACGTTCTCCCAGTGTCTGCGTGGGTTTCCTCCGGGTGCTCCAGTTTCCTCCCACAGTCCAAAGGCGTGCAGGTTAGGTGAATTGGCCATGATAAATTGCCCTTAGTGTCCAAAAAGATTAGGAGTGGTTATTGGGTTACGGGGATAGGGTGGAAGTGAGGGCTTAAGTGGGTCGGTATAGACTCGATGGGCCGAATGGCCTCCTTCTGCATTGTATGTTCTACATTCTATGTTCTAAATTCAATGGAATAATGTTCTTCTCCTTGAAATGTTACCCGGAGCTTGGCCAGGTACAGTGTCCAGAACTGCCTTGGCTGTATTGAAATCAGCCCGGTGTTTGGCCAGGTCTACCTCAATGTCCTGTTATATCCGGATTGAGTGTCCCTCCCATTTACAGGATGGTTTGTGTCTCGCCCAGTTCAGCATCCTCTCTATATCCTGGCACTGGTGAAGTTTTGCAATGATGTCCTGTGGCTGCTCTTCTGTTCTGGGCCTCAGCCTGAGTGACCTGTGGGCTCTGTCTATCTCTGGGGGTTGGGGGAAGATTTCCCAACCTGACCAGTTTACTCAGTATCTGGGCTACGTACTCCGTTGGATTCCTGCCCTCAATTCCTTCCGGTATGTCCACAATGCTGAGGTTTTCGTTGCACGATAGATTCTCCTGATGCTTTACGCACGATAGGTTCTCCTGATCCTTTACCTTCCCCTTGAGTGTTCCTTGGGTTGCCACCAACCTGGCCACCCCCAGTCTCCAATGCGGCAATTCGGTCGCTTTGGTTGGTCGTTGCTTATTCCAGCTCCCTAATCGTCGCTTCCTGCGCCTCCAACCGTTGCTCTGCCTTTTCCAGTGCCTCCTTGAAGGGGGCCAGGGCATCACCGACCACCGTCTTCACCGCTGCCATCATCTCCAGCTTAATAATGTCTCTGTGCTTTAGGATCTCCTGCGTTAGGAGCTCCATCCACTGGTTTATTGCCGGGTAGAGCAGCGGTGAATACAGCGGTGCGTGCAGCGGTGACCCGGCCTGCTGGGTTGCGGCCCGTACCATCTCACTCCAGGTGTTCACCACCTCGTTCATTCTTTCCAGACTCTTGCTAGCTCTGCCATCTCTTCAACTTTTAGAATTGTCCTCCTGCATCTCTCAATCTTTGGTGATCTTGGAGGGGAGTGGGGGTGTTTTTGGAGGCTTACTGGACTATTTTCGCTCTAAAAGTGCCAATTTCAAACTTCCAGGAGGAGAGCCACCTTTCCTGAGACTGCTCAGCACATACCCGCCACCGGAAGACCAGGGGCGTCATTCTCCGACCCCCCGCCGGGTCGGAGAATGGCCGTTGGCCGCCGTGAATCCCGCCCCCGCCCCCGCCGAAGTCTCCGGTACTGGAGATTGGGCGGGGGCGGGAATCGGGCCGCGCCGGTTGGCGGGACCCCCTGTTCAATTCTCCGGCCCGAATGGGCCGAAGTCCCGCCCAGAAATTGCCTGTCTCGCCGGCGTAAATCAAACCTGGTATTTACCGGCGGGACCAGGCGGCGTGGGCGGGCTCCGGGGTCCTGGGGGGCGATCTGACCCAGGGGGGTGCCCCCACGGCGGCCTGGCCCGCGATCGGGGCCCACCGATCCGCGGGCGGGCCTGTGCCGTGGGGGCACTCTTTCCCTTCCGCCTCCGCTACGGCCTCCACCATGGCGGAGGCGGAAGAGATTCTCCCCACTGCGCATGGGCGGGAAGCTTTCAGCGGCCGCTGACGCTCCCGCGCATATGCCGCATTTCCGCGCCAGCTGGCGGGGCAACAAACGCCATTTCCACCAGCTGGCGGGGCGGAAATCCCTCCGGCGTCGGCCTAGCCCCTCAATGTTGGGGCTAGGCCGCCAAAGATGCGGAGCATTCCGCACCTTTGGGCCGGCGCGATGCCCGTCTGATTGGCGCCATTTTTGGCGCCAGTCGGCGGACATCGCGCCGTTGGGGGAGAATTTCGCCCCAGAATTTTAAAAATTGCATTGTGTTATGATGCAGCACTTATTTTCCAAAAATATAATAGTAAAATTAAATACATCTTACCTGCTCCAGTGTTATTGTCTGTTGTCTCCGTTGCATTGTGCTCTGGTGATTCATGTTTGGCTTTTGTGATCGTTACTTGAAATTTCTGGCCATTTATTTTATTCAATGAGACTGCCCCATAGTGCTGGTGAGTTGAACTCAAACCATCTTCCAACTCATTAGTAGATGATCTGCTCTTCCACTCTTTTATAGTTAGAAATATGGACCCAGCTATCGTCATAATAATGAAAAGAGCAACAACAACCCTGTTTTAGAAAAGAGATTGTAAGAAACATTCTCCATATAAATATGGAAGTATAATGGTACGTCACGAGATATTGTATATGTGTAATACGTACAGGCAAATGCCAACAAAGGCATCAATGTGAGGAACATTATTTTGGCAATGGACACTTTTCACTCTATATGTATTGTTAGTCACAAGGAATGAAAGTATTGGTGCAGGAGCTATGAAAGACATGTCCTTGAAAATACCTGAAAGTAGAAAAAAAACTAAAAGTACAGTATTTAGAAATAGAAATTCATATTTGACTCTTCGAGATTTAAGAAAGCATGAGGTAATCCCAACTCCTACTATTCATATTTGTACTTAAAAGCAGGAAAGTAGACAGTAGGAACATTGGCCGCAAACCAGAATGCAAGTTTCGAATACAGTTTCTGTAGATGTCCCAATTGGTAGCTCCATTGACTAATATAAAGATTGAGCTATACAGACCAGTGACCACCCAGGTCCTGGGCTACAATTAATTCAGCACACCTATGAAGGGATTGGGCTGTTGGAGGTGACAGGGGGCAGATTAGTTAGCTGGGGTTAATGGGTTAGGGGATAGGGTGAAGGTGTGGGTTTAAGTAGGGTGCTCTTTCCAAGAGCCAGTGCAGGCTTGATGGGCCGAATGGCCTCCTTCTGCACTGTCAATTCTATGACATTCTATGAAACTTTCTTTTGGGATTGCTGTCCATTTGACCTCTGATGGAAAGTGTGCATCGCTCACATTTCATGCTGATTTCATGCTTATTCATTATGATCTTGTGGTACATTTTGTCTACTGAATAATGGTTCCAGACCTCATTGGTCAGTTGTCTAACGATCAACTAGTGACTATCCTCTTTGGGTGAGGTGAGGGTAGGGGTGGTCTTTTTAGCTTCAACCCTCTGTTACACACTCAGTAATCCAATATATGGGTTGTAATTTGCGCCTTTGATAAGAAACACTTCAGTAATGTGGCAGGAGCGGAAACCTGATTTGAAGGATTCAGACACAGGGTTCTGGGAGAGAAGTGCGTGAATCTGGGAGGCGACAGCATTTTTGGGGAGTCTGGAGAGGAAATGGAAATTAGAGATGGGATGGTAATGTGGTCGGACAGAGGAGCCCAGTGTTGTTTTTAGTTTGAGGAGAGGGATGAATAAAACAGATTTTAAGAAGCGGGAACAGAACCTGAGGTGGGAGGTCCCACAATTATATTGGTTGACCTGGGAGCGAGGACAGGAAAATCAAAATACTGAAAATGCTGGAAATTTGAAATAAAGACAGCAAATGTAGGAAATACTTTGCAGGTCAGGCAATATCAGTGGGGAAAAAACAGAGTGAATGGGTGCAATGTTTTGGAGGTGACAGGGTGGGAGGGGGGGTGGGGGTGCTGGTTTCAGCCATCAGATGGCGAGCTGACAGGGGACCCATGTCAGCTATTTTAGGCAGGTGCCGCTACATCTTGTTGCATTCAGGCATTTGACAGGCAAGCAGCAAGTCTTTTCCCGGGATCAAGGACCCACTCTTGGTAGCTCCAGACCCCTATTTCTGATGCCAGGTCCCTCGGTCAGGCATTTTGAACAAGGGACCCTGTCAGCAATCGGCAAGCAACCCTGAATAGTTTTATTTGTGATGCTCCCTGCATGGAAAGGGCCGGAGAATTGCTGCGACTGGCGCGGATCGCGCCACGCCACCCCAATGCTGGGACGCAATTCTCCGGAGAGCGGAGAATCGGCGCCATTGACGCCGGCGCGGCCTGGTGGGGGCGGGAGAGGGGGGTGGGGGTCCGACCCCGGTGGGGGCCTCTGCTGTGGCCTGGCCCGCGATCGGAGCCCACCAATCGGCGGGCCGGCCTCTCGGGCTGGGGGCCTTGTTTGTTCCGCGCCGGCCCCTGTAGCCCTACCCCATGTTGTGTCCGGGTCGGCGCGGAGAAGGGAGATACCGCACATGTGCGGAAATCGCGCCGGTCCCACTGCACATGCACGGACCTGCGGCGCCCATCTGACACCGGGTTCGGCAGCTGGAGCGGTGTGGGTCGCTCCAGTGACGTGCTGGCCCCCTGTAGGGGTCAGAATTGCTGATCTTGAGGCCATGTTGACGCCGTCGGGAAGCGCAACGGCGTTTATGACGGCGTCAACACTTAGCCTCAGGATCAGAGAATCCTGCCCCCCCCCCCTATCTGCCGCCGGGCTAATACCAGCAGCGGTGGGGCTTAAATGGTATTCGTTGGTAGCAGGACTGGAAGACCATCCACAGGACTAAATCAGGGTGGAGGTGGAGAGTAGGCAGGGTGCCCATCCACAAATCTCCTGTCTGATTAAATGCCCCCAACACCAAACTCACCACAGGAGAGAAGAAAGATTCCACCCAACAGTTCACGTCTGCGACCTTTCATCAGAGCTACTTCGATGAAAGTTCAAAGATCTGAAACATTGGGAAGGGTTCTCAGATTTTGAGG